>NC_141256.1:11655023-12855023 GCF_054856555.1 Leptonotus elevatus | reverse complement strand
TCTGAGACTTTCCGTGCAAAGAACATTCTCCTAGGTGCATTTCTAATCATAAACGAAGAGTATTTTCCATCCAGACTGTGTGTATGTGTGTTCAATTTCCCAGGATATCTCCAGGCAGCGAGAGCTACAGCTTGGCCTCGTCTCTGGCTCTGGGTCGCTCTCCTCATAATCGCAGCTCTCCCAGTAACCTGTCATGTTCCAGCGACGCTTCCGGCAGCTCGGCTCACTGGAGACAGAAGTCCATGCCTGAGCAGTAAGGAAGATACAGAGCGCGGCTCTCGTTTGATGGCCATATGTGAAGACCGGAAAACTCATTTCATTTACTTTATTAAGATGATTACAGTTAATGCTTAGTATTTGTGTGCTATTTACCTGATTTGTGACACTCAAAAGAGATTTCAGTGGTTTCTTTGTTGGCCAGAGTTTATATGGGGACTAAAAACTTGATTCATGATTGTGCTTATTTGCTAGGTTTGCAGGGAGTCGCCACTCCCCCATGTCCAATGAGAGACAGGTTGTTGGAGAGGGCGCGTCAAGCGGAAAGTCCACTCCCAATTGGTCCCGAATGGAGGAAGGAGCGGTTGAACGAGGGTCAACAGGTGATTTCTTTTTGAGAGCTGTAAATGTGAGTGTGAATGGTTGTCTTTTCGTGTTATGTTGGGGGTGGGGTGGTGTTGAATTATTATTATTTTTTTTAACAAACTCAAAGAATTCTTCAAAAAACAAATTGAGAAATTTTCAAATGTCAGAATAATTACAAAAAAATCAAAAACTGGAAACTCTAAATTTTCCATAGCTGTAAATACAAATTTACATACAATTTAAATACATAATTTTTTTCTTTTATAAATTAAAATCCTTTTTTTTATGTATTATTATTATTATTATTTGTATTTTTTTAAGCAAACCCAAACAATTCTTTGAAAATTGCTGATAATTATTTTATGTTATTATATAGTTTTTATTTTTTACAAAGAACGAGGGGAAAATTGGTTGGGTGTAAATCCCAGTAAAAATCCAAAATGAAAAAGAGAGCATGGAGACACAATACGCCCGTTGAATGTCAGTTTTTATTGACAAGAGAACACAGCTTTGCCTTTTTGGCCTCGGCTCAGCATCTCCATATGCGGCTTTAAAAGTCGATATGCGTGTCCATGTAATAGCCAATGTCTCCAGTTGCATGGGCCTGCTTGTTTGTTTGCAAATGTGCATGGGAATGTGAAGACATCCGACTGTTGGACTGCTGAATTACATGAATTGCAGGGATACTCGGGTTTTTTTTTTTGAATGCATCTTGAAGTGTATGTTTCTTATTCAGCACAGACTTTATCCTCCCCGTTATCAAGCAGTTCAACTGTCCTCCCACTTATGCTCACAGTGAGCTGAAAGTTGCAGGGGGAAAAAATTTGCCGAAAGTGGCAAAGTAATGAGACAAGCAGGCAAGGGAAAGAATGTGGAGAAAGGGAAATGGCAGAACTCTTGCTCACCTGTGTCTTTGACAAGATTTACTAATGGGTTGAGAAAGGAGGGGAAATTCCTCCACTTCGTCTCCCCACAGTTGGCTAACCGACTTCTTGCGTGACGTTCCTTCCCTCCTCCTTTGTCATGTCCTCGCCTACATTTCTATTTGCCTCCCATTCATCTTTTCCCCCTGCATTCATACATCTGCTTTCATTTACTTGCAGACACGTTCCCATAGCTTAGCTTTTGCAAATGCTCTTTATTTTTGTCCGCCATGGTCAGCGGCAGCCACCGAAACTACGGTCCTGTTTGCCACCCCTTTCTGGTTCTCCACTGGACCTTCAATTCAGCGGATTGTTTGCCAGCCTACTTTTGTGTTCTCAACCCGGTTCTGACCCCCTCAATCACATAGAAAAAAAAGCCGTAATCTTTCATTTTGTGGTTTGTTTAAAAGGCTTGTGTCTTTTTTTGGTCAGGGTGGATTGCTTCAAGCTGGATAAGTTCATCCCAGGTCAAATGAAAGTCCAGCTCAGGCTGTGGTTTTGTATTCTACACTTCTTAAGTCCTTCTATGTTGTTGTCTTGTCCCGAAAGGGAAAAGCAATGAGGATGTGGCCTGAACAAAAATAGCACGAGTCGCATAATATACTATAAGCCAAGGTCAAGGTGACATAGTAATAAACTTGGTGAGGATCTGGATGAAGATTTAGGTAGGAATTTATTTTCACTCTTGACACGCTATGGCATCACTAGACCCATCTACCAGCCAATATTGTAATGGCATTACCCTTCCTCCACCATGAATAGGCAACGGCCAATTACCGGTTTGACGATTTTTCTCAAAAAGTTAAGGTTTCAATAACTGCTCATTCCGGATGTCACCGGTAAATGAGCTCTTGTTGTTTTGTCAGATGCCTTTTTGGGAAAACAAAATGGTGCCAGCGCGCGTACTAGTTAGCCCCAAGAACAACATGAGTAGCCCATGGATCTGTTCTTAAAAAAACAGTTCACCACCAGTGCTGGGACACTGTTACTTACTAAGAACAACTAAAATGTCAACATGCATTTATTTGTTTTAAACCTAACATGAAAACTTCTGTACTAAATATTCAATGTGGGATTAAAACATTTTTAATTTCCCCAAATATATATATTTAAGGAAATTTTGGAGCTGTAATTTAGATACAGTGATGTTATATTTTTGTTCATGTAACACCGTCAAAATGTAATATTGGCGGAACTGTGAAAAATGAATTAGCCTACTAGCTAATTTACAGATTAGCTACACTCAATTGAGTAACCATCAAGTTATACTGTATATGGCTTATTTTTATAAAGCATTTGCACAATACTGTATATAATTTATTAATATGTAGCTGTGGTCATTAACTTTGAAGTGTTTGTAAATAGGACTGGGCAATATATAAAAAATGTATCGATATTAGCCCATGCAATATGCATATCGCAATGACATGCAATAAGTTTCATATGGAATTGTTTGCTTTTTTTCTGAATTTGACCAGCCAGACGCAAAATGTGCATCACCACTAAACATTTTGTCATATTCCGAGGGGTTGGTAAAATATTTACAGAGGGCGCCGCACATTTGCGGTTCTGCATCAATGGATTCACCTTTTCGCAGATTTTTATTTTTCAGGGTTTCAGCATTTTTGGAATATTTTTTGGGGGGCGGGGGGGTTAAATTTCATTATCTTTCTTCTCCCAATGGCTGTCAATAGTGCGCGGATGTTGACTAATTTTTGTAACTAATTTAGCTACATCAAATAATATTTTTTTATGAACATCTTACACATACTATAACTGTAAAATTGTCATTTGCATCGTTATTCATGTGAACGTGGTTACTATATGAAGGTTGGATTTCTGATGCGGCCATTGTATTGAATGTGATTTAGGTGTGCCTAATAAAGTGTCCGACTGTATACTAACCTGAAATTCAGTCATGTTAAGATATTTCCAGCAACTTATTTTCCAAAGCAGTAACATCGACTTCATTTGCAGCCAAGCAAGCCAGCAGGCACGCATGTGGCCGGCGTTTCTAATGAGTACAAAAAGCCTCGTGGGCAGCAGTGTGTGCCGAGTAATGCTGAGAGAGATAAGAGAGAGGGTTGTCCGCGTTTGTAAAAAATCATCCCGGTAGATGTTGTGATAACTCCCTCGGCGCTTTCTGTCGTGTTACCATGATCCCGATCGGCCTCCCCTGGAGGTCATATTGCATAAGATGTCGACAATTACACAACAGTCCCAATATTACGCGCTAGTTTTTGCTTCAGCTCGCGCACGCACACGCACGTTCATTCACACAGGACAGCTTGCGCGGAGCAGGCCCAGCAGGCACTGACGAGAGGGACACGTTTTTCTTGTGATGTATGTTGCGTTGGATGACAAGTGATTTGTGTTTTTCTTGATGCAAGCAGCAGAGCCAGAATGGCGAACAGTGTCTTGTGTCGTGAGCATCCTTGTGGTATGTCCGTATGAAAAGTAGCTCACCCACCAACCCCTCTAAATAAAGAAACTGCATAAAAAGGCATCTGGGTGTACCTCAGGGTTTTTTGACCGTCAACCCTGACTGTTTTTTTTTGTTTTGTTTTTTGTACATTTTGCAGAGGCACCAGTCTCTAAATCTGGTCAAGGCTACTCTGGAGGACCCCGCATTCAAAGACAGGAGCAGGTCATCCACCTGTCCCCAAAGAAAGGCAGTCAGGTGGGGTTTTTACACAGATGTCTGTAATCTATTGATATGGAATGTTTTGACATTTCGTGATAACTGCATTTAATCTAGTTTTATATCCCTGTTCCAATGAACAGTACCAAGTTGGAGCCTTTACATTTGCATAACCCAGGACTGCTACATGTGGTTTTAGTACCTGGTCAGCCTTGGTTCCAGTTGATGCGATCTGCTCAGTGGTCGTTTTTTTTTACTTAATTTTAACTTTAGAGTAGGGTTGTCCCGATCTGATTGACATGATTGGAAATCTGAGCCGATCACATGATTTTTCAGATGAGAAGAAAATATCAGATTTTTTTTCATTAAGTAGCCTTAATGAAAAATGTGTGAAGGCCTCGTATGTTATTTAAATTTTTTCCCTCCCATTTTTTGCAGTGTTTCTCCTTTCATATAATTCATGCAATTCACATAAATCCAAGTTCACCATATTCCAAATATTGACGCCACACGGGCTAGTACTTTTCTCATTCAAAATAGTCCGTTTTTCCCAAATTGAAAATTTTTCACCCAAAAAATTCCCCATTCATTCCAATTGGGGCCAAATTTCACCCAATGGTTGGGATTTCTGGTTTATTATTATTATTATTTATATTTTTTTATTTTACTGGCCGTAATGGTCTTACACATGTATGTGTGCAATGGGGACCATAAGGGCAGCAAAAAAATACTCAAGGCCTAATGTCAGGTAGTGACAACAAGGAAAGTGACTTAATTCATACACAAATGGGAATTCACAACTATTAACATTACGTTCCATTTAGGACTACATTTAGAGCATCTTGTCTTGCGTGTGTATTTCGAAGACGTCAGGCTCGCATTGACGGGGTTGCTCCAATCTGTTGGTCATATTGCCAGATATCTGAATCATATCACATTTTCATCCATTTGGAAGAGACCTGATTCTATGTGTCTTTTGAATGCACATTATTCATAATGTGGTATAAATCCAGCCATAGCCAATTAGCTATACTTGGCATGATTTATTTTCAGCTGCTGACATAGTTAATTATAGCATTGATTGTCAGCCAATATACAGTATTTTCTGGACTATAAGGCGCACCTGACTATAAGCCGCAGGTGTTTTAATGTTATCGCACCGGGTTCCCGCTACTTTCTTTTCCATAATGAGGGTGCAAATTGTCTTGCTCTCGTTCTCTCTCCTACTGTATTTGGGCTCACTTGATTTGTTTTGCTCTGCCTGATACGCTTGCGCTTCCTTTATAGTGCCGCACCTTTGTATTAGCCGCATGGTTGAATGCAAGTGAAAAAAGTAGCATCTTATAGTCCAGAAATTACTGTACTCCCATTATTCCTCTTCTAATGTGGCGTCTTTCTTCTTTGTTCTGCTAGTCGGAGGGTCCTTACTCTGGCCACTCCAGCAGTAATACTCTTTCAAGCACAGCTTCCAGCGGGGGCCACAGTGACAGCGACAAATGGTACGAAATGGGGGCCGGCGGAGGCTCCAGCGGGGACCAAGGCGAGCCAGAGCCCAACGGCCTGGGAGGCGGAGGCTACCTCCAAGGCGCCTCGGCCGACAGCGGCATCGACACCAGCTCGTACGGAGCCTCCTCGCACCACAACCACCCGCACTCTCATCACGGTAGCACCACCTCCCTGCTGGCTCCCAGCGGAGGTCGCGAGAGCGGAGGTCGCGAGAGCAGGGATCGTTCGCCGTGGCACAGCCCCACGGAAGGCGGCCGCAGAATGCTGGAGAGGTCGCCCGCAGCTGCAGAGTCCCCAGTTCCTCCAGTAGAAAGGAGCCTCGATAGCACTGGTCGGACTCCTCCTACTCATCTCCTTGTTCGAGACAGCAGCACCTTCAGTCTGAGTGATGGTGGATCTCACTCAAGGTTGGTGTGTTTGTAAAAACACAATCTGGGGGAAATACTTACCTTTGATATTAAAAAAAAAACAAAAAACGATCCACTTTTCAGGCACAGTTCGCCACGGGAAGAGTCCCCTTCAACCACCTCCCCATCATCGCAGTCTTCGGTGTCTCCTGGACCAAAGAGCTTTTACCCTCGCCACGGTGCTCAGTCCAAGTACCTGATAGGATGGAGGAAGCCTGGTTCCACCATCAATTCGGTTGACTTTGGAGATACACGCAAGTAAGGAAGAACTAAGGAATACACATTTTTTGATGAAAAATGTGTGAAGGTCTTGAATGTTATCCCTATTTTTTTTTCCTCCCACTTTTTTGCCGCGTTTCTTCTTCCACATAATTCCTCCAATTCACATCGTTCCAAGTTCATCATATTCCAAATATTGACGCCAAGCGGGCTAGTACTTTTCTCATTCAAAATAGTCCAGTTTTCCCCAAATTGTCAAATTTTTCACCCCCCAAAAATCCCCTAATGATTACTTAGCATTCATTTCCATTGGCACATTCAAAATAAGAAGATTCAGATAGTTCCCATTTGAAATGATTCACTCTTCCCTCAACATTTTTGCCTTAATGAAAAATGTTTGAAGGCCTTGTATGTTATTCCTATTTTTTTTTCACTCTTCCCTCAACATTACTTGACCCTGTCAAACTATCATTCAAAATATTTCGACTTCAACATGTGCAGATCATTGAAGCCATCTCATCAATTACTCCCATTCACAAAATTCACAACATTTTCTGAAGCCTTAAATTCCAAATATTCACATATTCACCTCCAGTTACCACGTACGTATATTGACCGATTCAAACCATTCCAACTTCAACACATTCAGCTGATTCCATGTCATTCCAAGTAATTGCACATTTTTCAATGTTTTTTATTCAGCCTTTAAGACTTTGCATGCAATTTCCCCAGAAATTACAAATGTTTAGTTTACATTTGGCATTAGCGATGCCACCCATAACTTGTTGTTCTAATGATGTAAATCTTTTTTTGACAAGATTATAATATTAAAAAGTTCAAAATGATATTGTACCAGGCCAATATAATGTCCATGTATAAATTCAGAACACCTGATCAACACCAGCATTTTGCTGCTTGTCCACCCCCTCAACCTTCCTTCTGTGCAACTTGATTTCCCCCTTGTGGCTGCAGGCAAAATGACATCATTAATGTGGTAACTGGCCCCAACTTGCCTTATGGCTTTGCCTCCTAATTAACATTTGTGTGATTTCAGGAAATCCCCAGGGGAGAGTGGGATGGAGGGTATTCCGACTCCTGCGGCAAGGCCTTCTTTAAGGGATATGCATTCTCCACAGCCTCATGCCAAGTCTACTATTGAAGAAGATGCGAAAAGGCATCCTGCTAAGGATAGTCCTTTACCACCACGCAGATATAAAGAAAAGGTCATTTACTAGCATCAATGTGGATGTAACCTACAACTAGAATATAAAATGAAAGTTATAGTGGATTTCTTGCTCCATCCTGATCACATAATAAGTACTTTGTTCTCCAGCATGCCCAGAAATCTCCTCCGAGCCAGCCCCCCAGCCGGCGCCGGTCGCTGCATCGCACTCTTTCCGATGAAAGCATCTACCGCGGCCAGCGCCTTCCCTCTCTGACCGACTCGATGATGGAAGCGGCACTCGGCGCCGACGTCCTCTTCAGTTGCTCCACTCTCCCGCGCTCACCCACCACCCGTGGCGTGCCGCTTCGGCGGCCCTCCTACAAGCTGGGAGTCAAACTGCACGGTAAACAGTAATGATAGTCTGGATGCAAAATTTGAGCCGTTGGAACATTTCTAGTCGGAGACAATTGGCGCATGATGCATCATCCTCCTTTCTGTTGTTCGCAGGCGACCTCTCAGCGTCCGACACGTCATTGGTGGATTTGGTGGAGCGTCATCGCGGGCCTCTGCCTCAGGAGTTGATGCCCCTCCCATCGTCTGAGAGGGACAGCCCACTTGAATGGACACACCTTGTGGATGTGGCCAACACCTTTGACAGTGAAAGAACCACACACTATGGTATGTTTGTTTATGTGCTTTTAATCATATGGACAAAAATATTAGCTGTTAACTCATTTGCGTATAAAAACGTTCTATTTAAAAAATAAAAATAAATTTTACTAGAGCATACAAAAGTCTTTGTTGCTGCCTCTGACCTGAAGAGGTCACTTAAAGCAATGGTAGTTATTACAAAAAAATGGCCAGCAGGTGGCGGCAGAGTATAAGAGATCAACCAGGGCCATGTTGCAACAAGCTCTTTTCCCCAGTGTTTTCAATAGGTTTTTGAATAATGATGAAACTTAGCTATATTCTAATGCTAATTGCTGCAAAACGGAAACAGAAAGACTCTAATATTTCTTTTGGTAGGTTACATGTTTTTATAGCAATAGAACACAATATTCTGTGGACCTTACAAAATCAGTCAAAATCCAGTACAACAGCCCGGAGCGAAGGGGGTTGCTTCAGTGGCTGGGAGTAAATGAGTTAACTACCACCTTTTTTTTTTTTTTTCAAAGGAAGCTAATTATTCCGATCATTTTTGTTCAGGCTGTGTTCGTATCAGATTTAAGCTTGGCAAAATGAAAACAACTTTTGAGTGCGTGTGTGTCCTTCCAGTCCAGAGAAGTTACGTGTTTGGGGATTCAAACCACAGAAGCAGCGGCGCGTCCAGTCCTCAGCAGAGCCACATAGAGCTGCAGCCTGCTCCCATGTCCCGCCCTGCATCCAGGTAACTTTTCATTCCTTAATATTACTGCTGGCGTAATTGTGATTAAAAATGTTCCAGTTCATTCTTTAATGGGTCCAACTGTTTTTTTTTTTTTTATCTACACAGTGAGGGCCACCTAGGACTGGAGAGAAAAGTGACCAAGTTAGAGGCCATGGTCAAGATGCTCCAGGAGGACCTGAAAAAGGTGGGCAACAAAACTACACACACGCATTATCACCTTGAGATGATAGCATAGCGCACACGTAATCATAGTGAGTCCCTCCCCCAACCCAGATATCTGTCTGAGTCTGACCTGTGAGACGCAGCATAGTGCCATACACAAAACAGACATAGACATAGAGATAAGATAATCGTCATCAATAATCATAACAATGACTCAAATGTCAGTATGTGGGCACAATAATCCTCCAATGTCTCGCTGAGCGTAAATGCTAGTGCCAGAATTTCCAATCTGTTAAGTGTAGGAGCATTTTAGCTTTTTATTGCGCGGTCACACTCTACGCCAAGTGCAAGTATTCACAATGGAGTGTCACTATAATGCTCCATATGTTGCTGTGTTTTTATTTCCAAACAGTTATTGTGTATATTTAAGGTACACGTGTAGTGAGATCTAATAAATAAGCTGTGAGAGAAAGATAGCTAAGCTATGCTAACGCGGTAGTCCAGCTATAATCACAGTAGATATTTGCATTCAAAGACACTCCTAGGCTATAAATTTAAAATCATAAAATTAAAGCCTTACCTTCATACTAGTTCACTGCCTGCTGTCGGTAACAACCATGTCGAAAGAAAATCATAAACTTAGCACATAATAATAATAATAATCAAATTTTTTAAAATATTTGGGTAAATATATAATTTTTTTCCCCCATCGAACACAATCTATTTTATTTTTTAAACAAAAAATAGAACATTTGGTAAAGAAGAAAATGTGTACCATGTTTCAATAAATAAATAACTGTCATGATTCACATCACTGGTTAACTATTATTTTAAGATTTAGTCATGAATTTCTCAAACGTTGTTCCCTTATCTTGCATACGATAATTTTACTAGCCTCTTTTTAAATTTATACTAATTATATATATATATATATATTTCAATATAATGAGCTAATGCCCATTTTTATTCTTAATCACATTCAAAGCTAATTTTTCCTGCCTGCAATATGCCAACGGATGTTACCCTAAAAAAAGTTGACCAGCATTTGTTTGATCTGTTCCAAAACTCCCAGGAGCGAGACGAGAAGGTGCGGCTTCAAGCTCAGATCAAGCGGCTGTGGGAGGACAACCAGAGGCTTCAGGAAGAGTCTCAGACCTCTGCTGCCAAGCTGAAGAAGTTCACCGAGTGGGTCTTCAACACCATCGACATGAACTGACGCTCGTCCAGTCACGGGACAGGCAATCCCAGTGAAAATCCAACTGGCTGTACACAAGTCACTCCTCTTCCTGTGCTCATTCCGCCCCCTTCTGGAGAGTGGAGGAACCGCCACTTTCACCAACTATTATCCGGTTGAACATAAGCCATTTCCTGACTCGCTGTGATCGCACAGTGGATGTTGACTTTCATCCTTCCTTTTTTTGTCAGCTTGGGTTTATGGAAAGATTTTTTTTTTTTTTTTGTGGCAAATCCAACCCAGCAGAGGTTTAGCTGAGGCATTCAAATGACTTCAGTGGACTTCCTACAACGCACAAGAGAATGTCACAATTCTTGCTGGCCCGACCACTTGCTGTTCACTGGAACACACTCGCGCACACGCATAATGAGCTGCTTCCCCACCAAACTGTGAGGAAGGCTTTTCAAATCCCCTCAACTGGAGAATGAAGATATTTCAGGCTGGATTCTTTTTTTTTTCTTTCTTTTTTTTCTCCCCTGCACAACGCCGATTGTTTTTCAAGCACTCAGCACCGAAGGGAAACGTATTTTTCTTTTTTCTTTTTTTTATGTCAATGTGATTTCCTCCGGGAAGTTGATAACAACCGCCAATCCGTCCTCGACAGCGCAGACCAGCCTCCCCTCCGACAATAGGAATATAGTTAAAAGCCATCGGCAGCCGGTGCCACGCCATAACTTCAAAACTTCTATCTGGAGTGCTTTGCGTCTTTAAAGCAATAGGGAGACGACAGGAGAGAAATCCCCGGAAAGATTTTAAGACGATTCTCGTAAACACAAGTACTGCTACACATGAGCCTCTTTTCTCCTCTTCACTTTCAAGCTGTCAACTTCCTCCTGTGATCAGACATGAGAGAAGACTCCGGAAGAATCTGGAATAGTGGTCATTTGAATATTTTTGGAGGATGAAGGGTTTATTTATTTCCTTGTATTATAATTCCAGTTGATTAGTTGCTCTATTCGTACAGTACAACTGACATCAGTGTTTAGTTTGTCAAGAAGAAGGAAAAAAAAACACTCAGTAACTATATAATTTAATGGCTATCTTTCTTAATCCTGGCGAAAGCCTGACTATCTGCATTTGAATTCTGTATTACGTTGTCGTTTTGTGCTGCTCGAGCCTGCTGTCGTGTTGCTTTCAACGCCCTCTAGTGCAACTACTCATGGTTATTCGACGTGCCAAGTTCGTACAACTTCGTATTTTTCTTCTTGGAACATTCGCCGCGAGGGTTTAAAAAAAAAAAAAAAAAAAAAGAGAAAAGAAATAGTGCTGTATCAGAAGCCAGCTTTGACTGACAATCAAAAGGTTGACGTTTGCATAAAGGGAGATGACCTTTCGGCGCGCTTGTTCGGTTCACTTGTATACTTTCCCTCAGGTGTGTGAACGTGAGGATGCTCGGAAATAAGTTCCAAGGGTATTTATAAGGAAAAATAATTATCTTTGGATACAACATGAAAAAACAACAACAACAACAAGCGTGTATGTGTGTGAGTGCATACATCATAGCGTGAATGTACGTCAGTCTATCCAGCTGTGCCTACAGTCACTTAGGGTCATTTTTCCTCCCAGGATGAGCAGGGGATGTACGTGCCTTTGAAACAGCACCTGGAAAGGGAAACACTCCTCTTCATCTAGTTAAACATACCTGGTGATGCAAACACGCAATTAAAATAAATAAATAAAATATTGTCACACTAAAAATAATTTTGCCAGAGCAAAAAAAAAAAAAGACCGCAGGGATACATGATGGTTTTCTGCAGTCATTTGTAGGATAAAATGTTAATAATAATTTAAAAAATACTTTTCAAAGTGGCCCCATAAGTCTGTATGTCATCTTTCCTCCAAACATCAAAACAAATTATTTCCTTCCCCCAAATTATCTTAGTAACAATGTACACGTGCACTAAACTCTTTGGACATTGAATTTAGTCACGAAAAGTCACAACTGAATGTTTTTATAAGAAGATAAACATGTGTGTTCAACGTAAAAACAAAGTTAAATCAAAGAAAATGTCACTTATCTACGACGGCGTATTATGGTCATCTCGCGAGAATTTCTTTTACGATATTTAAAGTCGCCATCGCGATGACAGATGACGACAGAATCCGGAAGTACGACGACGTCAGTGTAAGCATTAAAGTCAAATTTACCGAAACAAGAATGCACTTAATGCGTTTATTCTGGCCTCACACCTGAGCTCGACGTTACCCGTTGACTTTAAAAGCTGCCACGGATGTCCTACTTAAGTTAAGTACATTACTCGTCAACTGTCATCGCCATGACCACTTTAAATCTCGTCTTATTTTTTTTCTCTCGCTAGGTGAATACACAGTCGTGTTTTCTACTATAAATTATTGTGAGAGGCTCAGGCATTTTAAGTGGAAACAAATGCGTGTGCCTTTTGCATAACAGTCCCATACTTAACCATCTTGCGACACTTAATTTATTCCACTAGGTGTCGGACTTTTACACGAAATGTCGTCTTTAACGTCCACACTTTCCCAAGCTCATCCACAGAATTTCTAATTAATGCATTTCCAACCTGATTGCACATGACTCCTCGGGCATGAATGTAGAAACTAACAGGCCTAAAAATTAACGTGATGTTTACATAACATACAGGTGCATCTAGATCAATTAAAATATAGGAGAACATTCAGCAGATCAATTAACAAAAAGGGAAACTTGAACATTATATCGATAAATAATTTTGTTTCTTATGTATTAGTTGTTCAGAAAAAACAAAGCAGTTGACTGTGTTGTAAATCTTAAGTTTTCATTTTGAAATTGAACTGCTGAAATACAATTTACACAATATTCTAATTTATTGAAACGCACCTGTAGATTTAGCTCCATTCCACTTGTTGAGGTGAGCAAATTAGAAATAAAAATGGTTCTGTTTTAGGAATCACTATACATTATAGGCAGTCTATATTTAAGATGGCAGCACGTTACGGAGAATTGTTTCAGTCATTCAATACTGTGAAACGTAAATAACTGACAAAAATTGAATGCCACAGGCCAAAAATGTCCTACCGTGAAGAATTGGAATTGTCCCAAATGGTCATTATAGGTAATAATCCATTTTTATTGTACATGCAAATTGCTCTTTTTTTTTTTTTTTGTATTCTGAATGAAGAAAGGCTGAGTGATGAAAGTGCGACGTGCAAATGTTTTGCTTGCATCCATCCAAACCACAACATTCAATCTGTTTAACCCACTTATTTGAGTGTGTGTGTGCGTGTTTCAACGTGGATTGCTCAAACCCATTTTGTAAAGAACCTTTGCACATATTTTTGTCAAATAGATGGAGTTTACATATTTTGAAAAAGCGTGCGGGAAGGATCCATTCATTCTGTGCAATCTTTATTGAGATGTGCTTTGCTGCTCTTTAGTTTTGTTTGTTATTGCAGTTTCTGACCAACAGAGGGAGTTGCTCGACTTTTCTTAAAAAAATAATAATAAAAAAGTAGGGGGGGGGGGGGGGGGGGGGATCCCAGTTAGTTTCTTTCCCAAAGCCATCCCGACTGAACAGGTTTGAAAATAATTCTGTATCGATGCTCGTTCCAGCTTGGTCAGTGATTGCAGTAAGAAGGTTTCGACGAGTCATGGTGTGATGTATCATGCGGAACCGTAGAACTTTACAGAATACAAAATGCTGTTTAAATCCTGTGTCTTTTGTCTATGTAAAATGTAAAGGTATGGAAAACAGACATTTGCAGTGATCACAGTATTAAAGTTTCTGAAATAAATGCATGCTGTTGTAAGCTTATTTCAACATCCAATGTTTTCTACGGAGCCCTTCTGGTGCCATGGTAAGAGGAAAAAATCTACACGCGAAGAAGAAGAGGTAGGATGACGTCATATCAAATTGGTGCTCTCTTACTGTCATAAAGGTTGGTTTGTTTAAAAACTAGGGTAATTTGGATTTCGTAGAACGGAGCAAATTAAAACGTTTTTTTTTTAAGTGAGTAACATTTTCAGGAAACAAAAAATATATTTGTTAGTCTATAAGCAGTTAGTGAAAGTTTTATTTAAAGTAAAAATTTATACCTGCCAGCTGCCACTGATTAATTAGCGCACTAAAGAAGTGTTAAGTACGTGCTGAGATTTGCGTGTTGTGTTCATCACATCTCCTGCTGCATGCCGTCACTCAGCCGGTACTTGTTTTAAGTCTATCCACCTGCGGAGACGTTTGAGGGCCGTTCGAGGCAACCGCTTGCAGAGAAGAGAAAGAAGAGGTGTAACAGCGGAGGCGGCCGTGGATTAGTCATCTCGTACAGGTGGGAAACGTGGGGGCTGAATCATTTGAAGGATTTTCGACAGAGAAGCCTGGCGGAGCGGAGGAGACCTGGAGGATTGTTCACATTTAAAGGTATCACTTACACTTGTGAGTGTTTGATTCGGGTGAAATTGACCTTTCTGGTTTTGTAAACTGCAGAAATACTCATCCGGTTTTAGCAGAATGTACAGTGGAACCGAAATTTAGCGGGGGAATTAGGGGTCGCCCGTGATTTTGAAGTACTTTTCTTCCATTACCTAAAAACACCTAAACGGGGTACAGTGTATGCCACGGAGGAGGCGGGACTTCCGGGTTTACACATCAGCTTTGTTTCCGGTTCCGATTTGTGACGTGTGGGCCGCAGAACGCGGCTAGCAGTGGCTAGAAATGGCGCTGAGTGTAACCGGGAAGTCAGTGGCATCTACCCTAATATGTTAGTCAAAAAAAAAGAAGAAGCCCAGTACAGGACAACATTATTGTAAATTAACATTAATAACATAAAAAAGCCCCCCCCCCCCCACAAAAAACAAAAAGAGATTGTTGGTGCGTAGGACAATGTCTTGTTCATGAGCTACACACCTAGAGCTCCCTTTTTAAATTACAATTAGATAAGAAATAAAACAAAAAACTAGGGATGTTTGATACTTTTTTTCCAGACCCGGATCTCTTTGGTTGTCACCGATACCGATACCGATACCACTAGTACATGCAATCACCCCCCCCCCCCCCCACACACACAAAAATTACATAATTTTATAGAAAGACCTACAAATCCCAATATAGTATTTTTTTCCCCCTTAAAATTGCATGAAATCAATGGCAATTTTCTATACCTCTAATTTCTAGTTCCTGATTGTAAAACGACCATTAAAGGGCCACCGTCACGAGTACCGATACCTTAAAATAAGGCTGGTAAAAACAACAGCAATAGATATGAATATCCCCATTTGAGATGTGTGCTATGGTGACGCTAAGCTAACCATGTTTCATAGCTTTGACGGCAATCTATTGGGGGGGGGGGGGGGGGGGGTGTTAACAAGTACACAAGAAAGTTCTTGCTAATGTTCTTAGGAAGACTCCACTAGCGAGTTAGCGTCATATTGCAAAGGATGCTAACTCTGCTAGCTTGGGCAACTCCACTCCACTTCAGTTAAGCTCATATATGTTGACCCGCTGCGAGTCTGAGTGCGTTTGTGTGTCAACCGGGATCAAATGTAGGGCGACGGTACTCGCCTAACCACTTTCCCAACGTGCGGCCAAATCCTCTGTGGACTTTGCTTCCTGTTTACTCTCGCTCAACAATGCAGTTGGTCCAGAGTAGAGCAGCTCTCCTTTGCATCCACGAGTAGACAACGTAGTGTGTGTGTTAGGCGAGTGGTCCATTAGTATCAAACGACAGTTAACCGCTAAGTGTGTATTGATTTGTCAGCTTATTGCTGCAACCCCCCCCCCCCCCCCCCCCCGCATTTGCATGCTAGGAAAATGAGGAAAAAAACAACACGTGGTTAAGTGTGATTTTTGCAACGTTTGTCACAGTTATGTGGCGAATTAGGGCAGCACGACGTCATTCGCTACTTTCACTCTTCGGCTCGTAGCCATGTTGGATTTTTACTCCGTCTCTGCAAAATAAAATAAAACTTCCAGTCGCTTTTCTGACGTCACGTCAGCTCTTCGTTCATTCCACTGTCCGTTAGCTCAGGTTTGCCCCGCCTCAGAAATGCGATTGCTAGGGCAAAGCCGCGAGTGAGTCCGGATTTCCCAGGCTGCAAAATACGTGCATGCGTGCAAAATATGTGCTCTTTATATGCAGTATTTATATTTTGATAATACATTGACCAACAAACATGAAGTAAATGAATAAATAAAAATCCATTCATTTGTGTTTGTGATGCATCTCATTTGAAATCCACCCAAAAAATGTATTAGGCCAAAATCGTGTTGTAGTATACGGCAGTAATGGACCCACTGTAAGTGTAACGAAGACATGTCTGCCATCTAGTGGTGAATCGTGATATTACAACTTCATTACTATGGTTGCATATTCCTAGATTTTTTTTTCTCTTCAATATTCTTTTCACATTTCAGTTTTTTTTTTCTAGAAGTATCTCCCCCCATTTCCCCACCTCATTTTGTTTGTGGAATATTCATGTATGTATATATGATTGTTATTCAGCGTTTTTTTTTTTTTTAAATCAACAGTTTTTGAAGATTTTTTTTCTCTCTGTCTTTATCTTGCTTCCTGCTCTATCTCTCCGTCTCACCTTTTTTTCCCCCATCCATTTGTCTTCTGTGTCTCTATCTTGCATTCTCTCTCGCTCTGCTCCCTCTCTCCACATACGCACACCCCATCTCTCGCTCTGTCTATCTCTCTCTCTCTCTTTCCACTCTCCCTCTCCATCTATCTTTCTTTTTCACTCTCCACATACACTTTCTCTCTCTCTCTCCAAATATTTTCTCTATCTCTTTCTCTCTATCGCTCTTTTCTCCCTCCCTCTCTCCCCATCTATCTCTTCTTTTTTCACCCTCCACATACTTTCTCTCTATTGCTCTTTTTCTCTCTCTTTCTCCTCCCTCTCTCCACATACACTTTCTCTCTCACTCTCCAAATATTCTCTTTTTCTCCCTCCCTCTCTCCACATGCCCTCTTTCTTTTTCACTCTCTCCACATACACTCTCCCTCTCTTCGCATACACATACTCCATCTCTCACTCTCTCTATCCTCCCTCTCTCTACACATACACACTCCCATCTCTCACTTTCCATCGCTCTCCCATTCTCCCGCTCGTGCCCTGCCTTCCTCTCTTCTCAGCGCACGCGTGTATTCGGAGGGTCCGTGAAGGCGTTTATTCCAGGAGCTGCACGAGACAGAGTAAAGAAATAATAGTAAGAAGAAGAAGAAGAAGAGACCATTGAGGTAAGAAGGTGATGACAGACCGGAACGCTTTTCCACGTTCATTCATCATGCTAATAATAGTCGTGTGTGTGTGTGTGTGTTAACTTGGAAGTGACACACTGCCTGTTTTTCATCGCGCGTGTGTGTGTGTGTGTGTTGCCGGTAGCAGATGTTTAGCGTCACCTGGGATTTAAGCTTAAAAGATGCTTGGTCAAGTGTTCTGCAACGAGGCGTGTATGACGGGACTTGACAGCTGCATGTGTGTGGTTTTTCCCCCCAAACGAATGAAGTTGTGCACTTATGCGCGTATCAACAACTTACATGGCACCCGTCAAGACCACCTGCCGTAAAAATGAGACGAGACCATCCAGCATCATGAAGTGCTTTAATAGAGACTCGATGTAAGTGACTGCTCGCTTTTGGGTGTGTGTGTGTGAGGTTGTGACTTGACACCTGCATGCATGTCTGTGTACAAATACGCAGTAGCTCACAAAAAAGCGATTGCGCAATTGAAAATATGGACGCTAGTATGTAGTGTGCTCAAAATGACCGAACACGCACACACGAGCATCAATTGCTGATCTGCTGCAACAAAAGTGACAACACCCCAAAGGGAAACAGTCCAAATTGGATGTAAGTGGGGTATAGGCTACTCACTCAGTGTGAGTGAGAGTCTAATTTGGGTTGCAGCTAGTGGCTCGGCGTGTTCGTGAAGTGGTCTTCAGGGACTGGAGAGACCACCGACTGATGCCGAGGAGAGAGCCAGACTCGAGAGACATACTGTAGGGCGTGATTTACTGAAGGTTTGCACATGCACCAAAACGGATGCAAACTTGATTTATCACGTAACAGATGTGGAAGCTGATCTACTCGCCGGGCGCTCCCGGGACGGCGTCTGCCAAAGGCGCCAAATTGCCACACGCTTCATTTTGTAGCAAGTTTAGCACGCACAATGTGATTTATCAAACCTGAGATGGAACGGGATGGTTGATTTCACATCTTATAATGGCCTGTCTGAAAGGCAAAGCGGTGCCAGCATGGTGCAGCATGGTATGGAGGACCAAAACTGTCAACATAAAAAAAAATAAAAAAAATAATTTAAAAATCTAATTCAAAAAATATAAATGAAATTAATTTTGGCAGTTTCCTTTTTATTTCTTGATTGACATTTAATTATATTTATTTTTGTATTTATTTCCCATTTTATTTTGATATAAATTTTTTGAATTTCGTTTTTTATTTTTGCATTTATTACTTTAATTTTTTTAATTTATATATATTTTTCCATTTGTATTTAATTTTGAATTCTATTTTTTTTTTTTATCTGTTTCACTTTTCTTTATTTACTTATTTTTGTTTTTACAGTTTTGGTCCATATTAGTGCCAGTCATAGAGGAGGAGAACCTTTTTTTTGCTTGCTTGTTTGGAATATCACAAACAAAAACTATCGCGACGTATTGTCTATACAGCAATGCAATATGGAGCCAATCACAAGAAGGAGTCATGCCATGTCACCTATGACAAAACGCGACTTTATCCTAAACGACTCTTGTTGTCCATCATAAAAATGAGAATAATCAAATAATCATGTACAGTGATGGCGCGACTAATACGGTTTCAACACAGAACCTATTAAAGTAAATCTAATTACTTCTACAGGGGGGAAAAAAACAGATGAGAGTATAACCGGCATCCTGGAAGAGATTGTTCGACCCTGGAGGTCGCAGAGTAGAAGCGTGCAATGATATACTGATGAGTTTTGTGAGCGAGACAGTTGCTTGCTAGGTTGGTGGTGACCTCAATTTAGAGGAGGCACTAGAAACTTTGCGTGTGGTCCAGGGGCTTCGTCGGATGCCGTTGGTTTCACTCATTAAATATAGAGAGACAACTGAGCGTTAACAAATTCATCACATTGACGGGAAAGTAATAAAACGTTTGCGCATTAGTGGAGAGATGCCAGTTTTTCTTGGCCTGTCGAGAGAATTTTAATAGACTAGCGGACTACAATCCAAAAGTTAGGACAACCCTAACTTTGCTGTTTCAATATATATATATATATATATATATTTTTTTTTTACAGTGGATAGTGCAACTGAATTATGCGATAAATAAATGAATTAATAACAAAGCTTTTCAAGATGCTGCTGCAAAAAAAGAAAACACAAGAACAGATAAAAAAAAAAAAACACCCCTCAATTCCCTGTTGTTTCTTTTAGAATTTGCTGTTGTGATTAGTTTTAAAATTAGCTTATTTTTCCTGTGGAACCTAATAAATGTTATACTAAGCATAATCCTGTGGTGCAGGATGTGTTGAGAATATCTCGCCCTTCTGGATCTCCTTGGGTGCAATGATGCAATATGGAAAGGTCCACACACCAAAAAAAAAAGAAAAAAAAAAGAGTGTGTCAGGCTTGCATGGACTGTCAGTCATCAGAGCGGCCGGTGTGAAATATGAAGGTTGTTCCCAGACACTTTCATCTTGGAGTGCATTTGGAGCTTTTGATGGAAGTGTAACCTGCTTGGATGCAAATGAAAAAATGATGAAATGAGACACTCGTCTCCACATCAAGTCTTTAAAATGTCAGCGGTGGAAAATGTCCCTCGTATTGGGCCAAAGTCAAAAGGAGACATCTTTGAACATATCTACGTGTATCTACTTATAGTGTTTTCAACAAAGATGTTGGTGACACCAAGATAAGCCACAAATGAAGACCCCGGAGTGCAGTTGCAGCGTGTTTAATTGTCTTCATAAGCATGTGGTGAAAACTGTAATTACAAAAATAGTCACTCGTTACACGCACACACAAACTGTAACGCCAATTATATTGACGATAACAATTCGACGAAAATTAGCATTAATATAATAAAATGAAACTTACGGCATTACTGCCTGATAATTCGAAGTGGATGGCACTGGATAGCGTTTTCTGTGTTCGCGAAATATCAGAAACCGGAAGTACCTAATCAGAAACAGGAAGTATGTTAAACGCTAATATTTTGTTCTTTAAACGTAAATAAAATTGGCAATTACCATCCAAACAATTAACAAACCTCCGTTAATAACATACATATTTTTAACATTATTATTTAAAGCAATTAACTTATTTATATTGAAAAAGCCGTGAAGGCAACACATTACTATATTTTGAAAACGATGGAGCTACTCCATAAATTGCCCTTGAATTTAAAAAATCGGCTAAAATGTTTTTTAAAAATGGTATTAGTGGACAAACATTTTAAATTGTGCTGGTGTAACTACTATTGTTGAAAGTATATATCATTTTGTAAGCTCACTGATGCTCAAACATGTCTGATTGGAGTATTGACCTCAAGATAACAAGATGACATGGAACTAAATCCCTGCTTTTAATTGGGAGCGCTGTTCAGGTTGTGCGCGATTTGGCCACTTGGGGGCAGTGTGGTTACTCACGTTCTGATACATTAAGTTGTAGCCACATTAGAGAGGCGAAGGAAAAAGTCACGATCATGTTATGCCAATAAAAGTTTTTTTTTTTCAGTTTAGAAAGAGCATATGATGGTGAGTAATGTTAAGATGTTTCTCTGTATATTTCTAAAGTGTTTTCTATGAATAGCCATTCTTTTTGAGTGATAAAAGTGCCGCGAGTAGCACGCTAATTAGCGCTAGCGAGTCGAATTGTGAGACAGTCAAAGATTCCCACCCCCTATTAGATTTATGTTGGGTGCTAACATTATGTATCGCTAACTCCACAATGTTTATGTAGCCACAGCAAGTGTACACGATACACTTTTGATGACTATCATCTTCGAAATGGCACAAGCGTCTCCAAATCAGTCAGTTCTGGTATGGGAACTAATCCTGGCAGAGGCACAAACAAATATGTGCCCAAAATGTGATACAAAAAAAATAATAATACTCTCACGCACGCGCACAACATTGTTTGAGGAAAGTGGAGCGCTTTGTGTTGGCACCAGTGCAACATTCATGAATTTTTCAACAAAAGCAAAGTAAAACAGCAGTACAGTGTATACAGTACTTGCTATAATATTGATACAGCGTATGGCGGCCTCCCATCTCGCAGTAATATTTGAGCAACTAATTGATTGTTTTGTGTGGAAATAATTCACACAAACATCAACAATTTACTCCTTTTTTCCACCCCAGGGCTTCTCCTAATTATTTATTTTGATGTTGTGATGACATGATGCGCCTCCCTGAATCAGTGTTTACGTATACACAAACACAGAGTATTGAGGAAGTCAAACCTCCAATCATCCGACTGGATCAATGTGTCCATGAGAGAAGCTTGTTGTTTTAATATGGCAGTGCAAATGTTTCCTACTCAAAAATATTATGTTCATAACATTGATATGTCAATATATCTTCTAGGGGTGTCGGGCGCGACTTCAATAGTTAACTCATGATTAGTCGCAAATTTTATTTCTGTTCTAAATGTACAATAAAATATTTTTGTTATCATGGAGAAAAAAAAGTTAAACTAATAGAAATATGGCTGCGTCATTGATAGTTAATTCATAATAATTCATAAATTGAGTTCAAATTTTAAAATTAAAAATATGGACTTTACTGTAACAAACACATGTGATATTAATTTGCGTTGGTCATTTTTCTGCCACTAGATGGCATAATTGCATTTGTAAGACATTGGTGACAGCACAGTGGATTTTGCTTTTCACACTAAGAGCTATCAAATCTTTAACATGAAGTCACTTGTGAAATTCTGCAAATTTTTAGAATTGTAAAATACAACTCGACACCAGTCTCCACAAATATTTGGACGTGGATGTGTCATTAATGGCGCGTTCAAAAAAATGGTGGCGTTTAAATTAACACTAGTGCTGTCCAAGTTAAAGCGTTAATTGAATAATTAATCACAAAAAATCATCGCATTAATCATGAATTAACGCAGATTAATGATTAATTTTGACCATAGATTAGCCTTTAGCGTGACAACGGATGGCTACGCTTAAGGTTGCACAGGTTGTGTTTGAGCAATAAACATCATTTCATGCATTAAAGTGAAGCATTTAAGGAATGTTTGCGTATCACATTTAGAATATTTGTTCATGTCAAAATATCGGGGTCATTTTTGTTTCCATTTTAAATTATGCAACAAATTAACTGATTAGAAAAAGAGGATGAGCGTGTGCAGTGGATCAAAAAATGTTGAAGACGTCCTCATAACATAAAAAAAAAAAGAATTGACACATAAACGGTGCTCTTCAAATTTGGCGGGGAAAAAATCGTGATTAACTCTTTGACTGCCATAAACGTTATAAAACGTTTAGCATAAACCTAGGGAAGGGCGCCGAGGACGTTAAAAGACGTCCCCTATGTTTTTTGTTTTTTTTTTCAAAAACGGGTGCAGGAAAGCCTTGGGCAGCTGTGCTGAAAATATCAGGCAGATCAGGTAAGTTTAATGACTTGTTTTGGCCTCTAGATGGCAGCGATGACTCTCTTTGCACAAGGTTGGATGGGCCGCCCACCGTGGGCGTCAGTAGAAGACGTGAGGCGGAGCTAGAGTGTTGAGGAGACAATGGCTGATCCAAGCCACAATGGCTAGACCAAGCAACCGGTTACAAGCAGCTCACGCTTGAGCATTTTTTTCAAAGACGGAAAGCATCAATCAATACTAAAAAGCGCATTGATGTCAACGATGATGATGACAACGAGCTCTACGCCAAAGTTGGAAGCTTTGGCCTGTTACTATCACGTAGTAAGCCTCACCGGCTACGCGCGGCTAGCGCGGCTAGCGCTGCTAAGGCCGGAAAACGCGCACAATAGCCGGCCGGGTACTTCTGCACAAGCGGACATTCGATCGGGCGATGGAGAGTTGGCATCGACCAATGCAGATTGATGATGATGATGATGATGATGACTGCGAGTTTGACGCCAAAGTTGGAAGCCTGGACGTGTTTACGATCACGTAGTAAGCCTCACCGGCTACGCGCGGCTAGCGCTGCTAAGGCCGGAAAACGCGGAGCTGCACAAGCGGACATTCGATCGGACAATGAAGAGTACCCCGAGTCCAATGCATATTCATCGGAGGAGCGGGTACAGTCTGATCACGGAGAAGACACTGTTTCTGGACTACGATGCCACCATGAATGGAGTGGATAAAATGGATCAGAACATCTCCTACCAACCCGGTATAGCAACTGAAGGACACGGGGAAGCGAGACGTAACACCACCGTAACGTAACCGTAGCATGATCCTGATATTAGACTTGATGACACACTGCAGTATATACTTGCTATTCCCCGGAAAAAAACGGCCTGCAAGAAAGTGGCACACGCGAAGAGGCAATCTGTTGTGCAAATGCTGTTACGTCTCTTTGCACGCAGGAGAGTGTTACAAAAAGAAAAACTGTCGTTGAAACATCCACATATTTGTAAATAGCACCACAGTTGCACACATTTGTAAATAGTTTGCCAAATTGTTGTCAAATTGTTACACTGTTGAATGTAAATAAACGTATTTTGCTATCAAAAAACACTTTTTCATTCTTGGTGGTAGTGTTTTATAGAAGTAAAGCACTATTTAGGTGTTTGTGGCATTCATGGACAAAAAGAAGTGTCAAATTCACTAGAATGCATGAAATAATATCGTTTCACTAAAAGCTTGATTTCTCCGTATTTTGGTCCAACACAGGCGAAATTGGGTCAAACTAACCATTTTCTATTGTTGATTACTAAAGAACGGAATAAGGTAGAAACAAACTCTTTTTTTCTGATGAAAGATGAAAGTCCAATCTTTCATTTGGTAGTACGTGTGTTTCCATAGTCCAAACAGAACATTTTCTGTGGACCTTGAAAATCAGTCAAAATGCTTAAATCGGCTGGCACTGGCGGCATCCCTTTTCTGAAAACGTCTGGCAGTCAAAGAGTTAATCAGAATTCTAAAATGTGATTTATCCGATTTAAAAATGTAATCGCTCGCCAGCTCTATATTAACACACACATTTTGACCTGTTGATCAAATCTTATGGTTCTCGTCTGATTCATCCTTTTTGCTCTTACTTTAGCAGCAGCCGAACCCTGATGGAGGGACATTAAGCACAAGGACGAGAGCGTGCCGCTGTTAAAGGAGACAGGATAACTTGACGCGGGTGAGGACGACTGACGGGAGGTGGAGGAGATGGCTGCCGCGTCAATACGACAACCGCAGCAAGAGACGGAGGAAGAAGAGCAGCAGAACGAGGAGCAGCTGAGCTCCTCGGGCTCGACGGAGGCCGACGAAGAGGTGGAGGACCTGAAAGAAGACGCCCCGACGTCCCCGGCCAGACCTCTGCTGTCCATGAGGTCCTTGAGCATCGTGGACCCCGATGACGACTCCCCCAACATGATCGTCTACAGAAAAGTAAGGCGCGATTTATTTTGTGGTGGATTATTGCTAGCATGCTCAGATATTGAATATTTTTTAGAATTGATTAATCCATTGATTCATTTTGATTTAGCATTAAAGTGTATTACAAAAGTATTTTCCACTGATTACTGTTTACTAACCAGTGATTGGTGTTTATTTCGTACTTCGAATAGTGATTAAAAAAAAAAAGGGGGGGGGGATTGATGATGCACTATCATTGTTTTCCAAATAAATATATTAATTTGATATATTTTGATTAAACACGGAAGATAATCAGTCTTCTTTCATGAAGGATGACAGAAATCACTGAACACTTACTGTTGATATGCTGAAATTTTAATTGGAGAAAATGGCTCCAAACGATTACTCGATTATGGACAATTTTAAATTGAAATACGGCTCCAAACGATTGCTCGATTATGGACATTTCTAAATAAAAAAATGGCTTACTCGATTATTAAAGTAGTTTTCGATTAATTTGATCATCGATTACTTGTGAATTGATTTTGACAGCTCTACTCAGAGCGTCCATTGGGACTTGCCTGTAAACTATAAAAACCCATAAAGAAGAATCAAATTTTTTATTTTTTAAATCTGTGATACCAGCGGGGGTGCGAGCAACGAACCGCGACCCAGCGGGGGTGCGGCTTCACTGTAGATGATAAACGATTTTGACAAATTGTCTTGGCTTGCTCTCAATATGGCTGGTGTCGAAAAAAATGTCTTCATGTTAGTTGGAAGCTGTTGCTATCAGTGCACTATTGACATATTGTTGCAATAAAGTCGGATTATAGAGCGAGCCAACATCGGGATCGCTGGCTGGCTATCTGATGGATGTCTGCGCCGCTGCTCTTATCGTCCTCCTGAGGGAAATAATCAGGCTCCAGCGGCTCTGGGCTCCGCTAGCATGGTCTGCTTGTTTTTTTTTTTTCCTTCCTGATAAGAGTCACCCAGAATGATAAGGATTGCGTACAGGTGGGAACCGGAACAATTGAGGTTTGAGGGACTGTAAATTGCAGTGAGAATCTTGCGTTTTTGGGTACAAAATCCAATGTGTCAGTATTTTCATTCTGGATCTGGATTTGCCACCTCTGCCCCGACCGACCCCATTGAGAAAGCTTCAAAACTGAGTCCGTCAATTGGAATAAATCTACCAAAAATCGGCTTGTTGGTATGCACGAACCTCTTTCGTACGATGTACGACTAAATAGTCTAAACCTTTTTCACCATCTACACTCGGGCTGGGCATTGATTCTAATTTCCTCAATCGATTGATTTCTATTTTCTTAAGAATTTATGGTATCAATTCATGGTTTTATAAATGGATATTGGGCTTGAAAAGGAAAATCGATTCGATATCAAAATTTTTTTTAAACCATACCCTAGTTTTCATTTTTTTGCATTTGCCTCTGGAGGGAATGCAGCCGACTCCCGGCCATTCGAAGCAACTCCCCTCATTGCCTTTCACTCCAGTTTAAAAAGAAGTAAACCAGCACAATTGTTGCGTTGAATGCTAGTCCGCCTACTAGTTGTAAATATAAATGAAAATGATTTTGAATTGTCTTGAAGTGCAGTAAATCAGGTCTTTCATAAATATAAGAAAAACTGTAAAATACCCCAAAATTCGGCCTTTAAAATTCTATTTTCTTAAGAAATTCATGTGGGGAAAAAAGCTATGTAAAATAATCTTTTCATGGTTTTATGAATCGATATTGGTCTTGAAAAGGAAAATCGATTCAATATCGATGATTCGATTTTTTTTGTGATAATTTTTTTTATTTTAAAATGTTTTTTTTTTTTAATCCAGCCCTCTCCCCCTTGCGATCTGACTGTACGCAATGTAGATGCGCACGAGGGAGCAACAAGATGAGATGACTCCATTCCCAAGGCAATCTCGCCGCCTCCTCAAGTGTGTGTGCGTGTGTGTGCGTGCGCGAGTGCGAGTGCGCGCGCGCGGCATGCCATGCCAACGAATGCGAGGACATGACAGTCGGCAGCCGCCGTCACGCTCGGCGAACCGTGACGCACGCCGCGTTTGCATGCGGCCCTCGCACCAGCCACCAAATAACATGGCTAATGTAATGACCGTACGTCTCGCTGCTTCCCCAGCGGGCGGCAATTGCGCGCATTTACTTATTTATAGCGCAGCAACATAAAGCATTGCCGTGCGGAGGAGATTAGAAAGCGACGGGCAGCTACGCAATTGGAATCGTGTTTTCGTCATTTGTAGCCTTTTAGAAAATATCCATCTTTTCATAGTGACTACCCCCCAAAAATGGATGATTTATAGGTAGTTTAGAAAAAATTCATATCATGCTTTTCTTGACTCCTTTTTCGGTACCATTTCTTACTCTTATCTTCGAGCCACTCTCTCCCTATTCATTAGGGGCGTGCCACTGCTGAGGAGGCACAGGTGATGTCATCTTCAGTCAACAGCAAATGGGGGGGGGGAAGATTTTAAAGGTGTTAATTGTATAAAAAAAAGTAGTTTTTAAATTAATTCTGGACAAAATATTAACTTTTCACAATTGAAAATGGCTCAATGAGTCAAGTATCCCTTTAAATAAGGCACTTTTTTGGGGGGTGGGGGGTGGGGAAGGTTTGATTATACACAGGTAGATATTATTATACATGAGATTTTACGGCGGTGTTCTTTCTGAAACTGGCAAGTTCACTGCCATTGACGGCTATAGACGTCAAAAATTCATTTGAACTATTTCTATTATTTTAACTTTTTTTTTACACTTTGTTAACGAGAGTATGAAAACCTAGAATTTTTTAAATTGTACATTAAAAACAGATATAAAATGTAATAAAATAGTGAAGTCATGCGATGAATTAGGATTATACATTTTTAATAATCTTTTCCTTTTTTTTAAATCGCGTCAGGCGATGAAAAGTTTTCATTGTACTTAATCACATGACTTCAATAGTTACATTTTTATATCTGTTCTAAATGTAAACATTTTTTTTCTTGGTGTTCATTTTCTTGTTAACAAAAGTGGGAAAAATGTTAAACCAATAGAAATAGTAGAATTTTTGACGTCAATGGCAGTGAACGAGTTAAACTGTCCGTGTCCGTTTAATTCGCTCCAGTCAAACTCGCGTATGCTCGCATACGAGCGCATCGTTGTCAATTCCGTGCCCGTCTCTTCCGCGTTGGATGCTGATGAGAGAAATTGACGAGCACCTCATTATTTCCAATCACTGCCTGCTGGCTAATACGAACAAAAGAACCAGGTGGTCCGCCTCTGGGCTGGATAATGGCTGCAGGTGTCGTTATTTTACAGATCAGGTCAAGCGTCTCACCAAATATTAACACGATCCTGTGAGCTGTGCACCCCCACAACGTCCCTTCTCATTTGTAAGACAATACGATGTCCGTTGGCCCTTGTTGGCCGCCTTTGTAATTTCTACATCTCATTTGAGCCCAGAAAACGTCTGCGTTATTGTTTTCCCACAAAACAGTATGCTAATCCATTTTAGGGCGTGATTATCTGTGGGATTAATTAGGAATTAAGCAGTTTGCTCTCTGGACAAGGCCGCTGTGTTGACAACAAAGAATTGCAGCGCCACAAAACCCTGGACGGAAGCACAACAAACTGTTGTTTGGCTGTGATTATTCTTTGCGAGCTGTGCGTGAGTCACCACATCTGCATCACAAATACAGTACGCACACACATGCTGTGAGCAGACACACCTAATGCATGCTTCACCTTCGTGATCGGGAAATTAGGGGTGTCAGGCGATTTTCAATTTTTTTTTAAAATCGTAATTAATCGCATGACTTCAATAGTTAACTCGGAATTAATGGCAAATTTTGCTGTAAATGTACAATGAAATGTGTTTTTTAAGTTTTCATTAGGGCTGTACAATTAGTCGAAATTCGATTACAATTTCAATTTACACTCCACAATTACAAAATCTGCATAATCATAGAAAAAAATCTGAATACAAATTTTGTTGTTTGTAAAAAATTTACAATAACTAATTTAATAAAATTTGTTTCATCTAAAATGGACTTGCATAATGTTAGTGTTTCAAAGAATTGTATTTGTCTTAAATTAATATTTTTTATTAGTTTTTTACATTTAAACATTTTCTCGTTTTGTACCAAAAAAATAATCATTTGAATAATCGGGATTTCAATTATTGCCAAAATAATCTTTATTATTATTTTTTCCATAATCGAGCAGCCTTAATTTTCATACTCTTAACATAAAAGTGGGGGGAAAAAATTAAACTAGTAGAAATATGACTGCATTGTTAAGTCATTGATACAGTAATTTCATAATAAACAATAAAATTGAGTTAAAATTAAAAAGATGTACTGCACTGTAAAAAAAACAAGTGTGATATTGATTTGTGTTGAGGTAATTTTTTTTGCCACTAGATGGCATAATTGAATTTGTAAGACGTTGGTGACAGCTCGGTGCATTTTTCTTTCCATATTAAGGGCTATCAAATCTTTAACTTGAAGTAAAATGCTAGACAGACTGCATTAACGATATTCGCTACTTGAGTTCATGAAACTGTCTTTTTTTTTGCTTTGACTTGCAATCCAAACTAAAATACCAGTTTGAGTGGATTTTCAATTCCATATTTTCAAAGCCCAACATTTGCTACATCAATTCCCACCTGTGCCTGCTTTTGCATTTGCAGTCACCTCGCCTTCATTTTGTAGGAACCAGCAACAGTCCAAAAAAGTGTTGACAGAAAATCAAGGCCAAGCGGCTTCTTTTGACAACCGCTGTCAGTGTGTCGACCATCAAAAAAAAAAACACCGAACGCATCAATACAACCAACTGGCTGTGCTTTGAGATCGACATGTGCAAACAAGGGAACGGAGCACCCTGGAAGGTGATTCACATCAGACTCATTCAAGTGTGACTGCTTGCGCTGTTTCCATTTGGGCTGCGCTGTTTGTATGTTTGAATAAGCGGACACACACACAAGCTCACAGCTCATTTATACTGACGTTTTATTTTATTTTATTTTTTTTAGATGTGTCTTTCTATTTAACGCCAGGACCGTGAACGATCAAGTCTCGTTATTATAACTTATGCCAAGACTATAACGACTTGAAGTCAAAGCCGATCTCAGGCACCAGTGATCAAATTGATCCAACTATTGATTCCAGAGTATGAAAACGACACTAGCGGCTTTAGAGAGGATTTGTTTGGATTACAACTCGGAGGTCATTTGAGACGAAAGATTTCCACTGCAGCAAAGTGGAGACTTAAGTATAATACGGAAATGTTCTGACCACTCTGGCCGTGGAAAATTATCGAATGCAAGTTTGAGGGGTCACTGCCAGGCAAAGCCGTATTATTTGACCATATATGGTCATTGGCAAACTAACATATCATACTGTACTGTATGTTGGATTGACCTTTATTCTTGTTCGTAGAATTCTTCAACTGGAGATTGTGGATCTAATTTTGGTCTATGTAATATAACAACACTGGAAAAGGTCACTATAACAAAGACATGAGACATCTTGTTAAATCCATGATGGCTCACTGATGATGTTATTAACTATCTAACAAGAGAGTGACATCAAATATGAGTTCTAACCTCACTAGAGTTAGTCCCGCGTCATATGTTATGACTGTGTTTTGGGTTGGGTCATGGGTTTATTGCGTTATGATGTTGATGTTGTCAGTTACTATGTCCATTGTGATGATATTTGTAGTTGCTATCCAGTTGCTACGTCCCTTATGATGATGATATATTAGCCGCTCTTAGTTGGTCTAGTCATATGCAGTTACTATGTCCCTTATGATGATAATGTGGCCAGTTACTATGCAGTTACCATGTCCCTTGTGATGATATTCGTAGTTGCTATGCAGTTGCTATCTCCCTTATAGCCACCCTTAGTTTGTCTAGTCTTATGCAGTTACTATGTCATTTATGATGACAATGTGGTAAGTTGCTATGCAGTTTGCCTATATAAGCCACTCTTAGTTTGTCTAGTCACTCTTATTTGACCATATAGGCCTTAATGAAATCATATAGAAGTGTACATTGTCCTAGCAGGATTTACTCAATGGCACTTTTGTCACAACATCGAGTTTCCTTAGCTGAGGTTTCCAATCCGTACTCATTCATGCAAGCTGTTCTTGTGTTTGAGGTTGCTTCCATCTCAATCGAGGTTTCTCTGCATCTAGCCCGCCCAAGGTTCTGTGTCAAAGTTTTCTTTGAGGCCATCTGAATCCAGCCCTGCTGTCTGTTGTTACTTTGTATTTTTGTATCTAAAGGAACTTTTTTTTTTTTCTTTTTTTTACTTCTGTGTTTGTCTGCGTTTGAGTCCTAATTCCTCACCTCACGAGACATCATGTGCAATATGTTCTATATTACTGCCCTGGCAAACTCCAAGAGTTGACTTTCTGGCTTTATTCCTACAAAAAAGGCCGAGCAGATGCACTGAATGCAGCGCACACGATCTTCGCAATAACGAGGCAGCTGCTGCCACATTTGCAACTACAAGCTGCTGTGTGACTGCAAACACTTGCTGACAGTTATTACTGGGACCTGAGCGAGGAAAAAAAATAACATTGGGAAATGAGCCACGTGCTGCTTCACCAAACCCTTCTGAAGAAATGTTAAGAGATATTGTCTGTTGTATACGAATAAGAATATTCGACTTTGAATAGGCCGCATAAGTTAATGATCCAGCACTATGTGCCACATCATTAAACTCGCTGTGTGAATTAAACAGAAGCAGAAACATGTGATGTGGGTAATAATCCTTTCATCTGGAAATTAGCAATTTTAAACCCCTCCAATTAACCTCTCCCCGCTGCCTTGATTCGATTAGCCCGCCGCTTCCTACCTGCTGTCGCGATGAGCTCTGCTCAGACATCTGCAGGCAGCTGGGCTCAGTCGCCACAACACATGAGATTTTATTATTTCCCACAAATGCCAAAATAAACTGAAAGGAATAAGATTTGTAGACAGTATTGATAAGGAGCAGGGGGGAAATCAGTTAAAGGTTGTGACCGGTACAAACAATATCCATCTTAGATGCATCTTTAAATTTTCATTTTTTATTTATTTTTATTTTTATTATTATTATTATTTTTTAAGTGGAACCAAGAAATTTTCGAACCTGAGGTCGTACAAATTGCAAAATAACAACAATGACGAACTATTCACTTTGCCCATCTGAGCTCCAATAACGTCAATTCAAGTCTGTGGAGGCTTTTTATTCATGGACCATATTCATTACTTTATTGAAAATATACTTTGTATAAATTTTTGTTTTATAAAAATTACTATGCATGAACACACTAACAATCCACTTACTTATGTGTGCCGATACGATCATAACTAGGGCTGCTCGATTCTGAAGAAAATATTAATCACGATTATTTTGGTAATAATTGAAATCATGATTAGGATGGTCATAAATTTTTTGGTACAAAACAAGAAAATGTTTAAACGTAGCAAATTTTAAGACAAATATATATATTTTTAAACACTAATTATGTTATTTTGGATGAAACAAAATGTATAAAATGTGTTATTTTGAAATAAAATTGAAAGGTTGCAAATGTATACATTCAAACAACAAAAAATGTGTTTTAATCGTTTATTTTTTATTTTTACGATTTTGTAATTGTGTAATAATTGAAATTGTAATTGAATTTTGATTAATTGCACAGCGCTAACCATAACACTTTACATTGTAATTAGAGCTTAGACTCACACCCAAAATCTGCTTTCACAATTCGTGTTCATGTCAATTTAACAATCTCGATTGTAAAATATATGCACATTAAAAAAAAATCTGCATTCAAAGATTGGTCATGGTTTAAATGTTGATTACTTCCAGAGATTCTACCACAAAAAAACGAAAAGCTCAGGAGAGTCTCGGCAGCAGGTGATTCATGTTTTTGTTCACCAATAAATATGCGGGCACTGTGAAATTGGCTAATAAATAACCTGTGGGCCGCAGCGAGCGGGCATGACTTCACTTTTACGGCTCCAACTCAAAGGATGAAAGCTTTAGACTGAAGTCATCGCAGGGTGAAAAGCGTCCAGTCTGCCATGTCCATCTCAAAAGTAAAGTCATTCAGAAACTTACTACAAACACCCCACAGCGACGCTTTATGACCAGTAGAAGTATCGTTTTGAAAATTAGCCAGGACTTGATCTAAACGATCACTCGCGGGAAAACCAAAGTAGCATCGACCGCTAGCTTAACGATAATGGCTAAATGATTCGCATGTGACTGCATTTTCTCCACTTGGAGATCTATTGTCATTCGAGAGAGAGAGAAAACGATCTTAAGCCAATCTTTGGAATTCAAGTCGCCGTTTTCATTGTAGTGTCTATAAATCCCAGTCGTCATAAAACGGGACATTTTTATGACTCATCCTGCATCGGTGGAAGAAGATAACTGTCAAAGACAAGTGTGAGGTCGTTGGGTGGAAATTAGGGGTACTACACGTTGTATCCTGTAAAGTCGCTCTCGTCTTGCTTTAACATCAAAACTATCATCCCTTTTTAAGTTGAAGAACTAAAGTAGGCAAAATTGAGCATCGTCAACTGACATGTTAAATGTGCAAAAACGGCACAATGTGGCTTTTTAACCGATGTTCTAAAGCAACCTCTCATGGGACTATGCGAGCGTGCATCTGTATAAACAGCTGCTATTGTCAATGTGGAGTGTAATGGGGGGGGGGGGTGAATTTGTGTAGGCTTCAGAGGAATAGATTCAAAGCTTTAAAAAAAAAAAAAAACACGCCACAACATACCCTGCATGCCACTTTCCCCCGCCCCGTTCAAAATTTTCAAACATGTATAATCCAGCAGTGTTGGAAAATTTGTGTCAGTGTGATACAGATGCAAACATACGGTATATATATGGACACACGGCCACAAAGAATTCCATTTTAATAAGAGGGGCAGGCAGGTGGAGACGAATAAAAATAGGACAAGGAATGTCGAGAGCAAGGCGAGCTGGAAGAAAGAAGCGGTCGGAGGAGATGAATGACTCCCCGTGGGCGAGAGCCATCACTTCTCATTCTAATTATTCTCCACTATCGCCTCTTATGATCGGCCCCAGTTTAACCTTTCGACTTCAAAACCTCACCCTCCAGCCTCGAAATGTCAGCGTGTTCATTTAGGAGGTACGGGGGGGGGGGGGGGATCTTGCGTTAATTATGAGGAGAACTTGTTAGTTTGCGTCCCATAGTTTTGTACACAGAGCATGATTTGCATATTCTTCACCGTTTGGGGGATGATTGATGACTCATCCGACGAGATAATGGAACGGCGGTCCAGGCCATGCATATTTCATTGCCAGGCAACCTTTTGCCGTAAATGTTGGGGATCCGTTATCGTCCTTAAAGTAGAACTGCTGAGAGGATGCTGGGGAAATCTTAACACGTCACTTTCTCTCGGCTCTCTCAAACCGCACCTTAGTCGTTTTTTGCTGCGCAAGTGCTTTGCTCTCGTTTTACTTTTAACGGCCTCGCATTAGTTGCAGGTGAAGGCCAATGACAACATGTTGTTCAAGAGAAAGACTTTCCTTTGTGATGACAAATATCCATGAATACATTTTCTGTGGCTCTTGTACTTATAGGGTGATACCTGAGCCGGAAACCCTTCCCTCAATCCTGACTTGCCGAATCATCCCAGTGGGTTTAACCAAGCAGATTTTGATACGAATGAAACTTGCCGTACTTTTTGATAGTGATGGCAAAAAAAATTTTTTTTTGCAAATTTGAGGTGAATCGGAGCAGAGGGTTGGGAGCTTACAAGAGGGGTGTGGCTACCTTCCTTTGAACCCTTATGTCTCAGGAACTACTCGCTATATATTAGGGGTGTCAAAATGAGTGTGTTAATTTTTAGTTTTACACCACTAATTTTTTTTAACGCACAATTAATGACCGTCCTTTACTTGGAAAGCCTGTACTGGGGGAATTCCAGTGGCAACTACGTCATAATTATAAATGTAATAATAATGCATATATTTGTGGAGACTGGGGTCAAGTTGTATTTTACAATTAAAAAAATTTGCAGAATTTCACAAGTTACTTCATGTTAAAGATGATATAGCTCTTAATTATGAAAAGAAAAATGCACTGTCTTACAAATGCATTTATGCCATCTAGTGGCAGAAAAATGACCAACACAAATCAATATAACTCGTTTTTTACAGTACAGTACATCTTTTCTAATTTGAACTCAATTTTTTATGAATTATAATGAAATTATCAATCACTAAAGATGCAGCCATATTGCTATGTTTAACCCCCCCACACACTTTTATGTAAACAAACGGATATAAACTTTGCGATTAATCGTGAGTTAACTATTGCAGTCCTGCGATACGATTACGATAAAAAAAAATTAATCGGCCTACAATCCTACTATATATACTACAGAACTAACTGTATAGAGAAAATGTCTGTACTGTATGTGTGCATATGTAACTATAATAGCAATCAAAACAGTGACGTTCGTCAATGCCAAATAATCGTAAACATGCAATATTTCCTACCCTATATAAAGTAAAAACAAAACTTCTGCACCTTTTATCCTCATCTGCCCCCAATTTTGGCATCCTTAGCCTGTGGCTCACTCCTCCACAAAGTATTGTGGAAATTGGTTAAGTAGTTTTTGTGTCATCCAGCTGAGTGATGCTGCCGCTGAAAACAGCCTGCTTAGCGGAAGCAATAAACAATGAACATAAAGTTTATTGTCTCCCGCAATCGGATGGCGCGATTTTAGCATTGTTACCTGAAGTAACCTTCACTCCACTGAAGCCTCCCGATTTACATCCGCACTCACAACTGAGTGAGGGTTTGTGACACTCTCACAGGTTTATCCTGCCTGTAATCCCTTTTCTTTCTCTTTCTTTACTTTCATGCTGCAATCTGTAATCTTCCCGAATTTTCTTTCTGTAGCGCTTTGGTTCCCTCCCTCAACACAATCCCCCCATCCCCACTTCCCGTTCTCCAACCCGATTCAGCACCAAGTCATTAATCAAAGCTGACAGTCTCTTGCCGGCCTGTGGTACACCCCCACTTTCTCATAACTAGGAACTGATTCTACAGGCGTGATACCGTACGTAAGAGATAAGGTCTGATAGCCGCTTGAATAATCAATGTCAAGTCAAGTCGGAATGAAATCGCAAAAAAATATTTGCACTAAATGATCGAGCAGGTGTGGAAACAGATATGTACATTATATACAAAAATACAAAGTAACAACAGAGAGCAGGACTGGATTTAGAACACATGAAAGACGGAATGTAAGGAAGAAACCTCGGCCAAGGAACCTCAACGTACTGACAAAAGTGTCGTTCAAGTCACTTTTGCTAGGACAATGCACATATATATGACAGAATAACAGCCTATATGACAAAATAACAGTCCCTAGACCAGGGGTCTCAAACCTTTTTTTTCACCGCGAGCTACTTTCAGAATTACCAGCCCGTTATTAATGCTAACAGCTAGCTGCTGGCCACTAACGTCGGAGATTTGTGCCGTGCCATATAATGTCGGCGTATTTTACTAGCGGTTTCTTAGCGTCCTGAATTAGTGATCGAATATGAGTTCGGGATAGCGTTGTTTTGATGTTTGTCGCAACTATATAATGTCAATAAAAAGTACGATAGAGAAATCCTAAATGTCGAAAAGGGAAGTCAAGCTCGCCACGATGTGACCCAACTTCAAAGTAAAAGTCTACTAAGGCTATTTACATCGTTGTCAGTGTTTTATTTGGTCAACTTTATTCTATAATTGTTAGCCTTAGCTATCTGTTCGTGAGCTACTCAACCTTCGCCGCGGACTACCGGTTGGAGAAGCCTGGCCGAGACAAACTAAGAGTGACTTATAATGCATAGGAACTGTCATCGTAAAGGACATTTGCATAAGACTAGACAAACTAAGAGTGGCTAACGCATCATCAATCGTGATCAGCATAAGGGACATAACTACAAAATAAAAATAACTAGACAAAATAAGTCTGACTAATGCCTCCCATAGCAACTGTATAGCAACTACACAATAAAAAGTGACCTACGGTAGAATCCAACTTCCGTAAGACCCTCATTTGGCGTAACAAATTATGTTGCACAGCATAATTGAAACGCACGTTCCCCTGTTTGAGTTGTTTTCAGTTGATTGTGTACATATTGAGAATAGCCCGTACGTGTTTCCCTGTTGAGGGACCTCACACGGAGGCCCAATGCGACATGAATAACAATTGCCAAAATATTGATCTTGGTATTTCTCGGCGTAGTAAGTTGATTTTCATTCGACACATGATGGCTACCCACGCACGCGCTCCTACAATGATCCATTTGTATTCAACAAAATGGACTTTTGTTTGCATCGAGAGACTCGTGTTTCATTGACACGGCGATTTCAGATCAGCACATTTATATCTGACGACTTGATATTGACACAGACAAGAATGCGTGTTCCCGAGCGTGACTGAAAGACTGAATTTCACTAACTTTGTGGAGATGCACTTTTGGATGAATGGAAGAAAACTCAAAAGCAATCCAGATAAGAATAGATTTCCTAGAATCCAGCTCGGCGGCCATTAAGATGAAGACTTCAGGCAATCAATCAGCATAACAACATTCCTTGCTCCATCTTCATTGATCGCTGACTGTATAAGAATTTCCTTTACTTGCCTTTGTCATCAAATCCTGTTGCATACCTTTAACGAGGACACATTATGGAAATTTGTCTTTAATAGCTTTTGGTACTGGGGGGGGGGGGGGGCTGAAATTACACAACAGAGTCCATTTTTTTTAGTGAACTGTCGACAATGTCTGTATGCCATCTCTTCTTATTTACACTCGAACCCTCTAAATTGTAACACACATTTACACGACCCCGTCTTGAGACAAAATACTCGAGCTTTTACAATTAAAAGACGCCTTATTGCTTTAGGGATTAAGAATGGGGAAAAAAACCAGCCCTGATCACATTTTGGCCGTCTGCATTAGAGAGACACTTTAACTTCTTAAGCGACTACAAAGCTCCAGTATTTTCAGCACTTAACTCCCATTTGATCCTTGAGAGTGCCCACAGAGTGTTAATATTTCATAGGGATGCACGTTGTTGGACTGCCGGACAAGTCTTTTATGGAAGTGAGTGATCAATATCTATCAGGGAAAAGAAGTAACAACGTTATGTAGGCTATATGTGACATTAGGGTTGAGACACAAGTTACTTGCTATCGCTTTATATTGCAAAATGATGGTAGTCATCAACTTTGACTTACTTATGATATATAGATTTTGTGTGTGTGTTTAAGTTGTGTTGAAGAACTGGTAGTGTATCGGTATACATTGCTGCCTTTAACACTGTAATGTCCACATATAGTTCAGTGTAATTGCAAATTGCTACGTCAGCGTCTCATGCTAACCGCTAGTTACTTTTTCGTATTGGACACATTAGCATTTGATTAGATTTTTTTTAAACTTGTTGGCATTCATTAAAGGCTAGTATTTAAGACTGTTTTGATTTCAACAGGTTAATATTAGGGTTGTTAGCTATACACGTACATTTTACTTCAAACATTACACAGTTAATAAGGGTATAATGTAGGGGTGGGACGATACGGCTAACTCACGATTCGATACTGTGACGATATGTGGCTCACGATAACGAAAATATCACGATTCACGGTATCTACAATATTCGGTATATTGTCAGAAATGTTCTTTTTTTCACGATATTCAATATGTGAGTGACAGTGAAAACTTGCCAACTCGTCTTTTTCGCCAATAGTGTCTACACACCAGTTTATAAAATAAATTAAGACAAAATTCTATTACTTTTTTTTTTTTTTTTAATAATGAAAAAGTCAAAGGCACATTCCCTTCCTTTAAACATGGTGAGTGAATTACATAGTAGCCTAGGCCTAGGATATTCCAAAAGTAAAAAAAGCAATTACTGTTGCCAGCCCTTTTTTGCACTTCAGGGCCACCGTACCAGCCAGGCACTGGTGCTAACACTAGCTGCTAGCCACTAACGTCGGAGACTTGCGGCGTATCATACAATGACGACGTAATTAATTAGCGGTTTCTTAGCATCTTAAATTAGCGATTAAATATACTTTGGGGATGGCATTGTGAAAAAGTTGGTAGAAAATATGTAATTTACATAAAAACTTCAATGTGTAAGCCAAACACATCGAAAAAGGAAGTCAAGCTGGCGGTCACGTCGCCGCGCAGGCCGACTTCAAAGTAAAGAACCACTGTAGTAAATAGTAATTGAAATAGTGAATCCTAAAATACTACTTATGCCCAAAACTTCCACGTTTGCGTAAACAACAAACATGGCATTAATATGCACAAGGATGGTCGTCCTCATTATGTCTCCCCGTATAATTGTGCCTCTCGAGACTCTTTCATCGTGTATCTATTGCTTGAATTTTTAATTGAGGCCATTTTCTAAAAACCTGCAAGGAAATTATGGATTATTGCTGCAACCATCCAGCTCCCCATGGCTATTGATATTCTATTCTTTTTTCGACGACTTTTTGGGCATCGTCTGCCTTCTCTTTGAAGTGGACAAAATCCATTGTCTTTCCATTTGGCCCTTCCTATTGGTCTGTTTCGTTCTAATCTCATCTAATGAAAGTCGTGAAAATAGGATACGCCTTAATCCCTTCAAGTGGATGTTGTTTCCAGTACAGCAAACATGCTGCTTTTATATGGAAATATGCAGCGGTATTATTCATAATCATTGCTGTTATATGATAATTTATTTAATAGCCTGACTGGTGGCGGCAGACGTTCACATTAAGCCATGCGGTTGGGGAAAAGAGCTACAGAGAGTTGTTGACAGAAATGGAGCTCTCAGTCACGCAGGAAGGTCTTAGGCCGCATGCTCACAAATGACTTGGCGCCTCTCGCTGAATTAATGTGTGAAAAATGAAAAAGGGGTCATGCTGAGATCTTAGGCAATGTCCAGCAATTACATTTATATGCTATTTTTAAAAAATTGTTCATCAATTGTCCTGTTTTTTGTATAATTTTTTTTAGGGGGGGGGGGGTACAGCCATAAAGGACCATAAAGCCCCCCCCAGGGAGTCTAGATGCACCCCTGGCTGGAGTGTTTGACACTTCCGACAGCTTCCAAGAAGTTTTCTGATCACTTGAAGAAAAATGTTTTTCCCTCTGCTTGGTTTGCTTTGCAGTACACGTTCACGCTTTATATTCCACATAAGCAAGTGCTATTAAAATGAATCACTTCCATCCCAAGTGATGCATCTCGCAGAAAGGCATCAGAGGCGCTTTATTTGCAAGACAAATCCCACTTCAGTAGCCCTTCATCTGGCTCGGAACCATGTTCGGTAACTGGAGTGGGTGTTCAAAACCGACCCTGTACACCTACTATCAGACAAAATAGCAATCAGTTAAGAAATAGAAGAAGGAAAGCTTACATAATATGGAACGGTATGCAAATTAAATGCACAAACTGGTTAGCGTATCTTTTATAGCGTACAATAACTGCGCAGGGTTGGGATATATTAATTTTAAAATGTGTCTCAAGTTTATTTTTGTTAACAAAAACGAATGAAATAACTAGAACTAAAATAGATTTTGTTCAAAATTACTTTTTCATTGTTATTAACTCATTCACTGCCATTGACGGCCATAGACGTCAAAAATTCATTTGAACTATTTCTATTAGTTTAACATATTTTTTCCACTTTTGTTAACAAGAGTGTGAAAACCTAGATTTTTTTATTGTACATTTAGAACAGATATAACATTTGTGATTAATTGTGAGTTAACTAGTGAAATCATGCGATTAATTACAATAAAAAAAATAATCGCCTGACGCCCCTAATTTTTAATTATCTTTTCTTTTCTTTTTTAATTGCGTCAGACGATTTAAATTTTTCATTGTAATTAATCAAATGACTTCAATAATTAACTCAGATTAATCACAAATTGTATATCTGTTCAAAATGAATTTATTTTTTATTTTTTAGGTTTTCATACTCGTATTAACAAAAGTGGAAAAAGTGTAAAACTAATAGAAATAGTTAAAAATAATTTTTGACGTCTGTAGCCGTCAATGGGAGTGAATGAGTTAACCAATGATGAGACATTTTTAGACTCACACTTATCCAGGTCTTATATAAAAATAAAAACTTTTTTGACAGCTCACTTCAACACGTTTGACATAAGACGTTCTCTTTTTTTTTTTTGTGTAACTGCGGCCTTCTTTTATGGAAGCATAGTGTTTGACATGTATTGGCTTTCTTCTCCTTTCACACGCTTCAGCGTCAGATTTTCTTTCTTTTTTTTCCCAAGGAAACAAAAAACAGAAAAGCTCTTTCGCTGCCGTCACACTCAGTCGGCCACAAAGCTGGTGGCTCTTAAAAGCTTTAAAATTTCGCACACACACACACACACACACACACACACACACACACACACACACACACACACACACACACACACACACACACACACACACACACACACACACACACACACACACACACACACACTAAATTAATGTTGGGCAGAACTGAAATCGAAAGGATGTAAAGAGAGATGACTCATTCTTATTTGAACGTTTTTCATTCAAGTTATAAACAAGTCAAAAAAAAAAAAAAAGTAACTATAATGAATGACAAATCACTTCTGAGTGCAAAGTTTGGACAATCAAAACTCGCAGCAATCATATTTTTACCATTAAAGTCGGCAGTCGGTTGCCATGGTAACGTCAGCTGTTTACACATAGCGTTTGTTTGATTAGCCGTTACTTCAACAGTTTAATTGCCTCCTTTGTGTATGCCGATGTTATGTTGCTAATCATTTCCTTATAGCAACTTTGTCTATAGGGGTCAAAGCGATCCAATTAACCCTGCACGGCCCAACAGTAACTTGTACGGCTTGGCGATATATCACGCTTCACTGCACTTCACAATGGATGTGACATTTGCTTACTAATTAAACTGTCTGCTAGGTTACCACTCAGCTGGAGCATTAGCATCCTCTTTTTTTTTTTTAAGTTGTGTTTTTCATGTACATACTATCATCAATATGGCACGTTAAGCATGAAAGTAATTATAATATGGGATCATATCTTTTGACGAACTCATTCACTGCCATTGACGGGTATAATTGAAATTGAAACATCAGGCGATTCAATTTTTTTATTGTAATTAATCACATGACTTCACTAGTTAACTCATAAATTACAAACACATTTTATATCTGTTCTAAATGTACAATAATTTTTTTCCCTAGGTTTTCATAAAAAATGTGAAACTAATAGAAATAGTTTAAATGAATTTTTGACGTCTATAGCCGTCAATGGCAGTGAATGAGTTAATTGGATTTTCGTCATTTGTAAATTACTATGAAAAAATGTATGGCTTTTAAATTGACTTATTTATTTATTTATTCACTTATTGGGAACGTATTAAAACATAATCCCCCCCCCCCCCCTATGCAGATGAGGAAAGACAAATAATGGGTTCTGTTTTGGACACTCACTTTCATATAGAAGGTTTCCTACCTGAAAATATGTTAACTGCACTCTGAGACGCTAGCAGCCATAGTGCGCTTATGTGAGACTGGCAAAAGTGGGGTTTTATTGATTGGGCAGCTTTTTGTTGCAAGCAAATGTTGAATAACCTTCACTTTTAAGCGTGCCTCATCCTACATTCTCCTTTTGTTTTTCTCTCTTTGTTGTCAGCGTGTGTTGCGCTCCAGTTTTCGAGTCTCCTTAACATAATGTCCGCTATAGTCACTATTTTTTCCTCTTAAACCGTATAAAGCAGAACCATGAAATATGTATGAAAGAAAATTCAGATTCATTGTTAATAGAGATATTTATTGATCCTTTTGACACACACACACGAAAACATATAACGTTCTATTTTAAGTGTCCCAAAGACATATTTATACGTTTTTAATTTAATTGTATTTTTTTTAAAGCTTTGATGCAGCCTCTGAACTGCAGAGAACGAGTGAAGCAATGGTAGTAATTACAAAAAGGGCCAGCAGGTGGCAGCAGAGTAATATAGATCAAACAAGCTCTTTTCCCCAATGTTTTGAACAGATTTGTGAATAGTGATGACATTTTGCTATATTCTAATGCTAATTGCTGCAAAACGGAAACGGGTAGAAATATAAAAAATGTTCCTGATAAAAGAAGAGACTTTAATCTTTCTTTTGGTAGGTTAGCAAGAGAACACAATATTCTGTGGACCTTGCAAAATCTGTCAAAATTCAGTAAAGCAACCAGGAGCGAAGGGGATTGCTTCAGTGAAAATGGCTGGGAGTGAATGAGTTAATGGGGAAAAGAATGATTATACTCATGAACTAGAGGGCTCAATTTTTTTAAAATTTAATGATACGTTTGGGGTTAACACAATTTGTTGAGGCTCGAGCACAGCTTTGATGCTCTCGCTAATGGTAACAAAAAAGCCAAAGGAAAAGCAAAACGTTGGCACCTGCTTGATACTATGTTGACATCTTTTGAGACATCATGCGTGATTGGCGTATTGTGGTCACATTGTACAATTTTAGATAAATGCACATGGCGTTAACTCCAAAGCAGTTTTTTTTAAAGCCTCATCTTGTTGGTTATTTTAATATAAAGAACCTCCCATGTTGATGGTATTAAAAAGCAAAGAATCCAGGGGAGATGACATGAACAAACAAAAAAACAACAACAAATACTGTACTGACAATTTTGCCATGCAGCAGTCAGTTCAATTAATTTCTTTAAATCCCTTTTAAGCCTCTCAGCTTTAATACTTTAATAAGGCTTGCTAATGTGAAGTCCCATTAACAATTGCCCTACGAATGACTGGTCCTGTTTACTGTCAGCTGAGATAAACAAATAAAAAAAATTAAATGTGTTAAAACACATCTCTGCTGAATCAAACTTGCCAAGTGAGCTGTATTGAAATGTGAAATCATGTCGCAACTGCAGCACACTGAAAATGTGTTTGGGATTTGCGGGCGGAAGTGAACATCCGAGCAAAACATTTGCGTCAGTCCATTAGCTGCCTGCATGCTAGCAACAACAACAACAACAACAACAACAACAACACAAGTTGGAGCAGACTGTTGGGAAGCACTTTGAGTCCACGCCACATCTCCGTTAGGCCGACTCTCTTTTATGACGTCTCATTAATTGGGCTAAAGGGTCACTGTTATGACATTAGGGGTATCGCAGTGGCCTTTAGTGACACTTTGTCTTTCGCTCCACTTATTATTTTTTTTTATCCATCATCAATCATCCCTTCACTTATTGAGACACAGTCAAGCTGTCAAAAAAAGAAAAGTCCTTATACAGCAACAAATGAACAATTCAGTGTTGGAGTAAGTGAAGGCGCGTTAATCTCTCATGCAGCAGCCTGGTGGGAATAAAAGTCTGGAGCTTTGCCTGCTAATGGCGTGCTGCTATCTCTCTCCGCGCCGCCGCTGAAAAGAAATGACTTTCCCAAGTGAACGTTTTCCTTGACTGCTCAAGCCCGATTCATGGATTGGACCTCGGCTCCTACATTAGGAATTCCGTGCGATCGCGAGTCTCATCAAAAGTGGCACCTCCTCTTTATTTGATGCGCAACAAATGGAAGGGAGCATGCCGATGGCCAAATCATTGAAATTACACAGGCCTTAGTCATCAGGATGTGTAAAGGCATTTTGCTGCTGATGAAATTGTGAGCGCTTTCAGTGAAATTGAGCTGTAGCCAGGGTTATTAAAGTTTTGGAATTTTGATTGTTAGTTTTAATTCGTTTAAAAGACGGTTCTGTTAGTTTTTATTAGTTTGCGTAAAAAAAAAGAAGCTTAATTTTAGTTTAGTTTTAGTTTCAGTATTAGTTTTTTTTAAATGTATTGTGCGCAAAATTTAATAAACACCATGGAAAATGGAAAAAAAAATGAATGACTTACCTAGCATTTTTTTTAAATGCTTTATTTAACAAATTGAAATCACAAAGCAAACAAACATCATATTTCTTACCTAGCATTGCATTTCGGCTGAATTAAGAGCGGCATCATCTGAAGGTGCTTTTCTACTGGCTGCTGCCAGATGACGACACTTCTGTGTGACACGCTTCCAAATGTCCTTATTCCGGTAAATATAAAAAAAAATCTTCTTAAAATCACATTTAAAATCATCCCCAAAGGCTAATGTATTAAATTAATTTCCTAAAGACTCAAACGAAAAACATTTTCTCTATAATTATGGTTGGTTTTAGTTTTGTAAACATAAAATTTAGTTTCAGTTTTACCTTGGCTGTAGCAAAGAGAGTCATAATTTGTCATTTGACCAGAAATATCACACAAAATTGAATTGCTGTAAAATCCCGTGAATAACACGCATCTGTGTATAATACGCCCCCCAAAATCACCCTTAAAAAAATATTATATATATATATATATATATATATATATATATATATATATATATATATATATATATATATATATATATATATATATATATATATATATATATATATATGATAAAAAAATACTAATTAAAAAATATATTAATATATGAATGAAGTGTCTTGAGAAGTGCTGATAAATTAAATGGATTATTATTGTTATTATTATTGTAAATATGTGATTCCATTTTTTTTTTTTATAAACCCTCGGTACTGTTAGTCTAAACAATTTCATATTAAGCCACTTGTATGAATTAATTGTAATAATTTTTTTTTGGTATAGAAAATCGATGTGCTTTTCCAAATAACATGGATTGTACTAGTCCAGGTTAGCGTTCTCAAACTTGACTAGACATTAGATGTCAAGCATTTCCCAATTTTTTTTTTAAGTGTGCCCTTAGGATCAATATAACGCTCATTTTAGCCCCCCCCCCCTCCCCCCCCCCCCCACACACACACCTGTTTTATCTGCCGCTCTCACTTCACAGTTTTTTTTAAAATCCTAATGAACTTTTGAAACTGCGCCAAGCCGTGCAGTCGACACGTGACCCGCCGGTCACATTGTTGCTGCATCACCGTTATTAAATCGCAGCCTAACTTGTTAATGAGCGGCGGGTGGCTCGTCTGAAGTGTCAGCGCTCTCTCGCTGGCAGCTGTTTGGCACTTTTCAGGTTTTAAACGTCCACTTTTGGAAAAGAGCCCTCCTCACTTGCCCGTTTGCGAAGTGGCCCTCACGTCCACTGCGGCGTGTTCGCCCTCGTTCTTTTGCCCAAGTGCGCACGTGTAATTTAAAAGTCCTGGCAGCGCTACCATCGCCACAATAGCAATACCAATGTACACGTCCAATATACTGTCCTAGAGCCCGGTAGATAAAGAGTGCTGGAGGACTAATGTGCGGCCACTCCATCTATCAGGCAGAAGGTCCCGGGGGGCCATCAGTGCAATCGATATATGAGGCAGATATATGAGGTCTCTCCAGTCGCGTTGCTGTTGTTCTACCTTGAATACTAACGCCAATAATTGGATTGCCTCAGAGTTCATTTGTTTCACCGCCAGAAAGATCGAGCTGTCTATTACTTTGCCTTGCTTCGTCCATCTTTGGAGCCGGAGCTCGTGTGCACGATGCAAATGCAAATTTCTCGGCGGGAGCATTTTTGAAGCCTTCTGGTATTCCATACTTGTTTATCCATGCTAATGCGCTGTTGTACAAATAGGCGCCATTAGCGCGGTCATATGAATGAAGCTGGAAAAAGTGCAGAGTCAGCCATTTCTGCGTTCACTTCGCAACTCATTTTGAGTTGTTTAAATGTAAATATTTGCACCTTTTTTTATTTAAAAATGACTAATTTAGTAAATCTTGTTTGGTCCAAAAGGAACTTACATAATGATAGTGTTTCAAAAAAAAAGTGTCTTAATTTTTTAAAAATGTTTAAACATTTTCTTGTTTTGTACCACAAAAATAATCGTTTGAATAATTGTGATATCAATTATTAACAAAATAATCATGTTTATTATTTTTCCCATAATCAAGCAGACCTACCCTCTTAAATTATATATTTTTTATATATATATTTTTTTGTCCAAATCATCTCTTCATGGTGCGAAGTTTTAAATTGTTTGTGTTTCCTGAAAAATCTGAAAAAATTACTTAAGCAAATAATTTGAAAAAGGGGTCATATTGCATTTATTATTTACTATTTCTCTAATGCCAATATCAACACAAATACAGTGAATAAACAATACAATACAGTACTGTAACAGTAATGCATAACAAACAATTTTTTTGAGCGTGGCATTTACCTGTAGTATCTCTAGTCACCATCTCAAAGGTCAGACGGTAAATAAACAAACTCATCAATTCTATTTAGCACGCTTTACTCCACTTAAAGCGGTTTGGCATGAAATGGAATCAATCCTCTGTGTCAAGTGTTGCAGTTGTATTTCAGCGAGGTAGCTCTAATTGGACCTTAGAGGATGTAACACTTTGCTTTGTTGCGTAATCTTCTAGAGAGAGCGCGCTATTGGACATGCTGACCTTTGAGTCTTCGTTCAAATTAAAATGTACAATAAAATATTTATATAAGTTTTCATGCTCTTGTTAACATAAAAGTGGAAACAATGTTAAACTAATAGAAATATGGCTGCATCTTTTAGTCATTGATATAGTAATTTCATAATTCATAAATTTGAAAAAAAAAAGTCTGACATTGATTTGTGTTGGCCATTTTTCTGCCACTAGATGGCATAATTGCATTTGTAAGACGTTGGTGACCGCTCAGTGCATTTTTCTTTTCATATTTTTTGTGAAATTCTGCACAATTTTAAAATGGTAAAATACAACTTGACCCCAGCCAAATAATGTGCATTATTATTATTGTCTTGGAACACATTCGACCTTGGAGGTTCTTCTCTATTTGCCGGCTTGAAAGTGAGACGAGAGAAAGCGGCGATGTCACATTAGCTGGGATAATTATTATAAATGAAGACGGGAAGATTCATCTGGGCTGTTGGTTTCATTAAAGGAACACGCGTTCCAAATGTTATCCGATTTCACGGTAATGACACACTTTGCTGTAGGCAGAACGGATGTCTCCACTCCGCAAATCATCAGCATTGTGCCAGGTGTGGATGTCTTTTGAGACGGCAGGTCAGCAGCCCCTCGCCGCCGGGAGCGATGAAAACTCGTCTCCATCGATTACTGCCCGGGGAATGTTTGCCCTCAATTCATATTCTTGTTCTTGAGTCCAAAACTTTATCTGAGCTGTATGACCTATTTTTTTTTTTTTTTTGTGCTTCCCCGTTCGCAAATCAACTTTAAAATAACGTATGTAATTGCCAGTGCACAGCTTTTTTGATAGAACTCAATCATGGTGTAGGTATGGCACCTGTTGTGCCAGGCCCGTGATTGGACCGCAGCCTTTACTTGACAAGCCAGTAATAAGCTGCCTCACTGCCAACAGCCTGCCATGCAGTTAAAATTCATTCCATGTCAGAAAGTAACGGCATTGTTTGGCGGTGTGACGGCAACCATGGAATGATGGATGGGGAAGACCATTGAGGAAAATATGCTGCATTAAATATACACAAGCAGTATAATGTATACTCGCAAGTGGGACACAATTCATTCTAGCGCTGTCACTATCGAATATTTTTTGAATCGATTAATCTATCAATTATTCAACCGCTTAATCGACTAAATCGGATTCATTTGAATTTAGCATTAACTCATTCACTGCCATTGACGGTTATAGACGTTTGAACTATTTCTGTTTAACATTTTTTCCACTCCTAATTTTTTAATAATCCTTTCTTTCTTTCTTTTTTTTAAATCGCGTCAGACCATAATTTTTTTTATTGTAATTAATCGCATGACATCAGTAGTTAACTCACGATTAATCATAAAAACATCCTGTTCTAAATGTACAATAAAAAATTGTTTCTAGGTTTTCATACTATTTTTAACAAAAGTGGAAAAAATGTTAAACTAATAGAAATAGTTCAAATTAATTTTTGACGTCAATAGTCGTCAATGGCAGTGAATGAGTTAAAATGAATTACAAAAGCATCCCCCCCGATTACTGTTTATTAACCATTTGTGGTTATATTGTACTTTGTATTCATATAGTGATTTAAAAAAAAAAAAAAACGGTAGAATGATGTTGAACTATGTTATCAGTTTGGTCATTGTTTCCCAAAGTAAAAACAGATGTTTGCAAATGTCTTATTTAGTTTTATTTTGTTTTTATTTGTTCATTTTTCCTTTTAACTCAAAAATAATGTACTTATTTTGACACCCCAAGTAAATATAAATAGCTCCCTGAAGTTAACATTAAATGGATCCATTATCGGTTATCAGATTGTTAAAACGGGCTGATACGATATTCATCAATATGCTGAATATCAGGACGATAATCAGCCAACTCTGCCTAGTTGCGATTTTGCCCCACTATTGGACGCCGTGCTGATTTCATCTCGTATGTTGTTATTCTGGTTTGCAAAGTTGATATTGCTTTTTGTTTTGCGAGAGTTTGTACATTGGACTTTGTGATCCTGTCAACTTTTCTTATTGTGTAAGGCAGCGGATCCCTCAGCTTCAAGTTGCCATAGAAACATGATCGTGGCATGACTGATGGACGTCTACATGGCATTTTGTTTCTTTTTATTATTATGCCTGAAGGATATACATTTTTATACTGTATGTCCGAGCCAACAGAGTAGTTGTTCTATTCCAAGTGTCAGTTTCCTCACCAATTTTATGACGGTAGTTCATCTTTTCATCGTCTGTGTAGGGGGAAAAAACGAACCAATTTGTTTTCCAGAGACATAAACTTATTTGGCGGTCAGGAAGTAGCGACTGGTCTCATCAATTTCTCCGGGACCATCTCGCCTCGCTTGTCAAGGCAGAGCCGCACTGGCAGTCAAGTGTGCGGAAGCCATCTTGTTGTCATTACACTTCCATTAACAGTCACATCCCCCTGCTGCCATGCAGGCGCGCTGGCCTGAGAAACCAGTACGACTCGCGGTGGCGGTGTTGGTGGGCCCGCCGTCTGACCTTCACACGTAAAACCTGTGTTTTGCTGCAGGAAGGCCATTCACCATCTCCGCGTCTCTGAGTCATTACACCCACTCCGGATGAATGGCAATTCATTTTGACGCGCGTGTCATTGTGTTCCTGTGCAAACACGCACACACATACACTCGCACTGTAGGGCTGGAGGATGAATAGCTAACGCTTACGCGACAGGACCTTCAGGCGTCAATCTCGTCTTTTGTTCCTCCCAATCCTGCAGAGTTGCTTAACTGTGCGTCGACAGGTGCTACGGAAGTTGAATGAATGAATCATTTTGGCTCCAATAAATAACCCATGGATGAATGGTCACCGTATTTGGCTAACGTTGCCATTAGCATTTGTGTTTCCATCCGCGATGACAGTTTAAGGTTGATAAGTTTCCAATTCGAGCGGTCAAAATTAATTGATTAATCGATTAGCAAATTAATCAACAGCTGTTTTAATAATCGTTTGGAGCCATTTTTTTATTTAAAATTGTCTAAATCTTCAGATTTTAGCATATCGGTAATTGTTCACTGATTCATGTAGTTCTTCATGAAAGAAGACCGATTATCTTCTGTATTTAATAAAAAACGGAACATTTGCAAACATCTGTTATTACTTTGGAAAACAATGACTGCACCGGTAACATAGTACAACATAAATTCCCCCCTTTTTTTAAATCACTATATATGAATACGAAGTATGACATAAGCACCAATGACTGGTTAATAAACAAAAGGTTAATGCAAAATCAAAATTAATCCGATTAATCGATAGAGTAATCGATTCTAAAAATATTCAATAGTGACAGCACTATTTCCAATGTACCCAAGAAGATTGTCTTATAAATTCATTTTTGTACAATGGCAATCATTTAAGAATTTGTGGAGTACCGACAGCAAAAAAATGTGTACGGATACCACATTGCCTCAAATAGCTAGCTAGCCGCTACTGTCTGTTGCCTTCTCAACAAAAAAAAAATAGTTCCAATGTCACAATCGTAGTGAAATATGCCACATTCGCATCTGTTGTCTAGCGCGCGTGTCCTCATCACGATTGCGGGTGAGCTGACGCCCGTCCAAGCTGAGTTTAGGCGAGAAGCCTGTTGTCGCCTGCTCTCTCGTCACCAGTCAATCATCGCACTCATACGGAATGTAGACAAGCAACCATTCACACTCACATTGACACTTACGGGCAATTTCTTCAGTTTAGAGTCTTCCGTGGGCCTAACGTGGGTGTTATCGGACGGTGGAAGGAAGCTGGAGAAGTACAGGGCGGACATGCTAACCGCTAATGTCCTCCTGTGTTCAGGGTTGCACAGGTCAAACTTTCCGAAACTGTCAAGTTCTTGGATACTCGCCGTCCTCTTGACGTTCTAATCAAGACGCGATTGCCACTTTAGACGGCGAGGAGCCATGCAATCAGTGTCGCAGCACTTGACTGAGTAGGAGCCAAAGTACTGTAGGTGATGCAAATAAAGCGGTATCGAAGGAGCTTCCAATCAGTAAATGTCTTCTTCAGCGAGCAGACTTTCTACGGTCAGAAACTGAACTCGGCCTCACAAGGGTTCAAAGATACAGTCAAGTTGTCCTTGTTTTTAAAGCCTTCTCAGCCTTTTTCAGTCTCCCACTTTTGACCCGTGAGTTCAAAATGCTTAAGAAGGATCTAAGATGGAGGAAGAATTACAATCGTATGATGACAAACTTGTAAAAATGTACTTACACAAATCGGGTTGCTTCGCAATATTCGTTTGACTCTTCTGTGATTCTTTTCTGTCATGATCTGTTAGCTTTGCATGTCTGAGCAGACATGGCCGCCCCTGAAGGCCCGCACTGACATTTTCTCTCAGCAGGACGTCTACCTTTCTTCAATAAAGCCACAGTGGTCTTGTCAGTCACCAAAAACAGCAAGAGGGTAATTGCCGTTGTTTCCGGGTCGGCGGTGCTTCCTGTGGCTTTTATGTCTGACTTGAAGGAACGTCCTTGGGATCAAATGTTTTACATGCCATCTTGCGGAAGAGCAATATGTGCGGTGAATTATTAATAACGTTTACCAAATTAGTGAATTTTCATGTCACAGTGGTTGGGAAGAGACAGCGATGTCATGTTTTTGTTCTTCACTGGTGACGATGTGCTCTGAAATCTACGCCCACTTATCAAGCACTAAATCACGTTGGTGATTACAGTTTGTCTGCTTAGTTGACTGTGAAGCTTTGTGGATTGTTTTTTCTCCCTTGGATTTAAAAATGCTTCTAACCTCATTCTTTTTGAAGACAATTTTGGCCATTTTTAAATCCAACGAAAATAACTATTTTGGGGGGGGGATAGCAATATGGCAGCTGCAGTCCTCAGTTTTTCGTCCAGCTGCTTCAGAAACGAGAATGGCTTGTTAGAATGGCGTGGCGATGGTGATTGGAATGCTCAGTAGCCAATGGCAGGCGGCCAGGGTGTGTCCTTTTAACAAGGATGACAGCAGTCTGATCGCCGCGACGGCCCCCCAAACAGAAGGCTTGTCACTTGGATTTTCCACACGGGCTGTAAACATCTGTGCTGGATGTAAATGGCTGTGAATTCTCCTTCTGTCGCCACTTTTGGAGATTTATAGAAGTTTGGCCTCCCTTTACTTTCGAAAAAGTGTCAGACTGTTCAGTTTTTGTATGTTTAACGCAGCATTAGTATCACTCCAGCTAGTGATAATGATGAGGCTCGTGCTAAAGCACTGGATGCTAGCATAAAAAAAAACATTACAAATCTGAGATGTTTGTCTATCTAAATAGCTGTTTACTTACCATAACACTTTTAAATAGCTAAAAAAAAAGTTGGCTTGTTGCTTGCTTTCAGTACACAACATTAGTATCACTCCTGGAACTGTTAGCGGCTAATGATGAGGCTAACACTAAAGCATTGGATGCTAGCATAAAAAAAGGGCAATTCTGAGATGATGTTTGTAAAAAATAAATCGCTGTTTACATACCATAATACATTTAAATAGCCCAAAAAAAGTTACAAATTGGCTAGTTTCTTGCTAGTTGCTAGTTTTTGTCACGCTAATCTAATGTAGATGTGTGGCCGACCACAGTGCTGTTTTTGCATTTCTGCTTAGAACACTCAACAAAATGTACATTTAATACACTTGCTACTTCCAAAGTGCCATTACTAGCGTAGTAGTAATCAAATTATACTCTCTTTAACTCGATAAAATGTAACTAGAGGACAGTTAAAATTGTTTTCTGTATTCCTGACCCTTGTTCACACATTTCAAAATGCTGAAAAGGTCTGCGACATGTGTTTTGTGTGTTTCTACTGTAGTTGTGTTAAATGGGATATTTCCTTTCTGCTCTGTGACAAAAAAAAAGAAAAACATATGTAAGCAACTCTTTCTTCTTTTCATGTAACCAAAGCAACAAACGTCCCACTCGCTAACACAAGTACTGTAAAAAAAAAGAAAAGAAAAGAAAACAAAGCTCTGTCTGTTTCTGCATAATTTTACTAAAAGTCAATAACAAGGCTGTTCTGTTCCGCCTTGTTAAATATTTAACGCTTCACTTCTTTCAGTAGTTTTTTTTTTTTTAATGTTGACGTTTTAGATGTACATTTTTTTTGTTTTAATAGGATGGGGGACATTCTTGCCTGTAAAGGAGGAGTTGTGCTGTCCAATAAGTTGACATGGAAGTAGGTCAACTTCCCATAGCTGACTCAATGTGGTCCTTATTTAGACTTCAAACTAGTTACGACTGAATCAAAAGTTGGTTTCAGCCCAGTGTGCCGTTTTCATTCGGTTCAACTATGAATCTTTTGGGAGTGAATGGGGAGAGATAAGCAACATTGACCTCTTTCTTGTTTTTGTTATCATTTGCAGATTGAAGACATTGTCACGCTAATCCAGCATGAGACGGAGGGCGTTCCCATCAGGACAGTCAAAAGCTTCATGACCAAAATCCCCAGTGTTGTCACAGGTAAGTTGCTTTGAGTATTTTAAATGCGACCAATTTGACTCCCAAGGTTCATCTCCTCAACTAAAACGTATCTTGTTTGTTTCGACTTGCATCATACAATATTTGCGGCAAATGTATATATATATATATATATATATATAATTTTTTTTATAGGTCATATATTATTAAAACAGAAGCACTGAAGGTGAAGTTTGAGGAAAAGATATGATTATTGTTGGCAATAGAAAATGTGAGCGTGGAAATCAAATGAGTAATGCCGTCCTCCTGCTGTCAAGGTGCCCTTAAGCAAGACAATCAACCCCTGACTGCTTCAGTGGAGCTGCCACTGTGGATGTGTGTGTCTGTGTGTGTGTTGTCACTCCGCAATGTTGTGTTTATTTCCCGGTGAGCTATGCGGCTTATTTGTGCCGCACGTCTGCTTTTGTTTGAAAGGGTTTTGCTGCATTTCCCCATGAGACAATAATCCTGCTTATTTATTTTTACGATACAGTATTATCAGTAAAATTGTTTAATGCTAGTGGAAAAGTGAACGCTTCCCACTAATAGATGCCCCACTCACTATTACTACTATATACTGAAATTCAGCAGTTATTTTGTTATTTATGATACATAGACAATTAGAGAAAGAAAACAAATCTGAATTCATTACATGACATTTAGATTTATTTTTTTATCTTGTGCAGAGCGTTACGTTACGACTTATTCGGGTCACCTAGCGAGAAATGAGATAAGATTTATTAAGGTCGTCCTGGCGCGGTTTGTTAAAGTCGTTATGATGAGATTTCAAAATCATCATGATGACATTTGAACTTGTCATTGCACGGTCTATTGATGTCATCGTGACGAGATTTATTTATTAAAGTCGTCATGATGAGATTGTAAAATATCATGATGAGATTTCAACTTGTCGTAACGCGGTCTATTGAAGTCATCATGACAAGATTTAAAGTCGTCATGATGATGTTTGAATGCGTCATTACGACTTTAAATCTCGTCATAACGACTATGCTCGAAACTGTTAAAATTGCAAAAACAAAAACACTGTTAAGATTTTGTATTGAGGAGATTTGACCTAATTTGTAATACATTTTATTTCCCGAATTGATTTGTGAAATATATATTTAGATTTGTGTATTTCACAAATGTACTTCTTCGTAGTGTTTGTTAGTGTCATTTCCAACACATCAAAAATTTCAAGCAGACAAATTGTTGTATGTTGTACAAGAATGCGAGACGGGACTGGTAAGGAGCCATGGGGAACACCTTGCCTGCCAGCTGTAGTGGTGCCGAGCAGTAAATGTGCAGCAATGTGTGGTGTCTGTGACTCCCCCGCAAACAAATGGCGACGACAAAAAGGCATTACCATCTTTCTTTTTGTCTGACTCCTTGCGCATGTGGAAAATGCATTACCCTTATAAGCAGATCATATCAATAAACTCGCATTTACTGCAGTCGTGGATGGAGGCGCACAATTGTTTCCCGATGGGTGCCTCGGGCAATGAAAGTCATAAATGATGGAAAATATAACAGCAGCGCCTCTGGGAACGCAGGGAGAGCGGCAGAAGAGGAGATGTGAAGTAATAGCCAATGTTAAGTAGTACACCCGTCCAATGTGACTTTTTGTCTTTATCTTGACATTTTGTCGATGGTCTTTGGAGTCATTACAGTATTTTAAGAGTTGTTTGGAATTGCACCAAATAACTATGCATATTTGTCTGATCTGACACAGGTACAGACATTGTACAGTGGATGATGAAGAACCTTGCTATCGAAGACCCAGGTAGGTTTTCCAAAATAAAGACAAACAGAAGCTGAATTGTTCAACTCAATTTTGTAACTATCAAAAATCATGACCCCTGCATGGGCAGGCCAGCTCTCCTTTGAAACCTTGCTTTGAAATTCTGAGTCCTTTAAAACTCAAGGTCACACATTCTGACAGCTGAATTTCTCAACTCAATTTTGTGCCAATTGTTAAAAATCTTGACTGCACGAAAGCCAAACCCTCCGCTAAAACCCGAGGTCACACATTCTGACAGCTGAATTTTTCAACTCAATTTTGTAACTGTTAAAAATTGACCCTCCGTGAAAGCCCCCCCTTTTTGGAAACTTTACTTTGAAACCCTGACTCCTCTAAAACCTGAGGTCACTCATTCCGACAGCTGAATTTTTCAATTCGATCTTGTAACGGCTGTTAAAAATCGTGACCCTGCATGTAAGCTTAACCCTCCTTTGAAATCCTGACTCCTTTAAAACCAGAGGTAACATATTCTGACAGCTGAATTTTTCAACAACATTTTGTGGCAATTGTTAAAAATCTTGACTGCATGAAAGCCACCTTTAAAATCAGAGGTCACACATTCTGACAGCTGAAGTTTTCCATTCAACTTTGTGACAGCTGTTAAAAATCGTGACCCTGCATGGAAGCATTAAAGACAATTCCCATTTCAAGTGTGCAACCATAGAAGGAGCCAAGTCCAGATGTACATTTAGCTTCCTCTCCGTATCTAAATGGAAATATGGTTTGCCAGTAATAGTATGCAGTTGAATATAGACACTACGAGACCCTCAGGCATGGTGGTGGGAGAGCTGTTTTCATTGTGGAAGCCCACAGACTGGACGGTGAGTCACAGCATGTAAACGTCAGGAATAAAAGCTATAGTCTCACTAGAAGTTTAAGTCTGCAGGCTACAACGGTTTATCCAAGGATAAACTTGTTTGTACTGACTGTTCACCAACGCAAGCTATCATCCCGATTTAATTTCACAAACACCCCAGTTGAGTACTTCATCGCAAATACCTCAAGGCTCATGTTGTGGAACCCGCTGCGATCCGTATGTCTGTTCTTCCACTTGTTCCTTAGCTGAGGCCATGCACATCGGAAGCCTCATTGCAGCACAGGGTTACTTCTTCCCCATCTCGGACCATGTCCTCTCCCTTAAGGACGATGGCACCTTCTATCGTTTTCAGGTAAGCACGAGCGTACCGAATACAGCTGAAAATCCGAAGCAGCACAAAATTTTGCATAGCATCCAATTTGAAAACATTTGACTCACAAATGTGTGGATTGTTCAGGGTTCGTACGGGTGCTTGAATTTTTGGTGAAGTGTGCTTGGAAGTGTTCATCATATTTTTCGGCAGTCGGACTCAATGAGGGGTGAAACGAGTCCTCTAAGTACAAAAAAAATCCTTGAGGGCTTTTTCCTGCCTCAAATACTCGTTTATTCAGCAATCTGCGGGCAGGGCAACCTCTCAAAGTCAAATTCAAGCTCGCATCTGCTATGATTGCTTCCTTGGGTTAATTCCAGAATAAAAGACTCCCAAGTCATCGACGTCCATAAAGTATTACTTATGTTGCTTTTATTTTGAATTTGCAGCGAATGAACAAACAAACAAATGATGTGGCCGGCTTGACTTTGTTTGTTTCATCCCTCTTTCAAAGCATCCATCTTCTCTGTTCAGAATATCAGAATCAGAATCAATCCCTGCACCAAACACTCCCTCAACCCTCTTTATCAATCAGTGAGCTAAGCTAACTATGAAGATTAGCATGCTAGCATGAAATTAGATCCTCTCGTGCCGGGTGATGAAACACTCTGTCCACCATTTCCAGCATCCTCAGTTCTATGTTAGGATCCAGTGACCTTATTAAAAATTAATGCTGATCTGATCAAATATTCATCAAGCGCGCGTTGGTTCGGGTTCGAGTTGACTTAGTTGGTGGCTGTGAAAAGCCTGCCAGAGACGCGTTGCGGTCGTAGAGAAGTAAACCGAATCACATCAGGGACAAAAGGAAGACAAACGAGTGCCGATATTTCTCTCGTCTTTCGTGCTCTGCACTTACGACGACGTTATTGAAGTTAATTATGGCGCGGCGTTTTATCCTGAAAGTCCTAATTAAAAAGGAAACAATGCGGCTCAGCAGGAAAGGCGGCGCATGGAAAGATTACGACCATCTTTGTGTAGCATCGTCTTGTTTGCTTTTGACTGGTCGGAAAGGCCCAATCGCCGACGGCTACTTAAATGAAAGCAGTCAGCGGTGAACGTCGCTGTTCTTTGACCTTGACTTCAAAGCGAAGTGCAAGGCAAGAGAAGTGAGGTGGGAGAGGTTAGCAGAAGGATAATCACTGTTGATTTCATTTTGCTGGCACAGGAAAGAGCAAAAGCGCCAGTGACGAAAACACTGGCCAAATATAATTGACGTGGAATTTCATGAAGAGCCTGCGTGCCGTGTCAAAACAAAACAGTAGGAAGACTGTTTATTCTCTGACTGCCGGCTTTCTTTCCATTGTGCATCCGGCGCCTTTCACAGCCTCTCGTTTTATTGTGCTGCTGCAATGTTCCCTCGCCTCTGCAAATCCCCGAGATGCCTCTCATACGGGGAAATTTGGAGTCAGCTATTTTCATTCGCTTCCATTTAGATGGGGGAAATATTGTGATCATCGCACACATTCAGCACAGAAAGCACCGCCAGGCAATCTCGGCACACTTTCCCTTTGCCCCCCCCCCCCCCAAAAAAAAGCAATCACTTGAAATTTGTACAAAAGTTTGGAGAGTGCATTTCCGTGCAACGTTTTTGACCATGTTTTGCCGAAGAACACACAGCGTGCCATTTAGAAAAGCCATACAACTATTTTGTTGGACTTATCGGATGAGTAAATGTTATTGAGTGGGTAGAAAATGTCAACGGGCTCCTGATGCAGGATTTTCAAATCTGAATGTGTGAAAAGCCGTCTATAAATACAGCAACTCCTCAGATTTAAGTCTAGGCTCTGGTTGGGCCTTTACAAAAACCTGTGTGTCTCCATTACTATTTATTAGGGGTGTGCCCAAAAATGTATTCTCATAAGAATCGCGATTCTCATTTAGTACGATTCAGAATGGATTTCAAATGTCAACCAATTCAATTTTATTGAAATTATTTTAAACTGTCTTCCCTTTGTCTGTGTGTGCCTTTATTGGGAGCGCTGTTCATGTTGTATCCAATTTAGCCACTTAGGGGCAGTGTGGTTCCACGCGATCTGATACAATGTTAAGTTGTAGCCACATTGGAGAGTAGAAGGAAAAAGTCATGATCAAGTTATTCCAATAAAAGTTTTTTTTTTTGCAGCGTGAGGCCGTTCTTTTGAGTGATAAAAGTGCCGTGAGTAGAGCGCTAATTAGCATTAGCGAGTCAGATCATTACGATTCCTTGAACATCTATAAATTGAAGCAAAAATAGTTGTCAATCAAATCATTTTGAATCAAAAATCGCCCTTAATCGAAAATTTATTCTGAATCGAATCGCACACCCAAAAATTGGAATCGAATCGTGAGACATTCAAAGGTTCCCACCCCTACTATTTATGTTTCGGGGGTAATTTAAATTATTATTAAATTCAATAATAAATAAATAAATAAATAATAATTATTATTAAATTATTATTTATTTAGCACTATTTAAAATAATTAATAAATAAATATTATTAAATTATTTTTTTATTTAGCCCTGTTCAAACAAATCAATTTGGATCTCACCACTTTGTGAAACTACTTTTTATCAAACCCCCGTCAGTCATTGACTCTGATGGTTTTAAGGGGATTTCTTAATTTAGAACTTTACTTTTCACAACAAATACAAGTTCAAAATTAAAACAAAAGTTTGGCTAATTACATCGATACTCCTTGTTTTGCTCTTTATTCTTCCACAGGCACCATATTTCTGGCCGTCTAATTGTTGGGAACCTGAAAACACAGACTACGGTAAAAAAATACTTTTATGAGATACTGCAGTTTTTATTGTGATGCGTGACTGTGTGGAATGATTTGACCGCCTGCTCTCACAAAATGTAATGAGCGTATTGGAAAAATAATCAAATAAATTATGTCTGTAACCCTGATAAAGTAACGGCAAACATTCTGGGTCAATCATTTTGTTGTGTGTCTCAGTGTGGGGACAGACAAGATTTACATCGACTGGCACAGTACATTTTTGCATTTTAGTTGTTGTTTTTTTAAATATATATGATAATGAGTAATTGTGAGTACAAGCTTGAAGAAAGACAAAAAAAAGGTTGCCAAGTATTGTATAATAAAGTAAAGCAAACTTTTGACCTTCCACTTTCTGTACGGCTGAACAGTAATGCTGAAAATCAATACGTTTAAAAAGAACCCCAAAAGTTCATACATATTATTGACAACATACATAAATTTCGATGAACTTTGAATGAATTTCCTTCCAAGACAGATCTCTCCAATAAAAGGCGATTTGTATCTCGATATAGAAATGGAATGATTTGGTGACACCGCGCTCGTCATCAAATGTAATCGGAGAGGATGATTGATTGTGTTGGATGCGTGGACGAGTGGATGGATGTGTGCACTGTAAAAAATGAAAGCTCATTCAATTGTTGCAATTGTCCATGCGTGTCCCGCAGCCATCTATCTGTGCAAGCGGACCATGCAGAATAAGACCAGGCTGGAGCTGGCGGATTACGAGGCGGTAGGTGCCCAATATGTCCTCCGACCTATTATTTATTGATCCGTTTGTCCAGCGTGGGCTACAAATAACCCCTGAAAGGTCACAGTCCAGTGGATGTGACATGACATAATTGTGAATAAAATATCACAGAAGAGTCCTCCTGTTGCATTTTTTCAAATGTTTAATTATCAAAGTAATATCACAATGTATCGCAATGTTTTCTATATTTAGTTTTTTGTTTTTTTCTAGATTTTCCAAACGGGTCAATTTGACCCGCAACAAAACAGTAGGGTTAAAAGATAATGCGGCTTTTATATTTTATATATATTTTTTTTTTTGGTAAGGTAGGTAGTAACATTTTGCAGGTGTTTTTAACTTCCGTAGTTCCACGGTCACGATTAAGTACTTTTTATGAATCGACTAATCCTCATTTCAAGGAGATTATTTTTTTTCTTTTCTTTGAGATAACAATACCAATTTTCTTCAACAGGAGAACCTCGCTAGGCTCCAGAGAGCCTTTGCCAGGAAGTGGGAGTTCATCTACATGCAGGCTGAGGCCCAGGTCAAGTAAGTGGGATCTGTAACTATGGCAACGAAAACAAAGGCAATGACATCATTTAAATGTGTGTGAATGCTTAGATTATATTACGAGTATTGTTTGCTCCGGATTGCACTTTGGGTGAAATTGATGGAGAACATTCAGTACATTTATTCATTTTAATAACAAACAAAAAAAAAATGGAAAAAGAAGAAACTGTAGTTCACTGTAGTTCGCGCTCCTCGTCGAGTGCTGATAGCAGGACAGCTTGGAGTCGTATTTTTCTCATCCCGACTGATCTCCTCGGCAGAATTGACAGAAAAAAAGATAAAACCGAGAGGAAGATCCTTGACAGCCAGGAGAGAGCCTTCTGGGATGTCCACCGGCCCGTGGTAAGCTTGGGCATGCATACGAGGGATTGATGCTGCTGCCCACCTTATCTCACACCTTCACCTTTGAGCCACCCCCCCCCCCCCCCACCCTTCACCCCGCCCCCTCCCGCCCGCATGACATGAGGAAAGTTCTAGCGTTGACCAGCAAGGTTCTGTGTTTTCCCCAGCCTGGATGCGTGAACACCACAGAAATGGACATCAGGAAATGCAGACGCATGAAGAATCCTCATAGAGTTAAGAAGGTACCGCATCGGAATGAATGACGCTCAACCCCAAAATGGACCCATTTTGGGTGGCTTGCAGACAGTAATGTTACCCGAGCGTATGACTTTTCTTGGTCAAGTACGCTGACTACAGTTACTTTACAAAATTACAATTTAAAAAGAGGCTAACATTTTCAAGCTGGAAATCCAGGAGTCATTTTAATACTTGACTCAATGAGCCATTTTCAGCAGTAAAAAGTTCCTATTTTTATATTATTAAAATGTTTTATTGTAATTAATCGCATGACTTCAATAGTTAACTCACGATTAATTACAAATTGTATATCTGTTCTAAATGTACAATAATTTTTTTCTAGGTTTTTACGCTCTTGTTAACAAAAGTGGAAAAAAAATATTAAACTAATAGAAATAATTCAAATGATTTTTGGACGTCTATAGCCGTCAATGGCAGTGAATGAGTTAATCAACAATGAACATCAGATGTACCATTTTCTTTGTTTCTTTTCTTTTTTTAACAACTGGGTCTTTATTATTCTTAACTTCTTCTTAACCAAACACAAACTGGAACAGCGGCGGTGCAGAAGTGCAGATTTAATTATTTGTTGTTTTAATTTCACACTTGATTAGTAAGCAAGTATTCTTCTTTTTTCTTTTAAAGTAAAAAACACTTCAAAGGAAATTTCCCCCAATTGTCCACTTTTGCAAAGCATTTCTTTTACACAGTTAATAAAGTTTTTACGATGGCCACAGTTTGACCTTGGAACTAATGTTTTTCATTACATTTGTTTGAAAAACGAAAAGAAAATGAACTGGGTAATATGAAAAACACAAGACGAGTAAAATCCTGTTTCTTCTCATTTCTCGTCATCGTTGCCAAAATATGCCGCTGCGCTGTAAGAACGGAAGTGAAACGTGTCTCTCCCGTTTCCTACATGCTCTTCATTCGTCGTCCCCCGATGGGGCCAGTCGGTGTACGGATTGGCAGAGGAGGGCACGCAGTCGCGAAGTCCGATCCATACTCCCTCTCACCACTCCAGGAAGGGAACCAAGGAGGACGTGGAGAAAGAGGTCACATTCATTTAGGAATGATCTTCCAAATAACTCCAGTCATTGATGTGTTCTTTCTCATTTCCCACTTGCAGATTTTGTTCCTGAACGCTCAGCTTGATCGTCACTGTATGAAAATGTCCAAAGTTGCTGAGAGGTAAAAAAAATTATATATGCTGTTCATTTAATACGTTTGAATGGGTTAGTTAACATGTCGTTCCTGTCGTACTAGCTAGTTAGCGCTAAGCTAGTTTAGCTGGTTTAACCTGCTGAAATGGATCATTGTGAATTAATTGGTGCGTCGCAAAGCACATATTCGAACCCGTGAAACAACTTGCCATACAATATCGATCATGAGCATTAACGACAATAATCTACTGTATATGGTAGAGTAAGACCGGAATGACAACTGTGACATGGTGGCCATGTTTGCTCTTGCGTCTTGTGCGACGTCTGTGTCAGTCTGATAAGCTACACTGAGCAGTACTTGGAGTACGACCCCTTGGTGACGCCACAGGAGCCGTCTAATCCCTGGACCAGTGATGATCAATCCTATTGGGACCTGGAGGCCAGGTACACTCAAAAAGCTTTTTTCAGCCATCTGTTCTAGTGTTTCAAAAACTTTATGTGGGGAGTTTTAAAAAAAAACTGCACTTTTAAGACAATGCATTCACACAATAATATTATTCCTCTTTTTCTTTCGCCCTTTATTTTAACACGCATCTACTTCCGCATCATTCCAATTCCTACATATTCCAAAAATTCACACTTTGCTGGCTATTATTTTTCTCATTCCAAAAATTCACAATTCACCCTAACCCCCAAATTTAACATTTTTAACCAAAAATTCCTCATTCGTTCGCTAACGGAACATTCAACACAACAGAATCACATGAGAAATTCAAAACATTAAGATCATTCAATTCGCATTGGGAACAAAATGTGCACATCTTTTTTTTTTTCTTAGTGTGGCACAATTTTGTAAAAAATAACCTTGCACCTATGCGATCATTTGAGATTTTTTCTCTCTCAGATCATTTCTTTTGCTTTTATTTATTTATAGACGGCCTCCGCAGTGCACATGCACTCACACAATACAAATACATCTTCATTTCCTTGTCACCGGGCTGACTTAAAACGGGCATGTTCTTTAAATAAATAATCAAGCGGCTTTTTGCAGTGAACGAGTGTCAGCGAGACACAATAAAAGGAGCCCAGTGCAGTAGATTTTAAAAGCTCCATAAAGCTCCGCGCGGGGGATATTTACAGGTAATTACTTTTGAGTAATGGGCTGTTTTCTGGTCACTCTGATTAATCAATCGAAATCAAATCACAGAGCGCCACTTACGTGTTACAGACAATAAAGGACAATGTCAGTGTATTGAATGTGTGCTGAATGAGTGGTGGTATGATGAAAATAAAATCAACCTCATAGACTTTGAACAGGTTGCATGGCAGGGTGCCAACATTTTACTGTGCCAAGGCGTTTTTCTTTTTAAATGGCCGTGTATGGTAAGGCGTTTAAAAAAACAAACAAAACAAAAAAACAACCATGTATATATAGTAAGGTACTTTACAACCTCATCCCTCCCCCCAAAAAATGACCATGTGTATATATATATATATATATATATATATATATATATATATATATATATATATATATATATATATATATATATATATATATATATATATATATATATACGTATATATATATATATATATACGTATATATATATATATATACGTATATACGTATATATATATATATATACGTATATATATATATATATATACGTATATATATATATATATATACGTATATACGTATATATATATATATATACGTATATATATATATATATATATATATGTATATATATACGTATATATATATATATATATATATGTATATGTATATGTATATGTATATATATATATATATATATATATATATATATATGTATATGTATATGTATATATATATATGTATATGTATATATATATATATATATATATATATATATATATATATGTATATGTATATGTATATATATATATATATATGTATATGTATATGTATATGTGTATGTGTATGTGTATGTATATGTATATATATATATATATATATATAAAAAAATTTAAACGTCCATAGTGCTTTAAAAAAAAAACGACCATGTATGGTGTGGTGTGGTGTGTTTTATTCATTTTATTCAAAATGATGATGCAAGGCATTTTTAAAATTTATTTATGGTAAGGTGTTTTTTTAAACAGCTTTTTTAAAAGACCATGTATAGTAAGTTTTTTTTCTAACGACTGTACAGTAAAGTGTTTTTTTTTTTAAACGACCGTAAGGCGTTTTTTTGTTTTTATGACCATGTTAGTAAGGTATTTAAAACAAAATACCTTGTATAGTAAGGCGTTTTTTTTTAAACTACCATAGAGTAAGGCATTTAAAAAAAAAAAAGACAATGGCGTTTATTTTTTATTTTTATTAAATGACAATTTATAGTAAAGTGTAACACTTTTTTTTAATGACATGATTATATAGTAAGACTTTTTTTTTTTTTTTTTTTTTTTTTTAAATATCAGCTATCTGTATCCTAACTAGCATGTGTTTTTGAAATCCTTTGAGACTCTTACGTGGGCTATAAACAAAGTAAATACATTTGACTTGACTCAGCGATACTGAAGAGTAGATGACTTTTGGCATTCTAAAAGTAAATGTCTCTCATTGTCAACCCAAAGCAAGGAGCCGAGTCAGCAGAGGGTGAAGAAATGGGGTTTCTCCCTGGAGGAGGCTCTGAAGGACCCAGCGGGACGCGACCTCTTCCTCAAGTTCCTGGAGTCGGAGTTTAGCTCCGAAAACCTGCGGTCAGCGCACGGCATGCCGCTCCTTGCTTACGCTGAATGATTTTGCAAATTAGGTTACGCATGATTATATTATGACATCAACACTGAGCAGTGTTTCACTGATTGGATGTTGTGCAGCTTTTGGTTGGCCGTGCAGGACCTGAAGAGAATCCCACAGCAGGAAGTAGCACAGAGAGCCCAGGAGATCTGGGCTGAGTTTTTGGCCGAAGGGGCTCCCAGTTCCATCAATTTGGACTCTCACAGCTACGAGCGCACGAGCCACAACCTCAAAGATCCTGGACGCTACAGCTATGAGGATGCACAGGTGTGGGGGGGGGGGGTGTTTGGGGGCATCCCATTGGAATGCAATTCTCACGATGACTGGATTGCTCATATTTCCTCCAGGCGTGTTCATTTGCAAATGAGTTTTCTCTCCATCTGTGCCTCGTGTTCAGGATCACATCTACAAGCTGATGAAGAGCGACAGCTACCCTCGCTTCCTGCGCTCCAACGTCTACCAGGACCTGCTGAACTCGAGAAAGAAGGTTCGTCTAATCATAAAACACGCTTAAAAAAAGTTACATGACAACACAGGACAAAAAAGACATGTCTGGTCCTGTTTAGAAAAACTGCTGCTGAACTGTATACTAAGGCATTTTTAAAGACAACATACATTATGTTACTAAAACAATGGGATGTAAGGGATGGAAAAAAAAAAAGGCATGATGTACTTGTAAAATTCAGGTATAGTCAGATTTTTTAGACAGAATAAACCAAATAAAATAAAAAATACTACATGATATATAGTGAGGCATTTTCCAACCACGGTATATAATGGGACTAATAAAACATAATCATTTATAATCAGACAAACAAAAAAAAGACATGCTGTAAAACATGTATAGTAAGACATTTTTATAAATTATTTTAAAGCACAATCAAGACATAATGCAAAGTCATTTTTTGGTTATGACGAGGTATAACGCGGGGAAAAAAATGACGTATAATCAGACAAAAAAAAAAGAAAATTTTTAAAATGACATTAAAAATACATGATTTTTAGTCAGGCTTAAAAAAAGAAAAGAAAAAAGAAAGATTATCTAATAGTGAGACATTTTCAAACCACAATGTATAGCGGGACTCATAAAAATCGTAATTTATAATCAGACAAAAAAAAACATGTATAGTCCAGTATATCAAAAAAATATAAGCTGTATCGTCAGTAATGTTATTATTTTTTTTGTATGTCATAATGTGTAAATAAATAAAAAAAGAAGTTATTTTTGCATATGGCGCCCCCTTTTGTTTAGAAATGATCCTACAGTAGTCCCCCCTCTCATATTGCTCATTCTCTACCGACAGTTGGAAACAGAGCAGGGTCGACGGACCTCGCTGGAGAAGTTCACACGCAGCGTGGTGAGAATCAACATTTGCAACCGGGACAATATCAAAGCAAACATGGTTACAAACATTTTCCCAATTGTGTCTTCCAAGGGCAAGTCGTTAACCGGCAAACGTCTAACGGGCCTCATGCAGTCGTCCTGACGCGGTCTGGACTGGGATGTGGATGCGTGGCACACAAAGGACGCTGGCGTGCGCGCGCGGGCTGTTGTGCTGCAGGCCGTGAGGGCGCCCGACTGCTGGCGCGAACCGCCGCCGCGCTTCATAACTCTCGCCAGATGAGCTCAAGAAGGCCGACAGCATGCAATAAATCATCGGAGCTGACTCATGGACAGCAGAGTGACAGTGCAGAGGATGAAAAGGAAAAAGAAAAAAAAAAAGTACTAAAGTAAGTGGTAATCATGTAAGACCACCTGGCTGGGTTCTTTTGCCACTCGCGTTTCTACGGCAGCGAGACGTTTACTTTAATTGATGTAAAGAAAATGAACCTTGGCTGACGGCTTAATGAGATTAATGCCGGCGTTCGACCCGCGATGGATGACGGAGGCTGTTGATTGACAGGGAAAATATTCCGGATGACCGCCCACTCATCCGCTGGAACATTGCGCAAACGGTGAAGGTAAAGTACAAATTCAACTCTGTATTGTGATGACGAGTACGTTGGTACTTTCCAATGGATTCAAATCTTCCGAACATTCCACTTCATGCACAGCTTCAAATATAGTGGGCCAATCTCCAGCATTATGTCAAGAAGAGTGTGATAATAAAAGAGGAATGCACAAAATTACAATTTGTCTTATTATTAAAGACAAGGAGCAAACTCTCATTGTTTACTCCAACATAAGTTGTTGTTGTTGTTGTTTTTTTGCATTTTCTTTTTAATCTTTATCCAAGTAACAGGAGGATAATGCTAGACATTTATGGAGACCAAGACTAAAAACCTTTAATAAAAACAAAGGCTATATTTCCTCTATTTCTATGGCAGCAGCGCCATCTACTGGAAATTAATTGAGGTGCATGTAAAAATTAATTTTGCTGGTCCTTAAGCATCCTTCTTGTGGATCTGTATTTAATTATATATCGTAATGAATTAAACAAGAATATTGACTATTCCTCAAATGAAATGAACTAATATTATCTGTACAGATATTGCATCCCAAAGACTGCCAGTCAACAATCAAGCTTTATTCATTTATGTCGTACCTTTTCAAAATGTGGTGAATTGCACAGCAAGAAACAAGCAGGAGAAGCCAAGTGTGAGTGAGAGTAAAAAGTAAAACACATGAATTGGTTTTTAGACTCTAAGATCACCATGAAATGTACTGTATTACTGTTGTAACTATAGTTGTTGATGATCATATTGTTCTTATTGTGAATTTGAAGCATTTTTCTTAGCTAAGTGCGCCTTGATGGTTAAATTAATACCCCAGATTTTTTTTTTTGTGAAGACACAATATTTGGTAATTGTTGTAGTCAAGTGAATTTCACAAAAATGGCAGAGTGAATGTGGTGTAATGGCGCGACCACACAAAATAGTACATTGTGTTACACTTTGGTAAGGAGCCATTACATATTTATTTATTCAGGCAAGCTGCATCGAAGTCGGTATCTAAAAAAATTTTTTTTTATTACTTGATTCATTGAGCCATTTTCAACAATAAGAATTCCAGAATGAATGTGATAACTTCATTATTTTTCACGTACAATCAATACCTTTAAAAACAACTTTATTTTTCTCCCACTTGCTGTCCACTGAAGATGACATCATCACCTGTGCTGAGGAAGTCGGTAACAGCCAATCACGGCTCACCTGTTTTCTGGCTTTGGTCAGCAAACTGAGCCATGATTGGTCATTACCCGTTTCCTGAAGTGATGTCATCCTCAGTCGACAAGCAAGTGGCAAAATGTAAAGTATTCATTGTTCTTGAAAAATAATGGCATTCATTAATCGACAAAATATGATGGTCTTACTAGTGAAAATGGCCCTGCTCCATTTTAAGCAGCGCCGGCGGGACACGAGAGCGGTTGGACTCCTTTGACTTCCAGAGCCTTGTTGAAGTGCACTTCCATGATCTTGGAGGCTTTGCTGATCTTCAGGTTCCTCATGCAACCTCTGAAGGACGTGCGGCTGGACAGGGCGGCCTGACGAACGCCGTCTGGAACGAGACATGCGCAACGATGAGTTTCCGCGTTTCCAAGTATGTCAAAACATTCAAGAAATGTGTCTTCGCAGTTGCAACTCAGCCGAGAAATAGGAAAATTAGACGGCGGGGAGCCTGGTGGATTGCTAGTTAGCGCCCCGAGATTCTTAGATGTAAAAAAGGAGTAAGGAGGAGGGAAAAAACAAGGCCCAAACGGTGCTGCTTTAAAAGGGGGAGCACAGAATGGACCTGGAAAAAAAAGGGCAAATTTTGCAAAACTTCCAGTCCATCTTAGTGTCACTTTTGTGTATTAGCGTCATACCCGGGTAGCCTCCCACGTAGATGGGGTCGTTGGTGTCGCAGGTGTTGGAGCGCGCGTTGGGACTCTGCGCTTGGCTCTGCTTGCCGTCCACCAGCAGCTCCACCCTGTGGCGAACCTTGTTGGCGACGACGGCGTGCCAGCGGCCGTCGCAGAAGCCGTCGCCGTCGGGCACGTGCAGCGCCGTGATGCGGCCGGCGCCGTTGTCCACGTGGAAGAGCAGCTAGCGGAGAGAAATGTGATGTCGGGGGCGGGGTTAGAACAGTTTGCAACTTTTCATTAGGGTTATTATTATTTTGTTTTGACTTTAATTTTGTATTCAGTTTTTTTTTTTAACAATGCGTTTGAGTTTTTTTTTTTATGGCGTAATTAGTCATTAATTGCAGTTCAAGTTTTCTTTTTATTCATTTATCATTGTAAAATTAATAATTAGTCATTTTTTTACATCATTTATCTTTCAATTTCCTTCACAAGATTTCAGCATTCCCAAGGCAATTTTGTTCATTTTTGTATAATCTGAAAAGATTCATCCTACCTGGCCCTGAACAATCTCCAGACCAAGTCCATCGTTGCCTTGGTTACTGATGGTCAAAAGGACGCCGTTCAGTCTGCTGGTTCTGAACTCCAATGCGATGGACACGTCAAGACCCACTCGGTAGCTGGACACTGTAAATGGAAAAAATGTGTCAATTACAAATTGAATCAATTACAATTCAAATAAAATGAAAAAATGATTAAAATAAATATAAAAAATAATATGTAAATAAAAATAATTATATAAATAAATACATAATTAAAATACAATAAAAAAAACATGTCATGTTGCTAAGCGTCATCTCACCCGCTTTCAAGTATCCGCTTCCGTCAAAATAAGTTCCTGGCTCGGTGGCAGCAAAGCACTTTCCGACCATGTGACTGGACGTCGGCGTCGCCATGTCAAGCTTAAAGTCTTCGGTGAGCGCCTCGGTACGACCTGGGACAAAAAGGGGCGGGATTATAATGCACACAGAAGGAGTCAAAGGAAGTTGGAACACATCTTGTAGCTGAAAAGTATTTTTACCCGGAGTGGCAGCTTTTGTGCTGACAGGACCGCCAACCATCTTCAATCGCCGCATGCACCCGTTGATGCTGTAAAGGATCTAAAAACAAAAATTTGCCATCTTAGAATCAATTCACTACATTTGCCCGTCTGTAATTTTGCTTTGTGTTGCATTACCGGTCCAATCCTCTTGGTGGTGTAGTTGTGCGGCAGACCGCCAACGTACAAGGTTCCCACCACGTCTAACAGGTCAGCCTGGAAATGACACGCAAGTGAACATATAAAGGAACATGTCAACATGTTTTTTTTATGACATCTTTGGTAATAAAATCATTCTAAAAATAAAAACCTTTTTGGGGCTAATCATCTGCTTGCTGTATCGCCCGTCCACCACCAGGACGGCCCTCTGCTTGCTGCGAGCTACACGGATCTGAGAGAATTAAAACAATGATGATAATAATAACTAAAAGGTCAGTTGGACGAGAATGTATCACGTGACAATGTATCCCACCTTATGCCAGTTGCCGTCATTGATGGAGAAGGGGACGCATCCAGATGTGTTGCCATGACCCAGGTCATAACCTAAGCACACCTGCCCGTCCTTGATCTGCACCAGCACATTCACACTCGCTATTATCTGTGTTGTCATGGAAACAACTTGTGTTTCCACACGTTACCTGAATGGAGACAAAGTCAGCGTGGTTGATTCTGGCCATGTAGAGAACCAGTCCCGACTCCTCCTGGGTCCTCAGCTCAAACTCCAAAATCAACCTGATGCACATTTTTTTGCACATTTCTCAAAACAGTCCCAGCAGGTCGGCTTCGTTGAGTCTCGCGCGTCTAAATGCGAACCTTTCTCTCACTTTGGCGTCATCGAAGGCGAAGCTCATGTGACTGTTCCTGCCCAGTCCGAACTGGTGGGACTTCTCCAGTGCTACGGGGGCCACGGCTGAGGGGCACGCGTCCTGGAGATTGAAGCAAAAAGGTCAGAAAAGACACGAGGCAACATTGTCCGTATTAGTTGTAGTTTAATGTGTGGCCACAAGATGTCAGTATTGCAATACAATCTTGCCTTGCTATTTGCTCGTGTCCCTTTTCCTCATCCTTTCATTTTTCTGTCCAGTCTCACCTTGTCTGAACACTTTGAATTTGATTGACTTATTCATCTATCTTGCGTTATTAATTTATATATTTATTTACTTAATAATAGATGCATTTATTTTACACCTGTTTTTATTGCATGACTCCATCTGCACAGCATTTGTATGCAGCAATGGTTGTTTTCAAGCTTTATAAATAAAGTTGAATTGACGAGCTTTGTTGCAAATCAATGGACCACATTTTGTCATATGCGATCGCGAGCTTTCATAACAGAGCAAAAAATGTACATCTACGGCTACGAACAAGATTCAGTCGGCTGCCTCACTTGTCACGTCAATATACATCGGCCTGCCAATAACAAACCATCTTAAAATTGGGTAAAAGTCATGGAATTGTATTTTATTTTTTCTTCTTTCAATTCATGTCCTAAGATTCTCCTCTCCCTGAATTTTCAGCTTTTATTTCAACTATTAAAAGAAACTAGGGAGTTTTTTAATTTTTTTTACGTTTTCATTGAATGCTCTAGGACATGACTCGGGGCTCAATTTTTGCTAAAATTTGGAAACAGAACGTAAAATACAAAAACAGAAAAATGTCTACAGTCTTAGATTAAAAGAAAAAAAAAAGTAATGTTTTGTAATAGTGTCAGTTTGTATTATTAAAAAAAATTGTTGTAAATATTTTATTTATGAGTTTATTTATTACTGCAAATGAATATTGGCTCCAATAATCAACTCTCGTCCTCCTTAACTACTAATGATTGCTATTGGTATCAAAAAAAAAAAAAAAAAGGTCTATATAGACCAAATTTCAGACAACTACAAAAAAAAAAAAAGTATGCCTTTACTTTATATTTATTTACATTAAACCAGCACGCCATTATTATCTTGTATAAATTTGCGTAGTTAACGAGCTTTGCCTCACTTTGACGCACAGAGTAGCATCGATGTAATGGTGGAGTAAACAAGTTACAAGCAAGCTAACAAGCTAACCCTTATTGTCATGTTTGTTTTTATTCTCTAACCTTATTCCTCCTCCATTCGTCACTTTCTTAATGCAGCACCTGACGGCTTGGACTTTTTCATTGTAAATGTTTTTGGGGATTAAAAAAATAAAAATAAATAAATTGCCCTGTAATTTGGCGTTCCCTCCACTAGATGGTGCCCTAGGCGACCGCCTAGTTCACCTATGCCCAGGGCCAGGGCCTGTGTGTGTGTGCGTGTGTGTCTTAATCTCTTCTGGTCTCTTGTTCTCTTTGAAGTGAAGACATTCCCCGCACGGCGACCTTGCTTTGTTAGCGCCGCCACTCGCCTCTTATCATGCTCTGTCTTCATATCCGCTCCTGCTCAACCTCTGCCTTTCTTCTTTCTCCACCTCCACCAGCCTCCTTACAACAAAAGACGCTCTCTCGCTCTCGCTGCCTCTCCTGCGGCTTTCCATTAAGCCGGCAAAAAAAAAAAGGGAAAAAAAGAAGCACAAGCCGCCGTCTTCAGAAAGAGTCCTTTCCTCGTCTTCGTCATTGGCCGGGCCCCTCGTCGTCCTCGTCGTCGTCGTCTTCTTCTCCTCCTCCCTTTCTCTCTCTCTCATCTCCTCCGTGGCTTTCCATCGGGCTAACAATGGGGAGACGCTCGTCCATTCAGAGCGGCTCGTCTCGTCTTGGAGGTCACGACGATTCAATGTCAAGTCATTAAGGCAGGACTTTGGACGTGTATGTATGAATATGGATTTGTGTGTGTGTGTGTGTTGCCATCAGGTTTCCTTTGGAAAATGCAAATGAGTCACTTTTTACAGCGGCCGCGACTTATTATCTTTGGCCCAAAATGTTTTATTACTCCAGAGAGGATCACTCAAAGACTTTGCCGTGTTCCTCATACTGTAAATGAGGGCTCATGACATGCCTTAACACTCTTTCAACCTCTTTACGCTCTTCGAGCCGCAACTGTGTAAAGTTTAGAACACGTGAGATGATTCTATTATCACTAATTGCCCTCACAGGATTATGAATATCCATTTTTCCATAGCTTTGTCGCCTCTTTAAAGTCGAGACGAACCGCATTCACGGAGCCGCCATACGTACACACCCGCGTCATTTAACCGTGAATCCATAATAATATGAATGATTATTAATAATAACAACTAGTGCTGTCACTAACAAATGTAGAAAGAATTGATTATCATATGGATTATTTTATTGATTACTCAGGTAATCACCCCTTTTTTCCAGGTAGACATTTTTGTATCAATCACTTTCTCTGGTCAACTTTTTCCCCCCAGCCCAAATAATAATAATAATAATATACTCAACAAAAATATAAACACAACACTTTTGTTTTTGCTCCATTATTTTTTTAGATCCAAAACTTCTTCCACAAAATCACGTACTTTTTTTTTTTTTTTTTACCCCACTAAGTCTTTCTTTAAAGTCATCTGTCATTGTATTTTTTGGGGAAAATTTCAAAACTAAGTAGGCCTACTAGTGGTATCGGTGCTTGATATCGATGACTACTCATAAGATCAGTACTCTTACTTATCTCGGTCTGGGGGAAGGGTATCAAACGCATTTACATTTAATGATATGGTTATATTAAATTTGTATTTATATATACTAAATTATATGAAATAAAGTTTTGAATATTTTCTAAGTGTAAATCTTCAAAACTGAATCTCATTTATTCCGTAAAGTTTGGACTGAAAATGTATTTCCAAGCTTTAGCCAATGCTAACTTCTTTGCCTATTTTCCTCATCCCAGGAACTTCCTGTTCTCATCTCTTCGTGGCTTTTCTTTAACTCACCAAAACTTAACTTGTCATGAATTTTTGGATGCGCCCCCACGTGGAAAAAAATTAACTGTCCACATTTTGAAATCAAATATTATAAAGTTGAAGCAGTCAGGTCGGGAACGCGGGAATATTCTCTCCGCTGTGTGCAAAGAATCACAACTGCTGGAGTTTCGCTTTCATTTCGTTTGTCATTTCCGTCTTGACGTCTCTTGGGGAAAAAAATAAATAAAAATGTCGTGCAAGTGTGTATACCGTGTCAGCAGTGGGCGAAGAAGCTTCAGCAGAAGAAGTAGGCGTGGCAGCCGGTGCGGCAGCCGGTGCGACAATTGCCGTGGGCTCCTGTCCGTCATCGGGAAGCGGGAAGGAAGCGATTACACCATACAGCCAGGAAGCACATGACATGTAGCCACGCCCCCCTTCCAATCAGCAGCAGCATGAGCCATGCAATGATGCTCGGAAACTATTTTGTTGTGTTTCTCCATGTGATGTATCGACATGCCACGTTTTACTCTTAGCATCTTGGCTAGCGCTTTAGCTCCCGCAGGCCCCATGAAGCATAGCCTAGCATGCACAGTTAGCTTGCACATCGGCGTGAATGCTGGAGACGGAGTTTAGTGGCTCAAGGCTAAAGGGACAATAAAGAACAGGTGACGGAGCGCTAAGCTAACACGGAAAGGCGTGAGACTGAGAGGGCGTGCGTTCGCCTTACGTCGATACAAATAATTGAATTGAACATATTACTGGAGTCAGCGATATTGTTTTGATATTCGTGTCGACAAACGGGCCGTAGTGTGTAAACGTGTCTTTCGTTTGGACGACTCACGGCAGGAAGTTGAGGAGGCCACGTAGCAGGCGGAGGAGTCGGCGCGGGGCGCTGTGGTTTGGCCGCTTCTTCTTCCTTCTCGTCCGCTTCTGTCGGATATGGAAGAGGGAGGAGCGGGGCCAGGCTGGGACACTGTCCGATTTCGGCGTTTTCGAACGACACCGCCTGGGAGAAGTCTGACAGACTGGCAGAGGGACAACAACACATTAACAGTTGAATGGCAGGAACATTTTTTTGAAAGGAGGAAAAACAAACAAATCTTAAAATGAACAAAAAACATTTCAATTCAAGTATTTTAAATTAAATAAAAAAAGAGTGAGGGTTGATGTAGCAACATACGGAGCACAATATAGCTCAGTTTCATCGTTATTCACAAATCTGTGGAAAACACTGGCAAAAAGAGCTTTTTGCAACATGGCCCTGGTTGATCGCTTATACTCTGCTGCCACCCGCTGGCCGTTTTTGTAATTACTACCATTGCTTCAAGCAAAAACAAAAACACATAAATACGTCTTTGGGACACTTGAAACATTAAAAATTGAATGTATTTATGCGTTTTTGGGAGCAAATGAGTTAATTATGATTCCGTTACTGGTTTGGCCTGTAACATGTCGGAAAATGGGCAAAAATTATCAACATTGTTTGCTAAAGTAAAAACAAATTTTTGGGTCAAATGTTTTTGGGATTCTTCACAAAGACTCTGCTATCGTGGAGGACAACACAAATATTTACTGTTGGGAAGCGGAAATTCTTTTAACAATGAATTGATTAACAAAAATATTTTGATCATCGATTGCACCTCTGCTAAATATAAATAATTAGATAGCTACAATTAGATCAATAAAATCACTGTAACCCCTTAAAGTATGATTTATTTTTACATGTGCAGCTAAATAAAAACATTGAAACATTTTTTTATTTTATTTTGCCATTTGCATTCGTATGCTCCCTCAGAACGCAATCATTCAAAATGTCCATTTCACTTTTAGCCTGGCCTATACATGCAAAATCAATAACCAGCGCAGGTCAAATCGACATGACCGTTCACTTGTCGTATACATGAAATCGCCAGCCAGCCAGTGTTGGAGGACTGCTGGGGGACAAAGAGGCGTCAGGCGGGGAGGGGTCGGGTTCATCGGGGTGAAGTGAGGTGACAGATGGACAATCGGGCACAATGAGACTCATCGATATGTGGATGCACTTGGACGGATCAATTTGTGGGATCTCACGTCAACGTCTCACGTCAACGTCTCAGGTGTAACCAAGCGAAGTGAATGTCAAAACGGGGGCTGCCGATACGTGCTGGAAAGACTTACACAGAGTTGACCATGAGATTCCAGATGCATCCCTGGAACGGGACGTTGGCCCTGTTGGACGTCTGCTCCACCTCGGAAGGAATCCCGCCCAGGAAGACGCGCTGCAAGACGATTGGCTGGTCATTGGGAAGCGGAGAGTCCCTCTTTGGCTCCTCGTCCACTTGAACCGCAAACGATCTGATGGGAACGCAAACGGTCACCGAGAGAAAGCAAGACGCGCTCCGAGCCGGCTCGCTCACCTGCCAGGTAATCTCTCGATGCGCAGCGAGTGTTCCCGGCCGTCGCTCAGGCCGCCTTGCTCGGGCCGTCGGACGACTCGCCGCAGGCTGTGGCTGCCCGTGTACGCCAACACCTCCAGGGAGCCTTTGTTCAGCATCACCGAGAGGAAGGGCTGAGGGTGAGAGGGGAATTTCATTCGGACCTTGATATCGCACGCGGACAGCTGACGGAGAGCGATGAAGATGAAACCGATCCATTTCAACAACACTGAAGAGACCGTTTGTTGATGATTGCTTACACTCTACGGCCATTTTCCACGGAAGAGGCGGGACTTCCGACTTCCTGGTTTTCACACATCCCAGTTCTTGTGCGGACGCGTGGTTGGGGGGGCGCAAGTGTTGGAATGCAGCCATCAGTGGCCGGAAACTACGCTGGTGCGTGAAACCCGGAAGTCCGTAGCATCTACCCCGTTGCATATATCCCTTGTGGTGATCATATTGTCAGTTGCTATGCATTTGCTATGTCCCTTGTGATGACGCCAGTTGCTATGCAGTTGCTGTGTCCCTTGTGTTGGGGATGTTGTTAGTTGCTATGCAATTGCTATTTCCCTTGTGATGATGATGCCAGTTGCTATGCAGTTGCTATGTCCCTTGTGTTGGGGATGTTGTTAGTTGCTATGCAATTGCTATTTCCCTTGTGACGATGATGCCAGTTGCTATGTCCCTTGTGGTGGTGGACATTTTCACTAAGGGGTGCAGTCACTTTTGTTGCCAGCAGTTTAGACATTAATGCCTGTGTGCTGAGCTATTTTGAGAGAGCAGGAACATTTCCTGTCACACAATCTATGCGCAAACTACTTCTTTGATGTTGTCCCATGAAACCGATATTTACAAAAATGACATTAACATTCTCTACTTCCTCTTTACCAACGCCACAAGATGGCGCCAAAGCGATATCTGATAGTAAAGTAGTCCTGCTTTTCGATTATGCCACAAGATGGCGCTAAAGCCATGTCTGATAATAAATGAATCCCACCTTGAGCCGGGTTTTTCCGTGAATAACAGAGATGGAACGAAGTGCGGCAAAATCAAAATGTCATCCTCAACTTAATGTCACTTGTCGAGTTGCACGCGCAAAACCTTTGCGTAAAAAGCTCAACGCGTGCGGACAAAGTCGGCCGGTCGAGTAGCGCGAGGGTTGACGACAGTGAAAAGGGGAAAGCGCAGATGAGCGTGGCTTCATAAAAAGAGGAAAAGGGGGAGCGGGGAAAGCGGAGAGGAAAGGATAACCGCGAGATGAGAGGAACGCCGGGGAGAGGATAATCGGGGGACGAGACGAGGGGCCAGAGAGCAGAACAGCGCGAGAGGGACGAGCGAGCGGGAGAACGAGACCGACGGAGAGGTGGCGGAGAGCGGCGCTGCAAGGTCAGCCTCATTTGAATTTTAATTCACTGTGTGCCACGGGGCGAAGTGGGAGACAATTTACCACTTGAAAATGGAATTTCAATTTGAGGTCGGGGGACAAATTGAACCGAGATGTCGCTGCGACGTGCCGAAAAGGCTCACGCGCGCTTAACACGCGTCAACACACACACGCATGAAATCAAACACTGACTGACGTGCTCAGCAAAACCTTTCAATCAGCTTCCGAACTCAATTCAGCGCGACTCAACTTTAATTATAGAGCACGTTCCAAAAACACAAATGTGCCTTAAAAATGGAGACCAGTGAGGGCAGGACAAGGAAAGTAAAGGGTTAAGTTCAGAAATTACACGAGGACGAGGAAAGGGCTGCTTATATATATATATATTTTTTTTTTAATGGCTTACCTTAACCAGAATCAGGCATCCCGTTGTAGCCAAAAGCTACAATTCTGGTAGGCTAATGCGCCTTTTGGCAAGAGATAAGCCAATATGTTGATTATTAGTCGTCAAGGAGGCCGATAACCGATATTTGGAGCCGAAAAAAAATTAAAATTTTCACGAAATTGGCTTCAAAATAATAACAATAATAATAATAATTCCAACACTCTTCTTTAAAATAATTTTTCATATGCTATAAAATATAAATTTTTGTGGACTAATGACCTCAAACTCGCGGCCCCGGGGCCATTTACAGCTCACAGGGTGATACTTGATGGCCCCGACTTCATATTAACGTTTCAAGTAACCCACCCCTAAAAATGCATTCATTGGATTAGGCAGTGAGTATAAACACTAATAGTGCAAATATAGACGTGAAAACAGATAAAGTATCCAAATAATAAATGACCCTGCACAGCGCCATCTTCTTTCACGCATCCTCCATTCTCACGCCATCCCTGTATTTTCTTTTTTCGTGGCGCCCTTCAAAAGTCTCACTTTCACCTCCAAATCCCCTCCATCTTTTGTTCCTTGTTGCCTTTCCCGCGCCGCCACCGCTCGGTCCCGCTCTAACACATCCATTAGTCAGGGCCAAGTAGAGTTGATGGTGTTCTTAACCTCGCTTAACCTTTCCCCACACACACACACACACACATCTGCACACACACCGTCCCTTCCAGCGTTGTTAGTAAAAATAGATTTATGCGGCCAACAAGCAGTAATGATGGATAAACCAAAGGTAACCCTTTGTCCTCACACACGCACGCACATGCACAATGTTCACTGTTCTGTTTAGGGAAAGTATGAGATTGGAAAATTATTTAAAAAGGAGGTGATAATATATGTCCCGACAATGTCTCTATTATTGTCTCTCAAAAGACATTATTGATATGCTGTATTATGATTACTGTGTTATGTGATAACACACACACAGCAAAAAAAAAAATCGAGGTGAAACTATGATTGTTTGGTGCAAATTCGTGTGTGCGCATAATGAGCACCGTCGACACCCGAGTGAAACCTCATTAGGATTGCAATGATGGTGAAGTCACACACTTAGCGTAATAGGTGGTGTGTGTGTTTGTGTGTGTGTGTGCAATTCTATGTACAGTATGTGTGCGCGCATGTTTATTGGCATCCGTGTCCAAAACTCATGTTTCGCAAAACGGCTCCATTTGCCAGCAAATGCAAATCTCATTAAAATGCACTTATGCATTCACTTAGGGAACGTGTGTGCGCGCGCGCGACTCACCTCTCCTGATTGCCTGCGTTTCCTCTTCGAGACGCCATTTTTGCTACGGACCTATGGTGGACAAGATTGCTTGAGGTTGTCTCTGATGCAGATACTTTCAACATTTGATTGTACATGTTTTTATAATAATATTTATATGGAATTTTTACTACATAATACTTATCGCGATGTTTTTTTTTTCTTTCCATCTTGCATACAAGAAATACACAAAAAAACAAATACTAAAACTAATAAAAACTAACACTAAAACTAAACCTTAAAAATATTCTAATATCATTCTTAATGGCGTTAAAAGTCAAAAGCTTCCCGCCAACCTGCTGACTGATGGACGGAGCCCCGCCCACCGCCAACAGCAGCGTGCCAGTGTCCTCCAGGGTGCTGAACGACAAGCTGATCTCGGTGCCGACCGCCAGCGAAAGCCCGGCGAGCTCCACGTAGCCTGGCTTGGAGAAGCTGACTGTGTGCAGGTTCTACGGGACAATAAACACAAAGCCCAAAAGACAACCTTGGAAAAGAAAGGACACCTAAGGAGAATGGAACGAAGCCCCTCCCCCCCCAATGTAAACATACGCACTACGCAAGCATGGCTTCCTCTGTATACTGACAATGGCCGTTCCAGTGTATAAATACATTTCCATTAGTGAATAGAAAATGTGATGAAAAAAACTCCATTGTGGAGTCAAGTCAAGTGCATTTGCCTAACTTGCAGGAAAACAAGCATAAAGGACATCTCGGTTTTAGAATTGATTTATCAAAGTTGTACTCATTAAGTAATGTTATGATCTGCGTTCAAGCTAACACATGAAAAAAAAAAATATTACAAACTAGATTAGCTAGCTAAAATCTCTCATTTTAAGACATAACTTTCACTATTTTGAAATCCATATTATCTATCATTGAATACAACTGAATACTAACGTTAGCATCGGCGCTAGTCGTAATACAAATTGAGGGGTGTCTTGGAAGATCACTTAATAGGGTCAAAAAATCAAAAACAAGCCAACCTAACTTTTTGGGTTAATAGTTTAACCCCAAAAAGTTGGCTCAAAATGAATAACACACAACAGCCCCTTCCCCCCAAAAAGATCAGGTTGTTTTGTACTAAACCCCCAAATTGTGTTGTCTTTGTACAAATCTTTTTGTTGTTGTTGGGATTAATCATTTGCCCCACCTTTTTGGGACATACCTTTTTGAATGAAATGAATAACCCAAAAAGTTGTATCGGCCCCTTTTTGACCCAACTGTTTTTAAGAGTGTAGGGTTTCAAATTAGGCTTTGAGACAAGGCTTACTTTAAGATATCATTATAATTTCAAATTTAGCTTTCAAATCAAGCGCTATACACTTTTACAAAAATGGGTAAAAAAAAAAGAAGAAAGTTAAATAACCCAATTTCGGTCAAATATTGGACCAGATTACTCAGCTCAATTTTACCCCAATTTTGGGTTGTTTTATATTTTAAAAAATGGGGTTGTTTTGTCTAAAACAAAAAATTGACTCAAGTCGTGGGTCGGTCCAAATTTTTGAAAACCAACCTACTTCTAGGTTGTTAAACTGCTGGGTCAAAAACAACCCAAATTGGGTCAAAAATTGTACTTACCCAGTAACGTAAATATGACCCAACCTCCTCCTTTTTTTTTGGTTCAAAACAGCCCAAAAAATTGACCCAAGTTAGCAGGTGGGTCCAATTTTTGACCGAGCAGTATACAGAATGACACCATTTTTGCACAAAGATGGATCAAATTGGGTTATTTTTGACCCAACTGTTTTCATGAGAAATGCCCCGGCTGCCAGTGGAGAGGGAAAACAGTCTGAGTAGAATATTATTTATTTATAATTGCTTTAAGTCAAAATCAACCCCCCCCCCCCCCCCCCCGATTGTTACGTCATATAACTGCAAGCAGATAGCTCAAACGTCATGTGATTTTAAATTGGAATTGAGCAGTCGTACCTCGACATTACATCCTTTGGTAACCCCGGTGTAATCAGAGCTGCTGAGGAGATTATAAGGAGTTCGGGATACTTCAATCTCCCGGAGGCAGCCGACGTAGCGCTTCAGGACGACCTCTGGCCTGTAAAGATATTCCAATCATCAGACTTTCCAATCGCTTTAAAGTCTAATGTAATAGGATCATGTCTTCATTATTGCAGCCTCCGACGCTTCGCGGAGTGTGATCAGCGTTGACCCGATATCAGAGTGCGCATCATCGGAATCTGCCATTTGTCCTTGTTGTTAAAAGATGGAGATTGATTAGGTCTCGGGATGCACTGCGTTGGATTGAAGCCAAGCCACAACTCAATGCACTTTTTGCGACTGATTTTGAACAATTTGCCGTTAGCGGGAAAAAACGACTTTATTATAACAATGAAAATAAACGACACATTTTTGCCGCTGAGAGGACAAATGGCACATCCAGGTTTATAAAGGGCAGAAAAGGTGATTTCCAGCCGCTGTGTGGATGAGCAACAGCCATTAGGGACAAAACTTGTTACCTGGATTTCATGCGGTCAAGAAAACGCACGACAATGGCACATTAGCGCACATCTCACACGAATGGCCATTTACATTTGTTCTTCAATGGAATCAGTGGAAGATTAAATCGTGAAGAGACAATATTGAGGATTGAAGGAAAAAGTTATTTCACCAGGTTAGTCTTTGAAATGGGTCCATTTGACCCACACTATTTTTAATGTTCCCAAAACATTCTGACAATGAATTATAGCCAACGATAAACAATGTAAATATATCAAAATTTGGAAATGTGGAAGTTTTCTATTTTAAATATTGCCATGACCCCAAAAACGTATTTATACGTTTTTTATGTTGTTGTTTTTTTATGCTAGAGCATACAGAAGGCTTTAATGTTGCCTCTGACCTGAAGAGGTCACTTAAAGAAATGGTAGTTATGACAAAAAAAACGGCCAGCAGGTGGCAGCAGAGTATAAGAGATTAGCCGAGGCCATGTTGCAATAAGTCAAGTCATCTTTATTTATATAATGATGAAACTGAGCTATATTCTAATGCTAATTGCTGCAAATCGGAATGCCAATACAAATATCCTTTTTTTCCTGACGAAAGAAATTTAACTCATAGAAACAACTCAGATGAATTTTTGACGTCTATAGCCGTCAACGGCAGTGAATGAGTTAACGAGTCCCACCCCGAAGACGTTACCTGTAGTTCCCGATGGTCGGCAGACCTCCGAAATAAATGCTCTGCTTCTCCTTGAGGTTCAGCCCGGTGGCCGTACCCAAAGATGTCGCCCCCATCTTCTCTTCGGCGCTGTTGTCAATGTCCACGACGGTGACGGTGGCTGGACAAATAGTTCACAGACATCAACAATAACGGAGCAGAAGCAGAAAATGAAAAATCTTTGGGTAAACAAACCTTGCTTCTTGTTGCGAGACATAGTGAGGGATTTCCAGCGGCCGTCGTTTTGACGGTGGGCTGATACGGCGCTGCCGACCCCTGACCCCAGATCGATGTTCATCTTCACCTTGCCACCTGAGAGCTCCAAGGACATGAAGTCCTTCTACGGGGAGAGAAGATCGGCGTGCCGAAAAGGTATTTTGTCACCAATATGTGTAAATACCAATTCATCGAGTAGTCGTAGTAGCTTCAATACCATATCATCAGTCGCCAGATACATGAGCAGCGCATCGGAGGCAAATGTTCGGAATTTGAACGTCACGCTGGAAACGTTCGGGTTCCATCTTGTGGGGCGTCCCACTGCGGCGTAGCCTTCCCCGTCCAGCTGGACGGTGCCTTCGCCATTTGACGCCTGGGGGCTAACAAAATAAATAAATGTTGTCATTTTAAAAAGATGAATTCATTGCATTAATAAATTGAATGATAATGCATATATTTGTGGAGACTGGGGTCAAGTTGTATTTTACAAGTTACTTCATGTTTAAGATTAGATAGTTCTTAATATGAAAAGAAAAAAATGCACTGAGCTGTCACCAACGTCTTACAAATGCATTTATGCCATCTAGTGGCAGAAAAAAATGACCTCAACACAATATCTCTATTTGGGGTAAATCCAGTTTGATTATGATGTATAATACTAGGTAAAATTAAAGCCAATCTATAGTTCATTATCGTTGTTGTAATTTTTTTTATTTATCACAGCTGATTAAACTAATAAGTCGGAAATCAGAAGGTTTTGGAATCAATGAGATAGTTGATAAGTACATGGCTTTTCCTTAAATACATTTATAACTTCCAAGAAAATAAATATAATATTGGGCTAAAATACTGAATAGAATTCAATAGGAAGACCATCCGATCCCGGGGCCTTTTTTTAGTGGAAATGACTTAATTGCAATTTTAATCTCATCACAAGTAAATGCTTTTACTCATGTATTATTTTTGTTGTTCTGACAAACATTTTAATTTAACAGACATAAGAAATGATCCTGGATCCTCACCTTTAATTTGTGACGTACATAAATATTTGTAAAACTCTTAAAATTTTCGGATTAATTATTTTATTTGTATTTTTATATATATATATATATATATATATATATATATATATATAACTTACACATAATTGAATGATTTGTGTGTTTCATACCTGACAATGCATCCTTTGCAGTCTCCCTGCCTGCCCCTGTAGTTCCAAAGTCCAATAGGTTTTCCATCAAGGAAGGTTTCCCCCATGCAGCCTGTGAACGTTGTTGTCCTCACAGCGTCTGCTTTCTAACAGTCCGACAATGATGATGATGATGATGATGATGATGACGATGACGATGACGATGACGATGATGATGAGAGTCCAAAGTCATCCCGATCATACATATGATTGAACGTTACCTTGATGGTGCCGAGTATCCCGCCCACAAACAAGTAAGCGTTCTGGTCCACATCCAAGATGGTGTACGTTACGGGCGAGGTTGCGCTGTGCGGCGTCGGCACGACGCCGGCCCTCGGGCCTTCCAGCGGGTACACTGATATGGTGCCGTTCAATCCGTTACTGCGGACAGACAGAAATGAAGTCATTTGATTTGCCGGCGCGCGTTTCCTGGACGACGTTTACAACCGCGCGCGTTCCGTCACATGAAATCCGCCTTTATGAACTGGAATAGAAAAAAAAAAAATAGACGAATGAGGGAAAGTGATTGCGGAGGCAGGTTTGCGGGAAGCGGGACCTCGGAGATGTACAGTGAAATTGATCTGCCACCTTGAATTTGTTGTTTCACGGTGCCCAACAGGACGTTCGAAGCAACTATCCCCGTCTTCGCCGAAGGAATGCGCGCGTGCAAGACGGCGCCGTATGTTACGTAAGGCGCTTGATTTCCCAAGACAGAACAACGTAATCCCATTACAGAAATGATGTCCTCTGGTCGTTCAGTTGTTATTTACGTTTCTATTTCTGGCTGTCGTCAGGTGGTCGAGCGTGTCATCGGGTCAATGGCGTCGGTCCATTGAATAATCGACTTTGCTGAATTGAACGATTTCATGTGACCCCAAAAAAAAAAAGCGGATTAATTGGCCGGTTATGTCGCTTGTCGTTTGCTGTGACGTGTGCTAAATCGCTACGTTGGATCCAATTTGCGTACGCTTCATGGATAGCTGCTGCTTTGGAAAAGAATAATGACCTCGTTTTGTTTGTAGCGATGTCAAATGCGCCGAAAAGCGTCACGAGGAAACGTTGCGGTTACGCAGACGGATCCTCTTACCGGGAAGCTTCTATTCTGTGCCAGTTGCCGTCGTCGATGGTGAGCAGCGGATATTCCACTCGTCCCACACCTGAACCCACGTCCCAGAGGAAATACGCCTTGCCCTTGCGCATCTCCAGAGCCAAGAAATCCACCTGAAACACGCAGCGGACAAGCACACAAACAAAAAAATAGACACTCAATTTGAGTGACATAAAAATTTCAAGAGTAGATTACTTAAATGCAGAAAGTGAAGGCGCAAGAACTTTGAGCCGATTTTCTCAGTTTTGATTCATTTTGTTATTATTATGGATGAGCCGTGAGAAGAAAACTGTAATAAGAAGCTTTGGAGCATATGCTCTCATCTCGACGCCCACTCAGCATTATTATTCATATAGCATTATGCACAGTTAGAGATTATTAGGGACAAATTTGAAGATGCAGACACATTCACACACGCCCTCTGATCTCGTATGAACGGCCATTATTCATTAGCGCAGATCGCAGAGCCGCGTCGTTGCTTTTCAGCCAGCATTACACACTCTTAGTGAAATGTTAGCGGTGTGCGTGAACACGCGCAAATGTGCAGCACGCCTATTCATGCGGAATGTTTCACTTATGGAGAATTTTAGTCACACACACACACAAGCGCGTACACATTAGCGCTCAAGACTTCCCAGTCAAATGCGGCAACGCTCTGATTTCTCGGGGGAAATCAACCTAAAAGCAGATAGCAACCAAAAGCTGTTAATTGTCAAGACTTGTTTGAACACACACACAAGCACGCATATGCTTATAAACAGCTTTTGGCGTCCTCAGCAGCAGTCTCGGAGCACATTCACATTCATGTACGGAAGCCTGGAGCTGCCAATGTGGAGTGACATTTTTGACTGGCAAATACGTTTAAAACGTACTTGCAAATACAGGTACGTTTACATTTATTTGAACGTACTTGTAAGCTAAATGCTAAAAAGTTAGCATTGCAAATATGTTTGAATGTACTTGTAGGCTAAATGCTAAAAAGTTAGCATTGCAAATATGTTTGAACGTACTTGTAGGCTAAATGCTAAAAAGTTAGCTTTGGAAATACGTTTGAATGTACTTGAAGGCTAAATGCAAAAAACTTAGCTTTGGAGATACGTTGAACATACTTGAAGGCTAAATGCTAAAAAGTTAGCTTTGGAAATACGTTTGAATGTACTTGAAGGCTAAATGCTAAAAACTTAGCTTTGGAAATACGTTGAACATACTTGAAGGCTAAATGCTAAAAAGTTAGCTTTGGAAATACGTTTGAACTTAATTGAAAGATAAATGCTAAAAACGTAGCATTGAAAATACCTACGTTTCAACGTACCTGTACGCTCAATGCTAAAAAGTTAGCTTTGGAAATACGTTGGCACTATACTATTGCAAATAGGTTTGAATGTACTTAAAAGATAAATGCTAACAACGTAGCATTGCAAATATGAACGTACTTGAAAGTTAAATGCTAAAAACGTAACATCGCAAATACCAACGCACTTGTAGGCTAAATGCTAAAAAGTTAGCTTTGGAAATACATTTGAACATACTTGTACGCTAAATGCTAAAAAGTTAGCTTTGGAAATACGTTTGAACGTACTTGTAGGCTAAATGCTAAAAACGATTAACTTACACAAAAATTGCACTCTAAAATTAAACATAGGAAACTTTGAAACAATTTATTATTTTTTCTGCAGTGCATAATCTCCATTTTTACCCATAAGGCCACTGGATATGCACATGCGCAAGTCAATACTCCGTGGCAGTATATAATTACGTTCAAAGGTTTTTGTCAGTCCAAAATGTTTACTCCACAATGCCAGTTTCACGCTTCTGCAGTAATGTAGTGACTGTTCAATGCAGAAATGTTTTGACTGAATGTTACACAATCTATTTGTGGAGTGTTCAAAATTGTTGCACTTAATTCAATCAAATGTGAAGATGAAACCCTCCGGGCCTGCCGCACCGCTATATACACTCACATATTTGGCAGAGCCAAGGTAGAAGAGCAGATTATCGGGCGTGGTGGTCTTGACGTGAAGAACGATGGTGTTGTACCGGCCCTTTCTGATGTCGGGGCGGTAACTGCGCAGACAGTCGCCGCCCGACGACACCGACACTTTGATCTTAAAAGGGAAAGCGAAAAACGTTCAAATCTGAACCGATTCCGCGTGCGCGGTTTTCGCAAAACTGTTCCTTACCGAGTTGGCTTGCTTCCTGGCTTGGTTGATCAGTTCCTTGATTTGCGAGATGTTTCGCCTCAAGTTGTCCTCCAGCTTTTTGATAGGCTTCAGCTTCTCCAGCAGCCTATCAGCTTCGTCCTCTAAATCCTTCACTTTCGCTCCTGCCGCGTGGACTGATTAAACAGACGGGAAGGGTTTATTTATTTATTTATTTATTTTTAGATACGGAATCAGCGACGTCATCGCATACAGAACTTTACTGCTGAGCGCGGCGGTGCGCGACGGGGGGGGGAGAGGCGGAATATTGAAAGCAGCTGAATCACTCAGTCATCGATCGAACACAGAGAAGGAAGGCGAGATAAATAAAGAGCAGGAGAGGGAGAAAAAGAAAGAGCCAATCAATTAGTGTAGCTCAGCATTCAAAGAGGAAGCTTGTCTAAGAACATTTATTTGAACGGACACTGGAAAAAAGGATCGAGTCCCATGCGTTGCAGTGCGCATCGAGCTCATGCTGGAAGCAGAGCTGAGGCATTATTAATGTTATTATTATTATTATTATTATTAGGAGCAGCTACTGTGATTTTATAGAGCTTGAAAAGACACCGATACAAAGAATGGATGGTGCTCCAATACTCTTGTTTCAAATCAAATGAATGCAAATTGGGACCAGCAATGAACTGATTGCAGATCAGATTTAGTAAATGGAACGTAGTATTGGGGCACCATTGAGAAGTGTTGATATTGATGTAAAAATAGATATACATACTGATAGCTGTGGGGGGGGTACAGGACAAACAAAGAGAAAACAATATTTTCATAAGATTATTGTTGTCACTGATCACAAATGCATTTTTCATTTTTAAGACTTTTTAAAACTGATTTTCCTTTTAAATAGCTGAAATTCAGTGGGGGGAAAAAAAAAGCATCCATAAACAAGCATGCGACCAAATGGGCAAGACGTTCCGAGACTTCTTACTGTTTTTCTCCGGGTCCTGGATCATCTGGTTGGCGGCGCCGACCGTGTGGGCCAACTGGCTGAAGTTCTTCTGTATGTAGTTGACCTGAAGGTTCAAGGCCGCCAGGCGCTCCAGGACGTCGATGGCCGTGGCGTTCGCCTCAGCGGCCGCGGCCTTTGTCGCCGCCAGCTTGGCCGCCGTGTCTGCCAGACGACAACGTTTAAATACGTCAAGACGGTCAAGAAAATGAAAATACCGCACGTTTTCAGTTTGGACGCGATCCAGTATTTTGAACGGGCAACTGAGCTCCATTCATGCGCTCATTGATTTCACTGTCACTCGCACGCGGTATAATTGTGCGGTCAGTCGTACCGTTGGGGATCGCGTTGAGCGTTGTCATGGTTCCATTGATAGCATTGAGCAGGTCTTTGGTTCTGTCTTTTGCAGATTTGACTCTGCCCTTCAGTCCGGACACACTCGCGGCATTGTCTGCGGGACAAAAGTGATATTTACACTTTTTGTGTATTTCAGACTCCATAGGGGCTGCTGGTTTGGTTAGCAAAAAAAAAAAAGAAGCTACAGTTACAGTAACTCATTCAAACCCCAAAACATGTAAACACGGTTTTTTTAAATAGTTTGTCCTTCACTCCCAAAAACGTATTTACACGTTTTTTTTAATGCAAGAGCATACAGAAGGCTTTGATGCAGCTGCTGACATGAAGAGGTGGCTTAAAGCAATGGTAGTTATTACAAAAAACGGCCAGCAGGTGGAAGCAGAATATAAGAGACAAGCTCTTTTTGTCATTGTTTTCACCAGGAATGTGAATAATGATGAAACTTAGCTATATTCTAATGCTAATTCTGCAAAATGGAAACAGATACAAATATTCTTTTTTTTCCTGATGAAAGAAGAGATTCAAATGTTTCTTTTGGTAGATTCCCTATTTTTATAGCAATAGAACACAATATTCTGCGGGCCTTCCAAAATCAGTCAAAATCCAGTAAAACAGCCGGGAGCGAAGGGGGTCGCTTCAGTCAAAATGGCTCGGAGTGAATGAGTTAATGTGGAAAAAGGAAGCAGATGTCGTGACTAAATAGGGATCTTTGCTGCTTAATATTGCATAGTACACGCACACAATACCTTTGACATCATTATGGAGTTGCTTAGCCTGGTTGAGCAGCTTGAGACTCTTTTGAAGGGCACCTTGAGCTTCCTCCTTGACTGGGATCTCTGGGCCTAAAGCCTACACGCACACGCACACGCGCACACACACACACACGGGTAAAATAGAAAAATCAGTGACAAAGAACGCTTCAGGATTTGGGAGCCACTCGTGAATTAAATAGCTTTCACCCGGCATACAAAGGTGAAGTCATCTGCATATCAGCGTTCTGCCGTCAGATTGACCACTTTGCGATGCTAAGCGACATTCCCAGAAAGGTTTTCAAATGGCGGAAGGAGCCCTTCACGCTATTTCCGCACCTTTTGCCCTCGAATATTTCAGCCTCTTTTTACTCATTCTTTGTCATGTACTGGTTATTGGTCATGGACAATGAACACAAAAGAAAAAAAATGAGACAATTTGAATGGAATTGAACCCAGTGGATTCATAATATCCAGTGGACGGACAAAGCAAAATGGAACAATACCGTATACGTCTATATAATTGTTACATTATTTTCCATACGTTTGAGATATTTCCCTTGCATCTGATGAAAACGTAAGTGACCCAGAAGTGCCACAAAATCAACAAAAAGTGCCCCAAACTGGAAAGAACGTGACCTGAAGAAAAATGTTAATTCATCGTTTCATAGGAGTGGTAAATTGTGTGAATACAGTGTAGTTTCACGTTGACATATTTAAATTCTTTATCTTTTTGGATGCTTGTATCAACCAAACGAAAATGGCACAATACTGTATATAATTTACAGTAATCTGTTCTCATTTTGTATATTTATGCAATTTTTGATACCGATTATTGGCAGAAAAAAATACAGATTACGGATTAATCTGCAGATTATTTAAAAACATATATTTAATGCATAAAATAGTTTTCCAACAGCATTTGTGTGTGAATATTCGTTATTTGAAGGAAAAAACATTCCCGAAGTTGATGCTAACTTCCTCTTAGCATTTGAATGGGATCTTCCCTTCACATTTAGCATTAGCGCTACTGTAGCGATGTTTTAAAACGAAGCATGTTTAGTATTTAAATATGCAGTGGATGTAATTCTTATCGTCGTGTCTTTAGTTTTGCAGTTACAACAACTGGGGTGTCATTAAAAAGCTTAAAGGACGCTTAAGGACAACAAAATAACCAGAACAACATACGCTACACACTTGCTAATTGCCAATGCTACGCAAGCAAAATGGTGCATTCGGGGTACTTTCACAGTGTCGGAAACTTCGTTTTTCTTCTACGATAACGTTTTAAGGGGAAAATAATCGGCCATTTGGCCCAATTGGCAAATAGTTTTGGCTGATGTTTGAAGGGCAATAATCGGCCGATTATAATCGGAGGCCGATTATAATCGGAGGGCGATTAATCGGCCGAACCCTAATAAAACATCCCAAAAAGATTTTGTATACATCATCGTGAAATCGCTAAATTTCTTCCATTATATGGAGAACTGCATAAAACAAATGATGCCAAATATCATCAAGAGGTTATCAGTGACCAATGAGAAACATTGTTAATAATAAGAATAGAAATTTGATGATAATGTAACTTAAACTGCCAAAACTGGTACGAGCAAAAAGTTAAGTTTTTAGTAAATGCAATTGGCAATTAACTATGCAGACAGTTTTATGGAGGGAATCTTTGCCCTGGAATGTAATAATATTTTTCTATTTCTCCCTTTAGGGAAAGTTAATTTGTTAGTGTGTGTGTGTACTTCTTACCATCGTCAGTGCTTCTGACGCAGTCTGTTTGGCCGTCTTGGCTTCTTTCTCTGCTTGGTCCACATTGGCTTTAATGTTTGTGTACGCTTTGAAGGCGGCTGTTGCGTTAAAGGAGAGGTTCTTCGCTTCGGCCAAGATTCTGAGAGAAGAGCGCAAAAGATTACAAGTGACAATGACTGCATCGTTACATTTCGCATCGTGACCCATCGTTACCCATCCAAAATGGCAGCCGACTCATTAAGCTGTTGGGCGTGATCCTCGGCAGCGCGCATGCGATGAGCCAGGCCGCCGCCGCTCAAACCGTTGGTCAGATGTCGGACCCTGTCGTCCAGCTGGTCGTGAAGAGGACCCAGGTCTTTTCTCACCTCCTCGGCATCCTACAAACGAGATGCAACACTCGAGAGTCAGACCAACACAACATTTTACGCTCCGCCGAGTCCAACGAGGCCCTTTTTGTCGTGCCTCTAACTCTTTATTGATGTTGTCTGAAAGCTGGTTGGCGTCATCCAGGAGGTTTTCGGCTTCCCCGATGACCTTTTGCGCTTCTTGTTTCACCCCAAGGACCGCAGCGTGCCGCCCCTGCAAAAGTAACAGACCAGTTGGGAAACATCGTTAGACGTGTACAAGCTTTTGCTCAATGATCAATGTTTATTTCAAGGCAAGATGAAGCTTTGTAGCGATTGCTCTTTAGTCAGCTTTTTCAGAGAGTGCAATTTAAGTAATAACACTTTCAATTAAAAAGCTGCAAGCTCGGTGAAACGGACGTTGCCTTCCCGACACCGTTGGGGGTGTCGAGATTGAAAATGAAGAAAATACGAGTTTTGAGGTTCACCACCTAACTAAATATACATTTTAACCCAGATGAACTGCATGATTTGGTGACTTTGAAGGACAGGAAACACCTCAAACTAAATCAACCCTTTAAGCCTATATCGTCAAAATAGGCCTTCACCCTTTTTTCTTTTTTTTTTGATCAGTTATGTGACAAAGAAACCGCCCCAAATTTAACAGGAAGTGCCCCAAATTGAAAAGGAAGTGTACCAGAAGTGCCCCGAAATAAACAGGAAGTTCCCCTAATTGAACAGGAAGTGACTGAAAAAAAAAAGGGACCTTGATGTGCCCCAACATCAACAGGAAGTGCACCAAATTGAACAGGAAGAGACCCAGAAGTCCCCCAAATCAACAGGAAGTGCCCCAGAACGGTCCCAAAATCAATAGAAAGTGTCCCAAATTGAAAAGAAAGTGACCCAGAAGTGCCTCAAAATGAACAGGAAGTTCCCCAAATTTAACAGGAAGTGATTGGGAAAACAAAAGGATGTGACCCAGAAGTGCCCCAACATCAACAGGAAGTGCCCCAAATTTAACAGGAAGTGCCCCAAATTTAACAGAAAGAGACCCAAAAGTCCCCCAAATCAACAGGAAGTGCTCCAAAATCAAAAGGAAGTGCCCCAAATATGCGCCAAAATTAGAAGTTCCCCAAATTGAACAAAAAGTAACTGAAAAACAAAAGGAAGTGACCCAGAAGTGCCCCAACATCAACAGGAAATGCCCCAAATTGAAAAGGAAGTGACCAAGAAGTGCCCCAAAATTAACAGGAAGTTCCCTCAATTGAACAGGAAGTAACTGAAAAACAAAAGGAAGGGACCCAGAAGTGCCCCCAACATCAACAGGAAGTGCCCCAAACTTCACAGGAAGAGACCCACTAGTCCCCCAAATCAACAGGCAGTTCCCCAAATTGAACAGGAAGTGAGTGAAAAACAAAAGGAAGTGAGTCGGAAGTGCTCCAAAATCATCAGGGATGTCATTGCATGTACCTCCAAGAATGTGAGGTTGGCTTGGTTCTGTCCAGCCAGCAAGCCAGCCTGCCTGGTCCTCTCACGGGCAGAGTAAAGAAGATCTTGGGCCTCCCGAAGTTTGCTGTCGTGGTCTGACATCTTGTCTGTTATCTAGGAAGGTAAATAAATAACTAATGAATACATTTGAGTTAAGTATCGTTGAATTGCGAGGTTTATGAATTGCACCTCTGCTTTGAGGTCTTCCGTGGCCTGGTGAGGATTACCAAACATCCTCTTGACTTTCTGGAACAACTCTTCTGCGAGACTGGAAGGAGCGATGGCATCGCAATTAGTTTTTAAAATATTCTAGTATCATATTTAAAATGGTTTATTTTTAAATATTTCATGTGATGTTCGTGGATCTCGTACAAAATCCTGCCACATCCTCATGAGAACAAGTTTTGAACAGCAAACTTCCCACCTTTGAAATTGTGAACATTTGTATGTTTACCACAAGAGGCTCGGAAATGCATGATTAGCATAAACCGAGACAAGAAGATTCTCGCTCTCCCCAGTTGATGCCACTCAGAGGATTTTGCACAGTTTTGGCGGGTACATGCAAGGTAATTATTGGACTTGGAGTATAACATTAATGAGGTCTATGGGGGGGGGGGGGCAGCGAGATGAAAACAAGAGTAAAAATAAATGTGTACTCCAAATGATCTATTTACAACATTTGACAGTGACTATATATAATGTTCATAAAAAACATTTGTAGCCAAGTTTTCAGGCATTCGTATAAAGTGATGTGTTTTATTGGCTGAACTCTGTTCAGGGGTTCAATCTCAAAGACAAGGGCGCTTTATCTTTCGCCTTATTTTCCATGCACGCTATCTTCCCAATACCGCGTCCGTCTTTGAGTCGTTCCTAAATTCACCCCTATTCCCGTATCTCGGCATCGTTACGTCCGTGTCTCCCCCCAGCAGCCATAGTTTTAATTAACTTATCGACCTCGTCAACATTTAATGCGCTAAAGAGATAAAGTGAGAGAGGAGGACGGGCGGAGGAAGAGAGTGGATTACTGATCGAAAACGGCAGAAAAGCTTCATCAGCGTCTTTGCGGTGTGCAGCGCGCGGATAACGTGCAAACGGCGGTCAAACCGACTTTTTGGTTGATTCCGTCGCTTTTATATTGATTGTAAAGTAAAGCAATAATAAGCAGCCATAGAGATAATGTGCCTCGAATTAACAGCCTTAAAGTCGGTGTCATAGTATACTGGCTTGTAATATGGATAATAGCATCTTTTTCATCACCATGGCAGCAGCAGATCACCTACTCGAACCGTCTATAATAAAAGCAGATATGATCGTGTGGGCGTATTCATACTCCATCTCTTCCTCAGCAATGAGCCGCTTCCCTCCCAGCTGTCGTTTTCTCATCTCAGCCAGCATGGCCTGAATCTCTCCCTTCAACTCCTTCAAACTTTTTTCCGGCGTCCCGTCTTTGCGCGCCAGCATTCGGTTCAACTCGTCAGCTTTGGACTGGAGGTCTGGACACAAAGATGAGAAATATTGCTACATGTACAGTTCTTACGCGCTAGAATTCATCCACGATGGGGAAAATAAGAGGAGACAGCAGTAATGGGGATGAGGAGAGCCACTTCGATTGGCTTGGGAGTCGGCTGCGTTCCATCTTACAACGGCGCAGACAAGAAAATACCAAAAGAAATAAAACTCTATAGAGGACCAAAACTGCCATCATTAAAAATAAATACATGAATGAATAAAAGTGAAAATAAAAACTGATATAAAAATATGATTAAAAAATTACATACAAAAAATAAATTTTAATGCAAATAAAAACAATTATTTAGGGATACATATGCATTTTGTTGTTTTTATTTTCATGGAGGACCAAAACTGCCCAAATTAAAAATAAATAAATGACTGAATAAATAAATAAATGACTGAATAAATAAATAAATGAAAACAATAAAAAAAAAATTTTTTATATCAATAAAAATGGATATATAAAAAATATATACGGTAATTCAAAAATTACATACAAAAAATTAATATAAATGGAAATTAATGTTTTTTATTTATATATATATATATATATAATATAATATATATATTGTTGTTTATGAATATTAAATAAATAAATAGTTTAAAAATAGTTTAAAAATAGAAATAAATATAAATGAAATAAAAACAATATATATATATATATATATATATATATATAGTTTTTTATTTCCATTGATATTCCATTGATTTTTGTATTTAATTTTTGAATAATATTTTTTATATCCGTTTTAATTTTCCCTTTTATTCATTCATGTATTTATTTTTAATTTTGGCAGTTTTGGTCCTCCATAAAACTCCACCCATAGCGCCCATGGAATGAATTTTAATTGAACTTTGAGGTTTGCTGTGGTTCTCTCTCCATTCATAACATCATTTTAAGAAAATTTACTACGTGTCTATACCGTCTGCCGGCTTTGTGGCTCTCGAGAAACACAATCCTGCCATTTAATCCGAACTCGCTTAACTGTTTTGTCATCAGTCAAAGCTTTGGCAGACGCCATATTTGCATTTCTCTTGCGCAATAAAAGTCTAAGTCTAAAACGAATCTGCGATAAATTGTTGTAAATCCTCTAAATGAGGATTGATTGAAACCATAAAACAATTTTACAATATAACGAAGCATGCATCAGTGTTTTTTCCTGAAAAGAATGACTCATGACACAATGCCTCAAAAGTTGATCTGATTAAAGCAAGTTGAAACCGGCTAATGTGTGAACATTATGATTTTGGGAGTGGGTGTGCATGGTCTCGGCGACGCGGCCTTTCCTTCTCATCTGAAATGTAAACATGATGTGATTACAGCCGAGACGCGAGCGAAGCCATCACGCTAATGAACAGCTGTAGTGTGCGCGCGTGCACGCGTGTGCACGCGTGTGCCTCTGAGTCTGCATGTCACAGTCGTATAATTACACGCTGGGATTTAAAAGCCAATTAAACACTTAAAAACGTGAATGGAATCGTATTATGCTATCCAGTAAACACACACACACGTACAGTATTTCCTTGCCTCATTATCTGTAAGTGTGTGTGTGTCTGTAGTTGCATTTGTGTGTACTTTTACATTGGTGCTTGTGCACGTTGCTTTTGAGTTTCTCTGTGTGTGTTTGATAGCCACTAATTATGTCCCTAATTGCTACTCTCAATCATCCGCTGAGAACCGACGCACACTTCACACACAACATTTTCATACGCACTTATCAGGCAGAGGGCCAGAGGGAAAGTTTGCAGCCCAGACAACATAACGTTTTGAGAATCACAGTTATTTGAGCAGCGATCGGATTTTTACAGCACGTTATCTGTAAAAAGTTGCACTGGGGAGGGTGTAGGGAAAAAAAAGAAAAGAAAAAGGGAATTGTGAGTCGGAAACTTATTGTAAACAAGAATAAATCTAATATCGACGATTCTCTGCTATCAAAAAAATGGTGGTGCCGCAAAACAGCCCACACCCCAAAAAATAATAACCTAAACATTTTACAATTTAAACAGTAAAAAGGAAAAAAGTTGAAATGTTAGAATTGAGAAAAAAAAAAAAAATTCTCCATTGAGGATGAAAAAAAGCATTGCAATGGCATGAATACTTAAAATGAGCCGTGTAATAATTATTTTTATTGTGAAATTTTAATGACCCCTTTCAAAGCCATTTTGCTCAGATTCAAGTCTTTTAAATTCAATAAATGTGACCACTAGGAGAGGTTGATAAATCTTCAATCTTATATTGCAATGTTTCAAGCTATTTTGTGCTAATATTAGTTATAAAATTTGCAGTTATTTAAGTCATGTACATTTGTTAGGGATGTTCACTTTTTTTCAGACCTCTACCAGTACGACAACTCTTGAGTATGCCAATACCAAGTATAGATACCACTAGTAGTTTTGATTAGTCATAGACCAATACCGATTATTAGTAGTAAGGGAGGACGATAACCGATATTTCAAGTCAATATTCATTTGCAGTAGAAGAGAAAATATTCAAGATTTTTAAAAATTACTTTTTCTTTTAATTTTAAACTATATTGACAGCTTTGTTTAAAAATGATAACAAACATTGCAAGGAGCTTCCAGGGTCATCAGTATGTGTTAAGATAAATTAAATACTAAACATTATACTTCCCAAAAGTTTTCTACTGTAAATATAGTTTTAAAAAATGTCCCCCAAAAAATATTGTAACTTTTTTTTTCAATAAAAAGTTCCCGGCATCAGCATCATTATTTATAAAGTGGGCATTTAAATAGATCCATAAATGAAAAGTTCCTGTATCTCACTGTGCGACAAATGCGTAAAAGGTTTCAAAAGATCTTCGCAGACAGTGAAAAACTGTCTGAATATGTTTGAAATACCAGTTTTAGCGTCCTTCGGATTGGTAGAAAGGCCGATGCCGATATTTGTCAAAATGTGTTGATACGTAAATTAAAAAAAACAAAACAATGACAGATCATTTTAAAGAAAGACTTATATGTGGTAAAGATCTGACAATACAAAGCATATTTGGAATAGCTTTAGTTCTCCTTTACATTTGTTAACTTCTGTAAACTTCAACCAAATCCTTCACTAACGTATAATGCAATGCTAATACAATTCCAAATGTATTAGGTGTGGTATGAAAAAAAAAGAAGCGTTTGCTGGCACCCATTCCAGGGTGTGTACCCCACCCTCTCGCCCAAAGTCAGCTGGGATGTGCACTATAAAAAACGTTGTTGTTTTTTTGACCCCTTTCATCAAAAATCTTCTGTTTTACAGTATTTGACTGTGCTGATGCATCTAAAGAATGTAGAACATGACCAAATATGGACGCAAGGAAGCCAGTCGAACAAGACTGGGAGAGCCTAACCTTGAGCTCCCAGCAGCGTGTCCCTGATGAACTTCTCCAAGACCTCGGCTCGTTTCTCAATTCTGTCCGCGTCATCTTCCACTTGTTCTCCATCAGCGGACACCTTCGTTGCCTACACACGACACACACACGAGCACGTTAAATTAACAAATATTGACTCCCCGTGTCAAATGAACAATGACATGAGGCTCATCACTATTTTAATTTGTGTATGTAACCTCTCTTTTTTTGTGATTATTGTCAACATCTCGTGCCTCTCCGTACGATAGCGCATGAATTATGCACAACAAAACACAAGCGCATCCACTGAGATCCATACACGATCACACAAAAGATGTCAGGAACACAAGAAATGAATCACTGATGCGCACACACACACTCACACACTAACGCTGTCGTTATTGATATTGAAAAAGGACCGTGCCATGTTACCCCATCAAGTGTGTGACTGAGCATGTGGCTGAATGCGCACAAGTCACTAAAAATGTGTTGCTTGACAGCATAATTGTTTATTGAAATACTTTTGCTATCCCGGTCAACTTGCTTTACATCGCGGATTAAAAAAAAATAACACACAAAAAAACACATTGCACACAAGTGTTAATTAAACTGGGGAACAATAGCAAAAAATGTTGAGTTCGATTTGAATGCTAATTAAAACTAAAATTGGCATGTTGATTCCCTAACTGTAGTCAGTTTTTGATTTTTCTCCACAGATGGGAAACATTCCACTGTAGTAAGAAGAGTTGATTACCATGGGCATAACGTTGTAAAATTCGATTTAGTCTTATGCATTTTTTTTAATTTTATTTATTATTTCTAAGAAAAGGAGGCTCATATAGCTAAAAAATAAATAAATAAATAAAAATGACGTAATAGAGAAGGACTGAGATCAGTTTTGGATCCCGCACCCACAAATTTGTTATAAACAGCTGTCAGACCTAATTCAAAAATTCCTTTTCCCAGTGTTGTTATTGTTTTCGATATATTACAACCCTCCAAAAAGTGATTAGGTAATGAAGAAGATCTGCTATTGCCATTTAAGTCTCATATTGGAAAATTTAACCAGTGCTGGTTTTGCGCCATTTATTCGCAGTCTGGACGCCAAGGGGTGAATATCTAAAATCCATTTTTCTAATCTAATGTAATCTAAATAATTGAATGTAATCTAATCTAATCTAGATAATCTAACATCATCTATTTAATCTAAAATAATCCAATAATCTAATGTAATGTAATCTAGATCATCTAACATTTCTAATGTAATCTAATGCAATCTAATCTAATCCAACCTATAGTCTAATATAGATAATATAACATCTAATCGAGATAATCTAAAAACCATCTAACTAAAGTAATCTAATTTAATATAGATCATCTAACATTCATATATATAATCGAATGTAATCTATATCCTCTAACATCAATCTAATCGAATATCCTCTCATCTAAACTAATTTAATCCAGATCATCTAACATCCAATTATCTAATCTAATGTAATCTAATCTATATCATCTAATATTCATCCATCCATCCATTTTCTTAACTGCTTAGTCCTCACAAGGGTCGCGGGGGGCGCTGGAGCCTATCCCAGATGGCTTCGGGCAGGAGGCGGGGTACACCCTGAACTGGTGGCTAATATCCATATAATCTAATCTAATCTAATCTAATCTAATCTAATCTAATCTAATCCATATTTTATCTCCCACAATATTCTGTCACAATTCACATTTTTACAAATTCTTGTGATACCTAAATTAGTGTTTGTTTCACTATTGTGATCCCTCGTCACTCAAGATGCAATCTTGCAGGCTGTTTTCAGGCTGTTTCTGTTGTGCAAGTACTCAAGACTTGTTGATCTACAGCAGATTCTTCACATGTATGACCAGTAAATGCCTTCAACCATGATCTCTAAAGGCCATTTGGCTCCATCCCTTGATGGCGAGACCGAGACAATGGGGAATGAAAGGAAAGAATACGCAGCAAAAGGAAGGCACGCTCGCGAGAGAGCGACACTCAAATTGAGCCGAGAGCGACACAAAGGCGTGCGTACCCTGCTGTGGAGCTGGTCCATCTCAACAACCAGCGATCCCAAATTGGAGTCGGCCAGCTGCAGTAATCTCTCCGGAGCTTTCTGCGGTGACAGCATGTGCTGCAGGAGAGAGAGAGTAACATGAAGGAGGCGCAACAGACAGATGATGTCTGACACATTTTGGCTCGGGGGCTCACACTTTTCAACCTTGTAGCTCGGGGGAAGAAGATGGATTAAATGATCCACTTTTAAGGATTACATCCTCTCAATCGTCATTACGAGTCAAACGCTACCTTGAGTTCGTCGGTCATGTTTTCAAAGCGGTACAGGATCTTGTAAGGCGGCGGCAGGGGCGTGGTCAGCGTGATGTCACTGACGATGCGATACAGGCGGTCCATGTCGCTCAGCAGCAAACCTGAGCACTCGTCGTCGCACGCTGTGGACACAATACAGGAAGTCAAAATAGATGTTGCAAATATGATACAAAAGGATCAGGCAGATGCAGAAAACAACAAACACTTAGTTTCTATATATATATATATATATATATATATATATATATATATAATTATTTTTCATTGTTTTGTTTTTTTCATCAATGTGCTCCACCCACTGTCATAACCTTTAGGGACTTTTACCATGAGAGTAGCAATTGAACACCTCGTGGTGCGTGTGTGAGAGAACGCAGCGCAGGGAGCGAAGCGCACCTGTTATGAGCACACACCGCGGGCTGAGAATACACATAAATTGCGCATCAGGGGACCCATTCAGACACACGCGGAGCACGACGTGTGTGTGCGTGTGCGTGTAGCGTAGGGTTTTCCTTTTCTTTCTGCAGCCCGGGGTTGATTTATTGCTGAAATTAAAATTTCTGACAGGGGGAATCTAAGATAAATTAAGCAGAAATACTTTCTACTCTATCAATCTATGACAGAACCGGACCGTGCGGGAGAACACACACAAAACAAATCATATACACAAAAAAAATCTCAACCTGATTAAAATAACAATAACTAATCCTTTATTTAAAATGAGTTTAAAGACTGGAAAATCCCTTTGAGATGTATTATGCATAACACGACTTTAGCATAGTCAGCACGAAAACGTCTTTTGATTATCACATCAGTTATTAAATACCACATGCAATATTGAGAATCACGTAGTTAGATATCATTGTAACAACTCGAGGCACTCTAACAATGCATATGTTTAAAAACACTGTAAAGTGAAATCAAGAGATTTATTTTTGAATTTATATTACACGGAAAATAGATGGATGTTTGAAGATCATTTGTGCATGACTCATGGCTGAAGCAGGGCAAGTGACTGAGCTTTATATAAAAACGGAATCTTTATTCCAAATTAAAAACGTATCAATATATTCTACTATAAATGCTTTAAGTGTCCCAAAGACGTATTTATACGTTTTGTTTAGTTTTTTTTATGCTAGAGCATACTGAAGGCTTTGATGCAGCAACTGCAGAGAACGGTTGAAGAAATGGTAGTTATTACAAAAACAGCCAGCAGGTGGCAGCAGAGCTAACGAGATCAACCAGGGCCGTGTTGAAAAAAAGCGAATTTACCCACAGTTCTAAACAGATTTGTAAATAATGATGAAACTTAGACATATTCTAATGCTAATTGCTGCAAAATGGAAACAGATAACACAAATCTGTGTGCCTTGCAAAATCAGTCAAAATGCAGTAAAACAGGCGGGAGCAAAGGGGGTTGCTTCAGTGAAAATGGCTGGGAGTGAATGAGTTAAAGACTAAATCAATCTTATTAAAGAAATATGAACGAGATTAAGTTTGAACATTATGCCATTGTCATTTTTGTTACGAGAGTCAGAAATCCTATTGTAAACAGATGTGACTCTGAGACTAGCGGTCTTAATTTTATTTTATTTATTATTATTATTTATTTTATTTTGCTGTTGTTCATGTTGTTTTTTAATTACTTTACATTGTAAATGAACTCTGGGGAGAAACGGGGCAGATACAATAAGACGTGTCTTCTTTCTTTTTCCCTTTTACAAATGAATGAAATAAATGAGTTACATGCAACAAAAAAAAAAGGAAAACTGTAATGCCCAGTTAGCTAGCTAAAGCTAGATATGCCTGCACCCTGAAAATATATATTTTCTTACTGCAGACGATAGCATCAATTTTTCCAGGTCATAGCAGCCTTATTTTAAATACTTACCCATTTTTTTCAAATGTTTCAATTCAGGTAGAATTGCTAACAGCAATCATCTCTTAGACGTGCCAAATTTTAATTCAATTAGTTTTCCCTTTCCAGGGACTTTAACACAAATACATGATGTTGATACTTCATTGATGAATAAATTAATAATTAATTGGAGGTTTGCATTAGTTTTTCCACTATAACCACTCACTGCAAATCACACATGACATGCAGGTGCAGAGAATCATTTACCTTAATGTGAGCTGTTTGTTTTGGACGGCACACACAAATGTTGTCATTGAAATGTCCCGCAAGTCAGTCTGCATTCAAATCCAATGTGGTTGGCCGATGGACATCATTTAATTGGAAAATTTTTATATTTGTCGTAAAGTGGTATAAAACGAATCTGCCTGGAGTTTTTTTTTCTTCTTCTTCAAATTGTGGTCTAGATAGACCTAATTTAAAAACATCACATTAAATGCAAATTAAAGTGAGACGGTAAAAGTATTACTGGAGGTGCTTTTTCTTTCGCTCTTTTGTACGTTAACAGTTTTGACTGACTGAGTTTGAACCTTGGAGATTCCATTGTGGTAAGCGAAAAAGGAAAACAGCAAATAAAGAAATAAGAAACTCCCTTAACTGTCAATCAAACCTTGTTGAAAAGTAACGAGCGTTCCTACCGACGCCTGATTGCCTCCGTCCAATGCGACCCATCGGGACTTGCTATCATGGTCTGGGGTGGCAACTGGGCAGCCATTTTGGTCTCAACCGCACGAGCACAATTGCACAGCTAATGCGCGAACACACGCTTGGCACCTGAACGCGACGCGCAATCACCTCCGCCACCAGCTAGCAGCAATTTCTTATCAGCATCTGTCTTACAAATTTCTTTCTATACTCGACCTGGTGCACACACGCCCGCCTCAAGACATGCTAATGGAACTAAATTGGCCCCACCATTATGATCATATTAAGTGGAAATTAGCTCCAAATGACATTGAAATGATTGCCTAAATGAGCGGAATTTCAATTCTGATGCAGGCCCCTTCGTCTCCCAGGGCAACCGGGTGAAAGCCGCTCATTTGCACGTGCTCGGCAAAAGAGGAAAGATTGGAGCGGGAAAAAGTGAGCTGAGGGAGGACGCCTCTGTGGGGGGGCACCCGGTGTTGCAATTTGTGATTTTTTTGGGGGTCAAGCAGCCAAACAGAACCGCATAATGATTTTAGTTTTAGGTCATTAGGTTCAGATACTTTGATTGATTTTGACTACATGTCCACTAAAAATGGACGTTTTCATTGGCATGACAATAGTTACTGTATAAAACAGTATAGACTGATTATCACCCGGAATTTATCAAAATATAAAGTGAGGATTTCACCTAATATAGATATATAATATAATATAATATAATATATGGTTTGTGTCAATGAAGTGATAAGACGCCAGATGAACAGCACAATAATAATATGAATTGCAAAAGACAAAAGGGTATAAAATGTTGTGTGTCAGTCCTTACAGATGATCCCAGACGGTCCACACACATGCCTTTCCATGCACTGGTCACAAGACCTCCCAGAAGCCCCGAACGTGCACCGGCATTGGCCAGTGACGGGATCACATGGTCCGGGCAACGCCCCCCACGGGGAACACTTACACTCCTCGCATCGACCGCCGGGCATCCGAGGGTTACCGTGGTAACCGGTGGAACACCTGGATGGGAAAAGAAATGATCAATCAGGACGCTCATAATAAAACTGGAATTAGAACTTTTGCAACAAATGTCTGAAAAAAAAAATTGTAATGTGGACAAATTTTGAGTTTTGGACCTTTCACAGTATTTTCCCTCGTATCCCTCCGGACAGGCTGTACAACGGTAGTCATCATAGCCTTCGGTGACGCAGAATGAGCTAAAACTGGACACGCAGGAGGAGTTCAGTTGATAAGAACATAAAAAGAATGGCACAACGGAGTAGAAAACATCAACACGTACTTGTTCTCAGGATTTGTAAGGGGGCAGGCGCAAGGTTTGCAGTCATCACGGAATCCTCGAACCGCGCCGTAGAATCCCGGAGCGCAACGCTCGCAGTGATCGCCCTCCGTGTTGTCTTGGCAGTTCTTTATAGCGCACACAAACAAAAACGATACAGATGATGCAAAAGTCTGTATACCAAGAAGCCCTTAATGCTATTGAAATTAGAGGGGGAAAAAAGAAGAAAAAAAGCTTTTTCAGATAATGATTTTTAAAAGACAGGTACATTTAAAGTGCTCTAATTCTAATAACAGACAATTCATGCTAAAATAGGCTAACATTTTCATGGCTTAAGTTTTGAGATTAGTTTTATTTTCATTTTTTACTTTTCTTTTTCAGTATGAAGTATGGCATTCAATAGCAATGAAAATGTATTTTGTGTGTTAGCATATGCTCAAATAAAGTCAAAGGTTATCAAATGTATGTCCGGTTCAATACTTGTTGGAATTTTGTTAAATAAGCCTTATTTTTCCACCATAAATCCTTATTGGACTCATTTACTCCCAAAAATGTATAAATACGTTCTAGTTCAAATATTACCATGCTCCCAAAGACATATTTATATGTTTTTTTGGTTGCTTCAGTGAAAATGGCTGGGAGTGAATCAGTTAATTAAAATAGTCCTCCGATACTCATATCTCAAATTATATGGGCGAGGACCGATATTGGGATCGGGCCGATACGATTTAAACATATTGGTAATCGTAATGTCAGCCTATACCGATATTACCCTCTTGTGGCTGTTCTACAAACAGGAACTAGAAAATTGCTATTAATTTTATGCAGTTTTAAGAAAATAAATGCTATATTAGGATATTAAGGTCTTTCTTTAAAATATGTCATTGTTTTTTATTGTATTTTATTTATCAAAAATATTAGTGGTATCAGTACTTGAGTTGATTGATTTATATAGTTGAGTTATATGAGTTGAGTATTAGTACTGGTATCGGTCTGAACCCCAACCCCCCCCAAAAAAACCTGTCCGTTGTAGAAGTAGCTGCCTAAGCAGTGTGAAAAATCATTTCTTTTCAGCACATTTCAAGGCCTTCTTTTTTACTGATTCAAGAAATATTGTCATTCTCCATCCTGCATGTCACACACACTCTAAAAAGATTCCATTCATGCACAGGTGAATACTCTATTACACGTTCATTCACCGTCTTTGTTAGAATAGTCACAAAGGACACACAGGCATACACGTCAGGCTATTTCTACGTGTGGGTGTAGTTTCCGAAAAGGTCGAATTAGCTACATAAGAAGAGCATTTCTTATTTTCCCCTGCGGGGTCATGACAGTGCAGTTTTGCTTTGTTCAAATGAGACCTTCAATCAGCTGCAACAGGAAGTTGCATTTCCATTAACTTCCTGTGCTCCTCGTTACTGCTAATTACCCCAGAAACAAACTTGTTTAGCGTTTTCAATTTGGCTCGCTCGGTTAGAAAATTCTAATGACGCCGTTATGGAAGGCGCAATAAAAATGGGCGAGGAAGACAGGAATGGCTTTGAGGCAGAACAGCGGTAGAAATAAAATAAGTCTAAAGGGAATGTAAAAGAAGCCAGGAAAATTGATTTTATAGAAACAAAATGAACAGAAGAGAATCAATTATGTTTGAGAGATAGCGAATTGAGTTGGTTTCACTGCCTTATAACGAGGCATAAGTGTTACAATAATCCCTTCATACTATGTTAAGCAAAAAAACAAAACAAAAAGCGGTCGGGCGAATATGTGCAATATGAATTCACGGGTATAACGGAACGTATGGTGTTCCACAGGGCTCAATACTAGGGCCTCTGTTGTTTTCATTGCATCTGCTGCCCCTGGGTTACTTAATTGTTTTTTTTTAATATTAGACATTAGACATCTTTGTTTTAAAATTCCAACAAAAATTTCAGGAAGCTCCCAGGCTCAGTGTACAGAAGCCCATTCCTGCCAGTGAACGAATCTTTTGAACGGTTCTTTTTAATGAACTGATTCTAAAGATTCAGTTCACTTAAGAGAACTGTCATGCCCATCACTATCGGAGGCTAAGTTTCCTCCAAAACAACTAAAATTTCACGGTTTGTGAATCCATGTCTAAAATAGTCTTCAATGAAAACGTCCATTACCGTCTGCAAAGCTTCGTCTGTCTCTCCCCCTCGAACCGTAGCTTCCCCCCCCCCCCCCAAAAATATATATATTTTTTTTAGAGGGCAGGACAATATTCAGAGAAAAAAACTCACAAATTTGCCACTTTAGAAAAACTCATATATTTGCGAGTTTATAAAGTGCCATTTCCCCATGGAAAATTTAATGTAATTAAAATAAAGTTTAGTTTTTTTTTTACTGGCGGGACTGGGCTTCCATATCAGTATGCCTTAAAAAGTTACATGAAAACTTAAACAAGTAAGTTCCTTTGGGCCACGATCAAGAGCAACAGAATGCCGTGAAATATGAATAAGCCGGCTCTTGTTAATTACAGTCAGGCTAATTAAATTTCTTTTCCTCAGTCTCACCTTAATCTCTCTTCCAGAAGCTACCTGGCATATGGCTCCAAAGCATCTCTCAAACCCCCCCCCCCCCCCCCCCACACACACACACACACCCACACACACGTTACCTGGCATATGGACGAGTCAGGGTCACAGGTGGTGGAGTGGCCGCTGCACTGGCACTGAACACAGCTGCCCATGCCCACAGCAGTGGGGACTCTGGAGGCCGCAGCAGATGTGTGCGAGCCGGCGCGAAGGCGGTAGAAACCGGCGGCACACTCCTGCGTAGAAACAAACACCAGAAGACACGAGTAAAGATTCAACAAAGCAACCTTGTCGATCATGAATAATTTTTTGGGGTAAGTGTATTCCCACAGCCGTAATAAAATGATAATGGAAGTGGCGCAGAGCGAAGACAACACTACTCATGGGCTCGTAATTATCCTAAATTGCTATTTCTCAAGGCAACTGTTGACCTCCGCTTTCACACATACAGCCAATTAAGGGTTATTCCCCTCAGTGACTTTTGAACACACAATAGCGCACACACACGCGCGCGCACACAGATATGCAAGGTAACTCTCCATATCCCTGCGTGTTCAGCAATAATTAATGAAGTCCTTTTAAAGAGCCATCTGCTCCCGGCGCTCGCGCTAAACGCCCGTTTTCCAGATACTTTCAAAACCGCGGCGGCTACAAACAGGACGCCCCATCTGTTGGCAAAGCCCTCAACAAAAGTTGGGAGTTGAGCTGCTACACTTTATTATTTGCCTTCAGGTTTGTGAGACAATAACGACGGATGGTCCCGCTGCCCTTTGGGTAACCAGCGGTAAGACTAAAAGTTTAAAAAATAAATAAAAAATTGATGACCATCACCGAGTGGAATTGGCCAGAGCTGTGGCTTGTGTGTAGCATAACGCCCGCTCTAGAAAATCCTCACTCAACTAAAAATGGGGCTTAGCATGCTTTGCTTTCTGTGGCTTAAGAAAAGAAGCTGGATTCAGTTGAATTGGTTTGACAAACATCACAATTGAACGGAGCGGCTTAAATCCTGGCGGGGCAAAGCAAAACACAGGCAGCAAATTTAAAGCGTCGACATTCTCTTGGACACAAAGTTTGTTTGATCATTTTCACCAGCATACATGCGCTTTCCAAAATTGGTGCTCCTTTTGTCAAAAATAATAATAAATAAGACAATTACCAAAAAAAAGCAATGCTTGTATTCTGTAATTGAGTACTCATTAGTGGTTAGTAGTTTGTGGACGTACCCCACAGGACAGTCCGGAGTATCCAATTGGACATTCGCATTGTTCTATTTGGTAGGCTTTCTCGCTCTCCCTGGTGGGTGCGCCTGCTTCTGCCACAGTCAGATTTATCTCGGAAATACTGTGAGGGACACAAAACATGTATTTTTTATTGTTTTTTTTCCACATGTAAGGTTAGATTGATTGTGCGTTTTTTGTTTTTTTACCGGCTGTGTCTCATTTGGTTGCCATGTGACGCCTTGATGAGGACGTAGTCCATATAAAACAAAACGTCCATGAAGTCCTGGCGTGTCATTGGCCGGCCATCTGCGTGTCTCCATTCATGCTGTGGTCAGAGGCAAAACACAGATCATAAGGTTGCACCTTTTAAGTTTGACTTCCCGAATCCTTAACATACCTCTGTCATGTCAATCTCGTGCCGCGTGAGCTGCCCGATCTGGAGTCCCGCCACGTGGCGCGTCATCACGATGTTGTGGTTGGCGCCGCCCTTGATGATGACCTGGGGCTCGTATGAGGACGGACCAGTTTCGTCTCTGGCCTCGTAGTACACGGCGTAATTCAATTTCCCGCCGTATGCTGTGATCTAAAGTCGGGGATGGATCAACGACCAAATCAACACAGAACCCCCAAAAAAATGACGAGAAAACATTCCAGGTATGTTTCTTACCATGGAGCCTCGGAACTGTTGTGGTAGTTTCCAGTAATAAGGCTCAGAGAGAACTGTGGTGACCAGCTCGGAGTGCGCGAGGATCTCCGGGTGTTGGAAGCTTACTCCGGTTTGTGTCTCAACGATGCTGTTTTTATCCACCAGGGGGAGCACTGTCTGCTCTGGCCTAAGTGTTAGCTACAATGCAAAATGCGAAAAAATTAGCCCGTTTTGGTGCACACTTCATGTTTGAGTGCATAAACCAGATGATTAAAAAACAAACAAAAAAAAAAACTGGGGGAAAAAAAACAACTACACAAGGCTTTAAAACCAGTAGAATGAGTAGCAGCAGCCCAGTGAAAAAAAACGCTACATTTATCTATGACTGCCTGTCTGCCTATTAAATAATTTTGGGATAATAGTTTGTGGTATTGTTATGATTTGGGGGAAGAAAAAAAGTCACATTTTGTGGAGCGTCTATTTGTGGAAATTTGACATTCGTTGCCGGGCTTGGTCCATCGTAAACCTTGAAAGCGTTTGCAAGCGTTGTTACCGCTGGACTATTGCCGTCTGATGTGTGAATAATATCTGAGTTCTTAGCAACAGCCTGGAGTAAATTAAAGTGGTTTTCAACCTCCCTCCCTGTCTCACATTTTATTTGTTTTCATTTCAGAGTCGCACGAATGATATCAGGGGTTCATTATTGACTCTGAGATACGGTTGAGTGATTTTAAAAATAGATTCATCTCATAGGGCTCGGATCGTTATTTTTCTTCTTCTATATCCCTGAAGTCCTAAAGTGTGGATACGAGGCGCTCTACAAGAGTGTATTTGATTGGGAAAACAGGATGTGACTTCTATTAAGCTTATATAGTGTCGCTGACATGAGACACGGAAGAACACTTATTTCAAGCTGCATAATAACCCATTTTCAAAAAGTTTAATACATCAACTGACTGTTTTTACTTAAAATCAACCAAATAAATGATGTGGCAAATAACATTGAAATGTTACTCCATATAAATCTTAACAGGGTTTCTTTTTCATGCGACTTCAAATGAATTCAGTGCCCACATCGTACTGCATATGTACTCATGCCGCACATGCACAATTACCTACATAAATATATACTGTTTATATATTAGCTCTGTCAGGCGTTTACAATATTTAATTGTAATTGATTGCTTGATTTCCATAGTATATACTAAATGTACGATTACATTTTTTTTTTTTTAAAGTTTTTCATACTCTTGTTAATAAACATTAAAAGGGACAAATATAGTGGTTGCCAAATACAAATGCTGTTGTATCTTTAGTTCATTGATTCAGCAATTTTATAGCAAGGAATTGTGAAATATTGAGTCATAGATTTGTGCTGAGGTAGTTTTATGCCACTACGTAGCATTAGTGTTTCATGTTGGACATTTGTGACAGGAACATAAACAAATGCAGCACATTTATATTATTGAATAATTTACTAGGGCTGCACGATATAGGAAAAACATGCGATATAGTTGTTAAATATTGCGATATCGATATTATTGTGAAATATAACATGTTCCTAAAGAAATAAAGTTTTTATTATCTAATGAAAGAATAACATTTTGTCATGTGGCAAAATAAGCAAGTGCAATGTATTCTTAGTTAATTGTAATTACCCTAGATAATGTTCAACTATTGATTGGTGATTTAAGTTTGTGTCTGACTGGTCAAATTCAGATAAAAGTTTCATATGAAACTTATTGCATGTTTTTGCAATATGCATATTGCATGGGCAAACATCGTGATAATGATATTTTTTCAATATATTGCCCAGCCCTATATTTTACAAATGCATTTGTACAAAAAAATGGACGCCCCTGAATTGCTTAAGACTCTTCTTCTCTGTGACTAAATAAACACCGTATGCAATATTTGGTTCACATACACGTACATACATGTGATTTGTATGTATGTAAAAAAATAAATAATAGTAATAATTTTTTTTATATATATATATATATATATATATATATATATATATATATTTTAAAAAAGCGTCTACTCACCCACATCCTGATGAGTCCCTGCGCCTCCGTGCAGGAGTGTGTCAGGCCGTAACAGTAACATCGGCTGCAGCCAAGCGGATTTTGCAGGGTCAATCCGATTGTGTTGGGCTTGCAACGGTCGCAGTTGTCTCCCATCACATTTTCCTTAAAGAAAAGATAAAGACATGTATAGATATGTGGAAAAACATATACTTCAAAAATAAAATCATGAGAATCACACGTTTACCTTGCAGCTGCATTTCCCTGTCCGATCCGCACATGCACAAATTCCTCGCTCAAGGTCACAAGTCTCACTTTCCGATCCTGAAATGTTGCACTCGCATGAGGTGCACTGTCGGGAATGTCACAAAGACAAAGACATAATAAAGGCCTCTAATGAAATGTAAGCATAATAACAGTATAAGTCCATGTTGCTAGTTCATATCATTCACCTGAGGGAAGTCTCTGTAGCCCAGCTGACACTCGTTGCATTTCTCTCCTCTGAAGGAGTCATGGCAAAGGCAGCAGCCCGTGTTGACGTTGCACTGCTGTGTCACTGAGCCAACCACGCTACAGCCACACTCCTGCACAAATAACGTCTTCACTCAAACGGAACGGACACAAAAAAGTTCCAACCTAGAAGATGGAAAGATGTTTCTTGACTGACTCTTAAGGTCCACCTCCAGAGTTAAGCAGCAAAATCCAGCCATTTTTATCCATCTCAGGGGGCGACCATTTTACTACTTGTTGTTAACTGAAGATGACATCAATGTTGCTCAGGTCTCAGGTAACAACCAATCACAGCGCAGCTTCAGAAAACAGGTGAGCTCTGATTGGTCGTTGCCTGAGCCCTGAGCAACATTAATGTAATTTTAAGTCGACAGCAAGTGGCAAAATGGCCGCCTTCTGATATGGAAAAATGCGTCTGGATTGTGCTTAATAACTCATATTTGAATTTTTTTTATCAGAATGTCATGTTTAGACTATTGAGGTCACATATAACATTATTGTCAAGAAATGTTTAAACTTGACTTCACTTAAAAAAAAAAAAAAACATGAAGTTGCTCGAAAGACTTTTCTTTCTTTTTTTGTCCTCTGCTGAAAAAGAACAAAAATATGCATCCAATTAACTCATTCAAAACCAAAAATGTGTAAATAATTTTTTTATAAATACTTTGTCCTTTGCTCCCAAAAATGTATTTACACGTTTACATATTTTTGTTTTTATTTATTTTTTATGCAAGAGCATACAGAAAGATTTAATGCAGCTTCTGACATGAAGAGCTGACTTAAAGCAATGGTAGTTATTACAAAAAAACGGCTAGCAGGTGGCAGCAGAGTATACGAGATCAACCAGGGCCATGTTGCAACAAGCTCTTTTTGCCAGTGTTTTCGCCAGGAATGTGAATAATAATGAAACTTAGTTATATTCTAATGCTAATTGCTGCAAAATGGAAACAGATACAAATATACTTTTTTTTCCTGATGAAAGAAGAGACTCTAATATTAGTTTTTGTTTTTTATAGCATTAGAACACAATATTCTGTGGGCGTTGCAAAATCAGTCAAAATCCAGTAAAACAGCTGGAGCGAAGGGGATTGCTTCAGTGAAAATGACTGGGGGTGAATGAGTTAATTTGACAGTATAGGCAGACATATGGTAAATCCCGTGTATAATACACACCTGTGTATAAAATATGCGAGTCCAAAGTACAGTCTAATTTTAGAATGTCAAAGCCTGACTTGCAAGTAACTCGAAGCTGGCGCCTTTGTTACTGAACTGCACATGATAAATGACATTGAGTGTAGTGGTCACGGTACCTTGCATCCAGTCATGATATCGTGGCCCCAGTGGTTTGGGGCGCAGCGGTCGCACCTCTCGCCAAGTGTGTTTGGAGGACAGATGCACTGTCCTGTGTTGGCGTCACAGTTATTGCCCACGTGGCTGCAGAGACATGCTGCGAAAGAGCAGAAGAGAAATACTAGTACCTTATACTTCATGATAATGTAGAATCCTATCCATCAGTGTTTCGTTTCAAATCGTTTCTTTGAAGATATCACATGCTAGCAAGCCGGAGGATATATAACTTCTAACTTGTCTCATAGTAAACTAACCGTAACATTAAAAAAAACACAAACATCATATTCAGCCAAAGCAATTAAATCCTAAGCTTATCAATTGTGATGACGCCGTGACCGAGCTGGCTGGTGTTTGTTACTGCTGGTTTTTGGCTGCCAATTGTGATTGGCATGCTTGACATCTTGCAAAAGGAGATATGAAGAGGGGGGGGGAGAGCGCTATTCATAGTCGACGCTCTTAATCCTCATTTTAGGCAGCGCAAATAAAGTTTGCCACACCTGCTAACTGCAGTGGTGAACATTTGGCGCGGATGATTCAAACGTCTGAGCATCTCAAACATAAACATTAGCAATTATGAAGGCTGCAGGCTTGAAATAGATACTTTGAAAGCATTTGGGTGGCAGGAACATGACCAGCAGCCTTGAAGCTGATTTTTTTTTTTTACAATTAAGAGTCATTGAAAAGTGTAAAGATATCCTCTCCGCATTACGTAAAATCATCTTAACTCTAAACTAAATAAATATATTTTTAAATACTTTGTCCTGAACTCCCCAAAACGTTTTTATACATTTTTTTGTCTGTGTTTTTTTTTTTTTTGGGAGGGGCTAGAGTAGCCTCTGAACTGAAGAGAATGCTTACAGCAATGGTAGTTATTACAAAAACGGCGGAGGCAGCAGAGTATATGAAACTTACCTATATTCTAATGCTAACTGCTGCAATACGGAAACAGATAGAAATACACTTTTTTTTCTCCTGATGATAGAAGAGACTCTAATCTTTCTTTTGGTAGGTTCCATGTTCTTATAGTAATTGAACACAATATTTTGTGGACCTTGCAAAATCAGTCGAAATCCAATAAAACAGACATACAACGGGGTTGCTTCAGTGAAAATGGCTGAGAGTAAATGAGTTAAATACTGTGCGAAAAACTAAAAATATATTTTTATTCATGCATTTCAGTAGGTAAAGAGATTCTTAGTTTATAAGCCGGGATTTTTTCTTTTTGTTGTTGTAAGAGGAAAAAGGAAGCCTTTTATTTGGCAAGAAGCATTTATTCAAACTAGACAATGTACCATGGGAATAATTGTCTTCAATTAAAGTGGAGGTCAGTATAATTTAATTAACCAAAGGTAACACATTTTGTCTTATTTATACGAATATCGCTCGTATATAATATAACACGTGAGCCAGCCTTTGTGATTGTGTTTAAAAATACACACACACACACACACACTATTTTGTTTCCAAAAACAAGTGCTGACAACTTTGGGTATTAAAAAAACATTTTGTGTGGACGTTTGACGACGAAGGTTTGGTTTCATTGAACCGAGGTCAAAATTGTGAATGTGCAATTAAAACTTTCATTCATCCGAATTGAATGTGAAATGTCAAGGCCATGTTTTTGATAACAGCTTTGTTATTCATTATTAATAGCTGAGAGCGGCTCATAATTAACTCTAGCAACTGTTTCCTGCTCCTGAAAAAAAGACTACATACAATTAATATGTTTTAATATCTAATAGAGAAAACCAATCACTTGCAATAATATTGTATTGCCCCCCCCCCCCCCCCCCCCTTCCCCCGACAGTCTATCTTAACTTACGTGTGCAGCCTCCCTCCTGGAAGTTGAAGAATCCTCGTGCGCAGCGGTCACACTTGGGTCCGGTGACACCCGGCTGGCACCGACACTGACCGTTTTCGTCGCAGTCAAACGACTTGGAGCCGAAGGAGTTACAGTGACACGGCACACACTGTCCGCCTGTGGCGAGGCCGTACGTCTGAGCCTGGAGACAAACGGGACCAGACAAGGTGAGAAGGGGGTGGCGAGACTTCCAAACGCTTTAAAGAGTAGAAAAGTTCACTGCATCAAATAAAGTGTGAATAGATTTTTAATAGGCAATAAATATTATTTTGATTAGTTGACAGACATCTGATGCCCTTATGTCCTCAAACACAACACAAAATAAAACAAAGGGCATTGTTGGGTCATCAGACTGGGTCGGGCCATAACTAAATGCTGTCCCTTGTTAAGTGTATTATAAAAAAATAAAAACTTCTGAAAGCCTGTTAATCACAACTGTGCACCTCCAATGTCCACACAGGAACTCGACACACCCATGCTTCATGTCACTGTCATTCCCGTGCAGTTTTACCGCCGCACTGGGCCAGTACGCTCCCCTAGGACAGCCCCCCGAGCGAGACGGGCCGCCCCATCTCTGCTGTACGGCCTCCACGGGGACGCGCTCCACCGGGCGCCGCGTCTCCCGCCTTTCGTAACCTTGGCGGCGCTGGTCGCAGCGCGTGCCCGCGAATCCCGGGCGACAGATACAGCGGCCCTCAACGTCGCAACGTTGAGAGACGGAGCCCAGGTGGGTGCAGCGGCAGGCCACGCACTCGTGACGCTCGGCATCCCACCAGTAATTAGGCTGGACCAATCACAACACAAATCACATGGGGACGAGGCAAATGACACCAAGAGAAGTTAGATAATGACGGCCGATAATGCATAAAAACATACAAGAAAATGTCAAGAAATACAGGTACATAAAACATAATTACTGTTGTGAGTCACAACAATAGCTGAAGTGGAGTATGTGTCCCTTTAAGGGGCGTGGTCTAGTCTTTGTCATGTGAGCATCTGGACATTAGTTTTGGCTAACTGTAGCTGCTTCAGAAAGTATTAACTAATGTGGCTTTTCTTTTTTTCCCCTTGTTTTTATATTTCCCGTATTATTTATTATTTCATGTATTTTGATTGTTTTTTTGTTTATATTTTTTGTTTTATTTTTTCAGTGTTTCTATTTTTGTTTGTTAAAATTTTATTTGTATTGCTTTTATTTTTATGTAGTAATTAATTAAGTATTTTTTCAAGTGCATCACAAATTTGGCTTGTCTTTTTTCTGTTTTGATTTTTTTCTTCCGTTTTTTAATTATACATTATTTTTATCATTTATCATTTTTATGTTCTTTTCTTTTCTTATGTTTTTATTTTTGAAGTATTAAGTAATTTGAAAGTGCATCAGCAAATGTGGCTTTTTTTCTGTTTTTATTTGTATATATATATATATATATATATATATATATATTTCCATAATTTTTTTATGTTTAAATTTTTTAATTTTTAAGTAGTCAGTAATTTTTTTAAGTGCATCAGCAAATGCGGCTTGTCTTTTTTTTTCTCTGCCGTATTTGAATCTTGCACTTTCTGTGAAATCAAATCTTGGCTCGCAACATATGCAAAAATAAATAAAAAACAACAAAGTGATTTGGAAAACTTCAAACATAAACTAAATTATGATAATCAAAAATGTAAATGAAAAAAAAACAACTAATAATCATACTCATGATCATTTTCCTAATGATTTAAAAGCGAGAAAATCATTGTGCCCATGGTGTGTTAGCATGTCAAATCACTTACTATGCAGTCATCACACTGGCGTCCAACCACTTTTTCCCTGCATTGGCACCGCCCGCTCTCCTTATTGCAGACTTCTGAGATGGAGCCATTAATATGGCACAGACAAGCTGCAACAGGAGAAGAGTCATATTTAGCATCAATTATGCGGATTTTTAACAGTTCACTTCACGCTACCTTCAAGTGCTTAAGGTGGTCTTCGGGATTAGCTGTTGACATCCACTTTATTATCCTACTAAGCAAAGCTCCTCTCTTCCCAAATAAAGTCTTAAGGCTAAATCGCTTTATTTTAGAACTATGACAAATCAAGGCAATATTAGAATGACATTCATTCTTTGCTTCTTGAAATATTCCTGAGACAGGAGTTATAAGCACCCCAGAGCGAACATTTAAACAAAAAAACAAACAATATATATATATATAAATAAATAAATAAATAAATAAATAAATAAATAAATAATTTTATATATATATATATATATTTTTTTTATATATATATATATATATATATATATATATATATATATATATATTTATATATATTTATATATATATATATATATAGTTAAATTGTTAAATCTTGGAGTTGTACCCTCTAATGAGTGCCAATCTACTAAACTTCTGTACATTGAAGTTGTACTGAAGAAACTCACAGGACTCACAAAAAAACCACACGCCAATCAGCCTCTTACAAGAGCAATTAAAAGCCAACTCCCATCTGGCAAATGGGGTTGTCACACACGAATACACACGGACACACACTGCCATAAAAAAAAATTAAAAAAAATCCATCTAAAGAAAACAGTAGCTCGCTTCACATTGCCACACATGTACACGCTCGTCTCCTGCTAGATGCAAAGCAGACAGAAGGACAGACCTGAGTGTGGGCTGAGAAAGTGAGAAAAAAAGGCTACAGCAGATGTCCACACTCACACAGAGAAAGACACATCAATAGTATACGCACGGAACACGACATTTGGGCTTTACACACAAACCCAACGAGGCAGACAAGCGCGTACGTATAATAGTACGTGCGCACACCTACTCATCCAAACATGCAAATGAATGTTGAAGCATACAAGCCTACATGGCCATATTAAAACAGTTTCACACACATTGGCTCAAACAGTCTCTCGCCCCTCTGGTTTCACCCTTTGGGGGGACCATCTGGACTCCATTCTGTCAGTCGCCACAATGCGAGCCTTGTTGAGGCCTGAAATGTGGGCTTTTTGGGCTGTTTTTTTTTTGGTCCTTTGATGATGGGGATAATACTGTTTGTACAGCATGGAAACAATCCTGTGTTAACATGCAATCAGTCATTTCATCTCAAGTCAAGTCATGGTCGGTTTATTTGCAGAAAACTAAGCTGTTAGGTCAAATTGTCGTCAAGGTGACTGTTTACTCAACTGCAGACTGAGGGATGTGTCTATAAGGGGGTAGGCGGGGGGTGGGGGCTTTATTTGTACTACCTATTTTTCTTAGATAATATTAAACATCATTGCTTTTATATTAAATATTATAATTCCGGAAGGCAGAAATGCAACACAATGGCAAAAACAACGCAGGGTGGCATAAAAGTTAAGCGTTTTTTTTTTTTATAATGGTATAGTTTCAAGATTAAGCTCTCTATTGTGTCTTACCTATTGCTTTATTGTCTTCTCAATTAAATGTATAACCAACATAAAGTTTAGTTAATATTTGACCCGATATTAATGAGCTAAACTGTCGAGCTAACCTAGCTAGCTTAGCTTCACAATTCACACAGTTAGCTTACTTGCGTTTGACGAATATAAGTACACATTGTAGACGTTGTTTTTCTTTTTTTTAAGGTTCATTCATACTTTGAATGTTGTTATCGTCTTTCGTCCTGGTATCATTAAAATAAGAAAATATGAATGGAAATGTATTCATCTTTGGTGAGACTTGCTCAACAAGTCAGCCTTAGCTCATGAATGTGGCTGGAGCATATTGGTGGTTGTCCTTGCACGAAAAGCACAAAAAAATAATAACTTTGGCAAACTATATTAAAAATTTAGATTTTCAAATGTAAACGAAGTTCATGTCAATGTCAAATTGAGTCTTTCTTAATTTTTTTGAGTAAGTCGCAAATTATTCAATTAGCGACTTATGTCACGCACCTAACTCATTTGCTCCCAAAAACGTATAAATATGTTCTATTTTAAATGTTTTCACTGTCAGAGTCCCAAAGACGTATTTATACGTTTGTATGCTAGAGCATACAGAAGGCTTTGATGCAGCCTCTCAACTACAGAGAACGGTTGAAGAAATGGTAGTTATTACAAAAACGGCCAGCAGGTGGCAGCAGAGCAAAATATATCAACCAGGGCCATGTTGAAAAAAGATCATTTACCCACAGTTCTATACAGATTTGCGAATAATGATGAAACTGAGCTATATTCTAATGCTAATTGATGCAAAATGGAAACAGATAGAAATATACTTTTTTTTCCCTGATGAAAGAAGAGACTATAATCTTTCTTTTGGTAGGTTCCATGTTTTTTACAGCAATAGAACACAATATTCTGTGGGCCTTGCAAAATCAGTCAAAATCCAGTAAAACAGCCGGGAGCGAAGGGGGTTGCGTCAGTGAAAATGGTTAACCATTTGGCCACCAAATTAATTCTGAGAGCATTTGGTACTAACCTTTGTCATTGATTTTTACCGAGGTCTGTGCTCTTCTGACCGTCTTTAAATGTTTGAAACTTTAAATATTTGAGCTTTAACAAAAAAACAACAACAACAAAATCTGGCATTCTGCCACAAGCCGGACTCTACCTGCCAATGCAAGAGTAGAGTTTAAGTTATTGATCTCCGAAGCCTCTACGGAGCCTTCATTAAGTCAAAGGGAGGAACCTTTATTACATTATTGAATTACTTTGTAACCACTCGTTTCCTGTGATGGAAGAAGAGTAATGGGACAATTCACATATCTGCTCGACAATGTCCAGAAAACCTTTCCTGGAGTGAAAAATAGGTGGTGTTATATTGTTATCGAATTGAATCCTCAGACACATCGCTCTTTTGCCAGGCCCACTTGGAAAAATGAATTAAATCATGAATTTGTGTTGACCGCAGGGATATCTACAGCAGATATAGCCACAGATGTGAAAGCTGACCTCAAAACAAACAAAAAAGTGTGGCATTTTTACAGTCTAATGGAACACAAATGGACTTGACCCCAACTCTGCGGCGCCACTCAATAAAATTCATTAAGACTTGGAGCGATAAAGAGAGCCAGCGAGACAGAAAGAGAGTTATTGTCTTTTAATAATTCCTGCTAGTCTTTTGTCATTTGCACAGGATCAATAACAACCCTCCATCTACCAGACATGAGCAGCCAATCAGCATTGGAGTAGTGCCATAGATCAGGGCCGATTAATCAATAACCATTTAGCTGGGGTCGGGGGAAAACAGCGACAGAACAATGAACTATCAAACATACATTAATAGTCAAACTCGACCCATCGAGATGCCTTTGTGCTTTATCTGTCCGCTGATTGGACAGCCTGTCTATCCGCTCGTTGCGGGGTGTCATTTTTGCCCCGTCGGCGCCGGGCAGCACCAACAACAACACAGATCTTCGTTTTCACAGACAAGCAACATCTGCACGTGTGTATATCTCCTTTTTACACAGGTAGACTTTGTGTTTTTCCCACTCTTGAGCACAGCTGGCTGCCGGTGAGCCTCTCCGACGTCATACCTCTACAGATGCTCGCAGGTAGCCGGCCAAACAAGACAACAAAGCACACGAGCGGCAAAACACGCGCAGCACACACTTCCAGATGGTGTACTGACTGTTTCTGTGGTCGGATTAAAGACAACAGTTTGCAACAATTGAGGTTTTCACACAGGAAATATCACTTGTCAGTGTAACACCCCGGCTGACACACACAAGCTATTGGCAGTCCCCTTTTAGTATAATTGGTTGGCTTTAATTGGCTTTTAGTATAAAGTAAAGCCTCACATAAAAAAATATCTGTAGAGTACAATTATTCGCTCGTCATAGTCATTTGTAATATATCTACTAAAAACAGAGTATTATCTATGAACTAGACTATGTGTAATTTCTGGAGAAATTGCGTGTGAATGCTAATATTTGAATGGATGTGGAATGCTGAGAATGTTGTCATTCAAAATATGGAATAATATAGAATATGAGGGGTGTTAAATAATTGGACAATGATTATTATGTAAAATTTAACTAGGGCTAAAATCTGTTCTAATTCAAATCCTGGTCTCCCACACAGTCATAGGCTCTAAACGCTGAACTTGTAAAAGTTTTTAACATGTGTAATCGGATTGAGCAATGTGGTCTAATACCGAAAGCTGTCATTGACGGTGAATATGGATTTAATGTTATTGTTTTTTTTTCAACATTCATGTGATTATTTTGTGGTATGTTATTTAGTATGTATGCACATCGTGTAGTGTCTTGTCCATGGATATATTTACAATGTACAGTCAGAATTGGGATTCGAACCCCCAACCCCCTTGGAAACTGGACAACTGTGCCATTTCGGCAGTATCAAACACTTGGGAAAGATGATGAGTGGTGTTTAAGGGAGGGGAAATTTGAATGTCTGTCCCATTGAAAATGAATGGGGACATTTTTGATATACTGTAAAATGTTAAATTGTGTGAAAACTGTAAGTATGTATAATGACAAAAATACAAGCCTGGGAGGAATGCATTTTTAGAACACGTTGAAATATTAAGTGTGTAAATCGGATGTATTATGTGGGAGTTTAAACACGTCGAAAAAGTGAAGAGAATAAGTGAAATCGGATTAATGTATTTATGAATGCGTTTAGCATACACACAATAAGTAAAATACATTTATAAAATGGGCGGCTAATAGAGTAGTAATTGGTATTTTTTCATGTTGCAAAAGAAATAAAATAAAAATTGAATGTCAAACAAAGTGGTGAAATACATGCTAGGTAGCCACCAAATACTTAGCAGCCATGTTTGTAATATTGTGACACAAAGTTTAGAGTGTCATATTTGTACATATGTAACGCATATTTATATTTCTGATCCATTCGACTTGATTCTATTTTGCTTTGTAGAGAACCACACATTATGAAATGTAAACAACTTACGTTGGCAGTTCTTTTCAGTGACGGCGTCTCCAAAGAAACCGTCGTCGCAAGTGTCGCAAGCCACGGCGCCGTAACCGTGTCGACAGTGCAGACACTGGCCTGTGATTGGATCACAGCTGCGGGGTGTCGACAGGTCCAGGTTACCGTGGCAATCGCAGGGCTGGCAGGAGCCGCCCGGGACTGCGGGTTGTCCGTAATACCCGTTGGAACAACTAGGACGAAGCAAGACTCGGGTCAAAACGTGCTTGTACATACATTTATACACATTCAATAGCCAACATGTCAATTGTGAAACCATTCCAATCATTTCTGCTATTGCACGCTTTCCATTTGGTTCATCATTGAAGCAAATCCAAATGCTAAAGTGCTGCTCCAGGCCATGGGCAGAGGGTGAAATAAAAGAACACTGAGATGAAATAAGAAAGGATGGGTGATATAGATAGGAGGGTGTGTATGAGAAGACGAGAGGAGGACAAGAGGGGAAGGGAAGGGTCTTCAGATTGGAGAGAGAATTGAGTTTAGAGAGGAGGGAGTAGAAAAGGACAAAGAGTGGAAAAGAGTCAAGAGGAGCCAGCCATTATTACGGCTGACCCTCTATGGTACTCAATAGAGCTGCTTTATTAGCTTTTGTGTGTGTGCGTGAGTGTGTGTGCATGTGAGTACGTGTGTGTGTGTGTGTGTGTGTTCCAAGATAAGCAGACTTTTATTGTACGATAAAAATTAAGCACGAAAATATTAAAACATATTTATGCTCCATTTCATTCTATTCTCTCCTTGATGGCGACGTTACATTTATAAAAAAAAAAAGAAATTCTAGAGCAGGGGTGTCGAAAATATACGGCCCATCAGGGGGTACAATCTGGCCCGTGAGGACAGAATATAAACAACAGTTAATCAGTCAAATTAACTGTTGTTCCTAATTTTGTCCACTGGAGGATGCAGTGACGATCACTTAAATGACATTCTGAAATTATGTTACTCAAGATTTGACGCAAACGTTTAGAGACAATTTTTTTTATAATAAATATTGGCAGTAACATAATACTTAATACTATTTTCACTGCAGTTGTGGGTTCTGAAAATGCCCCGGAGAATTGTCACTGCGTTTTTAGAGTCACTTAAACCAAATTGTAGTCGCTAACGTTAATAATAGCGGTCAGAAATATCACCGTCATGATCGATAACCTTTTTAAGAAGCTATCACTTTCATTTCCTCTCAACTTGTGCAATCAGGTGGGTCACCCAAAAAAATTTGGATTCTGACCTTTATGGTAAATTAAATCGTAATGGCCCGGAGCGAGTTAACAAGGACATTTGGCCAATTTATCTGTCAAAGACTCTTCTTTACAAAGACTGCAGAGTCTGCATTTGACAACATTTGCTGTAAAAGATTTTTTTTTTGTTATCCTGCCTTTTTTTAATTTATAAAAATTTGCAGTGAATGAGCGTTCAATTATGCAAAAGGTGTACAGAATAAACACAAATTAATTAAATATTTACATAATTTTAATATTTTTTTGCTTTTAATTAAAATTGTATTTTAAGCTAACACTTTATTGTTAAAAATGTTAATATCACACATTTTTTGCATTGAACAACTTGGCCAAAAACCTTACTGTAGTCACTCCAGTGCCCTTTTCACATTGCATTTTCTGCCGTCGACAAAACAATTCAGTGCGTATGTGGTAAGAGGTCGAGACCTCAGAATGGAGCACAGCAAGGTCAATCTATCTTGTCTCTCTCTGCCAACCAATCAGGTCTTCTGTTATGATGGAACAAATTGGCGGCATCTATATTTTAATAGACTTGTAACAATGTCACTGACTTCAGCTAAACCGACCGCCCGCAATTTTGGCACCACCCCGTTTTCGTCCCTGGTGGGTTCTGCAGCAGGGATGATGCACATTCACCATTAAAAGTGTGGAATGACAGTCAATCCCTTTGACTCACTCCTGTGGCTGACGGCGTTTATAAAAAGACTAAAAGGCAGACTTAGAGATTCTGCAGTGGACAGCACAGCCAGGCATGCAGACTATGCAGACTAGCAGACTGGAGGGCAACATAGCAACTGATGGGACAGAAATGCAACTTGTAGCTTGTGTGTGTATATTAATATGTATCATTTTAATCATTTAAACATTCCATGGTCTTCAGTAATAACAGAGAATCGCCGGAACTAAACATATGCTATCAGTAATTAGAAGGAAAAAAAATTTATATTAATTATGAAAGTACATTATCTGTTTTTCTGTTAATGAAGCAATACTTTTATAGTGTTAGAATACAACTATAATATTTCAACTTTAAGTGTTTTGCACTCAGGCAAATGTAATCCATCACATCTAAGGGGGTTTAGTCTATATTTACTCGCCATGTGTCATCATGCCACATTACAGCAAGCAGACTAGCATCCACAGCGAGGCAGACTTTTAATAGAACTATAAATTCATGATTCAGAATGTCAGTAATAAATGAGCCAAGACATGGATGCACTGTACTCAAATACCATCAGAAATGATAATCACATTGGCTAGCAAGGACAAGCATGGACGACAACAATTTGGTTTTTCAGTACAGTGACCAGCTCCATCCACAGCATGAGACGAAACACTGCTATTGGCTCAACCTTCGCTATGTGTTCGGGGATGTCTTGCAAATGACGCTTTTACACAATAAAGCTGGCAAAGTACTGTCAGGAAGGCTTACAGAAGCTGTCCATTAAAAAGAAAGTTAGATTCAAAGGATGGGCAGCTTAAGAAGAGAGACACAGAAAGACCTGACAGGCTATTATAGGATAAGTGAGGATTTGCGTCATTGATTGACTGCCATTGATGAGGGAAAAATACTGACGAAAAACAACAATGAAGAGCTGGCCACAATATTACGTCATCATTTAGCTTATGAGATCCGATAGACGATCTGTGTCCAAAAAAAAGGAAAAAAAAGTATATTTCCAAAGTATTTTATGGAGCCGAGTACTCAGTCTTACTAGTGGCTCTTATCCTAATGAGGCTAGTAAGTGCTAATGATATATGCAGTATATTCTGTACTGTAGGTATAAATTTGGCATACGGTGTAGATTTGGACACTACCAACCAAATGTGATGTTTGTAACATCATTGTACTATCTGCCTCAATGTGAAAATAGCTGTGAGCTGCTCGGGAACTACTGTGGGAATGCTAGGGCCTCGGCTAACTTGCTCTGGCTAGCTATTGCGGCTAAACACTGTACTGCCACAACTCCTCTTAAATCAGTAATCCTCACCTCCATGACCGTAAACACTTCTGACAAGTATCGCTGTCACTCAAGCAGGACTTAAGAGTAGCTGGGATAACACACTTAGCAAGAAAAGATGACAGAAGACAGAGAAGCTATGCTAACCGCTAAGCTAACATGAAATGTCGAGCTGTGAAACACTAGAATAATTGCTTCCGTGGTATAATACACTTTTAACAGAAGTCTGAACCAGGTTACAGTTGAAAGTAAGAAACTATAAAGAGCAAATTAGCAGATACATTAAGTGGTTACATAAAATAAAACAAACAAAAGTAAATTAATACATTGTAGCCTATATTAAATTATAGTGTTTTTTTGCAGTATTTTGCCATCGAGTGCTGAATTCTACTTTTGAGGTCAGCACAATAAATGTTCTTGGTAAATTTGATATTTTTGCACAAATCAATGCTATTGATCAGTCCACACATGCAGGTGTTATTTTTTGTACTTAAAAAAAAAAAAAAGACTTTAAAATGACTTGCACTCAAGTGATGATTTTGGAGGTACAAAAGGATTCCGCCTGATGTCATGATATGTTTTTGGCATCTCGTTTATGCAAGTGTAAGGTCTATGTTACCTGTCACATCTTGGCCCGGTATATCCAGGTTGACACTGGTCACACAGCAGCTCTCCTCCCCCACCAAGGTGGCAGGTTGGGCTGAAACTGTTGCCGGGACGCCGAAGTTTTAGTTTAAGTTGTTGATTGTTGATTCCGTGACGTTGTCCCACAGCGGAGAGGGGGGCGACGAGGATAGCGATGAGGAAGAGAGGACAGAGATGGGTTAAGGCCATTGTTGATCTCCCTTGTACACACCCGCACCTGTGTCTCCACTTTCACATTCACGCACGTAACATCCTCCACACACGCGGGTTTTACAAACACTCTTCCCTCTGCTCAAAACGGACCCTAAATGAAGAGTGCGTGGGTGAGACTGAGTGACAGCGAGAGTCACCCTCCCACTTCCATGAACTATAGATAGTTCTGCTGGCTCAGGTTCCGGGCCCAGACTGGTTCATTAGCCGACTGCGTGAGCTCTACAGGCCCACGTAAACAACACAAATATAAAAAGTTTACACACACTTTCTCATTCAGTATCTTAAAGAGTTTTAAAAATGTTTTGACAATATAATGTTCTATGTAGCCCTTTGTCTAAATATGTTATTCTGCTTAATATTGCGTTAGTGGATTATGAGTCAAGCAGCAAAATCCAGCCGTTTTTATCCGTCTCAAGGGGCGGCCATTTTGCCACTTGCTGTCGACTGAAGATGACATCAATGTTGCTCGGGGCTCAGGTGACAACCAATCAGAGCGCAGCTTCAGAAAACAGGCGAGCTGTGATTGGTCGTTGCCTGAGCCCTGAGCAACTGTGATGTCATCCTCAGTCGACAGCAAGTGGCAAAACTGGCCGCCCCCCCTGAAATAGATCAAAACGGCTGGATTTTGATTCATAACTCATATTCCACAAATATAATATTAATCAGAATGTCATTTTTAGACTAGTGAGGTCACATCTAACATTATTGTCAAGAAATGTTTAAGGTTGACTTCCGCTTTAAGAAAGTGCAGCCAAACTTTTTACTGCTACTGAATGCAAATCCTAAAATTAAACAGTACTCACCCTCTTGAGCACAATGATAAAGAACAGTTACTAATATCTTTGGGGCAGTGTCAATCAAAATGCAAAATTTCCTAAAGACAGACTATCAAAAATGCACCTCATATTGGTTTGGCAGGTGTGTGTGATCAAGGTCTCCGGTATTTTTTTTCAAACGCAAATTAAAAATCATATCACACAGATATCAGCTATGATGGATGGGAAAAAGTAATTAAAAATAAACATAACAGAAACTCATCGAGCAAAAACACGGCGGCGATTACGCCGATTAGAAAAGGGGGAAACTTCCGAACTGTTGCACACACAAAATTATTGATTAATATTCTCAAGAGCACGAGTAAATGAGAGTTGATGGCATGGCTTGATGTTGATAACTGACAGAAACGACTTGGATGTAGTTAATTGAGCCCAGGTGTAAACGAAAAGCAACCACCACGAATACTAAACTCATTTTGGATTGATTCTCTTTAAATCACCACACATTTTATTTTATTTTTTTTACCATCCACGCATCAATAAGATCTTTGACATTCTCGCTAAGTGGAACAGTCTGTCTGCTTGACCGGCTGTTTGAGTGACGGGTTTCAGTTGGGTGGACATAAAGCGAGGGAATAGAGGGCTATTTTAAGGGGGCCGCGGGCCTGGCACCTCCAGGCTATTATTACAGCAGGGGGAGGTTCACGGGAAGACGGGGAAGCGGGCCGACTGAAAGAGAGACGTGTCTCTCTTTAGCTCGGGAGCGCCAGTTTGGACAAGACTCATCGCCACTGCATCATGAAAATTCTCAGCTGCTGCGTGTGTGCGTGGGCGGGGGCAGGATTCAATTCAGTACTACTATTTAACAAAAATACATGGAATTTTCTAGATAACCAACATCTCCATGCATAGTAGCTCTTCAAATATCCTTTCTGATCATCAGTCAAGTTTGAGGCCAGTCTACTTGGGCTTTCTCACCTCTCTCAAAAAATCCCAGGTTAAAAATCCCGGCCGAGCTCCCACTATAGTATACACATCCGGATCACAATGACGTACAAGCCGCCTGCAACCAGGTTAAAAAACGTAAAGCTCAGTGATAAGCAGAATCCAGAGGCTGAATATATTTAGTGGAAGAACTCATATGGATGACATCACCATAGTCAGTTAGAGGCAAGAAGGTTGCAGATAGCAGTAGTTTCTCCGCTCTGAGCAAGAAGCAGGATTTATTGCGATAAAGGGAACCAAGCTTCACTGAGTTTTGCCGACTTATCTTTAACATTTCAAAAGTTTTTATTTATTTATTTGAGTCGCACAATTAATTGTGCAAAGATTTAAGAAGAATTATTTTTTTTGTGTGCTGTCAAAGTTAAAGTAAAGTAAAAATAAATAAATAAATAATAAATTTAATAAAAACAAAAATGAAATAAAAATAAAGAACTATATTTTTGTTCATTAATCTGTACTTCCTTTTCTTCCTTTGTCCAATAAAAAAAAAAAGATTAATCACAAAAAAAATATTGCATTAATCATGTATTAACGCAGATTAATCACACTATTCATTTTGACCGCAGATTATCTTTTAGTTTGACAGTGGATGGTTACGTTAAAGTTAGCGCAGGTTGTAAACAAACATAACTACATGCATTAAAGTAAAGTATTTAATAAATGTTTGCGTATGACATTCAGAAGATTTGTTCATGTTAAACCACTGGGGTCATTTTTTTCCCATTTTAAATTATGCAAGTAATTAACTGATTGGAAAAAGAGGAGGATGAGCATGCGGTGGATCAAAAAATGTTGAGACATCCTCATAGAAAGAATTAATTACAACAGGTTCTCTTTAAATTTGGCGGGCAAAAAACTTTGATAAATAGCCTTTTTAATTAAGTGATTAATCGTGATTAATCGAAATTCTAACGTGATTAATCGAAATTCTAAGATGTGTTTAATCTGATTTATATATATATATATCTCTGATAACCTTGGAATTTGAACAGGGGTGTGTACACTTTTTATATCCACTGTACAGACATTGAATTGGAATTGCGCACTGCAGTGTAAATCCAGGCTTTGATGTGCAAACAGCAAGAAGCTACAAATTGGTAAACAGTGTGGCTCCTGAAGAGATAAGCACGGATTCCACCACAGCAGCAGGTTTATCAGAACATTATGTTGCCCGGTAGGACCTTATCCTTGTCGGACCTTTCCAGGATGTTTGACTTTGACCTTACCTGCATTTTTGTTTTGTTTTGATAACCTGGTTGGAATAATAATGGTTGATAGGAAGAGAACAATCTGTTCGTCATCAGTGCCAACTGAATTCATTTCTATTTAGCTATTGAATGATGTAAAAATAAAGAATAAATTAGACACGAATCTGATTTGGCCTATATTTTGCATTTTATTCAAAAACGTCTATTATGTCTTAATTTGCCCAATCAATCAATGACGTAATTGATCGGCTCTGCAAAATAACACATTACATGTTATATTTAATGTTTTTTAGTGTTTTTTGAATATTCTTGGGAGTTTTATTGTTTTTTCCTTTACATTTCAATTGGTGTCAATCATACGTGGTTTTCACTCTTCAAGGGCTTAGTCTCTATACCCCGCAAATTGAGTTGTTTATATTAGACTTGTTTTTTTAATTAGACAAAATTGGATTTAGTTTTTTTAATAGATTACATTGCTCCATCTTATAATCAAATCGGTGATCGATTATTTTTTTTTCTTCCAAACTCGATCGCTGATCGAACAAAAAATCCTGACCATGCGAAATAACCAGGGTCCCTGGTTCACAAAGTGTTCTAATCTAGTAATCCTAATTTGTACATTTGGAAATTAAATTACAATGTGCCATCGACCATTAAACTACATTACACTTGTAAAGTCCTAATTAGATTAAAGATTTGCTGTGCATGTGCGTAATGCGACATGAAAAACAATGCAAAAAAATTATTATTCATCATTATTTATGTTGAATTAAAAATTTGCCGTATAATACTTCACAATTTAAAATGAGATCAGATCTGATCTCTCTTTATTGAGCATCAAGTCATATGATTCCTTCATCTAGACACCTGTGATTTTAGCCTAGCGGAGTAGAGGCAAGACGCCAAGAGGTTTTAACTTCCTCTCAGATGCTGGAGTCACCAGCTGCGTCAGATTTTTTGCAGGATCTTATAGTGATTCCACCCAACATCGATGACATTTACACCAACTGCTCTGGTGATATTTGAGCTCTACCACCAGGCAGTGTCTGTTTTTCTGTGATACCTTCAAAAAAAAAAAAAAAAATGACAAAAGGAGAAGTGCGGAGAAGATGATGAGGATGGAGAGGCCGAAGAGGGAATTGAGTGTCACGGGACCCAAAGGTCAGCAGGAATAGATTGAGTGGTTTGATGGCAATTTTTAGAATTAGCCCCAGTGTGGAGATAACTTACTTGTTACCAGGCACAGTGAGAGGGCAGGCACAGGGATGACAATCTGAAGCTGACCCGCGGGTGGCGTCGCCATAGAAACCAGGTTGGCAGATGTCACAGTGGGGGCCTGTGGTGCGGTGGGAACAGTCCTGGAGAAAACATACAACATACTTTAGATTACATACACGAATCCACCTTTTTCTATTACACACCTGACAATTTGGTTGTAACACGATTTGGATGGATTTGAGTCATGTGCACAGAGAGAGATTCTGCCCACTTTGCAGCAGCCAACTTTACATCATCTTCTTGCAGTTTCTTATAAATGTAGTTTGCAAAATCCGGAATGCTTCCGCCATGTAACCTGCACTGAATTTAAAACGTAGACTTCAAATTCAGATGCTCGAGGGCCACAGTCCTGCATATTTCAGGTTTCCCTCCTCCTGCATCAAATGATCAGGATCATTATCAGGCTCCTGCAGAGCTGATCCTTTGAATCAAGTGTGTTGGAGGAGGGAAACCTCGAAAAAATGCAGAATTGTGACCCTCGCGGACCAAAGTTTAAGACTTATGACTTAAAAGGAATGAGGGCAGCCACTTTGATTGGTCGGGGATCAAGTCGGCTGTGTTCAGTCCCGCTACGGCACAAAAGTAAATTTCTAGGCTGAGCTTTGCGCTAGACTTGCGCTGGGCAAATCTAAAACATAGCTATTTTTTTGTTTACTCTAGCTAGGCGGACTTAATGGTATTTCTTATCTCAGAATCTTTTGCGGTCAGTGCTGAAATTTTGCGCAAAAGCTGGAATTTTACATGCGGCAAACATTAGAACTTTGCCTTCTAACTACATTATTCAGCTATATGTCAGGAAAAAGAGGTATTTATTTGACATAAGTTTATTTATTAAAATGAACGAAGCAATGTGTTTAATTAGTGAAGAAACGACATTTGAGGAAATAGAGTTGGGTCAAAGGTCAAAGTTCAAAGAATCACAAAAAGGGAGGATAAGCACAAATGACTACAAGAGCATCATTAAGGATTCTATTAAAGACGCTTCGGCAGATTATTATGAGGCCGACGGCAAAAGGATAAACAAACCCAGGGAACTGAGGGTTAATGATGTGGTACAGGATGAGCATCAGATCGCATTTTGTTACCATAGTAACCGTAATCTCAATGAGATGAGCCCCGACTTTGTAACCGATGTGCTTCATAATCAAGCAGCAAATCGGAGCGTTAGTGAAACTCAAACATGGCGGTAATTCTATTTAGAAAATGGCTTCATCACATCATGTAATGGTTACAACTGATGTAAAAAAATAGAAACATTAAAGCACAATTTGCTTGTCCTCACGATAAAAAACGCAAATGATTCGTTTAAAATGTGTGTTGAATCAAATTTCCTCCCTGCTGACACAAGCACTCGCTGAGTTAACCTGCACAGCCACTCTGCTTTGGGCATCCATCGCTCTGCCAGTCGCCACGAATGAATATGTAAACGTATGTACGTGCGTGTCTGTGAGTGATTAACTGTCAAGCTGTCTCACGCCGGGTGCGAGGTGTGTTAAAAAAGAAACCGCCCAGCAATCTGTCAGTGTTCGTTCTCTCATGTTCACAACACTTCACAGAGTGAAATAGGAATGTATTCATCTGCTACCCCTCAAATGGCCTCTAGATGGCGTCTGTTTCTCGCTGTGGGACATTTTGGAAGTAGTGGTAATTGTGTGGCTCATTAGGGACAGGTGAGCTATTTATTTTTTATAACACGTACTCTGATGTAGTCCCAATGTTGCTAACTGCCTTGAGAGGTGTTTATATGTTATGTTATATGTTTATATGTTATCTGGGGACTTCAATGCTATACTGTGTAGCACATGTCCTTGATTCAAATCCTCTTCATTTCCATGTGGTAATGCATTTTCCCAATAATTAATTTCAGTGGGGCTACAAATGAGGTTTTATTTAAATTAATAAATCAGATCTTGTAGTGGTAGCTTCTTTTATTGCAATGACTCCTTTTGATGTTTTAGTCTATTTTATGATGGTCACCCTAACTGGTGCACTGTATTCTGACTTTCTTTTGACAATATAGCATAAACTGTGACTCTGTAATCGAGCGATAAGTGTGCACAATCAAGAGCTTCCGACAATATTTCATGCTAAAATCAATGAAGGTGCTACAACATGAACAACAATGGCAGATATCAAAAAAGCAGCATTGAATCAATATTCAACATTCTGTCTGGAAAACATCAAATTGCGGCTGGAAATAAATACAGTGACTCAAGTCTATAGAAAAATGATTTAATATACGGTTGCGGCTGTTTATTGTGGGAGATTCATGAACTTACCAGGCAGTGGCCTGTGATCTGGTGGCATTGTGTGGCATGCCCGTGACAATGGCAAGGTTCACACACACCATTGTACAGGTTTCCATCCACTCTTCGGAATCCAGCGACACAAGCCTAAAAGGAGTGTTTTTGGGTGAGTGTGTTTAAGTGGTTGGCATGAGGTCAGGCTGACCACTAACATTGACGACTTTAAGTTATCTACACTTGTTGTGTCTATGTTTTATTTACCTTATCTGATGTACCCAAAATAGTTTCAGTTGAAATTATTCTAGTTAAAAGTTCAGTATCATCCTGAGAGTGAAGTTTTAAAAAGCTCTTCTTGGCCTTTGCTGTTTTCTGTGTTGGGCTGTTAAGATCCATTATGTTACAGTTGAGCAACCTTGCACCGTATTACACAGACAAGAATAATGCTAAATGCTAGAGAATGCTAAAAATGCTAAAATAAGCAGAAGACATGTTGGTGTTTAGTTTATACTCCATCTTTAGCATTTTGGCAAAAATGTAAGCAATGCTAGCAAGCTATGCTAGCACTGCTATGCTTGCAAGCTATGCTAGCAATGCTATGCTAGCAATGCTATGCTAGCAATGCTATGCTAGCAATGCTATGCTTGCCAGCTATGCTAGCACTCAGCTCATTAGCTCCTACGAGCAACCCCAATGACTTAAAAGCGAGATTTTGGACAGTTCATAGTTCAATTGCAATTAGCTAGATGCAAACAGTGAAGAGTTCCTGTAAATGTGTTTACCTCACATGATGTTCCTGCATATCCGGGTGGACAGGAGCACATTTCCACACCCGATGCTGTCATCGCTCCTTTGGCAAAGGGATTGCCTACTTGCATCGAGAATAAGTGAAGTCTACACAAACAAAAACAATAAAAAAAAAAAAAAAAAAGATGTAATTTTAGAACTGCTACAGTGTGGGGAACCCATTGACGCAGGGTGTTTGCATACCTGTAAACAGCACTGGGTTCTGTACTGTAAGAGGCTCTGACCATCAGTCTGGTCATGTTTGCCAAGACGGTCATGAAGTCCCTGCGACCGACTGGCTGAGCAGTGCCTAAAACCAGGAAGTTCTCAGGAAGGAGAGCGATGCTACTTGTGCTCGGTGAGGACGGATACACGGGTCGTCCGTACCGTCTGTCCATAATCGTGATCCCACCGCCCTGCCGGAGAGAGGAAAGTCATTCCGATGGACATGTTTTATTCTTTAAAGATCCAAGTGATCTTGGAAGAAATGATTTACGAATCATTAGATGAAGAGCTGCAAGTCCTGTCAATATTTGCCAAGAAACTCAATGAAAAGTGAATTGAGCCGAGCCCGGCTATTTGACGATCTCTTGTTGAGAACAGATCGATGGCATGTAGCGGTTAACGCAGAGTGACAACCGCTGATGGAGAGGGAAGGGAGGGAGAACGTTGGGCCCACCATGCCAATAAGCCATTAAATAACAACTAATTGAGAGAGGGAATGGAGGGCACACAGGGAGACGGAGAGAAGAACTTGTGCTGATGTCGACGTATACTGCAGATAGTTTACGGGCCAGGATACAGAAAGAAAGAGAAGATCTACGATTGGATACACAATAAACCTGGGCTGAAGAAATGAATTCAGAACATTCATACACACCAGCCAACAGTAAAATTGGCATCTTCTTCTTAACAAGAAGAACCCGGGAGAAAGCCTACTACTCTCGAGTCATTTGACTCTGTGGACTGCGACGTGAACGGAATGCAGTCAATCGAGGAAGCGCCCTCAGCCCCTGACGAATGAACAAGGAAGTGGGTTCACACCTTTTTTTTGCAAACACCACCATCTTCTCGACGAGGGCTGGGCGAGATGGCCATAAAAATAAAAAAAATCTCGATTTTTTTTTTCAGTCATTCAGGACGATTAGACAGGAATAATGTATAAAGATTCTAAATCTGGTTTATCATAAACTTAACATTCATAGTCTGTGCTTAATTGCCACATTTAAGTAGTTGGTAGCTATTATAAACATGTCTTGTAAACCACCCATCTGCTACAACTCACAATAACATCTGGATGTAACAGAACATAAGAACAAAAGCTTTTAATAATCCAAAAGACAAAATTCAATTTCACAATTTAGCAAATTTTCAAAATGACGATAACCGGTAATCGAATTAATTCAATTTATTGCCCAGCCCTATTCCCGACAGAACACGTTTCGGGAGAATTCCAATCAGGGCCATTCATGATTGTTGGTGAGTATTGAAAATTAACACAGCAGAAACTGTTAGCAAGGTAAGGCAACTTCTTTTTACACACAAGAAAGAAGAAAAATACATTTCTGAACAGAAACAAAAATCGCAATCTATGAAAACACTATGTGGATAGCCCTCATGCCTTACTTTGCCTATTCTGAATTTACATGATGGAGACTTTTATTTGACTTACTGTAATTGATGACACACTTGGCGACTCATTTGTACACAAAATCGATTTGAGGGGCCTCTGCTTGAGGAAATATGATACTTTTGTTTGTGTCACTGTCGACTGAGGTGCTGAATTATTTAACAACGCAGCATAATGCTGAAAAGCCACAAGGCAAGAATGTAAGCATTGTATTTGTCTTATTTGATTTGAGGATGCATGGTGGTTAGCATGTCTGCCTCTCAGTCTGTGTGGTTTTCTGAAGGTACTCCGGTGAACTCCCAAATCCCCCAAAAATGTTTCTGAGTGTGATTATTTATATATCGATACAATTGGCTCCAGTTAACCTGAGGCTGGGGGTGTTTTGGGTGGTCATTAAGTAGGTTGGGTGGTTTCTTAATTACCAACATAACACACAAATCAGCAGGTCTGCAGATTATGGTAAATTAAAGGAAGCCAGAGTTCAAAGCAAACATGGTGCATCAGCGTTTAGCTGGTATGCTGCATGTAAATGGAATAAGATGGCAACAGAGCTGAAGTTAGCCCCAAGTGTAAATACTTTTAAATATAGGTTATAAACTTTTTTTTCGCCCAATGTACAAGCTTATAGTGATTTTAGTCAAGTACTTTTTAGTTCTCTACTTTGCTTTTCAATATCTTTTTTTATTTTTTATTAACTTAGTTACATTAAATACAAATTTTATTCGAATTTTCAAGAAATGCAAAAATAAAACTGAATGTAAACACTAGAAATTCGAAAAAGGTCCCAAAATTAGCCCAAAAAGTTTTGAAGCGTATCGAAAAAAGGAAAATAAGAATTTTGGCTATGGAAACAGGTTTTTCAAATAAACGCTGACAAGACTGGATACACGTTGGACGTTTTGACCAGATATTAAGTCACACGTACGTTTTTAGTCACAAAGCAATGGCGGACGATAAAGTAAGGTATGTTTGGGGGGACGACGGAACAGAAATCTTTTTGGAATTAATTAAAGAAGCGAATATTAATGCGATTTTAGATGGAAAACAGCATCAAACGCCACGGTTTATCAAGAATTCCAAAAGCAAACTCATATGACATCACCGCGTGGTGCAGTCGCTTCCCGGTCTTCTTCTTTTAAATTACTGGTGGATCACATCTCTATGGTGTATAGCGCCACCTACAGCGGCGGAGTCTCCTCTCAATATTTGCGTTTTACGCATTTTCGCAAAATTCGCTTACAAATTTTGAAACATTTGGATGGAAACCTGACTAATGTCTTGTAACTATGCCAAGCACATTGAGTTACCTTGTGTATGAAATGCGCTATATAAGTCAAAGAAAAGAAGAGGAAGAATGATTTAGCCGAGCTTGTACAGGTATAACATGTTTGCATGCTTGCTGGTGGCTGTCAGACAAATAACGCATGTTGATTGCTGAGAGACAGACAGCAAAGAGAGAGACAGCGAGCAGCTTGACAGCGTGTAGGTGGTTCGTTATTGTCATCGTTACGAGCAGCTTTTTGTTGACAACAAGGCCGACACTTGTCTTCCTCCTCCTCCTCCTCCCGGTCTGTCACTCTCACTGACATGTCTTGAAATAACATTAGCTGATTTCTTTCGCTCTCGTTTCTATACCGCTGTCTTTCCCCCTTTCTCCTTGTGTTCTTAATCATCCTATTAGTCTCATTCGTTCGAATTCACTTACTTCACTTTTTACTAATTCACTGCTGGCTGCCTTTTATTTGACCAAACCATCCTTTAACTTTCTTTCAATTTGCCTCGATTCCATGGTTCCCTTTCAACCATTTTATTTACTATAAGCCTTCAAATATTTCATTTAAATGATTTGTAATAGTTAGCACGCGCGCGTGTACACACAGTTTAGTGACACAAGTTATGTAAACCATTATGAATAAGTTTTGGCGCTTTGTTTATTGCTGCTGTTTATCATATCACCACGAGCTGAGGACATTGTGGCATACTGAAAAGGGGAGTTAATAGACTGTTTTATTGCAATGAGTCCATCATTCATCTACAAACTTTTGTCGTATTTTCTGCTGTGGGGGGGGGGGGGGGGGCAAAGGCAAAAGGGGATATAGTCAAGTTTATCCAGGCACTATAGTAACAAATGTGGGGAATAGCAACTTTAAAAATACTCCATAATAATAATAATAATAATAACTAGACAAAGTGCAATTTCTACAGAAATTGCATAGGAATGCCGAAAAGCTGAATGCTAAAATTTGAATGCATTTGCTTATGAAATAAATTGAAAGATAAATTACTAAAGTACTCAAATGTGGTCCAAGCGGGATTTGAACCCAGGTACTCCCATTGTGGCAGGTACTTGCTCTAACCACTGGGCGGCCTAATTTGACTTGTTTGAAATCATGGCTAATAGCGTATTTATTTAGAACAGTGGCATCTGATGTTGAAAGCTAACATACATTTGATCATTTCAGTTAAATTATAAAAAAAATGATAATAATAATAATAAAAATAATATTAATAATTGTGTTTGGAGTTTGGGTGGGGTGGAGATTGAACACTTACCTCAATGATAAGGTCTGGTTCTGAAGTGACTCTAATATTCTGTTCCTCCTGATCTATAGTATAAGACACAGTGTAGACCATGGTCCCTCCATAGGCTGGTAACTGGAAAAAAAATACAAAACAAAATATCAAAGCAGTGACATTTTTTTCATTTATAAGACAAGAAAAAAAAAATCATGTATATGCAGCACAATAAATGTGCTGAAACATCATTCTAAAAGACTTGAAATTGGTTTCCCAATTACTGTGCATTGTGTGGGTATGTCCGCTTATTAGCTAAACTATTTGGCAGCATTTGCTGATAATGCAAATATGTGGGGGCTATACTGACGATGCCCATAACAGTAGGAAAAGTAGAAAACAAATATTTAATTCCATCGTTTAATGCCTGATATTGCAAGGCAGAAACGGTGAGCTGGACGTAATATTGTACAGTGTTGGAGCATGAATATCACGAAACCTCCTGTCATGCCCATATAAAACGTGCCGGCAGTGAAAAACAAACAAACAAACATGTTTTCATTGGCAAATTATGTAGCGAGGAAGCAAAACGATAATATTATTACCCAGCATTATCAAAGCTCCAAAGTAGTAAAACCAGTCTGACACAACTAGTGATTGATGCATTTTCATTCACAAAACTTTACACACTGTATAAACGCAATAAGAACGAGAGTATTTCTGTCAACCATACAGAATCGGCTTTACAGTAGATAGCACAACGCTGTGTCAGCATGATGGCAGAATTTATTCCTCTCTCTGCAACCTCAACACTCATACAAGGGAGGGGGTTGAAATGAAGGCACGAGATGGCCATAAAAAACAGAAAGTGGACAATATTGAGGAAGAGGGAAGCAAGAAACTGAGCTTAGAACAAAGAGGGAAAGTTGCAGGGGGGATTACAGAAGTGGATTTAATGCCTCCATTAACCGCTTCCATCTTTTGCACTCATTCTTAGACCTGGAGGAGGAAGGAATCACCCATTTCACAGCTGAATGAAAACACACACACACACATACACACACTGTACTGACCATTTTATTGACTAACACTTATTGTCTATCTAACCCCATTTGCTGATTTGGACTCTGGACGACAGTAAAAGCATAGTTGAAAGGCACAGTACAGCTAGCGTGGTTGGGGCTGCATCATCTCCCTCACGATTAACCAACATGCCCTCCAGTATGGATGGCCAATCTAATCAAACGGAGCCGGCACTTAATAGCGGCACTGTGAAAATAAAAGACACAGCACAAGACGACAAATTGGCTATTACAGTAATAGTGGCAAAGCTGATTATATATATATATATATATATATAGATCAATATATATATATATATATATATATATATATATATATATATATATATATATATATATATATATATATATATATATATATATATATATATATATATATATATATATATATATATATAACGATTCGGTTATATGGTACAATTCAATTTGATATGGTACACTCTAAAAACTGTTGGGTCAAAAGTAACCCGATTATAGATAAAAAGTGGACACTTTATGGGTTGTTACACAAAAGGACCCTATTTTTTGACCCAAGTAAAGGATCTGACCAATATTTATGAGTTATTTTACACTAAAAGACCCATTTCTTGACTCAATGTTGGGTCAAATTAACTCAAGTGGAGGATTGGTCCATTTTTTACCCAACTGTTTTTAGAGTGTACGGCTCAATTCGAGAGGGTTGGGGCTGCATCATCTCCCTCACGATATAGGCTGTGTGTATATCTATCTATCTCTCTATATATATATATATATATATATATATATATATATATACTGTATTATGGGTGTAACAAGAACTGAAAAAGAAACACTTCTTTTTTTTTTATAGTTATAAGAGTTATAAGCATGTAGAAGAACATCTGTCTGCTGTTCAACGCTCTCAACTTCTTCAATTTCAGACATTCAATGTGGAAAGTAATCAAAGCTTTCGCCATGGCAACCTAATGACCGGATCTCTGCACTTGGGGACAGGAAATAAAAGAAAGCCACCGTGGGGAGTGGAAAAGAGCAAGAAAGTCTGAAAGCACGGTAAGGGAGAGCGGAATTAGAGGGGACAGAAACAAAAGAACAATAGCGGCACTGACACACTGGCAGCGACAAAAGGCATCAGTGCGATCCCCCCTTGAGAGCTCACTAAGCCTGTTATTAACTCTGCTGAGCGAATTAAAGAGGAAGAAGGTATCATCCTCACGGTCAGAACCCCAATCAGAAAGTTCACGTTGCTGTCAATACGAGGAAAGCAGGGCTGCTTGAGAACGTACCATTTTACACAAATGAACTGAACCAATATGGAATTATGATTTTATCACTTCAAGCATGTAATTTATGGTTAAAATGAGCTAATAAGGAGTAAGCGGGTTAAGAACACAGATGGATGATTGATTAAAAAAAAGAAAGATGAAGGGAAAAAAACAGGTCAAAATATTGGATCACATTTATAGTCTCTTCTCAGGAGTGTGTGTTTGGTATAAAACAAGATTAGGCATAAAAATGACAAATACACACACACACTTTAGTTTTCCCATGGCCTTCCCACTAGAGCCCCGTGTGTATGACAAGCGAGCTTTGAATACATATGCAAGTAAAAGTGTTATTCTGACCTATTTTTATCACCTCCAAGCAGACAGATATTTATTTATTATGATAAATATATCTGCAACTTCCTGCTCATGACGGGATAGTATTAAGCATAGGATTCGTCTCATTTGTGATGAAATGATCTTACTTAATGAGGTATAAATTGACGTGAAGGTAGAAAAGTCTTTTTGTACTTTTAGTCAGAGATTAGATAATAACTTACATATCCTGTTGCAGTTATGAATATATTTAAAAATCAGATCACGGAGTAATGACGTATTTCTCCACAGGCTTGACGTGCAGGGCCGCTTGCACGCACTTCACAGACACACAAATGTGTGGGTGAGACAGCAAATTATGTGGCTGACAAAAAGCGGCACAAATCTGCAGTGATTGATGTAAGGGCAGCATTTCAGCCATGTAAGTGGGGAAAAATGAAGAGGGAAGAGGGGAGAAAACAAAGCGGAATGGGCAAATCCATCTCATGCCATGGCGGCCAGATTAGGAGCGACGCCGCACACCCAACGTCTCACACATCCATTCTCTTAAAGCCGGGTGACGGCTGGCCATGCTGGCAGATAAATATTTTCTCGGGTGGGGAAAAAAAAAGTGATTTCATTTATCAAACTGTGATATGTGACAGGGACACAAACTGGAGCATGCTTTGTGTTAGGGGTGTTGTTGGACAGGACACCATGCAGGGAAGATCAATCAGAAGAAAACAGACACGCTAACTTTGAATAGTTTGATGGGAAAGGCAATCCCGGCATGTGTCAGTTTATGTTCAGTGAGGACACTTAAACATCCATTCCTTTTGTCTCCCACCACTCTCCATCTGTCACTCCTTTCCCAACAAGTGAGGAACATTCCTGCTTTTCAGCCTTTATCTGGCGAGACAGTGAATGTGTGAGTACAAGGTGGATGGAAGCAATTAGTCCACTTGACTGCTTTGACTGAAGGCTGATGAAACTGCTGGTACCTTGAATACTGTTTAGCCCTGAACTGCTTTAAAGGAGAAGTGGGATTCAACACAAGTACCTCACTCTGCTCAATGACAAGACTGACAAATAAGGATTGGTGAATACCGATACCAGGTATCTGTATCGGGCCGATACCAGACCTTACTTCAAGGTGTCGGTACTGCATGCCGAAACCTTGTGACACTTTTACGATCAGGTATAGAAATGACAAATTAAAAGAACAGAAAATTGCAATTAATTTTATGAAATTTTAAGGAAATTATGCAAAAACAGGAACTTTTGGAGAAAAAAAACTTTTCTAAAAAAAAAATAATAATAATTGAAAACTACATTTTAATTTTAGGGAAAAAATACTTTCTCTATTTAAAATACATTTATTTCAAATCAGTTGTCCTGAATGGAAAATCATAAAAAAATATTTTAACCTAAAATAAACAAAAATAAACTTTTAAAACTTTTTTCTAAATTCTTTAGTATGACTAACTTAAAATATATATATATATATATTTTTTTTTAAACTAACTTTTTATCCTGTTAGTTGAACTCCTCACATTTAAAAATAAGTATACATTTTTTTTAAATATTTTTTTCCTGTAAAAGCAATGTCTTTTTCTTAGTAGAACCTTTTTCAAAACAGATTAATTTTTTTCTAAAAATTTAAACTTTTAATTGTCATTAATTTCATGCAATTTTAAAAGGAACCCCGACTGTCTTGGCAAGTTTGCTCTATATTATTTGTTTGGTTGTTACTAACATAACTATGAGATTCATTTTTCAAAAATCATTTCCAGTTGAATAAGTTTTGTAGAAACTTTATTTGGATGCATGCTGCCATTGTTATTTACGTTGCAGCGCATTCAGTGCGTCGTGATGTAGAATGGCGGCGGCTCTTTGCCGAGCAATGTGAAACGTCTATAAAGAAAGCAAGGTAAACCGCCGTAGCCTGAATGCGTTGCGACATAAATAACAATGCCGGCGTACGTCCAAATAAAGTTTCTACGAAATTTATTCAACTGGAAATGATTTTTGAAAAATGAATTTCATAGTTATTTTAGTAACAACCAAATAAATAATGTAGAGCAAACTTGTCATGACAGTCGGGGTTCCTTTAAAGGAAAATGCTATACAGTATTGGCTATCATTGGTATAGATAGGTCCTTCTTTAAAATGATCTGTCATCGTTTTTATTTGGGACATTTTATGTATCAAAAGTAGTAGTGGTATCATACTTGGCATCGGTATCAGTGACCACTCAGGAGTTGAGTACTTGTACTGGTATTGGTCTGGAAAAAAAGTGGTATTTGTACATCCCTCCTTACAAATATCAGTGATGGGAACACAACAATCAATTTTCTAACACTAATGATCAAACATTGTTCAATCAAAAACAAATACATTTAAAAAAAACACTTTTTTTTTTTTATTCCTGCTACTTTAAAGTTTGTACTAATTTCTGGAGAGAGAAAAAACCCTGGAGTGATGTAATTAGCGTCCATTGCTTCTGACAGATAAGCTTTGTGAGCATCCTTGTGAATGAGCAGTCGTTGGACCCAGACAGGCAAAAAAAATAAAATAAATCCCAACATGCTTTCTGGACCAATAAGCATCTACTAAGCATGTTGACGGGCCAATGAGCATCCTTGGCTTGAACGACACAGCGGGTCATGCATGAACTGAGGGAATTGTCACGCACATACTTAGACGTAGCCGCGGCTAGCTTGTCATTACACATGTCGCATCCAATGACACGCTCTGAAGTAATAGGACGCAGTCGTGTTTGTGTGTGTGTGAGTGTCAAGTCACAGTGTATGTCTGTAACACAATCTTTGACTGAAGCAAATAATCACTTTTTCATACCGTGTACAGAGTAGATTTGTTTCTCTTGTTCAGACGCATCAGTTCTGCTTTGCTGTCCTCGCTGTCTCTTAATACACATTATCTAACCTACAAGGCACGAGAAGCAGGATACCCAAGAGCTGCCTAGTGATGGACACGGAGGAAATTCCTGGATGGATCTTGAAAACGGCAGTTCAAGTACACAGTAGAGAGAGAATAATTCCTGCAAACTCACACCTAGCTCAACCCCCAGTTGAGAGGACACCATCTTTCCAATGATATATACACAATTTGATCCAAATAAAACTGTGACCTGTGATTTACACACACCCACACACACACACACACACATCCTCTAAGGCGACAGCAGACAAATGACGATGAATCCAGAGACGCCCTCGGGTTCCCCCCGACGGTATAGATTAAACTTCACGCGCAACTCTCACCATTCTTAAAGTGATTGATTTGAAGTAAGTTTGTTAGTGTGTATGTGTCTGGCTTCCTGTTTTTGCAGGCTGTCTTTGTTTACCGAGTTGTCTTTTTCATCCTGGTTGAAGATTATTGCAGTTGGTGGTATGAAGGTAAGCAATTTCGTAGCTCGGAGGTGGGGAACCTTTTTTGTGTTTTTGAGTCCTTCAAATGTCATGTGAAATTCTTGCTCAAACAAATATTATGATAGAGTATGAACGTTTGTGCTTTGGTTTATTCCTTTTATTTTTGTGTTTCTAATACATTTTTTATTTCAGAATTACAGGCCACCATAACCCGAACCCTGCCCATATCCCACTGAGGGGCGAATATTTGCGATGCTAATGAATGTTGATTTCACGTGAGGGTTCGTTCACGGTCGCTAAACGTTCTCTAAATAGTCTTAATGGTTCTCTAAACAGTAATAGTCTTTCTCGTCGCAAGGAAATTTAGAAATTCACTTTTTTTTTTGCAACATGAAAGGTCATTAATACTGTTGAGAGAACCATTAAGACTGTTTAGAGCAGTGGTTCTCAACCACGGTCCTCGAGTACCCCTATCCAGTCTGTTTTCCATGTCTTCCACAGCCAACACAGGTGTTTCCGACGATCAGCCAATTAGCTAGCTCTGCATGGAGCCTGATAACGATCCTCAGCTGTGTTGACTAAGGGAGACATGGAAAACAGGCTGGATAGGGGTACTTGAGGACCGGGGTTGAGAACCAGTGGTTTAGAGCATGTTTAGGAAACGTTGTGACCTTGGTTCAGTTCAAAATGTCCTTTTGTCAAGAAAGACCATTAAGACTGTTTAGAGAACGTTTAGGATACGCTGCGACCCTGAATGAAGCCTGACGAATCCTAATGTGAAATCAACATTCGTTAGCGTCGCAAATGTTGTCTCCTCAGTGTGATACATGCTTACCAACATACCCCTAAAACCTAACCCTAATCATGCCGATGGGCAGTTGGCTCACGACCCCTGGTTAAACTGAACGTCGACGACAGTGGAAATAGAAGCCAGTTCTGTGTTTACAATTCCGAACTGTAACAGGATTTTGAGGGACAAATCTGTGTTTGCGTGCTACAAGACAAATAAAGTTTATTACGGAGTTCAACAGGCAAAACACTATTTACTCTAAAACAGTCAGAGAGCGTGAGCTGGATCCCGAAGAAGATGAGCTGAGGGGAGATTCAAGAGGCATGATTAAGGAACAGGAGGAGAGAAAATGGGAGTCCTGGAGAGACATAGTGAGTTAGAGAAGGGCCCCACTAAAAGAAACAAGGATGGAGGGATGGTTGGGGGGATGAAGGGGAAGAAGTACAGACAAATAAATGAAATGACAAGCCGGGGCCTGCGGGCGGCAAAGTAATGAAATGCAGCGGCAGCCTCTTTCCTCGAAGCCATGACACCCAGACAAACATCACAGGCGGTCTGCTGTGGAAGAACAACTCCACTTCACAAGCATGGACTCCAGCTATTTGCCAGCTTGAGTGTTAAAAGTCTAATCATGGCTACAGTGACAAAAGAAAATGTTCAAATTGACATTAGCAGAGGCCAGCGTACGTTCTCACACGGCGTAGTGCTTACAAACCATTCATTCTCAGATCACACGCATTTGTTTGTGCAAGTCAGTCCTAATGATGCAGCCTTGGGTCAGATAATACAAAATAACCTGGAAGAGGATCTTATGACAAGTGTTATGATAAAAACTAATAACATTAGACGTCACAAATGTGCACACATCAGGCTACCCGGCTCAAGGAGAAATGATTTAACGTATAATCTTATTTTTAAAAGCTCCCAACTCCGCAGAGTGTATCCCTCTCACCTTGTTTCCCAGGTATGACCCAGGTGCGTTCCAGTAGTAGGCGGAGCCAAGGTTGTCCACAACATCTACATGGTGGACACTTAGATATTGAGGCGTCTCTCTGTGAATAGGCCACACTTTCCGTCCTGAATCTCCGCTCAGGTACCAGCCAGTCAGTGCGCTCTCCTGTGCAAGCAGTCATTCGAAAAGACAGATGACGGCCATTAGGCAAGGCAAGGCAGCTTTACTTATATAGCATATTTCATACGCAAGGCAACTCAATGTAGTTCACACAAGGAAAGACACAGCACCTAAAAAGCATTTACAAACACAACAGCAAAATTACAAAAAAAACATTTAAACACATTAATAGATAACTTTAGAAATACTTAAAAGTAAAGAAATACAAGTAGGATTAAAAAATAACGAGGGGTGTCAGGAGATTAAAATGTTTAATGGTAATTGATCACATGACTTCAATAGTTAACTCACGATTAATCGCAATTTTTATATCTGTTCTAAATGTACATTTTTTTCTCTAAATTTTCATACTCTTGTTAATAAAAAAAAGTGAGAAAAAGCTAAACTAATAGAAATATGGCTGCATATTTTTATCATTGATACAGTAATTTCACAATAATGCATACAATTGAGTTAAAATTAAAAAAGATGCACTGTACTGTAAAAAAACGAGTGTGATATTGATTTGTGTTGGTAATAATTCTGCCACTAGATGGCATAATTGGATTTGTAAGACGTTGGTGACAGCTCAGTGCATTTTCCTTTTCATATTAAGAGCCCTATAATCTTTAACATGAAGTAACTTGTGAAATTCTGCACATTTTTACAATTGTAAAATACAATTTGTCTCGTGGTGTTTTTCTAACATCAAATAATGTATTGCGTATAAAAGTTGGCAAACAGTGCTCTAATAAAAAAACTAAAAACCGAAGTGCCTCTTAAATCGGTACTAATTGAACACCTTAAGTATAGTTATAGTTCTAATTAAGAAACAAATGGCAATCAATTGTTGACAGAGGTAATGATGACACTTTCCTACATGAAGTGCCTGCAAGTGGCAATGAAATATTTTTGGGCCTTGCAAGTTTTGTATTGAACTCAAATTTCGTTTCAAACCTCTGCACATCTGTCACGTCAGCCTGTCAGTGTGTGTGCATGTGAGGAACACCTCAGACACACATCTGTCATGCAATTAACCTGACCTTGGCTTACCCTTTTGAACACGCGCACACGCATGTACACACTATCAGCGTCAAAATCAAAGCTGTCGTTCTGTCAACGTCCCCTCGTGCCATCCCCCCCGCCTGTCAGTCAAAAACAGTTTTCCTCTTTTCGCCTCTTATTTCATCTTGCGCCTCATCTTCTTTCCTCATTTCTCTTCTCACTTGGGCGCGCTTCCGCAACTTAGAGTCCCCAATATTTTTGCTTTGAAAATGCCAGTTAAATACATAAAGTCATCCAATACCTGGATGAAATCTGATCAGGTGTTTTTGTAAAAGATGACGTGGTGGACCATTGGCATGCAACTTGGTTTTTCATAACTTTAGTGCACAAAACATGCAGTGATCCAGAGAAAATAGCCTGCAAAACTGTTCCAATTGATATGAGTAAAAACTGATTCACCCTTTTCTCCACTTCCTCTCTCTTTCTTTATGTTCCCATCTGCCTTTTCCACTGTAATAATAACCTCACTTATCTTACTTAGCAGCTGTCTGCGTCTGCACTTGGATCCTACAAAGACTGAATCGCAGTTAAATACCCGCAGCGGATTCCTCCGCCGCCTCCTCGCTATTGAACAATGTTTGCTTGTGAAAGCCAGAAAGGCAGATAATCCTAATCATAGTTTGTGCGCCATTTCTTACATTCTGATAAACCCACGTAGAGGCAGAGCACTGGCTCGCTACGCCCATGCAAGAGCATTTCTCGCAGCCGCGCGGATCGTCGCGCTGGAGATTGTAGAAGCCCAGCTTGCAGCGGCCACAGTTGGCTCCTTCCACGTTCTCCTGTTGATAAAAGAAGAGAGAGACAAAAAGACAATGAGGAAAGATATTTATGGAATGCCCTATGAGTGAGGGGAAACGTACAGATAATCAATTCCTAAAATCGGACTTAACATACTTAGTTTTACGGCTACTGATCCAAATTTTTGCGATATTTGGCTCACCAAATTTTTCCAAATAACTTGCAAAACAGATTTGAAAAAAGTGAACGTGTGTAGAAATTGGGCCCAACTGATTTTTGACAACAAAAGATGCATTTCAATCCAGGGTGTCAGTCTGCGGAAAAATCTGACTATAAAATGAAAACATCTCAATCCATTTCTATTTTTAAGAAATGCATAAAAGCACGAATGCTAAAAAAAAAAGGCTAAGATTTGATTGTGTTGTGTCACCCATTATTGGACATATTGTTTCATCATGAGCAATCTATATTATCTGCTGTCTGATTGTCTTAAAAGTTTGAAAAGTTGAAAAATGTGTGAAAAAAATCCTCACCCTTTCCTCCTATTTAAGGGATACTTGACTCATTGAGCCATTTTCAGCAGTAAAAATTTCATATTTTGTCCAGAATAAATTTGATAAATATTTTTCATGTAAAATTAATACCTTTAAAAACTAAATTTTCCACTTGCTTTCTACTAAAGATGACATCACCTGTGCTGAGGAAGTAGGTAACAACCAATCATGGCGCAGTTTGCTGACCAAACCCAGAAAACAGGTTAGCCATGATTGGCCGTTACCTACTTCCTCAGCACAGTTGATGTCATCTTCAGTCAACAGGAAAAACATTTTTTTTTTTTATAAAGGTATTAATTGTATACAAAAAAATAATCACGTTAACAAAAAAACTTTTTACTGCTGAAAATGGCTCAATGAGTCAAGTATCCCTTTAAGCTATAATCAGAAAAAAAATAACATCCTACTTTACTCCCATGACTCCACTGTGCTACTGTGTCTAGCAGAAAAAGGACAGGCCATAACGGATAGTCTTGATAGCTATTATTTGTGCGTATGTGTGTTGACCTTGCACACGCAGGGTGAAGTACACGGGTCACTATTGCTGCTTCCCTCAACGCTGCAGTTACACGGCTGACAGTCCGGGTAGCCCATATAACCAATTGCACACCTAAAGACAAATGGATTTAATAACACAAAAGATGAAGGTAGGTGATGAGTATTAAAAAAAAAACATTCCATAAACAGTAGATCACAGGGTCAATTCTCCTGATAGTGGCGTCCACTCAAAGTAAAACTGTAACAGGACTTGTGGTGTGAAGCAAACAGCTAACCTTGCAAAGCAGATAAACATGCAAGCATGTGTAACAAGCATCTCAGAGGAAACATTACACGTAATTAACTGGCAACAGAGACATGGCCTTTAAAAATTAGTTGACGGTGCTGCTTATTTTACAGACTTAATTGTTGGCTGAATGGTTTAAAGGAAGATTATCTGATTTAAGGTGACAGAATAAATTTAAATAATTCCGCCTCGGAGGTGGCGTCACTGCAGGAGTAAAATAATGCGGCAATAAGCAGTTAGACAATCATCAAGAAAACGAAAATCAAAAGCAGCTTTTATTTAGTGAGCTTGAAAGGTCGTCTCAAGGACAGCACATTGATAAATCATTACAAGTTTTAATGAAAACTTTTAAAGGCAATTTCCAAACACTAATTGGAACAGACAACAGCTGAAAGGTTCAGCTCACCTGTCACAATCTGTGTGTGTCTCTGCGTGTGCATGTGTGTGTGTGTTACCTGTCACATCGCAGACCGCCAAACCCTTCTTTACAACGGCATGACCCCGGTGGCTGGGCTGTCAGTCAAACACGCACGGACGCACACACACACACAAACACACACACACAAACGCACACACATTTTTAGAAACAAGCATGCACGGGTGAAGAGTTGTTCTTTCTCTGAAGTCTCAGCATCTTAAAAAAGGTATCACATCTGATTCATGGAATAAAAAATAAGAATGCTGCTGAATATCTATGTCTTGATTAGGCCAAGTTGTATATGAGTTATTTTTTCAATATGCATTTATTACTCAAAAAAAAAATATATATATATATATATATATATAAAATATTATTAGTTCTGTCTGTATTATTCTATATTATGTATGTAGACAGGAAGTATTTTTTGCATACATGGCGTCGCCTGGCTTGAGTCCTCAACACATGTTTGGCCATCAGAACCATGCGAGTCACATGAGCAAGGGATGCAGGGGTTGCCATCCTCAGCGTTCACCTTAATAAGACCAAAAGACAAATGAACATTTACTCATTGACTCTTACTAAATATTGAATTCCGCCAAGCAACCTACTCCTGCAGGTCTGTAGTAGCCTGTAATACAGCTCTGACAGTTGATACCATCTGTGTTGTCACGGCATGAAATACACACTCCACCTCCTCGGTGCTGGCCGTGGACGTCCAGGCTGAGCGATAGGTCTGCTACAGTTTGATTAAAGTAGCATTCGTCAGCCTTCCCGTGGCAGTTACACTCTAAAAGCAAGGACAGAGGGGAGGGTTGGACATGTGACAATCGGTTACACACTACTGAACTCCAGCGTCATATTTTTGACTGTAAACAAATGAATTGTTTCATAGACATCAACACCTGGTTCATTCCTCTGGGTGGCATGTGCATTATTTATTTTTTTAATTACTTTAGGAATTACATACAACCTGCAAGGATAATTTGTGAATTTTCTCTTGCATTGTTGCATTTTATATACTGCTATAGAAGCCACCACAAGCTTCTGTATTGCTTACAACCACACAATTGAGCCCCATATAAGTGAGGGTAAGCTGTATAAAAAAATGATGCTTGCAGTAAATGACTATAGTCTGTTGTTTATAATGACTTAAAGGCGCCCACTTACAGTATGTATATTGCTTTGTGTTAATTTACTTGTGCATTCCATCAATGTTAATGTGATCCCAACTATTTGTCATTTAAATAAGAAAATGGTTATGTTCTATGGCCGTCCAAGTAGGCAGCATTTAGTACCTCGTGTTCTCCTTGTGATGTCCATAATTCAGTCACATATTTAGTGGCTCTAACCTTGTAAATTTAGGAACAAATGCGCAGATAAAGAAAAAGGTATTTTATGTGAAATGGAAATCAAATACTAATTTTACTGCTGTGTTATCTTGAGTGTACTGCCTCACCTGTTAACATAAATAAACTTTGTTGTATTAAAAGTTGGGTCTGCCCGCAAGTGTAACACTACACAATGAAGTAAATCTTGCGTCTTTGTTGGGTTCATTGATTTTGTATTTTAGATGTACAACAAAAGTTCTCAGGGGTATAGAGTTACCATCAATCCACACGATTCTTCTTTTCCACAAATTATTTTCATTGGTTTGTTGCTAGTGTACTTTGTAAAAACACCGTATTTTCCAGACTATAAGTCACATTTTTTTTTTCATATTTTTGCTAGTCCTGTGGCTTATACTCAGGTGCAACTTGTAGGTCGCACTGGCACCCAAAATAAAATCCCTGCTCACTAATCGTGTTGACTTTACTGCCAATTTCTTTCCAATGATGTACCAAAAGTGTTTGCTAACCGCCAAGACTGTAGAATAAGAAAGACGAAGGAGAAGAAGAATGAAAAAGGAGGAAGAAAAAGAAGATTCATGCATTCAAAATATCACTGAAGCCCGAACACCACTCTGAGGGTTTTTGTGTTGCACGATCCCTTCCCATATATATATATTTTTTTTTAAAGCCATGAAAATGAACAAAAAAATAAATGACCCAAAACTCCTGAGTGGGCATGAAGTGAGGACAAACGGTAGTTTTCAAGCTTATAACATTGTTTATGTGCTGGAACTTGACCACGATTTAAACAGATGCACTGCAATTGTCCAGCAAACATTCCAGGGTGTACTCTACCTCTCACCCAGAATTAGCCGGGATAGTCTCTAGCTTAACCTTGAACCTAATGAAGACAAGCACCATAAAACATCGGTGGATGGACATAAAAGATACAGCTGATTTACATGAATGTGTCTTTCATAGCTTGATATTAGTATTACTACTAGCAGTCCCCCTGGAACTGTAATGTGGTCGATAACATACAAGTGGAAAGAGAAAAAAAAGCAAAGCAAGCACAAAGTTGCTGCATCAAATACATGACAAGTACTAAGCGTGTCAAATGTCTCATAGAGTATGCAAATGTGCTGCGTGTAATCGTGTACATTAGAAAAGTAGTTTATCGCCCAAGGATCTGACCCTCCACCTACTCTTCCCACCCATGCACTTGTGCGTGGAGCTGCCTTATACATTAATGCAAACATCACAGACGTATGATTAGCAGGCTCGGACCCTCCTCCCACTGTTTATGCATACTCAATGAGGCCTACAGCACTCGTCAGTGTTTGGTCACACATCAGCCTGATGGAATCATAGCAGGCAGGAAGAGAACGGCTGGTTTGATCTCTAAATCGATCGAGGGCAATGCTCTGGGTTTGATCTCGCGGTTGGCACCGCTGCCGTGTTAAGATGCTGTCGGGCTTTGCTAAGTATTACATCTGGCAATAACAACTCGTGGACGTCAGCGTTCCCGTGGGCTGCCATTCAACGGCTTGTCCACCCCCCCAGCTTTTGATCACTTCTTACAAGGGTTGTAAAGGTGGTGACACAATGCACTTGACTCATGCCGTGTTGTTTCCTTTAATATTGTGATCAGTCAGTGCTTAACTTGCACCCTTCTGATGATCATTTCACGTCTCGTGGTGTTGTCAGAAGTATTTAAATTAAATCAAACTTAAATAAATGTAAGATAGATAGATAGATGGGTGGATAGATAGAGCTAAAAACTAAGATTAATAAATTAAAAGAGTAAAAAACTTAAGTCGAACTAAAAATATGTGTCTTGGGCCTCGTTTAAAAAAAATATATATTACAGGTAAAAAGTTGCATGGAAGAAACAATAGAAGCTTTTTTCATCACTCTTATCTCTTGATAAAATACATTTATATGGGATCAATTTAATTACTTTATGTCCGTCTAAACCACGGCCCGGGGGCCATTTGCGGCCCACCATCCATTTTTCAGTGGCCCGCGACATAGTATACTAAAAATGGCATTTGACACAGTTAAAATACATTTTAAAAACGATTGGAGATGGTTAAAGTAAAAAAAAATGAAATAAAAAATAGGTGCCACTATTACAAATAAACTGGTTTATGTACAGTAGCATTTTTCTAGATATGCAAAAACACAAATTAATTATTGGTACAATTCATTAGGATTAAACACAATTTATCTTCATAACATTACATGGCCCTTGCATTCTTCAGATTTTCTGAAAAGTTTGGACACCCCTGGTTTATTTTGTGTAGATGAACATATTATTATTATTATTATATATTTTTTTTTTGGGGTGGGGTTGTTTTCGTTGTGACACATTCTTACAACTTACCCTCACAAATGTGTCGAGTGATGAAGGTTCCGGCCATCCAGGCTTGTTGGTGGTAACCAGGGCAACAACGATCGCAGCTCTCGCCGCATGTGTTGTGTTCACATTCGCAGCTAAACTTCTGCATGGAAACACAGATTTTAAGGTTTAAACGTGGTTTAATGGCAAACATTTGTCTCCACGAGGAATTTTCCAAAGTTGAATGAAATAACTGAATTTCAAAGAAGCTGCCCGAATCTACTAAATGCCCAAACATTTCACAATGTCTTCTATACCTTAAAGTCTAATAGGTGTGCTGTGGTTAATTGAACATGTGATATTTACTTGACTGGGCATACAGTATTTCTCTCCAGAACTAAACAGTGAATGAAATGTGGCTTCATGTGGCTGAACAACAATCAACTAAATGTTCAAATAGATGGCTTTAAAAGGTAATTACCAGAATTTGTAAGTGGCCTATCAAACAATAATGTATCCACAAGGGATCGCAATAAAAAGATCTTGTTTCCCTTCCACATTATCAGCTGGTAACAAATGGGTACACTACCACCTTCCTGAGAGAAACAAAATCATAACACAGTTGGAGCGCAACACTCCAATGGAAGACATCTGCCAATTTGGAGGCTTAGTAATTCAATTGAGCACTTTCTGGAAATTGGTTGATGAGGAGAGGCTGCCAGATTGAACAGAGTACAATAGCGCATCACGGGCCAAGTATGGTTATTTTGGCATGAGTCGAAGTCTCCCCCCCCCCCCACACACACTTTTATCTGAGACAAAACGCTGCAGCCCTTGGCTCCGGGCAGCTCTATTGCTGAGCACGCATCCTAACAGATGTTATGTGGACAATCAGCAACAAATCAGCTCACAGGTCTCCATCGTATCAGCCCTCTGAACGTTTGCCCAGGACTTAACCGCAAGGTTGGGTGACCATGTAGAAGAGCTGAATGTAGAGCAAAAACATCAGGCAAGCTACATTGACTATATTCTTTTAAATCATATTTTGGATTATATGTAATTTTCCTAATTTTTATGTCCATGTCCACTGCCACAATAGAGGCTAAACATATTACTCCACAATATTATTGATGTCTGCGAGAAAGAAAATGGCAGATAAATCTTCCCAAACCTCAAAGTCTGTTAGATTTTGTGTATGATGATGATGATGATGATGATGATGATGATGATGAAGATGCTTTCTCAAGCCCTCAACTTTTTTACTGCCAGCAAACTCCATTTTGTCAGCTGGTTTTGAGCATTTCAGAGAATATTGTGTTGTACGATTATTTATACATTGTATCTAAGAAATGAAAGACTATTGGCCCTTCTTTCGCAGGGAAAAAAAATTACTCAACCATTTTTTGTTCTTTAGTAATGTTGCCATCTGCTAAGTGTGCATCATTAAAATTATACTTAAGCTTTATTGGGTTTTGCTACAACAGCAGCCTATATATATATATTTAAAAAAAAAACTGTCTGACGAGTACACCCGTCAATGGCAGTCACTGACTTATTTTGGCTTGTGAGCATTTTCTTCTTTACCCCAAAAAATAAAAATAAATGTTAACATAAAAACAAATAATGAAATATTCACATAAATGAAATGTTCACAGACCTGTCCAACTCCAAAAGATAATGAGATGATAAAACATAAAATATAGGCTATTAAAAAAATACATCACTTGCTATAGTGATAATTAAATAATTTAAAAGTATTGAAATGTTCTCTATTAACTGTACTGTGTGCGGCAATGGTTATGCATTCTGTGAAGGAAAATTTATTCAGACCATTTTATGTATAAATTAATCATAATTAATTATGGACCAATGCATAATAATTTAAATATATGCATAGACCCCCCCCCCCCCCCCCCCACAGACTTGGGGGTTTAAATATATTTCTCTGTGATTAGAAAAGAGTGAAAAAAGAACCTGGCACTCCATAAGCAAATGACATCAGATTCATTCAATGACATCATCAGCTTAAGAGTGAGTAACACAATTGTCACATGGAGGTAAGGCTCGTTTCACCCTGAGGACACGCACTGGACAAGAGGCCACAAATGTGTGAGGAAAAGTGCGAAAGATCAGGTGTCTGCTATCAAACACTCCACTGTTTGAACTGAGGTGCCAGACAACACCTGTGTCCCCTCTAGGAAAAAGTTTCATATCAAGGTGGCACATAAAAAAAATAAAAAAATACTTCAAGCCTGAGGCGACTTCATTTTTTATTTTATTTTTACATTTTATTGTAAGCGCTTGAAATGTGAAGGAGTTTAGTCGTTTACCTTGGTAACACTGTTGAGCGGGCAGGCTTTTGCGTGACCATAACAGATGCACATCCCTCCAACTGAAATATCCTTAATGGAGTAGTAATACTGAGGAGAAACAACATGAGAGCATGACATATATATGTGTATATTCAATATTCCCTATATTCAAATATACTATAATAAAGTGAATTAAAACCATTGTTTGGACTTAAAATGTGCCCAAAATAAAGTGTCATCATCCTCACCCGTCTCGTCACGATGGTATCGATATCTTTGGTGTCATGCAGTGTCAGCGTCATAAGGTCTGCGTTGAGCGTTCGGATTCTCTGAAACACCAGCCTGATGTAGCGGGCGGAGGTGAAGTTCAGCAGGGTCGGGGACGGGTCATCCGCGCTGGGGCGACCATTGATTAAAGATGTGTGGATCTGTACGAGGGAATGACAGATGAATAGTGGCATGGAACAACTGAATGAGACTTAAGGCAAACGTTAAAGGTGCATGGAGTGTTATACAGTGGCAGAGGTGAGAGGACTCTTAAGTAACAAATTGCTAGGAGGGAAAAGGACAGTCACATCAAAACACACACACTAACAGTGGTGTAGTCCAGGGTATACGCGGGTATATGGAGTATACCCACTTTTTTTTCAGTCAGCATTGAGTATGCCCACTTCTATATCCCCCCCTGATGTACACCATTCAGCCATGGCATATCCTCCTCTGCCTCTTATTGGCTGGTACCACAATGAGCCAAAATGGTGACCCGGAAATTTAGCTCAGGTGAACTGATTTGCCCTCCTACACGGGATACTTGATCGAGAAGTGGGTTCAATTTCCGGGGTGGACGCTGCCAGTAATCCTTTAGTGAAGTTTTATAGTAGCTAGGCTCAGTAGGCTGGTACTTGATTTTTACGTACCGGTAAGTTAAAACACAAGATTGGGGACAAATCGTTGAAGATTTAGCACAAAAGAATACTGAAGTCTAACCAGACTGTTTTTCACTATTTTTGTTCATTGTTCAATAAATATTGTAATTTATAACATATACTTTATGATAAAAACATTTTACATTATTTCAGGCTGCTTGTGTTACAAAATTGTTCTTAACAAGTCAAGTAAGCAAATAGAACTATTGAAGTCATGCGATTAATTACAATTAATAAATGAAATCGCCTGACACCCCTAATTTTTAACACCCCCCCCCCCCCCAAAAAAAAAGAATAAAAAAAACATGTCTAGGTTTTCATAATCTTGTTAACAAAAGTGGAAAAAATGTTAAACTAATGGAAAAAGTTAAAATGATTTTGGGACGTTTAAAGGCGTCAATGGCAGTGAACGAGTTAATAATAGTTATAAGAACATCCATCTGATAGTGTCAGTCAAAATGGACCATTATCTTTGAAAAACTTCATGACCAGTAAATTGTTTTACGATCTACTGTAAGTGGCCTGTGAGTGGAATTGATTGAAGGATTGCTGAATCATTAAATTACGTTCAAGACATATGCAGAGAGAGCCATGTAATAATAGTGTGTTGTGTTACGAAGAGGCGGTACAGTCTGCAAAAATGTCAACATTTCACAAAGACAGGTACACAACGAAACTTTCCCTTTTCTGACAAGGGCACACTGTCAAAATAAAGTTAGCACACACAGCGGTTAAAGTTGCATTGAAAAAGTTTACATTTAATAATGATATATGAAAAGTAAAAGCCAACTACGTTAGAAAGAATTGGACAATTCTTTGTGGTTGAATAATCATCCACATCATCAAACAGTGTTTTGTAGGTAAGAAGCACAAACGTCTCTATGCTGGCAAACAAGTTAAAGAAAAGAAAAAGAATAAAGGATAACAAAAGAATAGTAGCAACAAACAACAGCTGCGAGTTCATGAAATGTGTTTGTTGAGTCTTACAAGAGTAGAAATGACAAGATCAAGCATTGGAAAGAAATTGCCACCGTAATTTGCCATGCATGCTAACAGCTATCTTAGCTTCAACAGCCAATTTGATTGTGTGACATTTCTAACCTGAGGGACAAGACTCTTGAATCATTGTTGAATCATTATGTGTACAAAATACTTTGATTTGGATATTTTGTGACTGTTACTGTGTATTTGAGTCGTAATTGTCAGAAGCACTGAGAAGCTTTCGACTGCTACATTAGCTTCTCATGCTAGTGCTAACTAGCAAGCAGCTTAATGGTTTTATTATTTTTAACTGATAAATGTTTAACTTATGTAAGTGTATGCATGGGAATGAGTCAAACCTTGACTGTATTTTATGATGCCAACAAATTATCCATTAATTTTGTTTAGCACTTTAGGCTAGCTGATGTTGAGGACATCTCAGGGCAAACATACAAACCCCATTACAGAAAATTTAGAGTCTTTAAAGTATTTTTAAAGACTTTTAAGTCTACTTTCGCATTCACGTTTTCATTCTTATGTTATCGCCAGCTGGCACGTTTTTGTCATACTCAAACTACTAGAACTACTTCCTGCTTCCATGACTAAGAATCCTGGGAAATGTAGTCCTACTAGCTTAACACTACGTTCACTGCTGAGCTTTTCTGGCGGCATATTTCCAATGTTACAACGTGGAAGGAGCGCGAGGTAAACGGCACAGCCAGACTCCAATAGTTGCCAGGACCGACCAAAAAAAAAAAAGTGCTGTTGATCAACCATGATAGCATTTAGCATGAGCCAAAGTAACAACACAAACACCGGTCACCAGATTGACAAGCGATTAAATTTGTTACAAATAATTCTTGGTCAAAATGTATTGTATATTTGATTTTCAGCAAAACTGTAGTGTCCCATTTTTTATTTTGAAAATCTGGTCACCCTATATATAGAATAAGAATGTGTTGATGTCCAGTAAGAGCATTGTCAACAAGCAGCCACACAATAAGAGAGAGGAGAACTTCTGTCAGCCCGTCTCACTAATGTGGCCAAAAGCAACATTTGGCATCTGCCAAAAAGTCGTCAATTGTGCCAAAAGTGTGTGCGCGGCAAGGGGTGGGGGGGAAGGGGGGGGGGGGGTAATACTTGATGGGTGCAAGCTGCACACTTGGATGTAACGAAGGAGATGGCTGTGTAGGTGTGAACGTGTTATGAGTGACACTGTGTGCATGTGTTCGTGCGTGCGCGCGTGTTTGTGCGTGCGCCACATCGCCTCTGACTCATTATAGTTGCACTGTGATCAGACGGCTTGGGAGCTGTCAACCACCAGCGCGTATGCACACACTCGGCACATTCAGACTCCTCCGTTACTTGCAGCTCTTGACATCTCCTCGCTCACACCCCCTCCAGTGCTCTCCCATAGGACACACACACACACACACACACACACACACACACACACACACACACACACACACACACACACACACACACACACACACACACACACACACACACACAACATATAAAGGACAAACACACTAGAAAAACACACAAACACTCGCACCCTTGGGGAAATGTGCACACATATCCAGACAGGCGACTACAATTAGAGGCCTGCGTGGAGAATGTAGATGTGTGTGTGTGTGTGTGTGTGTGGTTGGGGGTGTGTGTGTGTGTGTCCTGAAGCTTTCAGTTCATTAATGTCAGTTAAGACCGCTATTCCACTTTTAGCATGCACACAGAAAGACACACTTACTGTACATTAAAATCTAGTGTTGTCTGAAATAAAGATAGTTTTATTTATATATTTTTTTTAAAGTTTGGTTTATCATTTCTTGAATGCTATTTGGCCGAATCGTGCTTGGAAAAACAACAATTCGGTAAACAAAACATTTGTAATTATGCTCGCTTAAAAGGAGACGCTAATCTTTAGCAAAAAAACATAAACTATACATCAATACAGGCAAAGCAGTTAAGCAAAACAGAGCAATAATTGACATAATGAGTAAATGCAATTTTAAGCATTAGAGTGGCCTTGTCGCATTAATAATATAGCTCGATGGCCATTTACCTCCGCAAACCTTTCATCAGTAACCTTGGATGGCAAAACTTCATTAACTCCCGGCCATTTTCACTGAAGCAACCCCCTTCTCTCCTGGCTGTTTTACTGGATTTGACTAATTTTGCAAGGCCCACAGAATATTGTGTTCTATTGCTATAAAAACATGGAACCTACCAAAAGAAAGATTAGAGTATCTTCTTTCATCAGGATTATTATTTTTTCCTATCAGTTTCCATTTTGCAGCAATTGCCATTAGAATATAGCAACGTGTTATCATTATTCACAAATTTGTTAAGAACTGTGGGGAAATCAGCTTGTTTTCAAAATGGCCCCGATTGATCTTTTATACTCTGATGCCATCTGCTGGCCATTTTTGTAATTACTACCATTGCTTCACCCGTTCTCTGCAATTCAGAGGCTGTATGAAAGGCTTGTGTATGCTCTAGCAGAAAAAACATAAAAAAACGTATACACACGTCTTTGGGACACTTAATTTTTTTTTAAATAGAACGTATTTATATGTTTTGGGGAGCAAATTAGTTAAGATGATTATTATATTCTGTATTATAATCTGGTGTGCTCAATATGAAGCACAAAATAACAAAATACTGATTAGAAAAATCACCTTTCTGGTCTTCACGGTCGTAGAAGCTTTGAAGCAGGGCAAAATAAATATAAAACACATACAGACAGCAATGGTGTTTTTGCAGAGAACTGATCTGTCAGTAACAATATTGTATTAAACCATGTTTACGCCAAGAGATACAGTTTAATTCACCTCGCCACAGTATGGTTTCAAACAACAAACCCTGATCTGCCAGGGTCAAATGTGCCAACCACTTTCACGCAATTGCATTTGGTGAGTTCAACACATCACTCTTGTCTGTTTTGTGTTAAAATGTGCCGACTGCTGCCCTTTTGAGTACTGTACCAACATATTTGGTACCTAATCAGTCGGAAAAAGTATAACTCATCATGGAATGTGTCAATCAGACTGTACATTACCTCTCCATTCTCCAAAGGGTGGATCTTAGAATAGAAAGACGTGCAGATAACTTCATCATCTCTGGTGTACGAAGGAGGTCCTGTTTTTGGATTCATGTTGAACCTGGTCAGGCATTCTGTATCTGTGAGGGCGAAGAACTGCCACGGTTCAAAAATCTCGCCATCTGCTGAATGCTCCAAGATCCAGTTACCTGCAGAGAGGAATATTTTAGTGAAATGATTGTATTTTTAAGCATGTTAACTCGAGTATGACCCACACATTGTTACCGCTGTGCTACTTGTATATCTTCTTGCATACTGTATGTGGTCCAGGGTGCATGTCATAATCAAAATAATGTGGCCGGCTGTTAAAATAGTAATGATGTAGTTGAAGGCTTACCCGGGCGAGGAGAGTTGGCAGCCTTAATGATCACATAGGCTATCTGGAAAACCTGAGAATATAAAGAAGATGAATGAGTGGAACTGACATTTAAACTAGACTGTGTTTTAAGCACACTTGTGTTTACATATGGATGATGATGATGAAGTCGGATGACCATTAGTGGCATTTCTAGTCACACTACATAAACTCTTTCATTTAAGAGTAGAATAATTTCCCTAAGGTCAACTGGCGTTGGAGGGGCTTTCTTGGAAGAGATAGTTGGATCTCTCTATCTAGACTGGAAGCTACCGGTTTAGATCCACATAATCCTATTAAAGTATCGCCGTGCAAAATAAAGAAGTGTACACTGGCCGGTTAAATGAAAACATCCTCTAAGTATCTTAAAGGTAAGAAAAAAAAGCACTTATACTGTAGAAGTGCATCCTTTAAAAATGGTCGTTCAATGTAGTAAACACCATAAGTAGCCAGGCTAATGTATAACAGTCTCATCTTTTGATGTGGGCAGCAGTGTCACATTGCAGTGAACCAAACAGCCTTTGTGTGCGTTTGTATATAAGCGAGAACAGAACATTTCAGAGTAAGATGATAGCAGTTACTCATAACCCTGACAAAAGAGTAACTGTTACATGTACTCGCAGTCTCACACCAAATAGAAGGGACGGAATGTGAGGCACATGAAATTCAGGAAAGTCTACAAGTTAACATGAATCAGTCTTAGAATTTAGCACAAAAAAAGTAAATCTATTCAGAAGGACGCAAATGCTTTATTTATTTATTTATTTATTTTTAAACGGATGAACTGGTTCTATACCCTGCTTGAACATTTTGAGCTCATCTTCCAATGCTAACTTCAATGTTACCGCAAACATTCAACGCTTTAACGTTAGCATAAGTTAGCTTCCAACCTTCCCAAGTTACCGCTAATCTTAGCTTACATTGTTAGCTTCAATGTTAGGTCTTCCAACGTTAGCTTCAAACCAAATTTGTAGCTTGTTCATATTGTCATCATCATTATCGTTATTAAAAGTTCAAATGATGTGACAGAAGTTGAAGAAACTTAAATGGGAAATAAGAAATGTTTATGAAATGTTAATTTAAAATGCTGTCACTAACATTTCAAATAGTGCTACTGTGGATGGAGTGAATTGGATTCGATGTATGGTTTATTTTATTCTCTTGTTTGTTTTCTTAAGCCGGTGGTGTCCAAACTCGATCCTCGAGGGCTGGAGTCTTGCAGGTTTTTGGATGTTTCCCTTCTCTAACACATCTGAAGCTCATCAGCAAGCTCTGCATAAGCCTGATAACGATGTTCATTGGAAACAGATGTGTTGGAGCAGGGAAACATCCCATTGAGGACCGAGTTTGGACACCAATGATTAAACACCAATATATATTCATATTCAAGATAATTGAGACACACTTTAATCAATTAATTAATCAAGGTTCATAAAGTCATACTTGAATGTGCTTCAAGTAAAAAAAACTTGAGCCCTGACCCTCGACCCCAAACTTGGGATGAACTAGAACAGAAAATTGTCTGATAGCCAGGCCCTCTCCTCCAACATTAGTGACACAGGATGTTAAAAATGTTCTCTTGGAGGAATGGACATCTTAAAAAAAATTATAAAAATAAAAAAGATACGCCTAAATCTTGTACAAAGTTTTCGCCAGAATAGATTTAGATAACTGCAAAGGGGAAACCACATTTTCCTCAATTTTCATTAATTACATATAAGCAGTTTTAAAGTGCGTCGAGGTTATTTGCATGACATTTGGCACATATATATAACAAAAATGTAATAGTTGATGCAAAGGTTGGTAGTCATCAATCTTCATATTCCCTCTTTTGTACACTTCTACCACATCTGGACGCTCCTATTCAAAAGACAAAAGAAGTTCCCAGATGAAATCATCTGTTCTTGTCTTGTTTTTTTGTTTTTTTCCACTGACGCTACTAAAATGAACTATCAAAGGAATAGTCATCACTGACAACAACAAATGTGCTCATATTTACATGATAGTCCAACAATGGATTCATTGTGAAAAAATATTCAAAACATTTTATTAAAATCCTTACATGAAAGCAAAAAAAAAATGGTGCTTGCTCAAACAACTCATTTGCTCCCCAAAACGTATAACTACATTCTATTTTAAATATTACCATGCTCCCAAAGACGTATTTATATGTTTTTATGCTACAACATACTGAAGAGGTCACTTAAAGCAATGGTAGTTATTACAATAAACGGCCAACAGGTGGCAGCAGAGTATAAGAGATCAACCAGGGCCATGTTGCAACAAGTTCTTTTCCCCACTGTTTTAAACAGGTTTGTGAACTGCTAATTGCTGCAAAACGGAAAACAGATAGAAATGTACTTTTTTTCCTGATGAAAGAAGAGAATCTTTCTTTTGGCAGATTTCATGTTTTTATAGCAATAGAACACAATATTCCGTGGACCTTGCAAAATCTGTCAAAATGGGCCGGGGGCGAAGGGGGTTGCTTTAGTGAAAATGGCTGTGAGTGAATGAGTTAAATGACAATTTTGAAGGGTTTGTTTTGCTTCTCCAACTGACAATTAAAGGTCTGCGACCACTGTATTTAGATAGCTTGCCATTAAATGGACTGTGAGGAATTTATGTTGTCTCTGTGAACTTTGGGCAAACAATTTGGGAGGAACAGCTGGTATTTAAATATCACAAATGCTATCTCTGTTGGCTCAAAAAATACTAAAAATGAGACTTGGAAATTAATCGTTAAAAGACCGAAAGAGGATGCGAGAGAGTTAATTAGGTGAAGTGAGTTCTGGGACGCTAACATAAAAACAAGAGACAAGCTGACAGGTGCATATGCCACAAGACAGGGCCTAATTTTTTTTTTTACTGTCACTGGAAATGTGTTAACATCTCACCGGACTAATAAAGAGGTTTTTGGCCCATTTCTTAATCGTGAGACATCCAATTTTCCTGCTTGCCAAACTTGCAGGCAAGAAAGTAGCACATATTCACTATGGAGTCATCTTATTGCCCTCTTTATACACAGAAACCTTTTCAATGCTGCAGTACGGTTTATAAATGTGTGGAAAAACATATTAAAAAATACCAAGCTGAAATTGTTTTGGGCCTCCAGATAAAACAGACTACAAAAGTAAAGTGTGCATTTGTGTTTGTGAGTGTGTACACTTTAAGACGTATCAAAACGTGTGCGCCAACAACAGCGCATGCAGCTGTCCACATATGACATTTTGCTTGTCAAAAAGCAACTCAGAATGAATAGAGCGGATGTAAATTTTAAGACTTGGGTAAATAAAATTTTAGACCTGGGATGAAAATATGGGTGTTTTTTAAAAATAATTTAAGGCCTAAAATTTACGTTTCTGACTTTTAGACTTTTCGGGAACTCTCAGTGTAAAATAATAATATAGTTAAATAATACACGTTTGATTGACAATCTGAATTATCAGGATGAAATATGCCTATACAGAAGAAATACAAAGATGTAATTTTGTGTGTTATTATAGTGTGACTCTTAAAAGTGCTTTGACTGACAGCTGCTTTCAGTCCCGATCGCTCTGAAAGCTTCTGCGTCCGCCATCCCCCATTCAGTGCGGCCCATGTATCATTAGATCACATTCATCAAGCCGGCCATGAATAAACCTGCCTAATATGTTTCCATAATAACGGCAATTAACCTGAATTGAGAAGTGGAACAGCAATTTCTAATGGGGCCACAACACTGACAATAAGATTTGGTATTGAAAAAAAAAAATTTGTCCTTGTGAAAAAAGCTGCATTGACATTGAAACAAGTATTGGCATTGTAAAAGGTTGTATTGAAAAATAAAATACATACATAAAAAAAAGTTTTGTTGAAATTGAAGCGTATTTTTTTGTATTTTGTATACTTTTTCAATGCCAATCTGCAATTTTTTTTTACACTCTTTTTTTCGAGTGTCACAGGTTTTCAGTTTCACTTTTTTTAGTTTCAGCTTAACTCTTTGACTGCCAGACGTTTTCAGAAAAGGGATGCCGCCAGTGCCAGCCGATTTAAGCATTTTGACTGATTTTCAAGGTCCACAGAAAATGTTCTGTTTGGACTATGGAAACACACGTACTACCAAATGAAAGATTGGACTTTCATCTTTCATCAGAAAAAAAGAGTTTGTTTCTACCTTATTCCGTTCTTTAGTAATCAACAATAGAAAATGGTTAGTTTCATCCGATTTCGCTTGTTTTGAACTCAAATACGGAGAAATCAAGCTTTTAGTGAAACGATATTATTTCATGCATTCTAGTGAATTTGACACTTCTTTTTGTCCATGAATGATGCCACAAACACCTAAATAGTGCTTTACTTCTATAAAACACTACCACCAAGAATGAAAAAGTGTTTTTTGATAGCAAAATACGTTTATTTACATTCAACAGTGTAACAATTTGACAACAATTTGGCAAACTATTTACAAATGTGTGCAACTGTGGTGCTATTTACAAATATGTGGATGTTTCAACGACAGTTTTTCTTTGTGTAACACTCTCCTGCGTGCAAGAAGACGCAACAGCATTTGCATGATCCATTTTATCCACTCCATTCATGGTGGCATCGTAGTCCAGAAACAGTGTCTTCTCCGTGATCAGACTGTACCCGCTCCTCCGATGAATATGCATTGGACTCGGGGTACTCTTCATTGTCCGATCGAATGTCCGCTTGTGCAGCTCCGCGTTTTCCGGCCTTAGCAGCGCTAGCCGCGCGTAGCCGGTGAGGCTTACAACGTGATCGTAAACACGTCCAGGCTTCCAACTTTGGCGTCAAACTCGCAGTCATCATCATCAATCTGCATTGGTCGATGCCAACTCTCCATCGCCCGATCGAATGTCCGCTTGTGCAGAAGTACCCGGCCGGCTATTGTGCGCGTTTTCCGGCCTTAGCAGCGCTAGCCGCGCTAGCCGCGCGTAGCCGGTGAGGCTTACAACGTGATCGTAAACACGTCCAGGCTTCCAACTTTGGCGTCAAACTCGCAGTCATCATCATCATCATCATCAATCTGCATTGGTCGATGCCAACTCTCCATCGCCCGATCGAATGTCCGCTTGTGCAGAAGTACCCGGCCGGCTATTGTGCGCGTTTTCCGGCCTTAGCAGCGCTAGCCGCGCTAGCCGCGCTAGCCGCGCTTAGCCGTGAGGCTTACTACGTGTTCATAACGCCAAAGCTTCCAACTTTGGCGTAGAGCTCGTTGTCATCATCATCGTTGACATCAATGCGCTTTTTAGTATTGATTGATGCTTTCCGTCTTTGAAAAAAATGCTCAAGCGTGAGCTGCTTGTAACCGGTTGCTTGGTCTAGCCATTGTGGCTTGGATCAGCCATTGTCTCCTCAACACTCTAGCTCCGCCTCACGTCTTCTACTGACGCCCACGGTGGGCGGCCCATCCAACCTTGTGCAAAGAGAGTCATCGCTGCCCTCTAGGGGCCAAAACGAGTCTTTGACTAATCAGATCAGCCTGATTCTTTCAGCACAGCTGCCCAAGGCTTTCCTGCACCCGTTTTTGAAAAAAAAAAAAAAAAACATAGGGGACGTCTTTTAACGTCCTCGGCGCCCTTCCCTAGGTTTATGCTAAACGTTTTATAACGTTTATGGCAGTCAAAGAGTTAATGGCAGTGTTTTAAGTGGGGGGCGGTGTTGGAGGCGGGGCTTTGAGCCTTCCAGCTTTTCAGGAGAGGAGAGTGCGCCCTCTGTTGGCTAGAGGCAATACTCATGGATACAAGTTCACCAGGAACTCCTAAACCGCCTGTAAGCCACAAGGTTATATGTGGTTATATATGTTACTTGTGGCGTTAAAACCACCATGTTTGAAATTACTTTATGCATCATAGCATGCTAACTTAGCTAACGTGCTAACTGGTTTACTACAAAAACACTGACGCCACAAGGTTACATGTAGAAAAAAGAAAGATTTACAGGCGGTTTGGGAGTTCCTGGTGAACTTGTATCCCTGAGTATTGCCTTTAGCCAACAGAGGGCGCACTCTCTTCTCTCTACTCCTGAAAAGCTGGAACGCGTTCTCGTGAAGTGCCTTGCCCAAGGACACAACAACGCATGGCTCGGGGAGAGCAGGGATCGAACAGCCAACCTTCTGGTTACTGAGCGACCGTCTCTACATCCTGAGCCACGGCCGTCACAAATGGAGCAAGATGATGATTGTCGTCAACTGCCAAGCCTGCAGTCAACTGTTATAATCAATCTTCAATCAGTTCACTGTGGCGCTCTATGGAAGCTTGACTGGGACAAAGGACGAGACGAATGGTCACTTCACAGGATGGGTCAACAGTGAGGAGCACCGTGGCATGATTTTGGAACTTGTGTCAGCTGTTTGGAAAACAACCCTAACTTCCAAACCTTGTAATTAGGAATTCCAAAGTGGTAGAAAAAATGGGTAGAAATTAGAGGTGTCAGGCGATTATTATTTTTTTTTATCGTAATTAATTGCATTACTTCAATAGTTAACTCACGATTAATCACAAATTTTATACCTATTTTCATATTCTTGTTAACATAAACGTGGAGAAAAATGTTAAACTAATAGAAATACGGCTGCATCTTTTAGTCATTGATACAGTCATTTTATAATTCATAAAATTCAGTTAAAATTAAAAAGATAGTCTGTACTGTAAAACCGAGTGTGATATTGATTTGTGGAGGTAATTTTTCTGCCACTAGATGGCATAATTGCATTTGTAAGACAACTCAGTGCATTTTACTTTTCATATTCAGAGCTTGACCCCAGTCTCCACAAATATATGCATTATTATGAAATGTATTACTGCAAAATTTTGATGTGGACATGTCTGCTGCGTTGCGACTGGAATTCCCCCAGAACAGGCTTTCCAAGCAAGGGGCAGTCCTTAATTGTGTGTTAAAAAAAAACATAGTGGCGTTCTAGGAACTTTAAATTAACTCAAAATTGACGCACTAATTTTGACACCCCTAGTAGAAATGCATACTGTATTAACTTGAGGATTTGAATGGCCAATTTAAAAAAAACATACATAAATACACTACTCATAAAAAGGCGGTTTTCTACCTGTTTCAAGTCCAATGTTATAGTCACATAGTGGTACTCCATTCCATTCTTGATGGAGGGACTTTGCCACCAACGGTTCGTCCCATCGATGGCATATTCAATAGGGTGACGCTCTGTAGACAGAGAGGTAGCAATAATCCTCCACAAATTTGATACAGACAATTCAAGACAGATTCACAGTGATGAGATGCTATCTTGAATAAGTATGTGTTTATACGAGTGAATCTCTCTTACCAAACGGTTTTGCACTGTTCTGATTGCAGACTCGACATTGCGGGTTTCTTACAGGCTGACCTGGTACATGTTCTACCAGTTTACAGAACATTTCTGGCCCAGATAGACCGCACGTAGCGTTGGCTGTAATATCTGCCATGGATGCCAAGTTCAAAACGGCCGGGAATAAACCTGGGATGAAAAAAAAAGAAGAAGACAATTGCCATTAACAGAAGTGTACAATTTCATGCATTGTCCCCAGCGAAAAAATTTCAGCATCAGCAATGTCAAGGACTGTGTGCTGCAACTGCCCAGATTTTAATGGGAATTGGGGGAGCTGCTTCGATTGGCTGGGAGTCGGCTGCGTTCCATCCCACAAGAGCCAAGGCCAAACGTCCTATTTGATCTGTGCTAATCAGACAAAATACCAAAAGAAAGAAAATTCCACCCATGTGTACACTTTGAATTTAAGTAGTATCATTATTTTTGTGTGATTGGTTTAATTATTCACTACTTAGTTTTTTTTAACTCCAACTAAGGATAAATCACAATAATCATAATAAGCAAATATCAGAATGAAGTTCACTGCTTAACAGTCACACATACACTACATTAGAACCATTAAACAGCAAATATCTCAGTCTGGTCTAAACAGGCCAAGTTATATTTAAACAGGTGCAATGACATAAAAACATTAACACAGATTCATAGAAATGAAGTCCAGTCGTAAACAGGAGGAACGTGTGAACCAGAAGTGAAGGCAAGTAATGTAAGTGTGTGTCCAGATGAGCGCAGCTGTTGGAGCAGATGTCAGCACTGTTGAACTGTGAAGAACATCGGAGACATGCAAATAATCTCTTATAAATGTAGGTATTCTCTCACACAAATCATTCTCATTAGGATGTCCAATAAAAACTCTGTGCTACTGTTTATGGGAAATATTAAATAACAATAATAGGCAAGACTGGACCCAAAAATAACTAAATACTCTCAGTCATTTCATTCTCAGGGAATCAAATTGATCGCAACTGGACTTTTCTGGTTTCTTTGAAGGCGTTTCATCATCAATTACTTTAATCCTTAAGAGAATTTTAGCAAACGAAAGAAAATACTTCCAGGTTATGACGCATTCCAATTTGGTTGGGTTACAATTGTAAAAATGGCTGGGATAGCTATATAATATACTTTTTTTTTATATATATATGACCAAATCTCATGAAGAGCTGATGTACAATATAATAGAATGTTTACTCATTGTGGAATGAAAACAAAAACAATAAAAAAAACGCAACATTACATCTTTTCTATAACAGATTCTTCTGCTTTTCTGTCTTCATAGGCTATCATAGCAACCTGCACACACACACAATGACGTTTCGCCTTCAAGTTTTTCACACATCATTCTTGTCTCCCTGCCTTAAAAACCAAAGAAACCTGCCCGCGTGTCACTTTATTATCTGTCTGTACGCTGTCAAATGTGTAAAAAGATTCCCTGCAATACTAGCGGGTATGCAAGCACTGCGCTATTTTAAATCAGTTTCTGTCCGTCAAGGTACATTCTACACTAAACGCATCACACCACATTAGTGGTGATAACCGTTTTTGAGTTGGAGAGTCCTAATACATTTATTTATTTTTCTGTTTAGCTTATTTCTAATAGATAACGGAAAAGTTCTGAGGGGGATTGGTTGGGGGCTCAGTATGTATTTGCACAGTTCCAGCTCCCTCCATTCTCTGGTGGTTAGTGTATTAGTCAGTGCAGTTTAATTTTGTGTTGAATGTTTTGGCCACCTACGTTTAAGACTATGTAACACATTTAAGTTGGTCCACAAATTCACCATGTGTGCGTGCATTAGCAAGGAAGCGCCTCAATATTAAGTGTTAAGTAGGTCGTTTATGTACGTTGAGGTTAATGTTACATGTACTATTTGAACTGTATGTATAGTTATGACCTCAGCTAATTAGCATTGATGGTATAGATGAGACATTTGAATATTGTTACAACCCTATTGTGTGTTGGCAAATCAAAAATATGACTTTATTTACCACAATAAAAATGCAGTTCACCTATCTATGTGACAGGCAGAACAAATTAAGGCTCTTTCTAGATGGCAGAAGGTATCAAATTAACCTGTGTAGACACTTTTGTCAAATATGTGCCTTGGCTCAATAAAGGTTGGGAAACAAGGGACTAGAGAATAGTGAGCCATGCCACTTGATCAATACAGTCACTAAAAGAAGACATTAGTAACGGAGCTCAATCTACATTAAAGCAGAAAATGTCCCCAAGGTTTCTTTATTACACTGTGCAAGGAAACTGTGTTTGCGTTTTCTGTCATGAGAGGAGATGAGTCTTCATATTGTGTGTATGTGTGTATATGTGTGATGGATGTGTTATTGTTGCGTTTTGGGGCTAGATGTAAGCATGATGGAATAAAAAGGAGGTTGAAAAGGACGGGATCATCTCTCTGTGCACCTCCTTCTCCGTCTGCCCCTCCACCCTGAGCACTTCAGCGTTACAGGCTGGGGAAAATATGGAAAGATTGATGAAGACGCCGAGATGGATGGAAGGATTGTCAGAGAGCGATAGAGTGTTGTTTAAAAGGGTCAGGGCTGGGAGAGGAATGAGGGATGGGACTACTATAATCTTCCATACTCGCACGTATATATGGAGGATTGTGAATGCATCTACATATAAAGTTGTGAGCAAGCATAAGGCCAAAGATGAAAAATGCTAAGAAGCAAATAAAGGATCATTCCAAATTCACTTCTCACTTCATGGACAAAGAACTCTCTCTCTTTGTTGTTTGCTTGAAGTAAAGTTGAATACGTTCCCAATGGGAAATGATTATTCCGAGTGCGTAAATAACATTGAAAAGACAAAAATCTGTCTTACCGTTCGGTGCTTTGGCAATACTGTTTATATATATATGAGAGTAAGTATAAGAATGAAATAATAAACAGTACTGCCAAAGCACCGTGCGGTAAGACAGATTTTTGTCTTTTCAATGTTATTTACGCACTCGGGATAATCATTTCCCATTGGGAATATATTCAACTTTACTTCAAGCAAACGACAAACTGTTTTTGTAACTTAGTGGCTGAGACACCATCTGTAAAACTGAAACAGAACAAAACTAATTTCCTGTTTCGAAAGGACATCACAATCACCCCAAGATACTCGGAGAGATAACATGGCACTTTAAGAACACAACATATCAGATTTTTTTTTTTTTTTAACAAACTTCACACTCAAGGATTTTTGGGATTTTCATTTTCAAGGTGTAGATACTGTTTCAAGTTTTTCCAGTGTTGGAAGTTTCCCGAAAATTAAAATGTCCAAATTAATACGAGCGACTCAAGAAATGGTGCACAAAGCAAAGAGCTGAGGTTAACAACCCACACAGAGATGTGCACAAACATGCAAAGTGACCTCTCTGATCTCTGCATATCAAAAGCTGATTTCTCGTGTGCACTTCAAACCTTGACATTACTCAGAGGAGTAACGCTAGAATGCAAATGTCCAAATCATTTGGATGCGATCTTAACCAGACGGGAAAAGATCGAGATGAATGCAAACATCTGAAGGTTGAGGAGGGTAGTGGGGGGGGGGGGGGGTCATTTACATGAGATCGAGGACCTTCTGTCAGTCAGGCTAAAATTGAAAGAATTTGAAAAGCAACAACATCCTCCATAAAGTGAATTCTCATGAGAATGGCCCTGATGAGAATTTTGTTTTTAAATCACTATGAGTATATAATATCCTAAATTATGCATAGGAAAAACAATATTCACTATAGCTGAGACTGCATGCAATGATCTTCTCATGCATGTGCAACGGCAACGATCTGAAGAATCTGACCAGCGTTAATGATATTCACCAGCGTGCATACCTTACAAAAATATTTAACGTTAACATATATACATGGTGTGCCAAATGGCCATTCTGTCTTGTTTCTATGGTTACATAACTCTTCCTGAAATGTTTGGTATAAGTACGGTTTAAAAAATTTAATAATTTTTCCTTTTCGAGCCTGATATTGATTCATAAAACCATGAATCGATTATTTTAATATATTTTCCCCATAAATTCATAAGAAATATATATATATTTTTTTTTTTGTATTACCGTTTTCTTGAAATTTACTGTTCACGTAGGGAAAAAAAATGACTAACTGTGCTCTATTCAGAGAATTTCACTGAGGGGCGTACTCACTTTTGTTGCGCTATGAGATACATCAATTACATAGAGAATCCAGTGACAACCTGTGACGCTCTGGTGAACTCCATGCCCAAGAGAACTAAGGAAGTGCTGGAAAATAATAGTGGTCATACAAAATACTGATAATTTGGACATTTTCACTTAGGAGTGTACTCACTTTTGTTGCCAGGGGTTTAGCTACTGATGGTGTTTTTTAGTTGCTATGAGGGAAAAATACATGAGCTGTACACTGACTACTTTTTATTGTATCAGTTTTACTTCTTCAGTGTTGTTCCATGAAAATATATAATTAAATACCTGCAGAAATGTAACGTGTACTCCCTTTCATGAGATACTGTAATACACTAAATCTAAAAGATGCATTAAATCTCAAAGCAATCACTTCATAAAAAAACAAAGAATGCACTTGCTGAAGAAACTGAACTAAAATGAAATGGAAATGTTCGAAATGTAGGACAAGCAGGATGTAAAACATAAATACATTAATTATTGGAATAAAACTAAGCCCCAACCAGCAGATGCACATAAATTAGCACGAGAAAAAAAACAAAAGCCATGAAATCAGATTGTGTCTGAGGCTCACAAGCTGCTTTCGCAATACAAAACATCCAGTCGCTTCATTAAATCCCCGCAGCCAACTGAACACAGCAGGATCCATTAATACTGTGCATCATTGCTGCTTTTATTTTTTTATAACTTGCTTTTCATGTTTTATTCATGAGGTGTAATAAGGGACAAATACAGTGGTAGAACATCTGGTACAATCAGATTAGAGTCATGATCTAAGGCTTTGGAAGAAAAAAAAAGAAGCTAAAAGCCGCAATTAAAAAAGACATTTCACCCACTGTTTTTCAATTACACTGGTGGAAATCTATTACCGAAAACGAATATAAAAACGCAATATCTGCGGCAGGCTGCTGACTTTGCCACTGGACAATAACGTGAGCATTGAGTCTTAATTTGCTGAGCTATTGTTGTCATATTTCACAGTGGCAGGCAGCAGCTATCTCACAGCAACAAGACCAGTGGTGTGAGTTTATTTATTACAGAAAAATGGCAGAAAGAAAGTACCATAGCTCAGATTTGGATAAAAATCTGGGACTCATCCAGTGGAGGAAATAAACAAAACTTTGAAAACAACTGCAGTAGGTGCAGGGTTATAAATTGTTGGCTAAAAATGGTTGCTTCAAACCTACAGACTGTATGATTTTTGAAAATTAACTTAGAACAAACTGATTCTCTGTCCACTTTTCCACATTTAAATACGTTGAATGTTTTTCACCTGTCACATCATGTTGTGAATGTTATCCCTAATTTTTGTTGTTGCCAGTCCTGGAATCGCAATTGAATGTAGAAGGTAACATGAATATATTACAACCATGATTGAAATATTCATTAATTTGTACTTTTATTTTGAAAATGTTGGTAATATGGGCAATCCTGAAGATGTCCAAAATAAACACTTTGAAGTTGGAATGGTTGGAACCGGTCAAGAAATGTAGAAGCTGGAGGTAAATATGTTTCAAAAATATCTCTATTTGGGAATTATATCTTGAAGTTTTTGGGAATTTTGAGAGTGGGAATAATTCCTAAGAATGATTTGAATATTTCAATGTTTAAATTGGTCCGGAAATTAGGGAAAATAATGATGTGGAATATGTTAATGTGGGAATTTCTTTGTGGAATTGGAAATTTCCTTGAGCAAAATGTGGAATTGGCAGATTCTTGGAATGTTGAAAATTCCTCAATGAGATTTGAATGTGCTGAACATGTTGATATTGGGACTAAACAGGACAAGATCGTGTTTGATCAGTGGAGGCTGAAGGTCACATGATAGGGTCCCTAATTGGCTCCTTGGACAGAGAACTTTCTGGTATGAAACCAATTAAAAATGAATATAAAGCTATTTGTGACATAGAACTAAATTATTTTAGAATGCACGTGTATGGTTAAATGTACTTTTGGAAAATGAGGGCATAGTATCATAAAAAGTTAATATCGGCTCTCAAACTAAAACCGAACATTGGAGTCTCAAATTTCTTGCTATATTTAGTTTAATTTAGCACCCTGAAGATTATTCTACCACAAATCTGCTGCAATAAGAATGAGATGTACACTATGGTTTTCGCCTTCACTCTTTTGGTCAACATTTGCTGGTCACTTTTGGCTCCGCCTCCAGGGGTTTTAGGAGAAATGAAAACTAAGTCAACATCCTCCTCTCACTCAGACTTCCTGCCTTGGCATGTCATCAAAGTCTGGAAAGAAGCTCCAAAATATAAACCTTGAGCAAAAAGTCGACCCTTCGTAGAAATACTGTCATGAATTATTTATTAAACAAACAAAATAAAAGAGCACATGTGAAAGACAGGAGAAACGAATGTGGGCAGATCAGAAAGGTCAGGTTATTTCCCCAACCCACTCGCCTCTTTTTCCCCCCCTATTAGACTTCATTCCACTGACTCACAAAGGCAACACAACATTTTGTGTCCTCTCCTCTACCATACCACATGACTATTATATATCTAATTGCAACAGTAATAATGTCATAGAATTTAAAGTATCTTTTATAAAGGACAGCAAATGATCTAGAGTCCCCTCCAAAAGTATTGAAACGGACATTATTAAATTAACTTAAAGTGAATAACATTTCATATTGCATGCTTTTCCAGGCTTTTACTGCAGCCCCATTTGTATGTTTCTGGGGGTCTCTCCCATCTGTTTCCTTTCAGGATATAAAATGCATGCTCGATTGGGTTAAAGTCCGGTGAATGACTTGGCCGGTCTAAGTAAGACCTTCCACTATTTCCTCTTGATGCAGTCCTTTGTTGTGTTGGCTGTGAATACAATGAATTAAAAAGTGGAATTCACAACTTTTGTCTCATCTTCATCTTTCCAGCTGAAATCCAAATGTCTTCAGAATATAAAAAAAAAAAAAAAAAATTATCTTGCCGTTCCAATACTTTTGGAGGGGACTGTATAACTACTTAGAATCAAATATAGACCTACAAAGTTTAGTTCTGGGGTTCCATCCATCCACGTTCTATACCGCTTTTCCTTAGGTAAGTTTCAGCCTATCCCACACACACAGAGAAACAACCACGTATACTCACATACACCACTATGGGCAATTTAGTGTCTTCAATAAACCTCACATGCATGTTCTTGGAATGTGGGAAGAAGCAAGAGTATCTAGAGAAATACGGACGAGAGAGAACATGCAAACTCTCTGCAGAAAAACCTAAGCCCAGAGTCGAGCCTTAGAATTGTAAGGAAGATGCGCTAAGCATTTGTATAATACAAGATTTTAGTGCTGTCACTATCCAATATTTTTAGAATCGACTAATCATTTGATTAATCGACTAATCATTCGATTAATCGACTAATCATATTCATTTTAATTTTGCATTAAAGAGTATTACAAAAGCATTTTTTCACCTGATTACTGTTCATTAATCAGTGATTGCTGTTTATTTCATACTTCGTAATCGTATAGTGAAAGTGAAGTTAAAAAAGGGGGGAAATTGATGTTGTACCATGTTACCGGTTCTGTCATTGTTTTCCCAAAGTAAAAACAGATGTTTGCAAATGTTTTATTTTGAACACAGAAGATAATCAGTCTTCTTTCATGAAGGACTACATAAATCAGTAAACAATTACTGTTGATATGCGGAAATTTGAAGATTTGGACAATTTTTAACTAAATAATGACTCCAAACGTTTACTCGATTACTAAAATAGTTGTCGATTAATTTGATAATCACTTACTTGATTAATTTTGACAGCTCTGATTTGAGGCAAATCGACAACACGAATCATATTCGCATTATAACTTTATCAATAAAAAAAAAATGTGCATGCCAGAGAAGTGGTGCTGACATAAGTGTGTTTGTGAGTATCTTCCTCCATACACACTCTCTCATCTTGTGTGTTTGTGGTGGGACTGATCTTTGCAAATGATGTCCTCTTCCAGACGGTCATAAAGTCAGACTAAACAGGAAAACCACCGAGTTATAGACGGTTAATCCCCCCCCCCCCACACAAAGCCCCGCACAAGGGAGGTTTGATGCCCTGTGGTTCTCTCAGCAATTAAATTCATGTTGCAGACATGAAGGCCGAGGAGGATAAAGCCACCGTTGTCAGGCGCAGACATCAAAAACTGGAAAATTACAAATTGGACAGGCAGTCAATCAAACATCTAAATTCTTTCAGCATTGAAAAGGTACAGCGTGAACTCTTAATGAAAAAAATCCACTCGGATCGTTTTAAAAAATGAAGTAGAGTAAGAATCTTTATGCGCAATTACTCCTAGATAAGTGGTTGGAGTGATTTAAGCCAGTTGAGGACAGCTCGTAGTAAATCTATCAAGCCGTGTTACGAGTGGTCCCTCTGTTGCGCGTGCGCACACACATACCTGATGAGGCAGTGATAAGGACATTGTTAAATCATCCCCAAGCACCTCTGAAATACACGTATGATTTAAGTAGGAACTCATCCAGGCTAGCCTTGTAGCACTCGCCCAGTCATCAGCCAAGGCTACAACACACTCACGCACACACACACACAAACAAAAATACGTTCACATTTATACTGTCTGGGGGATATGGGGAATATGTTGGGCTTGGTAATGAAAACATGCCATTGGGCAGATTTACAGAAGAGCAACTTGATCTCCGGCCCCAGCAAAGATTTATTACTGGAGAAGAATCTAATCTTCTCATCGCTACAACCACTATAACCCAACACATACGAGGCATAAGGCAGGAATGACAACATCACTTTTGGCATTTATCTTTAGTTCAGCAATCACGGTACCTCACGCTGCTGATTGCTCCAGCTTTGAGTAAAAAGTTCCCGCTGCTTATACTTCTGATAGTAAAGGTTACAGGCAAATCAGGAGGCTTCATTGTACACAAGTACAGAGGGAAAAAATGCTTCTTAACTAATTTGCTCCCAAAAACGTATAAATGCGTTCTATTATAAAAATTACCATGCTCTCAAAGACATCGTTTTTTTATGGGGGGGGGGGGGGGGTTATGCTAAAGCATACAGAAAGCTTTGATACAGCCTCTGACCTAAAGAGGTCGCTTAAAACAATGCCGGTTATTACAAAAAACAGCCAGCAGGAGGCAGCAGAGTATAAGAGATCAAGCAGGGCCATGTTGCAAAAAGCTCTTTTCCCCACTGTTTTAATCAGATTTGTGAATAATGATTAAACTTAGCTATATTCTAATGCTAATTGCTACAAAACACAAACATATAGAAATATACTTTTCCTGATGAAAGAAAAGACTCTAATCTTTCTTTTGGTAGGTTCTATGTTTTTATAGCAATATAACACAATTTTCTGCGGGCCTTGCAAAATCTGTCAAAATCCAGTAAAACAGCCAGGAGCGAAGGGGGTCGCTTCAGTGAAAATGGCTGGGAGTGAATGAGCTAAAGCTGATTTTGGGTGGGCGTATTATACACGAGATTTTACGGTATTTCCAATCCAGAATGTTGGCGGATGCTCAAGGATGTTTGCTTACATGGACAAAATAATACCAAACTAGACTAGATAGATACATTAGATAAGAACAAGACAGAGCAAGTACGCAGGTGGCTATGGGATGACTTGTGGATTTACAATGTCAGTGTTCCATTTCTGTTTTTGTAGATCAGTGTGTGCACATGCTCATACGGACTGAGTACGTTTTGTATTTGACAGGCCAGGAAATAACATCATTTTGTAGATGAGGCCAGTGGGGGCACAAGGGATTGTGGGTAATTGGAAATCCAGATGGACGTGCATGAGTTTCACATTGGAAGGAGATTGAACTGAACAAACAGGCAACAACGTTAATAATGTTCATTTCTGTCTTTTCAGCTCCCATCTCAGTTTTATTTTTCTTATTCTCTTCTCATTTTCCATTTTCAACTAATCCTTGGTCTCATTTTTGCATTGTACTCCCCTCTGCTCTCTACTCACTTGACACACACACAAAATAGTCAAGTACGCCATTGACTAAATAATTGAGTGGCAGAGTCCATAGGGTTCAATCAGCAACATATGTAGAGGGGGAAGAACCAGTAATCATGGGGAATATTGACAGGCCATCCACACAAACTCAATCTCTACGACAAAAAAACAAACATTCTTGTAACATTTTTAAAAGACTTATGGAAGCTTGCAACGCAATCAGTCTCTGTTAGCACTTTGCTGCTAGTGGACGAGCAAAGGAGTAACTTAAGCACTTAACAGCCTGTTAACAGATGTCAGCCAACAATTTCAACACGAGATACAATCATTGCAGGCCAGAATAATAAAAAGACAGATGTTCATCAGAAAAACAGGGTTTGTACATCCGGTCACAGTGAAATATGTTCACACACACTTGTGGTGGGTGGAGCTATACACACTGCTGTATGTTCATTGGTCGATGGGGAGTTGTCCTGCCCTTCCATGTGTATATGTAATAAAATGAAAATAGGTAACAATAATCACTACTTGAAAATTACTAATGTTACCAGTGCTAGCTAGCTAGCGAGATAGAGATTGAGATTTTGTACTAGCCTGTAGCCTCGTCCTAGCTAGCGCTAAACTAGCTCGTAAGGCAAAAGCCAGTCCGGAAATTACGATAATGTAATGTAAACCATGTTTCTGTTTTAAAGTACACTTATGTTTGTTCAATCATTTCACATGAACACGCTCCAGATGCTAATGCTAACAAAAACGCTGAGGTGTGCTGGCTGGTCTACCCAAATTAATGAACACAAAAGTATGACTGAGGTTGCTGTAGCTGTAACAGAGATGGTACTCTCCTTATACCAAATGAGTTTACCACTACCGTGACATGTTAAGACTATTAGAACAATCAGTTCAAGTGATGTCTGTGTCCAATGCTTTTAATGCTGGGCTCTCACACAGTATTAAAAGATGGCTATTGATCAGGACAGAGCTTAACTGCAGGATGCTGACTCACTGATTTTGGGGCAATGCTGATGACTACACCTCTGCTAAGAGCTGGTCTGAAGCGTACGCTCACTGCCCTGGCGGGGGAAATGTTGAAGCTATTGACCGCAGCAGAGATGTGTGTTTGACACTAAGGAATTTATTACAGCGTTAATGCGGTTGAGTTGTCTTTGGGCCTTGGTTGTAGAATATGCAATTGTTTTGTCAACTAACAAATTCCTAAGACGTTAAAACAGGACATACAATTTAGGGTGTTTCCACATGAGTTTTACCATAAGACAGTTCTGACGTTTCCAATGAAGGTCCAACAAAAGTATCTGTAACGCTCATCTGCGCGCAGTGCACTCTTGTGTGAATGGAAGTGTGTTTCCGCGCGTGTAGCGGAGCCCATAGCATTCATTACAGTGCCACTACGGACAAACTGCTCCCTGGATAGACATTGATTTTCACCCAATGGATATCACTGTTAGCAAAACCTAATAGCTTGGTGGGTAATGGGTCCAGGTTATGAATGAGCCCCTATGGGCAGGAGAGAGAGGGAACGGAAAAAAGAGAGAGCAGATGTAAGGGCCAAGAGGGAAAAAATACAGTTGAATGAAGCAAAAGAAAAAGTGCAATAGATGAGATATGAGAGGATGAGACAAATGTGAAACGGGATGCTTGATTTGATATTGAACCAGTAGAGTTTAGATGATGGAATTGAGAAAATTACCAACATTCCTGTACTGTATATTGAAAATGAAGGAGAACAAAGGAGAGATGAAGACCCCCTAAAGCAATGTGAATATATATTCAACTAAATGTAAAAGAGGTAAACACTAAACAGTAGACGGAGGCTCATTACTGCAACACTGATTCCTCCATGCATCACCGACTTGGACCGTGAGCCGGCCACGGGTAAAGACCTGCTGCCTCAGCAAGGGAACACACACACACATAAACAGGGAGACTATTGGAGGGGGGAAACACTGCCCAAGTAAGTAGATGAAATCCCGATCCCCGATGACAACACAGTTTGTAATATGAAATCACTCAAAAACAGCCTCAATCCCTGGAATGTTTTACACATGGATATGTGCCCAGCAGCACAAAACATAGTATATAGTAGTACTGTTAAGCCACAGAAGGCAACTTTTTTTTTTTTTTATGCTTTCAGTGTGGAGATGTGATGATGACACACAGCAGAGACATGCCTGTTGTGAAATAGTGATGAAATGTTTGCATTTTACAAACTGCACTGTCCAGCGAACACGATAATATTTTCATGAACGGCCTTCAGCGACGATTACCACGCACTTTCCCCATGACATTATTTTCATTAGCTTATGCAAGGTCCCGATATGTATTTCCCTTCAAAGCTGCATTCATCTTTGGCCAAGATCGTGTATTGATGATGGAAGAGCGGGTCCACTGTGGGAAGATGCTCAGTGGGGTTAATGACCATTTCCCTGCTAAGAATGGGTCGTTTCGCTACAAGTTAGCAAAGCTCTCAACCACAACTACAAAAAGTTATCGTACGGGGATAACGCTGACATTAAGGTCACGGCAGCAATGTTTTAATACCTGTGTGTGTCGAACTTAATTTGAAGCTCAGAGTATGCCCCCAAGATATTTCCCAGAGGGTCAGACGTTATTTGCTCGGCCATCTCGCTAAAGCATCCACAAACCTAGATAAGTCAGTGCTTTCAAACTCTGTTGTTGGATCATTTATTTATGTCTGCTGATTTGGAACGTGGTGGCTTGTGTACAGCATCTTTGTTAATAGTTTGTGTAGTTGCTTGCCCATATACCATTGAAAACAGTGAGGTATGAAATGCTTTAGCCCCATTGTCCATGTTAATTATTGTATTCCAAAAAACATTTTAGTTCAATTTGGAAAGAAATAAATACACAAAAGGACTAACAGAGGGGCAAGTCTAGTTTACCGTATTTGGAACCATGTTGCGCCTCGTTCCGGCGGACAGAGTCGGCACACTGCCGCAAGACGGTTTCCAATTGCCCACGTCACACACACACACACGCGACTGACTACATCATCCGCAACGAGAGATCTTGCAGTTGATCTGCATATACGCACTTTGTGAGTTCCAATCTCATGCATGGACCCCAGCGACTCAATTTCTGCTTCCACAATGTCAAGGACTGAGTGCGGTTTGAAAGCCCTGATTTTGATGGGAATGAAGAGAGCTTCGATTGGCCGAGAGTCGGCTGCGTTCCCTTTATACCAAATACCAAAAGAAAGACTGCGCTATGCGCTAGACTTGCGCTGGGCATGGCAACAGGGCCCAAAGAGTCCCAAAATATCCCACCCTCAGTTTGTATGCTGGAGCTAGAAATGCTGCTGTACATTGATTGGTCAACAGAACATAGTCCCTTCCGTGTTACAATGGAATGATAGAAATGGGAAGATAACAACTACATAGTGACGATGGAGGGGTGGATTCAAAGCTTTGTATGTGATGTCACAGTATTCACAACGCTAGCTAGCATGTAAGCTAGCGGCATAAAACGACACAAACCAGATCAGGTTTTACAGATCCCTTGGTGGAAATGTGATTCAAGGTAAATAGCTGTATCTCATAATTATTTTTTTATTTTTTTTGCCCTCAGATGACCACCCCAGTGACTAAAGGTACAATGACAATGTCTTCTTGGGCATCTCAATTTTGCCTTTCATCAAAACGCTAATAATTTTTGATTTGAGTTTGTGTTCCTCGGGGCATTAGTTCTTTCAAACTGAATGAGCTCATCTAATAGAAAAACAAGCAGTGCAAGTAAACTAACAAACGGCTTTTGTTCACAGAGTCGCCACAAACAATGAGCATGTTGATTTGCTCTAACAGCGCAGTGGGCTTCTCAAAGAATAAATGTGCTGACGGACCACCCACCATCATAGCTTCGGGCCGGGCTCAACGCTTAGGTCGGCTGTCCTCTGCAGATCCAAACAAGGTCAGCAAGAAGAGAAACATCCAAATAACTCACTGATATTAAACCCTGTCATAGAGCGCTCTCGCTAGCTTTTTTAGCCATACAAGTCTGATGAGTTATTGCTCATCACAGGCCTAGGAGTTATGTTCTTTTTAAGGTCAACCATCCAGATAATAATTAATAAAGAAACACAATACTAGTACTACACTGCCATTGTGTCCACAACAATAAAATGACAAGGTGGACTAACTCACAACCTTGCACAATCACAGACCACCACACTTATTCCCAGGTGCAGCCAGTCTATTACTATTCCAGTGCTGCAAAAATCCCGCGTACAGGCACACTTACACACACACATTTTTCATCTTTTGTCAAACGTGAACATTTGCTCTGTATTAGCCTCTCTGTGGGTTTGCCTTGGACCACAATAATGGAAATAGAAAAACCTAATGGAAATGTGAAATTCTGAATACAGGGCTCTCCCTCTCTCTCTGTATCTCATCCATACACACAATATCCGTGAGAAAAGCCACAGGAATAATGGAAAATCAAAATGTATGCAGAAACTTTTTTTTCCTGCCACCTTAGCTCCACAATATTTTTCTCTGTCTTAGTTGTTTGTGTGTGTACACACACACACAATATAAATGCCCTATAACCAACCAGGACATTCTGATAGACTCTTATTCTCTCTGATGCTTTATCAGCGCAATCACACAAACATTCAGCAAAAAAATAATGGCTTTTCTGTTTGTTGTCTCTTTTAGTGTGCGTGTGTGTAGGTGTGCATGTGCGCGTGTGTGCGTGCATTCATTTCTACCTAGAAGCTGAGCCGCAAAGTGTCTATGCGCACTGCATACATATGTGCCAGTAAAGATAGACATCAGAATTCTTTGATTCGGTGATTCACTTTTCAAACAAGTCAACTGCGATTTGTTTTAAGTCTAAGTCATCAATTAAGAAAATTAAATGCTGCCTGGAAATAAATTTAGGACTGCAAGCATTTAACCGACTGTTTTATTTACATGTGTAAACAGTGCTTCTCAATAATTTTTTTGTAATGCCCATCCAGGAAGAATATAAAAAATATATATTTCCCACCCGACTCCAACTCTCCACTGAGATTATAATAGTACCATTTGTGTCTATAAAATTATCTGTAGAGCAGATAATACTTTTTGCGCACTTTCCGGCAATGACAGCGCCACTGCCACCTACTGAAATGTATGCGCAATTACATTTTGTTCTAGTACGGCAAAAAACACACAAAAACAAAAACCTCAGGTCATGTGTTAGATTACGAGCCAACAGACAGAGCTAAAAACACCAGCAAATGGCTACAAATAGAATGTCAGACTGTTCTGAAGTGCTGTCATCTAAATACTATGGAACATATGTAAAGGATATTAAAAACACATACACACAAACACAGAAAACATCTGACTGACTCGCTACAGAGCATCAATCCAAGTCAAACTCTTCGTTTCTGGAGGAGTTTGGCCAATTGCACTAGGACCCCACAGCAGGGTAAGGTTACGATAACATGAGACAAAGAAGGGTGATTCCATAGGGTCGAAGATCACGAGTGTGAGAGGTTAGAGTTCAACTTAATATTGAAGGTCATGGCAAAAAAAATAAAAATCATCACAGCAGGACACACACCAAACCAACAGATGCAATAACAAACCTTCCAAGACAATCTCTGAGAATCTCTTCCCGTCACACCAATACACCGAAAACCATGCTGTGACCATGTGTTGAACAAATATGTGTGGGAGAGTAACCAGCATATTCTAGCAGCCACTAAAACCAGCTGTGATGAAGCCACGCACAACTTCAGACACAAACCAGCCACATTTCAAATTGACAAAGGCCGAGTTGGGTGAATGCAAGCCAAAGTGCAGTTGGGCATTTTTGGAAGTTTGAAACTGTCAAAATGACATCATTGATAAGATGTTGATGGTTTTAGGAAATACTTTTGGAATTGTTCACTGGCTTTAGTAGTCTACAATAAGACCAACAAATTCAAACCATCAAAAACATGGAGAAAAGCATTACGCCATCTTACACCTGCAGGAAGTGGAACTCACAATAACAGCTTCCACACTTCTGGGAAGACTTTCAACAGAATTTTGAAGCGTGTCTGTGACAATCACAGTCTATGAGCATCCCGGGGATGTTTGGTGTGTTTGATGAAGAAGAAGAAGAAAAAGAAGAAGGAAAATAAGGAGAAGTTGCAGAAGAAGAAGTAGAAGAAGAAGAAGCTGCATTTGCAAAAGCTTTTGCTTTCCTTTATTATTTATTGTAGTGAATGAGCTTCAAGTCACTTTTTCATTGGCTATTGTTATTTTTCACTTCACAATCACCGAGTCAATGGTTGACCACACATCAAGATTGTTGACAATTGTCGGCCCAATTATTTTATCAAGCAGATTGAGAAGGACAAATTATTTTTCACACATCCAGTCACATTACAAGATAATCAGTCAGAATAAATTTTCATAGACCTCCAAGAATTTGCTAACTTTGATCGCAAGGGAGAGAAAATGCTCAAATTGTTTGATTATGTCTGCGTACCGCTGAAACTGGATGGGGTTTGAACTCAACCCACAACGTTGACATCTTCCATGGTTGCATCAGAAGCATATCAGAGGCACAACCAATCAAAAATCATCTCTTAGTATTCCAAAGTTACTTTAAATGATCTTCCAAGAACGTCTTACTAGGAAACAACCAAGCGTGACAAAATTGATCTCAACACGACACGATAGCAACCACACCAAACCACAAGGGATCTTGGGTCTCACTTTATAGCCTTCTTTGAACTACCTGTGTCAGTTTTTTTTTCTACCTGTAAAAGACAGCTTGCCTTCAGTGTCCTCACTGTGGATCTGAAGGCTTTCAACTGGAACAAACCAGCAGCACCTCCGCAAACTAAAGAGTGAAAGAGCAAGGAGACAAACAAAGTGCGGCCAAACAGATCCAGGCTATGGCTGCAGAGGTTGTGAGCCATACTCTAAACTCCAAGATGAAAGCGAGGCTGCTGAGGACGAGGAGAAAGAGATGAGTAGTGGAGTGGTTGGAGTGGGGGGGCGGTAAAGAGGGGGGAAATGATGAAATGGTACAACACAAAAGTGCAGAAAGCTTTTGATGGGTGGAAATGTGAAAATGGTACCCAAATCCATCAGTGAAACATGTTTGATGTTTTCTTTTTCTTTTTTTATATATAAAGTTGTAGTCCATCCGGATTTCATAAAGCATGTGCAAATGTTATTTGTCAGTAAAAGGAAACACCAACGGCTGAGGAACGACTGGAGAGAGAGGCACAGTGAAGAAAGTAGTAGGCAAGACAGGATGTAAAATTGTCAGCAGCGGAGGAGGGGAAAGTAAGTGAGTGTAGGGGGCTGATTATTGACACCATGTGTTACCCCAGGAAGCTCCTTGGCAAAATATAAGCATGTAGACAGATCTGAAAGGGGGAAAACAACATAGAGAAAAGAAGAGGGGGGTGGGGGGGTGGGGGGTAAACCCTTTTGCAGCTGCAAGCCAGCATGTGCGAGTATGTGTCCAAGGGTCAGCAGGCGAACATCTGTGTCAGGCCTTCTGTGGTGCTAGCCGCAAGGTCAAATAATCTAGCCTACCTTTAACCGTTTTCTTTCAATGAGGCGCTTAAACATGTCATTACTAACGCTCAGTAACTCTAATGAGTGGTAAGTATTGTATTTTCCCAATTAATTTAGGTAGGTATACTGTAAAATCCTGTGAATAGCCTTCATTTTCAGATCATCCTAAATCTATAGTCTGTGGTTTGTTCCTCCCGTATTTCTTTATTTTGTTTATTGATTATTATTATTTTTTTTAATATTTTTTTTTTTTTGTAAAAGCTTCTGCCTTGTTTCCCTGCACTTTAGGTCCTCCACCTTTTGTCAACAACTCCACCACGCAAACCCGCATCTCTGACAATATACTAGTTAAAATCCAGGACATTTGACTTCAGAGGTTGCATGCGGTTACGCAAAAGGTTGTTCAAAATGTATTCCGTATATCACTATGAGTCAGGAGACGCATCAGTTCTAAAACAGCCAGTGTGGATACAGAGTCTGAAAAATGAGTCAAATCAAGTAAAAAAAAACAAAAAAAACCTAGCTGACTCTCAGAGAAGAGTCATCCAAGGTGCTCATATTTAAATAGCCCTGAAGTGTTTGGAAGAAGAGGGCTATAGGCTGAGCTACCAACACACTCCACATTCAAACATGTGAAGAGGAACAAGACAACAAGATGCTCTTTTCCTGTGAGTGCACCAAAAGCCTTGCACAAACAGTAATGAGTACCTCAAGGCCTTTTTTTGTTTGCGTTTTTTGGAACAATAAAACATTAACCGTACATTACAATTTCAGTCAAGTGAAACTGGAGTTATTGTGTTGTTTTTTAAAATTATTATTATGCATGCCGGACTGCACAAAACTTTTTGAGAGACTGTTTATATATATTTGCTTCTGTTTTGGTTAGCAACCAGAATTGGGTCCGTCAATCTGTCAATGACAAATGACGAGAAACGTCGAAAAATTGAGTAATCATTGCCGCTAGTGAGTTTTCGTTCGTCAACGTAATCGTCAATCTAACCGTCAATGGCGGAGTGACCATTTTGCAATCAATGGCGGAACCATTGATGGATGCCCATTTTGCAGAGGAATTAGGGATTAACGATTACAATGCAGTTCAACTTGAAATATTGATGGATTGATGATGACGGAAGGGTGTCCCCAACTGTTGACGAATGACGGACACTCAAAATTAAACGGTGCTCAACTCCTTAACTCATTAAATAAGTTTTTTATTACTTACTCCTGCACTCCCCAAAACGTATGTTTTTGTGCTAGAGCATACAGAAGGCTTTGATGCAGCTTCTGACCTGAATAGGTCGCTTAAAGTAATGGTAGTTATTACAAAATACGGCCAGCAGGCGGCAGCAGAGTATAAGAGATCAGCCAGGGCCATGCTGCAACAAGCTCTTTTTCCCAGTGTTTTCAACAGGTTTGTGAATAATGATTAAACTTAGCTATGTTCTAATGCTAATTGCTGCAAACAGAAAGACACAAATATACTTTTTTTTTTCCTGATGAAAGAAGAGACTCTAATCTTTCTTTTGGTAGGTTCCATGTTTTTATAGCAATAAAACACAATATTACGTGGGCCTTGCAAAATCAGTCAAAATCCAGTAAAACAGCCAGGAGCGAAGGTGAAAATGGCTGCGGAGTGAATGAGTTAATGTCTTTGCGAACAACAGTGTCTAAAATAATTAGTTACTAGTACCAGCTAATAATAGTTTTTGAGGGGGAGAGAAAATGGATGGGTTTTGTTTTATTTGGATGACGCATCCTCGTGACTAATTGAGCCACATCATCTATCAGATGGTCGGCCCATCTTTGAGGAAATAATGGTAATGAAACGACGCAGAATTGGGGAATGTATTTAGGTCATTTTTTGTTGCTTTTCTTCTGTTTATTCAAATCTACAAGTGAGACTGTGGCCTCCCAGCATAGATAAATTAGACTTAAATTCCTTGTATGCGATATACACTATTTACACTGTGAAGCAGACTGAACCCTTGTGGGAGTTTGTTTTAGATGCGGCCTAAATTAAAGAACGTGTACAGACGTCAGCTGGGACTGTTGTTATTTTTCTACAAGTCTCTCCTCCAACTATACAGGTATATATGTTTTTCTTGGTAAACAGTTAGGATGCGGGCGCCTCCGCCAACACACGCACGTGTGTACAGACACACAAAATTACTAATTCATCAACTCATGCCCGCCTCCTCTCTCTCACTAAGCCAAGGTAGAGGTAGGCAAAAGCAGCTATTGTGTCCCTGGAAGAATTAACTATTGATTTTCTCCTTAGCATTATCAGTGCAGCTCTGACAACAAACCAGCTACACAGGGGTGTGCACGCACATGAAAAAGACCTAGATTTTGTTCTGCAGAGGATGTGCTGTTTTTGGTAGAAACAGATCCAAAGGGAAAAGGCCCATATCAAATATTAACATGTGACAGTAGCATACACAAAAACAATGTTATGGTACATCAGAAAACTGTTTAAAATTGTGAAACGTATCCAAACCACAGAGATGTGATAGTAACTAACCAACTCTTTTTAGCACTTAATGTCATCCTAAGGTCCACGTTAAACATGTCACATTGAGTGTCTTAGGCATGGAAATATGATACTTTTGTCTTTTGTACCTTGACTCCCCAATCCCAAATATTGACAGGAAGGATGCCGCATCTTTCCAACTTAACACCTTTTTAAATTTAGAACTCAAATTAGTACTATAATCCACACACCTGTTAACACTTCAGTGACCTGTGTCTTTGGCGCAATGTCATTGATCACGTTTCTTCATTCTGTGTTACTAAGGTTCTTGGGGGTGAACCGAGTCCTGTTTATATCAGTCAATCTGTACGGTAAGGAGACGGACTTGGGTGCAATATTGGTTCGTAAACGACACACAATTGTCCTGAGGTCATGCAATTGGGAAAGCGGTCTTTCATCGAGCAACAATCCTCAACAGTTGCGACTGCTGTTACACATGATATCACACGGGAGATTAATACGTCTATGGTCTTATTTGTGACTATTCTGTACATTGTAATATGTGGGCAAGCGAAATGTCAAGGGGTTACTCATAATGATAAAGAATATTCATATAGAGTACAGAATACTGCTTATCACGTAATACCTCACTTCTGCAAATATACCTGTAAATAAGTTACCTTTTGAGATGTCTAGAATTATTTTATTTTTTTACAGACGTACACTTCTGTCAAGAAGTCTTAGCCAAAACACTGGCTTTGCTGTTTTAATTACTTTTTTACAACAATCATTGTATCAGTGTTAAGACTGTATACAGCAGGACAGTTAGCAGGGTAATGGCAACAAATAAATTGTGGAAGCTAATGCCATGTCTCTTGATGACATCCCCAAGGGGAAGCATATAAAGAGTCAAAAGTACGGGGCCTAAAATTGAGCCTTGGGGAACCCCACATTTTATTATATGGGTTCTGGTGGAACATCTATCCATTCTTAGAAAGAATTATCGGTCTGTGAGATAGCAATAAAACCCAGTTAAAAACAGTACCGGAGATGCCCACCAGATTTCTAAGTCCATCCGTCCATTTTCCAAACCGCTACCGGTAATAAAATATGGTTATCTGCTGTAGTGATTGTTGTTCCAGTTAAAAGGTAAAACCGCCTTGTGGATGACACAAATAGGAGAAAAACAGACAATAAAAGCTTGATAAAAAATTAGTAACCTAAAAATTATCCCCCATATTAAGCTTGAGATTCACTAATGGCCATGTGAAGTTGTTCCGAACGATTTTCTCTTTTATATATGTATCTAAGATGGATTTTGTTTGGACCCAAACCAAACTGCCTCACGAATACAAGCTAATGGTGTTTTTGCTAGTATTTTAAACATCTAGTATGCCTAAGCTCACTAACCCTGGCAGCCCATTCCGCCGCAAAAACCCTTCCAACAGGCCAATAATGCACCAAAAAAGAAAAATACCAGATCTCTTGAACCCGTTCAGCTGAAGGGATAATTGGGTGATTCCTATAATTAAAAATAAATATGGTGGACAAGGCTGAGCATTCTCCACCGCAAATTAAAGACCATTTACCATTGGCTTTTCATTTGTGCTCATTTTCACAGATGTTTTTCGATTGTTCTTGCATTTGCCAAGTACTTTAGCGCTTTGATTGTGTTAACACGTACATTTCTTGAATACATTTCAAATTGTATGCTTTGGTGGGTCCCTCCGCTTCCCTCTTATTTTTAGGAAACATCAATTACTTGCAGTAAGTTTGGCTTTCCGAGTTGAGAAAGTTTGACAGATTTCCCAATGGGGCATTCTATCAAACCCATCCAACTAAGCGTGGCAGCTTTCACATTAACAAAGTAGGCCGGGATCAAAATGTTTCAGAAACGTAACATTGAGATGGATTCATCTCATGAAAATATTGATTTCTCTAATGGCCTGGGGAGAAGAAAGAAAAAAAAACACTGGATTCACATCACATTCAGCGATGCCTCTAGGGAGCTAACAAGTCATTTAGCACACCTTGGTTGAATTAACATGAACATAAACTGATAAACAAATCTGTAATTGCTTTGATGATAACTTCTAAAAATTGGTATTAGCATTGCTAATAATTCTAAGAGGAACCCACATTCAATTACACCAGCACGAATGATCAAATGGTGTTTTTGAATGTTGCTTACCAATTTTACAAAATGACAGTACATTTCTGTCTCTGCAGTATATATATTTTTAACTCTAACGTATTATGCAATCTTAGATCTGGGGGGAAAAAACATCACATCATTGTTTTTTGGATTGGTAATTGGATGGTGCTACCATCTCATTTATTGCATTTTTTCTAGACTTAACATTTTGAGGCTGAAATTAGATTTTTTTTGGATGAGAAAAATGGTGAATCGCTCAGCAATACCTTGAATAGTAGGTTGTCTTAATGGACACAGCTTTTATATCTACTGCAATACGTGATGTTCGGGATACTAGCATGAAGCCACCTAGCATCATGACATATGGACGAGAACTTCCGAGCCAACCAAGACATCCCTGAAGGCTCATTCATCCTATTTAATAAGGGTGGATGCAGTTTTTTCTGTTGAAATAAATGATGTTAGTATTGTTAGCATGCAGCCAGTTAAGTGTTGTGACATAACAGTAAAACCTAATTAAAACAGACAAATCTCTCAAACATACAAGTCCAGGTCAACAAAATTATATTTTTTATCCCAGTTGTTGACCCAGCTCTAGCGGTCAGTCATAATCTTGAAAGGTATTGATGGCATTTGTCAGTGTTACCATTGTGCATAATTTTCCACCACTGTCTAAAATCAAAGCCTCGAGGGTTCCGTGAGGCGATTTGATCTTTACCCACCAAATTACAACCAACACACATTTTCACTCAGCTACACCGATATTTATACAAAGAAAAATAATTTGATTTAGTTTGAGATCATGAGAGGGGTCTGCCCATCTTATTTGAGTAATGCCAGAAACAGCATCCCTGAGCATGTCAGCTTGTGTGAACAAGTCTCTACGGACCTCAGTAGCAGCCAGAATGACAATGTTGAGCAGACACTATAATCACGAGCACTGAATCTCATGAAAACTGGAGCAACAATCATAAAACAATGATCAACAGGCTGCTCGTTCTGCTTTTTTTCCAGAGAGAATCTAGACCAGAAGAATACTTTGAAACGGCACCACGTAACAATTATTTTCACGGCAGATGAGTCATTGATCAGGTGAGTCATCACCATAAGTCTTCAAGATTTTTCTGCAGTATTTTCGGTCCAATTCTAGACTTAATCGACAGGGTGTAAAGTTGACTATCAGTCCTAGAAATATCTGATTGAAGGCTATGTAGAGACAATCACGACTTTAGCAGTGAAATTAAGATGAAAGCGATCAGATACAATAGATTAGATGTCATTAGATCGATTAGATAGCTACAAAAATGGGAATCCTTTTAAGAAAGGAGTATTCCAAAAGACAAGGAAGGAAGTAAAATGTGAAATGTGAAAAAATAAAGCAAAATGGGACACAAGAGAAAACAAATGAATGACATATATTAATTTAAGACAGCAAGGTTCTTCTATATTGCAAAAAAAAAAAACAACGGTCTGATGAGTACTATATTTATTTCACAATTACTTACCGTCAATGTTTTTACATCTTCCAGTAAGAGCTGTATTATATGTGGGTTTAAACAGTTCTGATGGGAGAAAACTATCAAATTCATGTATTCCTAAATTTAAAAAAAACTAACTGTATGCTAGCCTGAAGAAATGTTGGCTAACTGATGACTAACTAGCTGTTATCACAGACTAAGCTATGTTTTAACATCACCGAGAGACTATTAAAAAACAAAAAAAAACAAAAAATGCGAGTTATCTTAATGACAGCACATAGCATTAAGCATGTAAATAACAAAAAGCGCGGTACCCGAGATGCTCGTGTTTTCTGCGAAGGTTGCTACCATTTGGCTAATTAGCTCATTAGGCCAAATGAGCCAGTTGGGCGTCGTGACGTAATCATCAATGGACGCTTGCGTGGCGACAGACAGGCAGACAGACAGGCAGACACACAGTAACTGACAGACGCTCACCTCTTTGCTGTGCGTGGCCACATTGCCATAGCAACGCGGCGAGGAGCACCAGCCCGAGCCGCGTCATGTTTTGTCCCGTGTGAGGTTTTTGGAGGAGCCGGCACGCCACTGTGTGAAGGAGTTGAAGCAAACTTTGCACTCCTCCTCCTCTTCTTCCTCTCTCTCCTCCTTCCCGTCTTGGTCTAAAGGGAAACGGAGGGGAACATGTGGAAATGTTGTCCTGTGAAGAAACCAGAAGTTTGGATCCAACTTGAAAACTGTTTTATGGCTCCTCCTGCTGCCCTGGACCACTCACCACACGCACACGCTGTCTTGAAGTGGTAACCACTAGTTCTCACTCTCAAGCCATTGCATGCACTTTAAATAGACACTGTGTGTGTTTCCTTAGCACTTTAGTTAGCTTAGCTTCGCACATAATGTGAAATTACGTAATTGACAATTCTGAACATCCGGGCATTTCTGGTAATTCCGCAATGGAATGTAAACATACGGCGTATTGCATTGCTTTTGCCTGTGACTAGCATACAAACCGATTTTGTTAAAGTAGTCTAACGACATTTAATCTAATTTTGAAATCAAAATAATGCTTTTCAATGAACCAAGAGCTTCAGTTCATCGAGTTGACCGCCATTTTGACTTGTGACGTCATCTCGGAATTGTCAATACTGTAGTCGGTAGCACGAAAGGAACATATGACATTGTTGATAAGAAATAAATGGTGCAATGTAAAATGTTTTTAAAAAAAAAACACACACAAAATGAACATGAACTAATACGGACAGTTCAGTATTTTTGTAAGTCATTAAAATTGTTTCAAATCAAATGTCAGGTTTTTGCCCATGATGACGACTTGAAAAGAACCCATGAAGAGGACAACACATCTGAAATAACAACGGAAGAAACCTGCCTGGTTTCAGGTGAGTTTAAATCAGAACGACAACAAACTATGACAAAAATACTGTACAAGTGCTGGTGTGCAAAAAAAAAGCAGCTCTGAAAATTAAATCAACAAACTTGATTAATACAATTCTCAATGATGAAAAATTGATGAACAGATTTATCACGCCTGGACCAGCAACATCTCCTCCTCGCAGTATACAAATTCAAAACGCAAATGACTTCTGTTTCAGTGCCGAGCAGTGTGCTGCATTGCAAAGGCATTTGGCGTGCACCGCATTTCATCTGCTCCAATTGTGTTTAAATATGACTGAACAATGCGGTGCCGTGTATGCGGGCCGTACTTATAATCAAATAAAGCGCTGGCTGGATTGCATCCTTGTGCCGGCGTAATGCAAATAGCTTATTATGATGAGAATTCTGAGGCGTGCTCAATTGCTGCACTCATGTTGAAGTGTTCTTCCGCTGAATGACTGTAGTGTGATGGAACTGTGTCCCTGGCTCTAAGGATGACATTAGGGGGGGTCGCGGCGGAGCCTGCTCTCACACACACATACGGATACAAACACACACAAGAAACCAAGGCTGATAGCATATGTACGATGCTCCATAAATGAATAGATGTGAGGACGAGGAGTCTTGATTTTATACACTGATTTTTTTTTTAAACACATTTTCAGCTTCTACATCATTACAAGAGTAGTACTTTACATTACTAGAGTTAAAGAGATTTAAATGCAAAATAAGGAAATAAATATATCATATAAAATATGTACGCAATTTGTCTTCACAGTCATTAATTTAAACAACTGTTATTGGACTTTTTATGCATTCAAAGTGTACTGCGGGCTGATTATTCATTAGCTCTGGGTCAAGGTTCACGATAGATAGTGGGTTAAGTAAATGTGAAATGTAATAAAATAACCCACCCTATTAAAGTGCTGTAATTGAGGATTTAGTGGGTGCTGGAAGTCCCATAAATGGAGCACATTAAAAGTATGACTATTTGTTGAAGGGCTGACGGATGACCTAAAATGTAAAAAAGAACAACACTTTTATCTGCCATTAAACAGAAAATATGAATTTCCTGGTGCTGCTTTATTGGTGCCAATATAACTCACTGTGCCAGCTTCATAAAGTTTTTATTGAGGGGCAAAATCACTGCCAAAAAAAAAAAAAAATGCATAATCTTTCGCAAGCTCTTAAGGCAGCCATCTTGGGAATAGGATGAAACTCAGTTTGAATTCCAACTGCTTGTTAATGACTTAACACAACAGTTTGTCCAGTGCAGATAAGCCATACAGACCTGTGGTAATTAAATAATCTCACTTTGCTTGCAGGACGTTTCACTGGACTGTTGTTTAATGCAAAATAGACTGAATCCACTTTCTATATATTCAAACAAAAAAAAATCATACAGAAAAGTTCCATATCAGGGAATAGTTTACAGATCTTTATTTTATAATGATAATAATAATAATAATAATTATTATTATTATTATTATCCTCAAAGAATCACATTTTTAAAACCCTAAAAATGCACCAAAATTCATCAATTTTCATTTCATCGCATGCTGTTGCCGTGGTGATGCGCAGTTTACAAAAACTCTTTGCATATCCATCAGACCTGGCATTCAAATCAGAATTATTATTTTTTATATGTATGTCTTGCACAATTTAAAAAAAATGCATCAATAGCGCCACCGACACATTTTTAACGAATCATTCCCTGTCCCATATTTACAAAAATTGGGAAGCATATGTAACAGGCCAAGACCTATAAAAATACAATTAAATAATATTTCGTAGACATAGGCTAAACCTAACAGAAAGTCCACAATTTTGACTTAATCTTGGAATTGGGAGCCATTTTGGGCCTTTTAGAGGTCATTTTTAACAAACACCTCGTAAAGAATTTATGTGATCGAAGAGGTTTAAGAGGAAAAGTTATTGAAAGCTTTTTATTTTGTCGCACGCTGTTGCTGTTTGCAAAGATAAATGATGTTGTTTTTGAGGGTCTTACTGTGAAATGCTGTTATTTTGGTGATGAGCGAAGTTGTGCTTTTGCCAGACCTTTTGGAATTATAGCCAGAAAGTTCAAACTTCGTTTCATCTGAACTTCAGTTTTTGTCACTTCAGTGTTTACCATTGACCGGTTTATGGATATAACCCGGAAAAAAAGTACCTCCAGTTAATTAAAAGTGAAACCTGTCTGTTCCTGCTTGTGCCTACTAATTCCCATATGGTGCGGAAATCACTTGTTTTGTGCATGAAGCGCATATGCTTAAATGATTGCTTATGTGCTGATAGAGCAGCAGTTGAAATCATCCTCCAGGGGAGTCCACAATGTTTAACAGAGCATATTTTGAGAAGAACGCAAAGCATTGGAAAGGCGTGATCAACATTCCATGGATGAATGGCTCTTAAAGGCCTCACTGGCTGCAGTTGAAAAGGCCGCCTCAGATCGGGCGTCTTCTTCACAGCCAGTGCGGGATTTTCGTTCCCCGGTCCCTGAGGTTCGCTGTGATTGGGATCGGCTTCAGGTTGTGCACAGAGTAGCCAATTAGGAATTAACTGGCAGGACCACAGAGAGAAAGTAGAAGTGACAGAGGGAGGGAGGACGGCTGGTGGTTTTGGCGCTGGCGATGGCGATGGCGATGGCGGGGGGTCATCGCGTACTCGAGCGTCGCATTCCTCCCGAGTCGCTTTCATCCCGAGCACTTCCGTTTTTCCACATCAAAGTGCTACGTGAGCGCGCGCATGTCGGCCTTGTGATGTGCTTCCACGGCTCTCGCAGCGAGGCTGCGCATCACCATGTTCCGACATCCAAAACACAGACGCGCCATCAAAGCGGCTCCGTGTCTCCTCTGATCTCTCCCTCTTCCTCCTTCGGCCTCCCGCAGCCAAAAAGGTCGGGCCTGTCCTTCTCCCGCCTTTTTCTCCTTTTCGCCTCCTAACTCGCACCTCCGTTCGCCGTGGCAGCTCACCTGGTGACGTGCCAATTGCGCTTGCTCCTTCTTCTTCCTTCGAGCTCTCTGGGCCCCACGCCAAACATATCTTCATCTACTCGTCCTCGAAACAAATCCAGTCAGTCTTCATTCATCTCCTTTGACTTAATCGTTCCTCTCCTTTTCACCTGGAATTTTCGTTTCTCCAGTACGCGTCATCTGAACATTTCTGGCGAAATGTGCGTTTCTAACTAATCACACTGCTATGGTTGTCATTAACCAGCATTGTAGCTCCTTGTTTCTCAGCGCTATCTTTTCCTCTGCTTCAGGGCATTGTTGTGTTGGCTTTTCCCAATGCTTTGGCCCTGTCAGGTTACACAGAAATGGTTTTGCGGAATCTTTCAGTCTGGTGAAGCAAGGGTACAGTCGGTTGCATCCTCTGATATGTTCTATTCTGAATTCATTTGCTATATTCCTACAACTTCACGGAGGACTCTTCATTTTGTAGCATTTCTCTGGACTGCTACCTCCACTTGTATTTGTATGTAATTTTTTTTTTTTTTTTTTTTGGGGGGGGGGGGGGGGCTTAGATTTCAGTCTCCATTTTAACGTTCTCTGCCATTGACAAGTATACTTGTCAATTATATTTTTTTCAACGGGGCTAGATTAGGGAGAATCTGATTGAACCTTGTCCTATCACGTCCAAAAGTAATTCCCGAAAGATGTGTAGAAATGTTCGTCCTACCACGAACAACCGTCCAGCATGGAATATGTAATTGTAGGTGTGTATAGTTTAAAGGGGAGCCCAACCCCAAATTTTTTTGACAATAATATGTTCTATGCAGCCCCACTAGTCTAAATATGGTATTCTCGCTAATATTGCGTTAGTGGACTATGAGTAAGCAGCAAAATCCAGCCATTTTTAATACATCTCAGGGGGCGGCCATTTTGCCACTTGCTGTCGACTGAAGATGACATCAATTTGCTCAGGTCTCAGGTAACAACCAATCACAGCTCAGAAAACAGGTGAGCTGTGATTGGTCGTTGCCTGAGCCCTGAGCAACATTGATGTCATTTTCAGTCGACAGCAAGTGGCAAAATGGCCGCTCCCTGAGATGGATAAAAATGGCTGGATTTTGCTTCATAACTCATATTCCAAAAATTTAATATTAATCAGAATGTCATGTTTAGTCTAGTGAGGTCACATATAACATATTATTGTCAAGAAATGTTGAAGGTTGACTTCCGCTTTAACCCACTTAGCAGATTAAATAAAAATAACATTGTAGTAAGTCTATAAATTAAAATGTGACCAATTTGGACTAGCATCAGACGAACCCAGATTCTTATACTGTAGAGTCATTTGATTTGCACAATAATATTGAATCCGTTGTTCATGTCTTCTCCGATCGTTAGGGTTTCGTCTCCGCCCGTTGTCGTCAACCAATCAGCTCCCTCCAGCCACTTGTCCAGGTGAGCCTCTTGTCTTGTCAGTTTGCTTGTATTGAGTTCGCATGTTTCCTTTAGTCTGTGTTGAACTCGTGTTTTTGTCACCGTCACACGTCACCTAGCTTTAATTACGTCATGTTTCTTCTTGTGGCTTTTGTGTAGGTTGCACAACCCAAATTTGTTCAGCAGTCCAAACGCTAACCTAACTTACCTTTTGCGATGAATGTTTACTCAGCTATGCTGAATATAGTAAGATCATAATTACATTCAATATTTGAATGAGAAAAACTTTGAGGCCATGAATATAATCAAATGAAGAACAGCAAGTATGGCGGTAAGTTAGCATGCCTTCTTGTGACATTTGAACATGACTTATGCTGATGTGCAAACTCACTGCGCACCATTCATAACCTCAAAACGTACCATGTAAATCTTTATTTGAATCACTCTTATGGAAGCTATACTGTATTTTAAATGTAGTGTAATATGGTCATTTTTTGCTTAAAACGTATAGTTGCACCTCGAGATTACAAAGCATGTCACATATGACGTACTGAAGTCATTTACGTATCAAATAAAAATTTAAACAGAACATTCATCCATAAATAAAGTAAAAGCACAGCACATGTTTTGATATGCTTATGGATTCGTCTGTCACCACTGTGAATTTTTCATTAAGCACACTGTCAGAATGTTCCAATCTCATTTTGAGAGGAAGACGTACAAGTGCGTGTATTTGTGGTCTTTTCCTTGTGCGGAACCGTTATTTCCTGTCCATATAACAATTCACCCCATTATGTTGCATGCAAAACATGCATAAGGCTTGTTCAGTTCTCAAATGTTGTGTTTTATATTTGGCCTACAATTTTAATTGCTGTATACGTTAATTAAAAGATGATGATTGCCCTTACCAATATTGTAACTTATTTTTTTCCCTTTGAAAGCTATCGTATGGATGAGTTTTGTTTTTGTCGTTCAACTAATTAAGGTAATACACAATTTGTCTTGAAGCCATATTCATTTATTTAAATCCAATTTCTGCAGCCGTTTATTCTGCTCAGGTTCGTCAGGAAAATTATATTGTGAGTACTGCGTATTTGAAAGAGGCATGTGCGTGCGTGTGTGTATTTGGTGAGTGAGTGTCATGACTTGGCTCTGCTTCAACATCTTTTTTTTTTTTTCCTCTGTGCGTGTAACCCACTGTGGGAGTGAAATGAACCAAGAAACAACTAGAAAGAGAAAGAAAAGAATCAATGATTTGGTTAAGAAATAGGATGAGAGGCACAGAGAAGAGCAAAGAATGAAATTAAACCCTGTCAAGTGAACAAATTATTTAAAACGTGTTTTTGCTTTATATGGATGAGGTCAAACTACTTGACACTTTGCGGCAAATTATTTTAAAGTGAATAAAAATTGGACAAGTTTCTTTCTAGAGATTATTAAAACATAATATATTAGAGAGAGAAACAGAGAGAGAAGTGGGGTTTCCATCCACCCATTTTTATTAGAATTTTCGAGAAATGCAAAAATAAAACTGAATGGAAACGCTAGAAATTCGAAAAAGGGCCCAAAATTCGCACCCCAAAAAAATTTACGCTTGGAGGGGGTGGATTTTAAAACGTATCGAAAAAAGGGAAATGCGAATTTTGGCTATGGCTTTGGCAATGGCGGACGATAAAGTAAGATATGTTTGGGGGGACGACGAAACAAAAATATTTTTGGAATGAATTAAACAAGCGAATCTTAATGCAATTTTAGATTAAAAACAGCAAAGAAACGCTACAAAAGCAAACTCATACGACGTCATCGCACGGCGCAGTCACTTCCTGTTCTTCTTCTTCTTCTTTTTTTATTACTGGCGGATCACATCTCAATATTCGCAAAAGAAGAACAGTATATTATTATAATATTCTTGTTTTGCTTCTTCAGTAGGATGAAATGTTCAATGTCAAAGCTAGCAAAATGCATTTGTACATCCATTCATCTATTTTCTATCGCAATTGTCCTCTCCATGGTCACCATGGAGCCTATCCCAAAATCCCAGACAAGTTGTTTTCGAATAACGTACAGAGGTAGCCATGCGACCTTCACGCCACAATTAACATTCACAGCAGTGCTAAGCAAGTATAGAAATATACACAAGATCAGCATCAACACAATAATGTCACATTCATTTGAGTTTGGCCTTCTATGTCAAACTTGGATAAACTCTACCAATTTTGCTCTCCTGCAGCAAAAGATGTGAATGAAAAGACCTTCTCTTTTGTGCTCAGATGCTTCTTTAATAGAATAAAAATCCATTCCTACCAGGCTTTGCAATGGAAACAATAAAAAGCCTTGTGGCGGTAATCAAATTATTTTGCTTTCTAAAGAAGTGTCAGGTGAGCATTGCAGTGACTTTTTTTTTTAAAAAGTGCATGAGTAATTAGAAAGATACAAAAACGGGGTGTCAAACATTTATTGAATGCAGCAGTCCAGATGCTAATTCAGCTCACACGGTGTAATATCTGGCTTCATCTGCTTATTTATCATAAACGGCTTCATTTATCACAAGTCTTTGACTACTATGTCCCAGGGGTTTATGACATTGCGTGTGTAATTACACCATCCCACACAGCGAGAGCACATGAATATGAAACACGAAAAGAACTAGAAAAGCTGAACCAAGTGACATTTAAAGCAACACATTGTGGAGCTGCTACTGTGAGTTGTACTATTCATTCCAAATTTTTTAAATGACATAAAATAGCATGATCGTGAACTGGTGCACTTTGTCATATCTTCACGTTGCACAACTAAAACAAATGCATACAATACATCAACTTCTCCCCCAATTTTTTATTTTTTTTTTACTATTGCTAAAACAAAACAATGCGTCATGCCAATAATGTTTTTGCTGTTGGATGCCCTAAAAGATGTGCCATTTGTAACCAACAACAGCCATTTTTCGCAGAGAGATGGTATACAGTACATGACAGTACTGTAATATTTGTGTATAGATTTTATAGGTTTGAATTGGATGGGAGCATTTTGTTATTTTATCTAGCATTTTATTTTAAACTAGACTTAAGTGCAATTTCTGCCGAAATTGCGTGGGAATGCTGAAAGCTGAATGCTACTCGCTGAATGCTACTCGCTGAATGCTACTCGCTGAATGCTAATAGCTGAATGCTAATCGCTGAATGCTTATGAAAGAAATGGACAGATTAAATATTTCAAAGGTGGGATTCAAACCATCGCCTCCTTTTCTCCGGTCAAAGCTCCGCTGCATTAGCTGAAAAGTTGTCCAAGCAGGGTTTGAATCCAGGTCTTCCGGTGTGGAAGGGAATTGCTTGTTTAAAATCACGGCTTATGGCGTATTTATATTGACAAGTGTCATCTGATGCTGAAAGCTATCGATGCTGAATGGGGACACATGCTTTTAATCGTTTCAGTGAAATGATAAGGCATTTCCTGATATGATAGAAAAAAACTGCCTAATATTATTGGCATGGGTTATTGCTACTATTTAGAAATACAGTAACGTACCAAACCAAAACTTTTTTTGTGTGTCTAAATAATTATAATCATCACAGTACTTAACTCATTCACTGCCATTGACGGTTATAGACGTCAAATATTCATTTGAACTATTTCTATTAATTAAAAAAAATTTCCCCCACTTTTGTTAACAAGAGTATGAAAACCTAGAATTTTTTTATGGTACATTTAGAACAGATATACAATTTGTGATTAATTGTGAGTTAACTTGTAAAAAAAATCATGCAATTAATTAATTAATTTTAATTGCTTGACGTTCCTAATTTTTAATTGTAATTAATTAATTAATCATAAATTTGATATCTGTTCTAAATGTAAAATATTTTTTCCCTAGGTTTTCATACTCTTGTTAACAAAAGTGGAAAAAAAATGTTAAACTAATAGAAATAGTTCAAATGAATTTTTGCCGTCAATGGCAGTGAGTGAGTAAAAATGAAACTGATTCGTTCAGAAGCTGTATAAAAAAAAAATCAATGTTCCCTTCTGCGCTGTTAGTTCTCTGACCTCTTGTGTTTATTGATGTATCATATCTTGTTACCAACGCTGCAGTTGTTCCTGCTAAATTGTACTGTAATTATCTGTGATAATCAATTATGGATGATAATGTACATGCTGGGTTCTGCTTGGTAGATTTACCACATTAAAACGACTTAACTGTCGTCTCCAAGTGGCATGCGCTGGAGCTAAAATATCGAAGCCTTCAGTGAAATGTTTTTATCTATACATTTTTTTGTTTAATTTATGTGAACTAACTAGTAGTAGAAAATATTTTGTGTTTTTGCGTAGGAGCAAATATTGGCCCGGGGAACTGGATTATTAACCACTCATCCAAAATTAGCCCCTAAGCGGTGCTGAATTGTGAAAAATTAGTTGAAACATTCAAAAAAGTAAAGCCCCAGTCACATTGAGTCACCTTTAGTCAATTTTCAAAGCTGAAAGGAGCCTCATTAGTAATGTCCCCGTTTATCAGCACAGGGCTTTTACAGCCACAGGCATGGGACGCTTTCCAACACCAATTCAGCTGACGGAGGTAGAAAATAAAAAATAAAATAAAAAAAGCTGCGGCTTGCAAAGGAAAGAAACGGAGCAAAAAGGAGAACGTTGAAATGATGAGAGGAAGGCGAGGAAAAGCAACAGTTGAAAAGGTGAAGAGGGAGACAAAGATAGTAGAGGGAGACGTAGCGTGCTAAGTGAATTAACTCCAGCGGATAAGAAGCTTTGTGCTGACTGCCAACTTTGTTAATCCCGCCCTCCACACATACACACACACACACACACGCACACGCACGTCGCCCACTGAGACACATTGCTCATGTATGAGTGTGGATGTGGGAGTGCCATAGGCCCCTTATTTGTGATGCCTGCCTGTGTGGGCGTGAGTATGCAACTATACGCTTGCCTTAGTTTATACATAATATATGCAAAACTTCTACAGTGATCCAACAGTCATAAGGAAACTGATAACCTGAAGGGCTTTAGTACATACAGGACACAATATTAAGTACACTTGCACAAGAATCCAGATCATCTGCGACACTAATAAGGACCGCGCTATAGAAAATCAGCGGATGGATATTTGTAAACAGTATAGCTGTCAAAATTGATCGATTAATCGACATGTAATCGATTATCAAATTAATCGACAACTCTTTTAACAATCGATTAATCATTTGGAGCCATTTTTTGACTTGATAAGTAGAGCTGTCAAAATTAATCAATCAATCGACAAGTAATTGATTATCAAATTAATAGACAAGTATTATCATAATCAAGTCATCGTTTGGAGCCATTGTTTAAATTAAAATAGTCTCTAAAATCTCTCAAGAGTAATTATTATATCAGAGTAGACTGATTATCTTTTGTTTTTAATGAAAATAAGACATTTACTTTTACTTTGGAAAACAAACTGAACCAGTTACTAAATTAGTTTGAAAAAGGTCAGTGGATACAACATCAATTCCTCTCATTTTTATTGCTGAATTGATGTTTGTTTGTTTTTTTCACTAAAAACTACTAAAGGAATAACCTATAATTGGGGGGAAATGGTTTTATAATACACTTAAATGTGAAATAAAATGTCATCCCATTATTCGATTAATCGATGGAATTATCGATTTAAAAAATAATTAAAAGTGACAGACCTAGTATACAGCTCATAAACAGGTGTACCTAATCATATGGCCAAAAAGTGTCTAATAAGCGACAGTCCTAAAAAATAATATATATATATTTTTTAATCAATGGATAAAAAGTCCCAAAAATGTATGGTCTGTTGAGAGAAACTGCAGATGGTGTAAATCCTTGCAATATGTCGCACGGCGAGGTCAGGAGGAGGCTAATGTGACGTCGTCTTTTCCACACTTGGTCCACATTTTCACATCAGCCGCGTTCAGTGAGGTTACATTACCATAAAGTGGAGAGCCGCTGGGTTAAAATCTCATAAGGACTTAGAGAGATTGATCCAATGGTGACTGCAGATTACCAACTATAGTGGTCTTTTAATAACGGTGGACCAGCTGGGACGCCTCTCATGTTGTACTAGCACCGGTGTGTCGATGCTAACCTTGCTGTTGAGGGTGGTGTGTAGTGCTTGTATAAAGAAACAGATTGCAGGGCTGCAGTCGAGTCCACCATTTTCGAGTCCGAGTCAAGTTTAAGTCACAAAGGTTCCAGCCATGGTTACTGGGTGGCCATTGTCTATGCTGGTCTAGTTTGACTGAAAAACTTTATTTCAAGTTACTTTTGAAGGAGGATTTTATTTTTCAGTTATAAAAACATAGTTGGACTCGGTCGAGTCGATCAAAATATTTTGAGTCCAAAACAAAAATGATAGTACAACAGCACTCACAGATTGTCACTGAATGCTAAGTCGCTAATTCCATAACGGATATATAAAAAAAATAAAATCATGGGTCACATGGCCCAAACAGGTTAAAAACTAGCAAAAATACTTGAAAGATAATTGCGATGTAAAGTAAGCTAGCGGCCGTATCCGATGTTAGCCAAAAGCTAATGATGTAAGGCTAACCCTAACCACCGCTAGCCTAAATATATTCATACTAGTGTAGAGGACCGCGACACAAAGTTAAGATTCATCACCAGATTAATATGTAGAGTATGCTAACAAAAACGTTATTCATCAAAGAATAACAAACGCCATGACACTTTACGGCATGGTTACTGTCATAATACGGTTACGGTCGGAATACGCCAAACAGCTTACTGGTGAGTGATATTTTTAGTCATTTGTTTTTAGTTGTTTCCATATCGGAAACTTGACTTTGAATTTATATTTAATTCCTCCCATATCATTAAAATCCTAGCAATTCCCATGTACATTTTGTTGGATAGTAATCGATGAAAACAGAAACAGAAATGCGTTTCTAGTTGAGTTGCCAGCGTCTTAAGTTGGCTGGTACATGAGTAGAAGCGCTTTGGTGATGTGTCAATTCTAAATATCAACATCCTACTCGTCCCTCATGCCTGTGCTTACTCATTCGTCAAGTGAACTCACCCGCAAAGCCATCCTTGGCAAGACTTGGCTTTATCAAAGCGCACCTGTCCACAGCTCCAGCAATTTCCAGCCTTCTGTCCCCCAACTTCCCCCTCATCATTCATAACTCCTTTGGCTGTAACCCACTTCGCCTTGACACTGCCAGACATTACCATCAGCCCCCCCCCCCCCCACAAATCTCAAATTGATTCTTCATCCCTGCCATACAATTCAAAACACTTGTTGGTTCCTGCACCCGCCACCTTGCATTTCTTAGGAATTGGCTTTCTCATTATTTCCATATTACAACTCGACCAAACCGCTATGCCCTTCAAATCTGAGCGCTCACAGCAAATAAAGAATTTGTGGCCGGTCAACTCACAGGATTAAGCAAATATGAACAAGAAAATGACAATATTTTGGTGGCATCATAATGAGAGCATTGCGATAATTAGAAAATAAAAATAAGTTTGGCTTGAAATGAAACGCTTCGTCTCCGTCTCATTTTAGGAATATCACCTGTAGAACACCGGCCATTTGCATCACGAAATAAAAAGCATGATTAAATTAACTGTAAAAGTCTTCTTCTTTTTTTCTATTCAACAAAATGTCCTGCAAATTGATCAAACTACTTCCAACGCTGGAAAAATATCGTTTATTTTCTGCACCCACTTCCAACTTAGAGTTTAAAAGAGAAGTCAACCCCAAATATTATTATTATTATTCACAATAAATTGCTCTATGCAGCCCCACTAGTCTAAATATGGTATTCTGGTTAATATTGCATTAGTGGAATATGAGTTAAGCAGCAAAATTGTTTTCATCCATCCCAGGGGCGGCCATTTTGCCACTTGCTGTCGACTGAATATGATATCAATGTTGCTCAGGTCTCAGGTAACAATCACAGCACAGCTTCAGAAAACAAGTGAGCTGTGATTGGTCGTTGCCTGAGCCCTGAGCAACTGTGATGTCATTTTCAGTCGACAGCAAGTGGCAAAATGGCCGCCCCCTGAGGTGGATAAAAATGGCTGGATTTTGCTTCATAACTCATATTGTACAAATGTAATATTAATCAGAATGTTATGTTTCGACTAGTGAGGTCACATGTATCATATTATTGTCAAGAAATGTTTAAGGTTGACTTCAACTTAAAAATTTAGACTAATTATATTTACAAAAATATTACTCCTTATCCTTACTCTATTTTATATATATTTTCTTTAAAAAATAATAATAATTCAAATTCACACTGCAGGCCATGGGAAGGCCAAAAATTAAGTTCACTTATTTGTCTTAGACAATTTGATTTGATCACATTTGTGCTCATTTTGAGAGGGTTAAACCTCGCAACACTTTCTACAGTCTCACTGTAACTTTTAAGAGACTGCTGAAGCCATGAAGGTCCATCATGACATTTCTAGTCTAGTCTTGTCTACTCTACCCCGTCCTATGCTGCAGCAGCTGTGGTGTGGACAGACAGATGTTGATTAAACTTAATAGCATCAAAGCCAGATCATGCGCATCTGACACACATACAGCGTATGTACTCATAAACATACGCACAACAGCCCCGGATGATGTGTATTAGTGTGTGTATGTTATGGCTCGGTCATTAGTGATATTGCTTCTCTGCATCTGTTAGCCTGATCCCGTTCACTAGCACCAGCCTGGATGATCTTTTGTGTGTGTTCAGGCATTCCTGTCACTGAATGGCTATTAATTATTATTGTGGTCGCACAAATGGTCTCACGTTACTAGTTTAATAAGGGTAAGGTTATAGAAAATGTATATTGGATGCATGTGTGTGGTTTATCATGCTATACATAAAGTAATTGGATTTAAAAATGAAGTACTGTGGACAGTTTAGTGCATTATTATTTTTTTTATCACAGTTGTAACTCTTGTGCAAATCATATAGCGGGAGTGTGATAGTCAATATACAGAAATAATTGTGATTTAGAAGTGAAAATCACATATTAGTACCTTAGTTTTATCACAATTTAAGATTTTTCCAAGTGTTTAAGTGTTATGTTGTGGGTCAAATTGACCTGTTTGGAAAATCTAGAAACAAACAAAACAAAAAAACTCAACTTTTTTTAAATGTTAAAAATGCACTATGTCCAGTAATGCACAGACAAACAAGAGTATGCTATGTCATAACCCTAACATTGCGTTATGTGACATTTTCTTTTATGATTAAACATTAGAACGGGTCACATTGACCCATGAATATTGTTAAACACAACAGGAGGGCTACAACTTTGCCATTTTCTCCCATTTTTGCTGTCATATTTGTTAAAAGAGTCAGTATGACTTAACAAAAAATATACTACTGCCTTAAAATTAGTGCTATATGTAATGTTTATCGGATTTGTAACAAGGGTTGAATTGTGATTTTATTATTAATTTGTGAAGTTACTCTTCCCATGTATTTTTTAACAAACACAATAAATCGTTCTGTTTATTCTGCCCCTTATTATTTGAAAATTGCTTTTTATATTGTACTGCAATATTGATTTTCCCACATTACAACAACATAGGGGAAAATTGGGGGTTTATCTCATGTTTGTATTTGTTATACTGGACGCCATGATATGCAAATCAACTTAACCAACAACTTAACATAACCCAACTGTAGGTCAAAAATGGACCGATCTTCTACTTGGGTCGATTTGACCCAACTTTGAGTTGGGTCTTTCACCCTAGCCCTAGCCCTAGCCCTAGCCCTAGCCCTAGCCCTAGCCCCAGCCCCAGCCCCAGCCCCACCCCAGCCCCAGCCCCAGCCCCAGCCCCAGCCCCAGCCCCAGCCCCAGCCCCAGCCCCAAAGCCCCTAGCCCCAAAGCCCCTAGCCCCTAGCCCCAAAACCCCTAAGCCCCAAAACCCCTAAGCCCCCAAAACCCCTAAACCCCTAAACCCCTAAACCCCTAAACCCCTAACCCTTACCCTTGGATCAGCCCATTTTTGACCCAACTGTTTTTAGAGTGTATGAACCAGAAGTGTTGACATCATCCAAATAATGCGTTTTCATTGGTTTCGACACGCAAATATGTCATGTCCACTGCAATCATCAGCCCTAATTATAACCTATACTGTGCCAGTACAGTTCAGGAGCGAAGTTGCAAATGCCCCAGTGAACTCTTTACAGCATCCCCAAAGGAGACATTCGATGTAATCATCACACTGATTCAACTAAATGTTTTTTTTTCTTCCAACAATTAAAAAGGCTACAGAGTGGAAATGGCAGCGCACACCGATAAGGCTAATGTGCTCATTCCATAGCAAAGTAAAGGCTCTATGGTAATTTCCTGTAGAAATAGCAGCTTCCACGGACGGCGGCGGTTAGTGAGATAGATGGTCCGGTTGAGAGGCAGGAAAAGTACACCTCAGCACATTTGGACTTTATCTATTAAAGAGGTAATATTGCATGATCAAGTGTGTGTGTAGAGGGTGGGGTGGGGTGGGGGGGGGGCACTCACCCACATCCAACTCGGCCTCCCTCCCCCCCCGCCCGTTCTCTCTCTCCTCCCTCTCCGTTTCTGTCCATTATGTTGACTAATGAGCGTACAGTTTCCACTTCTATCCAATGGACACTGTCCCTTCCTGTAGACACACACAGTTTGGAGCACGTTGCTTTAAGACAAACAACAACATGACAAATGACTGTGCACCGATTAAAAACATGAGGCTGTTTACAAGTTATTATAGCAGGAGGTCAACTATAAGCTCCCTCCAGATGTTTGAGGCGGCCTATATCGCCAACTAAATCCGGATATGTCACATTAAGAAGTGTTGTTTGATTATTGTTGTTGTACATTAACTCCCGTTGAAACCATTTCACATTGTTGACGTCCACCATTTTATAAATTGCTTGTCCTCAATAGGGCCACAAGTAACTGCACGTATGCCAGCTGACTAATAACTAACACCTACAGACAATTCAAATTCAGTCTTCAAATGGAAGTTTCTTTAGACAGCGAGGCAGACATGCTAAAAACTGTTCCATCGTACTTTCACGATTTTTTGTTATTTTTATTATTATTATTTTTTTTTTTACAGTAAACTGACTGAAAACGAATTTGCAGTTGTGTGTTGTCAGTGTAGTGCCCTTTTGAGCTACAACATGCCAGGAAGCACTTTGCTGAAGTCTACTGAAAGACATGTAGCATAATTAAGAGCATTGATGCTAACGTAAATTAGCCCATCTGTAGCATTTCTTATTATATGTTAGCATAGGATGAGCATATTGTGATTTCCAAAAAAAAGGACAGATTTACTGAAAGTAAGAGGATGGTCGGAAGTCAGATTTTGTTTTTTCCCTGTTCCGACATGAAAAGTGTTCGAGGCAAAAGTAAACAATCAAAATGGCCGATAGCGATAAATTGTTCTTATTTTGGTCCTCAAAACAAATTTTGACCTCCAGCAAACTTGCCTTTTTCGCAATTTTGCTTCATTGGTTGTTTTTATTTTATTTCACAAGTATTTCATACAGTTCAGTAGTTCACCGTATAAATACTGTCACGTACGTTAAGTTACGTGGAGTTATGTCGAATATTTATGAATGACAAAAGCTATCTCGTTTTATACTAAATCGGGGTTCTTTTTTCCCCCTATTTCGCAAATGGGATTTTTCGAGTTCAAGGGGGCGTTCCCGAACACACTTACTGGTTTGAACTCGGAAAAGTCCGACCATCTTCGAATGCAGCATTAAGAGCAGGAAGAAATATCAGAGAAGGTTATGTTATGGTAGCATTGATGCTAATTTAAATTAGCCCATCTGTAGCATTTCATATTATATGTTAGCATAGGGTGAGCACATTTTGATGTACTAAAGATACTTAAATGATACTCAAAGATGACTACATTATAATATGTATGGGTACAAAATAAAACAAAAAAAAACTATCTTAAGACTTAACTCATGAATATATATTGACATAATAAGCCCAACCATTTTGGCCCCAAAATCTCATTTTCAAGCAGCCGTTTCCCATTGCCGACATAAGTCAACACCCTATTTGAATGCTCAGGAAGTGAGGTACCTAAAAAGTTGAACTACTTTCTTCTACTTTTTTTTAAAAATACATAACAAAAATAACACGCACACACAAAACCCAACAGTTGCGCAGTGACAACACTAATTGGTCTCGTGGAAAAACAATGAAACCCGGACCATTTTTATGAGGTTTCGGTGTATTTCTTAAGTGCAGACCACTGCAAATCCAAAATAATCTGGAGGCTTGTAAAGATTTCAACCTGATTTATTTTTTATTTTTTTTGCAAGTCTGTTACCATTTTTCATGCAAATGGCCTATTGTTTTTAATGTTTTCAATGTTTTCCTGTTGTTGGATCAAACCCTGACTAAGAACATGTTAATTAAACCTGCGTATTTTCTTGTGAAGTGAAGCCGGACAATTAAGGTCTTGTTTCTCTTTGTTTTTCCTTTGATTTGCCAAAAATATGGTCACGTGTGAGCAAAACAGCACAGCAGACAGTGATGAAATGAATAATGGTGAGACAGTGTTGAATATGCGTATAAAGAAGATTAATTATAGCTATTCAAACAACACACAATGCGACAATTATTCAAAACCACAATGAAAATTTGTTTTGTGTGTGCATTCTTATTGTTGTATGTCAGCTAAATGCTAAAAGTGGAAGCACATGACGTTTGTGGGGATATCAAACGTTTATCATACAAATCATTACATTTCAGGTAAAAGCTTTTTAACGTTTTCTGCACAGAGAATTGTAATAGGTTTACGTAAATATGATTGTCCTACAAATGGCAACATAACAGTGTGTGAGTGCTACCCCACTGCGCCTAATTAGATTAGGAACAATGAGCGCTCTGTGGTGGACAAAGACAATAGGCACAATCCCCAGGCATTCTTGCGTCACTCTCAATTTTTAGCCCTCTTTCTCTAAAATCTCTTTTTGTCATTGAAAGATCAACTGCAGTGGCAAATACCTCCGCCAAGGCAGAAGAGAGTGCGTTATTTTGCATACCAAATGTAACCAACAGCTGTTGATTTATGATGGAAATTTAGTAGAAGAGGTTGCAACATGTGATTATGCATTTGTCTTAAGTAGGGACGTTCAAGACCACTTTTTTATAGACCGATATCGATACTAAAATCTTCAGTACTCACTGATATTGATAACAAGTGCCGATACCGTTAAAAGAAAAAATTCCACACACAAAAAAACAATGACAGATCATTAAAAAATATATACATTTGTATCCCAATTATAGCAAATTTCCATAAAATTGAATGAAAGTAATGGCAATTATAGTTGTTCAATTTGCTGATAAAAATATTTTTGCATAGAGCACACAATAAAATGAATTAAAAAAATTTGATGAATAAAATAAAACAAATAATCCAGTGGCCAGGAGGGAAAAAAAAAAGTCCCAATCAAAATGTGGCCTGGTATCAGCCCAATACCGATACCTGGTATCGGTACTCACCCATCCCTATTCTTAAGACTTGGTGAAACAGCATGTGGCTTATGATTCAATGAGAGGTTCACAAGGCAGCTAATTCCTTCTTTATTTATTGTAATAAAACCATACGTACAGCAAATATTTATCAAAATGGTGCTGCCCTTTTGCAATAATGCAATATTAATCAGAGTCCTGTGGTTTTACTAGTGCTGGCAGATACAATGTTTTTTTTTTGTTTTTTAAATTCAGTTTAGTTCCCTTTCTGCATATTTACACTGTGCCATTTTGCCCCTTTTTTGCAAGAAAGTCTTATTTACGCTGCTAGCAACGGGTGTAAAGCCCTTTTCACACTGCACACGGCAGCATGACATCAGACAAGCGCCTCCAAATGGACAAGAGCTGGCGGAGTAACTTAGTGTTATTCTCGCGGACTTATTTACAAGTAACTGCATGATTAAACGATCCAAGTGAACCGCCGAGCCATTAGTTTTTCTCTGCTGCTCGTGTCCTCCTCTTCCTAGACTCGTTTTTTTTTACTTCCTGGGAGGCAGTGCGTCCAAATTTGGGCATGCTGGCCACCGCTAATTTCGCGTTGTCGCGTGGGTCCTTCACACTGAGCAGTGCAGTATGAAAAGGGCTTTAAGGTGGTGGAAACATTGTATTTTTAAAAACCCTACATTTTTAACTAATGCAATATAATTCCGTCGAATGTAAGTTAGCTCGCCGAAAGCTAGCATGCAATAAACGAATTAGCATTGAGGTGATTTTATAAACATTCAAATAACTGCTGCTTGACACATAAGAGCAACGGAGCACACAACAATAAGCACACAGCTCTACTGTAAATTCAGACTTGCCATCAATGAAAGATGGCTCAAAAATCTGTAACATAGCTGGGGGTGAGAAAGGTGAACCGTGGCATAGCGAGGGTTCATTGTAGCGAAGCTTATCCCGGTTGACTTTGGTCAAGGTCGCCAGCAGTCATGGCACACTTACAATTCACACTTATGGACAATTAAGTCTTCAATGAACCGAGCATGCAACCTCGTCGCAGAGGACGGATGTGCGAACCGCCGCTCCGACACGCCCGCCTGCTAACAAACGATGCAAAAATCAAATATTCAGTCAGCCAAGTATTCAAATGTGTCGACATGCTGACAGGGACTATTTGAAATGATTAGAGGTCAAGAATAGATGTTAAAAGGTAGCTATACAAGCAAGTGTATTTTTATGTGTGTTAAAAAAAAATGATGGAGGAAGCAGTCCGGTGGTTATTAATCAGTAATTAGTATGATGTGATGAAGATTAATTCACTGATTCTTTTATTGCCCATCTGCTGTGCGTACACACACGCACACACATTAGATTATGCAGTTGTGTAATCAAGTATCTTTTAAAATGTTATCCATATCAACAGCAGTGGCATAAATTCTGCTTTACAAAGCTCACCAATAAAATTGTGCTTTTGCACTATTTGGTTTCATGAAAAAATTATTAACATAAACACTTTGCTTCTAATACATCGTACTTCACTTCATATCAATATAAGCCATATAGTACAGAACTACTGCACTGTGTACATAGCCAATTTCTTCTTTCTTATTTGAAATGTTCAATTTGATATCTCAATACTTGTATCGGGAATGTTCACCTTTGAAACGAATGGGGGGGAGGGGGGGACTCCCAAAATGTTAATGTTTTTTTAAAAACCTTCATAATGACATAATTAGGGATGGGTGAGTATTGAAAAAATATAATTGCCATTAATTTCATTCCATTTTAAGGAAATTTGGTATAGTTGGGATATATATGTAATTTAAAAAAAAATCTGTCATTGTTTTTTGGGGGGAAATGTTATGCGTCATAAGTACTAATGGTATCGGCACTTGGTATCGGTATCAGTATCTGTCTCAAAAAAAAGTGGTATCGAGCATCCCTAGAAATAATTAAATAGAATTAAAAATAATTAAACAGTCTCTCCACCAATACTAATTGTGCTGGTCATTCTGGACTCGCCTCCTCCCTCAGCTTCTCAGTACGGCAATAACGTTAGCTGCTCTTTGCAGAGGACAATGAATATATGCCTGTTGGTACTGTCTTGTCTGTCATCATACGTTGTTGCACATGCTCAGATATCAGTTGCTTAAAGGCCCGTTAGCTTGTGTAGCTCGCATGTCTACGGTGTTTCCCATTATATGTTTGCATATAAGCTATCAAAGTCTAGCCCGTATCTTTAAAATCTTTTAGGTCAGGTGACTCGCATCTCAAGGCACCACTCGATATATATATATATATAAATGTTAATGAACGAACTATATACATATATGCTATTCACAAAACAGGTGGAAAGCTTCAATCGGTACCGAGAACACACACAGCAAGCGTTGTCTTTTGTTCTCTGGCATTGAGCAGGTCTGTCAAGTCTTTGGTCAAGCGTGCTGTGAGATGCTGAACGCCTGAAAAAGCCCCACGCGAGTCACCTGCTGTCTTACGCCGCTCTCCGACAGAAGGAGCACATTTCTTCACCCAGGTCGCAACTCAGCACTTGTCGCTTTAGTTAAGTTAACTGTCAGGGGGGAAAAAAAGTCTGCTGAAGCAATGTGGGAACACCTCAATGACCTGTGATGATTTGTTTGAGTGAAGTGTCCTGGTGATTCAAACACACTCACACACACACCAAAAAAAACATGGTGGGGCACAGAGAAACCATGTGAGGAAAGGCACCCAGAAAACACTGGAGCTATTGAAGTTGCCATTGATTTCATGCAATTTTAAGGAAAAATGCTAGACAGTGTTCCCTCACTATAACGTGGTTCGCTTTTCGCATCGTCGCTGTTCACGGATTTATTTTAAGAGCTAGTTTGCTTTTCTTTTTCTTTTTTTTGCAGTATTATACCTATTCTTTTAGAAAAAATATGAATTTTTAACATAGAGAGTATTTTAAATGAGAGAAATGTGAAAAAATGAAAATTCCTCACAGCGACAAGTGTATAAAGTGTGTGGTGAGGGGTTTTATAGCCTTAAACATTTAGAATAAAACTGAAACCTTTGCGGATTTCACTTATTGCGGGTATTTTTTGGAACGTAAACCTAGCGATAAACGAGGGAACACTGTATTGGAATATATAGGTCTTTCTTTGAATTGTCATTGTTTAATTTTATGAATTGAAAGTACTAGTTGTATCATTACTTGATATCGGTATCGGTGACTGCTCAAGAGTTGATCGATATTAGTCTGGAAAGAAGTGACATCCCTCATTTTAAATATCTTGCAATTAACAAACAGTCCAGATATTTATTTAAAAAAAATAATAGTAGTAATAATAATAATAATAATAATAAATAAACTAAAACAATTAAAAGTAAAAAATAAAAATAAAAATGAACAAACATGCTCTAAAAACTAATTAAAAGTAATTGGATTAATTTAAAAAAGAAAAGTCCCAAAAAAATTACCTTTATTAACATGTTTTTGTTGGTGTGCGAGGAAGCAGGAGATCTCAAACTCAGATCTCCTGATAGTTGAGGCAGTTGAGCAAACCAATATACCACTATGCTGTCCTACCTACTTTTCAGAACTAAATGACAGGATTATACACTCTAAAAAATTTTTTTTTTAAATAACCCAACAATGGGTCAAAAATGGACCGATCCTCCACTTGGGTCAATTGACACAACTTTGAGTCAAGAAATGTGTCTTATAGTGTAAAACAACTCATAAATATTGGTCAGATCCTTCAATTGGGTCCAAAAATGGGGTCATTTTGTATCAAACAACCCAGAAAGTTGGCTCAAATTGACCCTTAATGTGGATCTGTCCATTTTTGATCTATAATTGGGTTCTTTTTGACCCGACTGTTTTTAGAGTGTGATAAAAGAACGCACCACCGCCATTGTGTCAAACAAAGCGTGTCTGCTATTAATAACAAAACAGCACATGCTGGAAACAAAGCTCACCAAATGCTTGATGTCCTCCATTATTATCCTTTGTTTGCTGTCACATTCTTCTGGGTTTGGATGTGTCATGATTCTTATTACAACCCAGACGTGAGCGCTGATCTTTGTTTTACCAAAAAGACTTTCCGACATTTTGGCTCAATTCTTCCTGGGCCCTGTGTTATCTCCTCTCGGCACAAGTGTGCTTTTTTTTCTCCTTCTTTTTTTTTTTGTGTAATGAGAGCGTAGCAGAGGATAATGAAACTTGTCTGGAACAATATAGTGGCTTTTGATAGCAACCGTGTGTATGATTAGCATAATAAGTGACATTTCAATTGGTGGAGAGCAGACCTATCAAAAGCTACCGCTTTGATAACAAGCTGGAATTAATTTTGTGGATAATGGAGTCTGGGTGAAAAATCGGCAAGAAAAAGGGGGTCGAGGAGGGGAAGTGTATTTATTAAAGGGGGGAAAACAACTATAAAGGTAGTCAGGTGTGTTCAGGGGGAAGGGAAGGAAGGAGGAGGAAAGATGTCACAGGAAGTACGGCGTTGTTTCGACATGTCGTTCTCTTCCCTCGTTAGGCAAGCGCAGGAAGGGGGAGTGCAGGACCTTAAGGGGGGGTATGTGGGGGCGGGGGTGGGGGTTGACACTTTCTTTTGTACTTTTAAGGCTCCTTATTATCACCTTTCAAGAGAAAGCCACTCTTTCCTCTCCCACAGCACACAAGTTTTTATTCCCTCTCTCGCTTTCTTTTCTCTGCTATAATTACATGCTTGATTAATTATAAGGGGATCAGAAAGAGTGAAAAGAAGAGGTGGAATTTCAGCTCAGAGGAAAAAGGAACCCTGCACCTACAAGCACATGCTCACACTTAACGCTGTTTATCAGGGCCTTCGTACGAGATCTGCTAACATTTGGCTAGCAACGAACCTCAAAGCAAGTTTTACATCTTGGCCTAGATTTTTTACACTACACAGCCAGTGCTCAATTTCAATTTCATAATTTTTACGGACTGTTTTTATGCCCATTACAAAATACAAATATTAAACTCACCTACCGTATCCCCCGTTACATCACAGATTTTTATTATGGAGCGCATGTACTTGTTTGTCATGGAAATAGGGGTGTAACAAAAACCGGTTTGAGCCGGAAAATCTTTATTTTATTTAATGTATTTATTTATTTTTTTAAGATGTGAGTGTATCGAGTCAAACCGAATCGAATCGTTTCACTTTGAAATATATCGAGATACCGATCAAATCGTCTTTTATTGGACAGAAGGAAATGACACATTTACAGGACTGGAAAGTTCAAGGTAAAATGACAACAAAAAAGTCATTGCATCACACGCTCTCAAATTAAGCCGTACCATATCGAATCGAGTCGAATCGAATCCTGACGTTCCACTTTAAAGCTACCGAACGTAGAATATTCCATTTTGAAATGCTGCTGCCACCCGCTGATGAAAAATAAAACTGCACATATACCCTTCTTCACAGACTTTCAGTCATAAATGGTCAAATAAAAAGGATACTGTAAAGATTTTTTGGGGGGGAAAAATATTGCATATTTGCAGCGTAAAATTGAACCGTCCTTGAAGTCATTGTTGTTGATTTTTATGGGTTTTTACTACTATAATGCCCTCGCAAGTATCTGATCTGAAAACATCCACTTCTTTTGTACATTTATTTCTTGATATGCCCGAATTGTGCCAGTTAGGAGCACACAAATCGGATTGATTTGAACCATGCATTGTAGCACCAGACTCATACTGTACTTAAATTATTAATTTCACCAACCCTAAGGTAAGACAAGCAGCCTCATTCACACACAATCATTCGCAACAACATTCCAATGATTGCATTTTCAGGCTTTAAAACACTGATGACTTGTTAATTCAACGACTACAACACAATTTAATTGGAGAAAAACAAACAATTAAAACGGTGCGCATGTAATTATAACAACACACCAAGTTTGTGAAGAGGAACGACAATTACTTGCCGCTGAAATTGGGTTTCAGCTATTTTTTTGTTTTGACAAAATAGGTGCACTAGGAAATGATTTGATTCGGTGGGATTAGGATTTGATTCAATATGGTAATGAGTTTCTTGTCATTTTACAAAAAAAGAATGAACTTGTCTGTAGCTTACTGTAAATGTGTCATTTCCTTCAAAGATATATCTCTCCAATAAAGGACGATTCGGTACGTATCTTGACATATTTTAAAGTGGAACGATTCAGTTGGATATGATTCAGATTTTCCGATTCAAATTGTTTTTGTTACACCCCTGACTGCCACCATACAATGCTTGCATCTCAAATTTGTGCCGGCAAGTCCTCAATTTCAAAAGATGCTTGAGGACGTTTTTTCTGTCTCGGGTACTTAACATCACAAACTTTTGTCCACATGAATGTCAATCTGAAATAATTTTCAATTTCTAAAATAGTGCTGAAAAAGCTAATTCATTATGCTAACAATAGTCAGGTTTCCATCCAAATGTTTCGAATTTTTTAAGCGAATTTTGTGAAAATGCGCAAAACGGACATGCGACTTGTGCCCGCCGCTGTAGGTGGCGCTATACACCATAGAGATGTGATCCACCAGTAATTTAAAAGAAGAAGAAGAAGACCAGGAAGCACTGTGCCGCGCGATGACGTCGTATGAGTTTGCTTTTGTAATTCTTGATCAACCGTAGCGTTTCTTTGCTGTTTTGCATTAAAATTTGCTTCTTTAATGAATTCAAAAAATATTTTAGTTTGTCTCCCACCCCAATCACACCTTGCTTTATCATCCGCCATTGTTTTGTGACTTGTTTTGTGTATTCGGTCTTGCCAGCGTTTATTCGCAAAACCTGTTTCCATAACCAAAATTTGCATTCTCCTTTTTTCGATACGCTTCAAAATCCGCCCCCTCTAAGCGTAAAAACTTGAACTTGTTTGCAAATTTTGGGCCCATTTTCGAATTTCTAGCGTAACCCCACTATTGTTGTATACAACACCCGTTGCCAGCGTTAGCGGCTAGTAGCAAGCAGTTAGCCGCTAATTGCCCCAAATAGGCCGGTATGTCCCGTCAAGCTTCTTTTCAAAGGCAGTTTAACAAACCAGGCTCACTCAAATGTGTCATTTTAGCCGGCAAAATCGCTTCTGCGGATCTGACGTCACTCTGTATTATAACCCAAAATCTCACTTGCGAATGTTTCTCGAGAAGAAAATACAGTTTGCTGCTATGCACAATTTAAATAGAGGTCCTTTATTATATGTGAAATGTTTTTTTTTTCCTTGATTTTTTTAATCCGAATAGTCGATTATTTGATAGAATTTTTTAGTGTTGATCAGAAGCGAAAAACCTGACCTACATGGATGTGTGTGGTGGGAATAAATGAGCTCTCTGCTGAGTTGCTTGTTTTGTCTCTTCGTTTCCACATGATTGACCACAGAAATATTACAAAGCAACACATCTCCACTCTTCCGCCCCCAAATCCCCACGATCTAATACTTTGGGGTTTGAATTTTAAACCTGTTGCAACTGTCTTTTTATTTTTTATTTTTTGTTTCCCCTTCAGTTCCCTTTTTGCCCATCAGATTGGGGGTCTTTTATCATGACGTAACATTTGAATATAATTTGACAAATGCGCATTCACCTCTATACTTAAGCGTATATGCGTGTGTAATTATGTGAGCGCACGTGCATAAGTGATGTGATGTGATCAGACACCAATAAGAGCAAATCTCATTAACATCAAACTACTTTGGCGCTAATCAGGTTACGGCGCGAGCAGCAAGCCAATGGCGGCTCCTAATGCCATTAAGGCGAGCCGTGATTGGATTGGGATCTTATTTCGACTTCCTGAAGGCTGCCAGCATTTTAATCAAGCTAGCGCGGCCGCAGTGATGTCACGGGCCGTTAGAACAGCCAGGGAGTGATGTCACAGCTCATTAAGATCGGAAAGATGTTGGTGGGGATGATTGGAGCCGACTGATGTGTTTTAGTCGATGGGCGCCTAAATAGACATACGAAGGCTTCATGCAAAGGTTTTGAGAGTGCTTGCTGAAACTGCGGAGGACAATTAAACATGCGCAACAGAAGAAGACTACGCAACTGGAAACGGAATCATTTTAAGTGAATTAGGCCAGTCTTCTCTCATCTTAACACCCAGTCGGAGTACTTTTCTCAACATTGCTATAGAATTAATTAGAATGACATTCAGGCTGCTTCTTCCTCCGAAGTGTGAGTTAATTGAGCTCAGTAGTTGGGCAAAGAGAGAAGGAAATAATCCTCTGTGCTGGTTTGATGGATTTTGCGAGAGAAACCGACTCCACCAGTCGTATTCAATTAAAAGTTAAAGAGGTCCACTTAAAGGGCAAGTTAGCAATTAAGAAATAAAATCACTTTTTATTTTTGGTAAAACTTAGTATGACAGTTGTCCATTAGTATAATCATCTGTTAAAACCGTTGGCCCTATTTTGTGCCTCCACCATATATTGTGGACTATAAGACACACTTAAAAACTTTTAACTTGAACTCTTTTACCGCCAAAAACGTTTAATGACGTGTACTAAAATCCCGATGAATGCCGCCAAAAACGTTATTTGACGTTAACTACGTTTTCTTTTGTTTTTTTTCAATGGGCAGTGCAACATCTTGTAAATGGGGTTTGTGAAATCCAAAAACACCCACTAACTATGGCCAGCAGATGACAGCATTGTATCTCTTTTCAATGGGCTCCCGTGTATCTAATGACATGAAAACATGGCGGATCTTAGGAAATATAACGTTTTCAAGGATGACGAAAGCATTTGTCACATTAAATCTAATTCATAGAGCGTCACTAAACAAAAAAAATATTAGTGTCAAAGTCACTGAAAATTTATCTTTTCACAAAAAGCTTATTTTCTCCTTTACTTTACTTCCGGTACTTTATCTGTCGTGAAGTTCATCTCCTTCGGGTATCTGTTACAGAAAAAATGGCAGCAAAACATGTTGGCGATTACATATATATATATATTTTTTTTTAAATGTATGTCAATGTGATAGAACATTTTTTGCATTAAAATGAATAGTGGGTTTTTAAAATGAATGAATTAAGAATAAAATATCTTACAAAAATTACTAAACGAACATACAGTGTAGGGACAAAATTTTCAAAAACATGATTTTAAAAATACTTAATCATAGATATGGTAAAAGAGCAGCTTTTAACCTGCTTTTAAAATAATTGTATTGCTATGTTGTGAATCTTTCTTCATCAATTTTCTTCACTCTGATAATAAAGAATAACAGCAAATGAAGGTACTGTAATATACACAAGTACAGGAAAAAAAAGAGCTTTTTAAAGCTACTTGCTAGCTAGATGGCCATAAATCACCAAAAGTTGCCTTAAAATAATCTAATATTCTCTCTGTTCTGCCTGCTGAAAAACGCTGAACGATGCCATTCACAAGATGGCCGCCCTATCCAGCATACTTACTGGCCCCGTGACATTAAGTTAAAACAAAGCATTCTGGACAGTTTAATCAATTTAACCTAGCCAACCCTGTTGGAGCCACTCCATTCCTTCTTTGATTCTCCCCTCGATCGTCTCAATTTGAAACGGCACCACGGCGTTGATCGGCGCTCGCTCGCTCTCCCCCGGCTCTCCCGCTGCAGATCGATGGCGAGGGCGAAAAGCTAATGACCCGTCTCAGCAACCAATTCACTCAGCGCTGCCTCGCTCAGTACCTGTCCAAACCTGTGAGCGGCAAAGAAAGGGGAGCGTCTTGCTCTAACTCGCAAACTGAAAGCTTATTGAGGAGAATGAAGAACTATAATGAATTGAATTTTCAGGGCATTGATGAACTGCCATAAGTGTGTAAACCTCTGTGTATTCCATATACAAATACAGTGCGTTTAATTCTGGTTTGTGATTTCTGCATATGTTGCCATTGATTGATTGATCCAGTGACCTCCGCTTCCTCCCATATTCCAAAAACATTTATTTGCTGAGGTTTTTTTCAGGTTCATACCGTGCCCCTTTTTAGAAGGGCAGTTTGAGCCTTCCTTCTAATTTGTTTTTTTTCTCCTCTTCATTTAATAAACTCAGGACGCTGAAAGGTGACCCGCCAGGCTTCAAGCAATAAAGAACACCTATAGACAGTAAGTCTTCAATAAATCTAACATCCATTTTTCTGAATGTGAATAAAACAAGCAAACTCGAGATTCATGGCAAGACCCCCCGGAACCATCAGAACCGTGAGACAAGTCAAGCCAAGTTTATTTGTATAACCCTTTATGACGAGAGATTCAAAGAGCTTCACAAACCCGCATTTGTCAAATATTAGCGTTATCCCCGACTTCTCGCCACAAATTATACCTTGGCTTGTAATCAGAGCAATGTCAATCCCCTGTTATTGCCGTGGCAACCCCACACAATCTACTGAAAATATTGGCGGACCAGCCTGGAAACAAAACGTGCCAATTTGTATCCAACACGGGTCTTGAAAATGTATTACACTTTACAACGCTAGAGGGAGCCCTTGAGCTAAAATGCCCACTTGTTGATTAAATAATCTCAATATAGTAGCTAGATTTGATTCTAACCTCACTTAACTAACCCTCCACCACCTCTGACAAGTGTCTTGACAAAATCACAAACGAAGCATAAAGCAAAATAGATGTGTTAGCATACTACTAGGCTAGCATTTAGCACAGTAAATGATGTTAGCCACGGGTGCTACACTGGTAGCATGACTTCTTTATAGAGTGATAGTATAACACTAAATGTTGTCAGTTTGAAGTTGTTGTTTTTTTATGAAAAAACAAAAAAATAGAAAGATCTTGAACATACCTGTCTGATCTTCTTTCACTCTGCTACTGTTTAACACTTAAAATTAGCATGTATAGCTAACAAAGTGTTTATTATTGTGACTAGAAGAGAATATTTCTGATTTCCTTATTTCCTATGGAAACATGAGTTACTCCACCCAACTATTGCTGAATTAGGGGGGGGGGGGGGGTTCTTTAAAGACAAACTAACTACAACTTGGGGGGGGGGAGATTTTAGCTTAGATTTAGCTTAGTTTTTCAATGCCTTCTAGTTTCAAGAGGATTGTCCAAACAGTGGCTCATAGTTGGCTCGCTTTTGTCGCATTTAATTCTAAATGCTGCACAGGAGTCAGTTGGGTCTGCTCGAGTGGTGATAAATATGAACTGAATTTACCTTTAACCTCAGAAACCGCAGCCACCCAGTCAGATGTAATTTAAAATCAATATTTGGGTTTGGACGGACTACAGTACAATCCCTGTAGGTCTGAAGAATATTAGCTGAGAAACAGTCCTGACAAACGCGAATCTTGGTAACTTCGGCTATCTTATGCTTAAAAAAAAAAGAAAGTAAAACAGATGTTTCAATCAGCAATCTTGTGACTTCCTTCAAAATATCAAGAATGACAGCACACTTGACAAGCTCCATTTCTTGCATTGTTGAAATTAGCTACTTTTAAGGGGTGATCGTGTCTCATGCAAATGAGGCTAGCCCTTATCCGACCCAATTACTGTTGGGTAATTACGCTAATGAGACGGTCTTATCACCTTATCTGAGTATTTCATAACAAGTATTTTTTGGCCAATTGCTCTCTTGTTGATTGATTGAAACGACAAATTTCACAGCTCGATGTGTCCCCAAAGATCAAGTGATGTATTAAGACCCACATTTGGGGTTAGAAGGTTTATAATTGTCATTGACGGCGTGCCAGAAAGGACGTGATGAACGACATTAGGCTTCTGTTTGCTCTTGCCAGCGGATGTGTGTGTGTCGCCATCAATTTTTGAGCGTGTTTTCCCATGGAGAGCGAGCGAGGTAAATGCATATCAGACTGTTTTTGCCAAAGGGGTGGCAATTACGGCAGTTTTTAATAACGGTGCTTTATAATCATTTAGCGCTGATGATGCATGAACACACACATACACACTCGTACACACGTCGGAGAACAACACGTGTGATCATCTCTTGAGGCGCAAATGAATTCAGATGTGATAGGCACTGGAGCTTAACTAAAGGGGGAGCCGGGGGGGAGGGATGGGTGGATAAGAAGGCAGGAAGTTCGAGAGAGAGAAAGGCGGGAAAAGTTTTGATGCAGGATGATCATTCTTGCGTGACAATATTCTGCTGCATAGATCATTTCTCATCAGTGTGCTGTGGGAATTTTTTGTACACGTTTCCAATGGAGTGCTATCGTCGCCATACCTCATTTAAACGCATTTATAGTTTCCCGCTCATTGTGTGTATACAATATAATAAATATTTCAGCTGAAAATGATTTTTTTTCTCTTTGTAATGTTTGTGCTTCCCATGAGACGTTCCTTCACTAAGCCTATTTGATCCACAGAATATTTAGAACTGTCTCGAGACTTAATCTCTCTGTATTTGCAAAACAAAGCTTTCTTTTTCTTTGTTTTACTCAGCATTAGCATGGCTTGTTGTAAAGAGGGAGCAATTAGACCAAAAAAATATGAACTACAAGTGAAGATTTCAGGTACAGTATCAAATGTGAAAATTAAATAAAGTTTTAAAGCGTAAATAGTAACATGGAAAAAACAACAAAAATGCTGCATATTGACTTGGAATTTCCTTGTTTAAAAAAAAAAAAAATTATTATCCCAAATTTTTGAAATGGCCTGAGCGGATAATTCGAACCCGGGACCTCCTGACTGGGAGGCAAGTGTGCTAATCACTAAGAAGTTGCCTCACCGCGAATAGTAAAACAACCTTGAAATTTGTTGAGATTCTCATTTTTAAGAATAGTACAATAAATGTGTCAAAACTCAACTTTTATGTGGCGCCATGTTGATGGATGAATATAGATGGATGGCATGATGGAGGGAGGGAGGGGATGGTTGGATGGAGATGGGGGTGGCATGATGGATGGATGGATGAAAACAGATGGATGGCAGGATGGATGGAGGGAGGGATGGACGGAAGGATATAGATGGGTGGCATGATGGATGGATGGATGGATGGATGGATGCATGCTTAACAGAAGCTCAAATTCCAAAGTTTGGTTTGACTTAAAAGTCCCAAAATATTTATTCCAATTCTGACATTTGGAACATCACCCGCGTTTCACCAGTGTGTGATCTTTTCCACCTTGTTTTCTGTGATCAAGACGCGCCACGAAATCAAGACTCAAAAGTTATCCACTTCTGTCTGAAGTTGTGAATTATTCATCCATTTTCACACGATTCGGCTAATTCATGTAGCAAATCAAGCGCATCTTTTCGCATTCGGCGCCGGCCGCTCGCCTCCCAAATCAGCATCCTCGTGTGCTTGAACCGACACTTGATGAGGGCGCGCTGTGACGCGTGTTACTTCTAACTCACGCCGTTATGAAAACATCATCGCATTCACTGATCCGTCTTCAGCATCCTCGCGTCAAAGCAATCAACGCTGCAAAATATTTCGCTGTTGAAGACGATTGCTTCATCAAAGGGAGTCATGGGACCGACCCGGTTGGTACGTGACGTGTGTCCATGTGGAAAACCATTTGAGCATTCATTTGCTATCTTTGCACTCCAGCACAAGGTCAATGTACAGTATTACACATAAGTGAGCACACTCATCATATTTCTGCAGATATTTGATGAAATCTTTTCATGGAACAACACTGAAGAAATGACACTTTGACACAATGAAAAGTACTCATTGTACAGCTTATATAACACCTTTACCCTCAGCCTCTCGAGCAAGGCAGTTGTCATCTTGGGAGGCGTTTTTGTGATCATTACCATGTTGGAATAGTTTTACCGCGCAACTGTTGTGGTGCTATTAAATATTTTTATAATAATTAATTCAATGAATTGATTTCTACAATTATTCAAAGGGAAATATTAATCATGATTAATTTGGAAATAATTGCAATCATTTGTTTTTTGGTACAAAACAAGAAAATGTTTAAAAATATTTTTTTTAAAAAGTAAAGACAAATACATTTCTTTGAAACACTATATTTATGAAAGTTGCTTTTCGACTAAACAAGATTAAATTAGTCATTTTAAAATAAAAAAAGGTGCAAATATATACATTTTAACAACTCAAAATGACGATTAATAATCTTTTCTTTTTGTTTACGATTATGCCGATTTTGTAGTGTAATAATTGAAATTGTAATTGAATTTCGATTAATTGCACAGCCCTAGGATTGTCGTATTTATGAACGTCATAAGATGACATCCACCGCACGCCTCCACGGATCACATTACACCACCTGCGCCTCAAGTTAGACCGGGTTTTTAGCGAGTCCAAAATCTATTCTACTTTTCGTATTTCACACGTTTTCTTGTGTCGGACAGGCACAAGAATTAGACTGGCGATAAAACCGGTTAGATGCTGAACTCACTTTGCAACAGTCGACTTTTTCACTGACTAAAAACACATTAATGACGTGATTATGATGATCAAAAGCTCCATGGACCAGGACAACGTAGATAAAGGCTTCAAGGATGTAACCTTGCCCTGGAAATGTAGCTAAGTATGTATTGTACTATCTCCTACAACGCCAAAAGAAGTGGTGAAGGCCGGAGTTATTATTACAAATTATTATCAGCCGGATAGACTGCAACACAAGAACAACTGCGTATTCACTCGACATGTTTGTCCTTGTTTATGACAAGTGATGAGAAAAAAAACATGATTATCTAATCCTTGCACTAAGTTTACCCCTTTGGCCATCTGATGTTGTTGTACAAGGGCGACTGTGTGGGCGGGCAATGTCCACGCACAACAATGATGACGAGAAAGCTGTTGAGTGTTCATCTTGGTGCAGACGAGGCACCACACCACTCGGGGGCCACGAACAAGACAACGTTGACGTTAGAAAATATGGATGGCCAAAACTGCCCAAATTAAAAATAAATAAATGACTAAATAAATAAATATGGTGAAAATAAAATGGATATAAAAAATATAATTCCAAAATAAAATACAAAAAATTTATATAAATGGAAATAAAATCAACTAAATATATCCCTAAATAAATTTAAGTAAAATTAAATACAAAAATGAATAAATATAATTAAATATAAATTAATAAATACAAACACTCTGCTCTCACATTTATTTATTTCATACTGGAAAACGCTCTGTCAGGTCGAAATGTTATTCAAATGAGGGGGCGGTCCTAAGCGTGTCTTGGGTTGGACTCCTTTCATTGGTCGAGTGAGCGGGTCGGCAACCTGACAGAGCGTCTGGCGTCTGCAGCAGGAAATAAATAAATGTCAGAGCAGAGCGTTTTTATTTATTGATTGATATTTAATTCTAATTATATATGTATTCTTGTATTTATTTCGACACATACATATATATATATATATATATACATATATATATATATATACATACATACATATATATATATATATACATACATATATATATATATATACATATATATATATATATACATATATATATATATATATATATATATACATATATATATATATATATATATATACATATATATATATATATGTATACATATATATGTATACATATATATGTATATATATATATATATGTATACATATATATATATATATATACATATATATATATATATATATATATAATTTATTTATTTATCCATCCATTTTCTTAACCGCTCAATTTATTTTTAATTTTGGCAGTTTAGGTCCTCCATAACAGTCATACAAGTTATTTAAATAATCTAAGCCTCACAGACCACAGACAGTTAGTAGGCGCTCCGTCCACAGACATGCAAGACAGTTTCAGGGCAAAAGCACCAAATGTCCCGTTTTTTTTGGCTACTTGGATCGGCGTCCTTCAGGCGCGAAGAACTGTGAAGCAGTGAAGACACACTTCAGAATAATGCATGGATGTTTCGAAATGTCATCATTTGGGAGTGAGTAAAAAACAACAACACAGCAGTAGTTCTATTTTGCCGGTGGTATACCCATAAGCAGTGTTTCATTCTACCCTGGCTTATTCCGTCTCCTGAAGGCTCGCTGTTTGTGATTATCAGCTCCAAAACAGACACAACACACGCTCACTCACTCCCACCATCCACCTGTCATTACCAGCTGGCACACACACCTGGCTCACCGGAATTGGCCTCCCAAAATTTTTTGGGGAAAAAATAGTTACCATAGCAACCATATGGTGTTGGCCTGGCATTGGTGGGCATTGCCATGGTAACGGCAGAACAGTCAAGTGGGCATTGCCCCAAGTTTGCAGGCTGGGTTGGACCTGGGATGCAAGAGAATGGACTGAATGTCTTTCTATGTTTGTGAGGACACCTAGGCTATGTGGGACCTTAACCAATCACAGCTCACCTTGGGCGCTGTGATGTCATTTTCAGTCGACAGTAAGTGGCAAAATGGCCGCCCCCTGTGAAGGATAAAACATATTAATATTCCACAAACACAATATTAAACAGAAAGCCACATTTAGACGAGTGAGGGTGCATCGTTATTATAGAGTTTTTTTTTTTTTTACTTGACTTCACCTTTGACAAATACAATCATGTATATTACAAAAAGGACTTTTTTAAATGTACAAATTTGTATTTCTTGTATTTTTTTTTAGAAAGGTCAGAAAGAACAAAAGTAATCCTTAAAATAAAGTTGAAATATTACAAAAATCATGTTCAAATTTTTTTTTTTTTTACTGTTTTTTGTAGTCGTGATTTTGAGTAAAATTATATTTTATATGTTATATATATTTATATTATGTATTTTTTTTTCTCCAAAATTCAACAAGTCATAGTTTTGTACAAACAATAACAAAAATAAACTAATTTATGAGAAAACTGTCAAATTGTGAAGTCACAATTTATTTTTTAAATGTAATAACATCTCAAGTTTATTTGTACTTTTTTGAAAATAAAAAAAAAAGTCAATTTTCTGAGAGCATGTTATAAAATGATAAGGGAAATGTTTGCCTCTGGGTTCGAATTTCAGCTCAGTGTGGCTATTCATTGTGCTTGCGTGGGTTTTCTCTGCAGGGTACTCCAGCTTCCTCCCATATCCCAAAAATATGAAGATACTGTATATCTTATTTAAGACTCTAAATTATCTATAGGAGTAAACGTGAATGGTTGTTTGCTTATATTTCACCTGCAATCGAGTCACCCAGTCCAGGATGTATCCCGCCTCTCACTCAAAATCTTTTTATTGTATTTTTTTTTTTTTTTCACTGTGGCCCAAGCCCTCTTTGTAGCATGCATCCATTCTCCACATTTCTATCACAGTTTGAATTTACCTTGTGTCCTAATTCCAATGTTGGTTCATCCAGTTCCAGTTCCAGTTCCATACCAACTATTGTTTACATCAGATGTCTACTTAAAACGAAACACAGGTCTGAAACAATTTCCCTTCATATCAATGTTTGCAGCTTCCTTTGAAGCCTTTCATTTGACTGAAACACAACCAAGCGTACCCTGGCTAAGCGCCGCAAACCAGTGTGGGAAAGCTGGCTGTAGTAGTCCGGACTAATCTCTTGTCCCAAAGGGTTGACTTGCCTGTTTGGGAATAACACACATTTAAGTGGCCAGGACAATAAAATATCTCATTTAAAAAAAAAAAATGGATAGCTTGTGGAGATTAGCGAGGTTTTACTGGATGTGTATCATAGTTGATAGTTGTTGGACGAGTTTCCGACATTTGTCTGCACCAGCAAATTACAAGATTGAAAAACTGGCTTCTTGGTGAGGGTGTATGGTATGCACGAGTGCATATTTGTGTGCATGTGTGTTTACACACTACCTCAGCAGGTTACATACCGGAGACCTGAGCGTGTGTCAAAATGACAAACTTAAATCTCCTCGCATTTCTTTCTAATATAAACACACTTTGGATTAACTGTCTGTGTAACAGCGAAGGTTTCAGGACTGGACCTAAACACTATAAATCTTTGGATGATGTAGTAAATGTCTCTCTCATCCTTATTTGACAAATTCTAACCAAATAAGAGCAAAGTAGAAGGCTACGTCAACTCTTTTGAGTTGAGGCAGCACAAATTTCATCTGGATTTTGACTAAAAAGTTGAGTAAATAGACCAACCCTGGCTGGAATGGAAAACAAACTGTATGAAGGGGTTACTAAAGTGGAAATATAAAAAAAATTTGAATGGCAATCAAAGTGCGGACCTCCATCAAGGCTCAACTGCTAAAAAAAAAAGATACAAAAAAGTGGAGTCTTTGTGTTTGTCCATTCAGATGTTAGCTAGCAAGCTAAACTCTGACTCTGCGGATTGTACCAGTTTTGATAAAGGTGCGGTGGCAACTGTTTTATGCAAATGACAAGAACTGGCCATGCTGCTGTTTTTTTCAATTGCAAATTCACACCCCTAGCTAGCATATTCAATTTCTTCGACTATTCTTTTCCAGCGTTCTCGGCGCCGTGTGGCTCTACACTGCCTCTCACAGGTCATTCTTGGTACTACGCCAGACTATTTAGGGGGCAGGAAAATTGCTATTACCTTTGGAGATACGTACTTTTTTTTTTTTTGTTAGGTGTTAGTCATCCTTATATTTGCACCCTGCAATATGACATTTCTATGCTACTACGCAACAACCTGTTACGTTGTAATACTGTCTAAAATTTCTGTCATATCACTTTATATTGTTTTGTAAACTGGCCAGGAATTCACATCTCCCACTCGGACAGCGGGAGAACACCAAATCACAAGTGCACACCAGCAATCTAGCTGCTGTAATAACCTCATTAAGAGGTATTACTCCTCTCGATCCAGACTGAGATTTCCTATGCAAATATTCCCGTCTCCAAGAGCAAGACAAAACAGCAAGAAGAGGAGGGTACTCGCATCGTCTATATGCAAGAGGGGGGCCACCGCCTGAGGATAAAATCACTCAGATATTTACTGTTGTCTCCCTACATTTCCACAAGCTATATTTATAGCACAAGCGTGCACGAATTCATAACGTTTCAACCTGGCTTTGACACGCCGTCACCGCTATTGGTGGCATCCGGGCGAGTTGTTTTACCTTGCAGGAGATGCGGCTATAGCGTTCACAAGTTGATAACAATTTAATTATTAGGAATAGCGCAGAGAAGTACTTGAGAAGACTTAACAGCAGCGAGCGCAGCTTTCTGGCATTTGAACAGATATAAAGGTCACGCTTCAACTGAAGCGCCACGGTGGAGCAGTCACTTGATCAAGAAGTAATCGATGGTACTCCTTTGGACAGGGAGGATTCGGCCATGTTTTCAACTCTACAAAATGTTTCTTTCTGGTATTGATTAATCACCACCACGGCTTTGTGATGTCAAGCGGAGGATTCGCCCAGGGCTCTTTTCAACTCCATTGTTAGTTTTTTTTTTTTTTTTCATCAAACGGCTTTTTGGCTTCATCACACCAAGGAAGGAAAAAGGTTGTTTTCAATTCCGTTGCTTTCTAGCTCTGTGACGTCACGCCAAAGGCTCACCCCGTTTTTAACTCCATAAAGTGTTAATTTTTCATCGCTTTCTGGCTTTATGATGGAATTTCAAGGATTCGTCAAAGGGTGTTTTCAAGTTCACCAAGTCTTTTTCTGATCAATTGCTTTATGGCACTTTTCAAAAAAAAAATTCCAACTGCTTGGCCTTGTGATGTCACACCGAGGATTCGGCCAGACTCTGCAAGTGTTTTTTAATCAACTGCTTTCTGACTTTGTGACGCATTTGTCCCTTTATGGTAAGCGCTTTTCTACCTTTGAAGGCCCTCAAAGCGCTTTATATTTCGACAATTCATTCACTTACTGATGACGCAACATCATTAGCAACTGCGGGTTCAGCATCTTGCTCAAAGATATTTCGACGTGGTCACAATGGGCTCAAACCCACCGCCTCTGGGTTGCGAGATGACCACTCTGCCACTGAGACACAAAGCCAAACTTTGTGTGGGGCAGGTGTTGCTTCAATGACAATCAATCCGTTTTGAGCTCCACAAAGTATTTTAAGATCAACCACTTTTTGGCTTTGTGTTGTCAAGTTATGATTCACTTCTGATTCCATTCGACCACTCTACACTGTAAAAGGTGTTTTGTTTTATCATCCACTTTCAAGTTGTGTGATAACAATTAAAGATTCACCTCCACACATTGTTTGACCAAATTCTGACGCCACGCTCATTCTTCATTGTTATTGGTGTTTTTTTTTTTTTTTTAATGTGGTTAAAATACTTTTTTTATTTTGTTTTGTGTTCGATAAACCGGGTTTTCTGTCCAAGTGACGTCACGCCAGCGCGCGCGTGCACGCCGCTGCTCCCTCGTCGCCTCTCCGTCGCGCACGCGCAGCCTCACTCAAAGTGCGGCGTCCTGGTGAGCGAGCGTGTCTGGAAGCCGAAAGCGGAGAAAAGCGAAAGGAGAGAGAATGGAGCGCTCGACTCGGCTGCGGAGGCAGGAATAAAACACAAAAATACTCGTAATAAACGTTCACAGAGACACTCGAAGGCGGAGAAAGAAGAAGCCAAACTTTGTGTGGGGGGAAAGTGTTAAAAGACTCTCGGCCGGACGCCGATTTTAAACATGGATACACTTTTCTCTCTTTTCTTGGGACTCCTGCTCCTCTTCTCGGCTGTTGGGGGCATCTCCGGGCAGATATCACAAGGTAAGGAAGGAAAATGTCCAAAAATGCTCGTCTAAGGACGTTCAAATCGATCCATTTGTCCGTAACGCGAAACTCGCGTTCGCTCCATTTAAACGACTTCCTGCCAGGTGAGCGTTTTTAGGTGGAGCAGGAAAAGTTGGCGACAACCTCCACGCTTGTTGTATCGTCGGCAAAATGTTCAAAAATGCACTCGCATGCCACGACGTGTCAAATTGAAGTCTCATTCGTCGTAAAATGTTCATGTCGCGCGTGGAAAAATGTTCAATTTGCCGTCCGGGAGGCGAAGAATGCCAACGGACGATGAATACGACGTTCGGGTTTGAATTCGGGGCCGTTGGCCAACCACCACGAACTGCACGTCGCCTCTTTTACACGCTTTTAAAAAAAAGTTTTCCACGTCAAAAAATACTTTTTGATGGTGTCTTTAAAGTTTAAAGTTTCGACGTGACGAGGCTCATCATTATAGTGGCAAAAAAAAAGGACTAAAGTTGTTTTCTGTGACTCATCATGTACACGCTGTTTTTATTTATTTATTTATTTTATTAACGTCTGTTATGTGACTAATCTGTTTTTTTTTAGCACAAAAGTGCAGTCGTTTCCTGTTGATGGGGGCAATTTCATCCATTAATATTCTGCAAATGCTCAGCAATGTGAGCAGAAGATGCAAAATTGGCACGTACTTGAACAGAGCTGCTGTCATTTGTATTAACATTAGCTCATTAAAAAAAACATGTGTGATAAGTCTATACTGCACCCCCCCCCCCCCCCCCCCCCCCCAAGCCATTCACGTGTGTATAATTGGGTTGGTATGAAACCGTAGACGTTGTGAGACAATACTGAACAAGTCGATATTGGCTGAGTTTCATCTTCCAATGTTGTGATGATAAATGAAAACATGTTTGGGTACGTATTTATTGCAGGCTGTAAAAGTCTGCTTACATGAACCATTGTAACGGACAGTGATGGATGCAAACAAAATACGGCAAACCTAAATGACTCAAATTACTGTTTGTTTTTGTTTTTTTGGAACAATTTCTGGTCAGAATTGCTGATTATTTCACCCTATTTTCTGCTACCGCCAATGTCTGTATGCGGTGCATTTGTAAGAACTGACCTCCAATCTGACCTCACTAAAGCTTTATTAAAGGTGACTCGCACACACCACGCTTCATTTATGTGTTGGGCATTACCAGAAACTGTAAGGGGGAGGAGGGGGGGGGGGGGTCTGCTCCAGCAAGCCCGGGCTCGTTTATGATTTGCACAAAATTACACATTAATTACCACTTCTTCGGAGAGCTTTATTGCCTGGCCCTTCCCTCCTCTAGCCCACCCTTCCATCGCCTAACTACTCCCCTGGTTCCCCTCCCTGGGGGCCGTTTGGTCTGCAGGGCAACAAACGTGTGGAATTTCTTTGAGGCCTTCCCGGGAATGCGAGCGCAGTTAATTTGCAAGTAAATACGAGATGCTGCTTTACATAGCCTAGAGGTGGGTTGACGTTAATGTGGAAAAGAGGGTGCGAGGAGGGGTGTGTGTTGGGGGGGGGGGATAAGGAAATACAGCGGAGCCTCTGAAATCGAGCACTGTCTGCTCTGTTTCGCTGGTTGACGTCCAAGTTCTAATTTCAAAACAACTTTCCCATCGTAAATGATGTCAAGTCAAGTTGTGCCAGGGTCAAATGTCACCGTTATACAAACTTTAACGACTCCAAAGGCAGTGTTTTTAGGTAAAACGTTTGCATTTGTAATGGTCCTAAAAGTGAGTCATTGTGTGGGAAAACTAAAAAAAAAACATGTCACCAAGTCAAGTATTAGGTATTGCTGTAATTAAGTTCAGTTGAGTATTTGTGTTTTCGTGTTGGGTACTAACTCTTCTGTCCAACACGTTTTAAAGTGTGGTATGAGCACCACTGGTGATACGCAGGCTCCCTCTAGTGGTAGAAAAAAGAATAACTTAATTAAATGTTCAAACTGTTACTATGTTACAGTGACTTAAACATAAAAAAAACAAAAACATCCAATTTAATTTTATAGAACTGTTTTTTGTTTTGTTCAAACATTTCGGTACAATTTTTGTTTAACTTGTGTTTTAATTCATCAAATGTTAGTTACATAGGTGTTCCCTCTTATTTTTCACTCAAATGCAGTGTTGTTCAAACTGATCATGTGATTGTTGTAGTTAGAGTTGTCAAAAATAAGTGATTATCCGATAGTAAAAGATTGTCAAATTAATCAACAACTATTTCAGCATGTTTTCGCTCAGAGCCACCGTTGAGCTGAAAAATGTGTCCAAATCTCCTGATTTCACACTATTCTTTGAATTCTGCAGTTATTTATAAAAGCAGACTGATGTTTTAATCGAAATAGCACATTTGCAAACATCTGCTTATACTTTGGAAAACAATTAACTCGCCAATAATTAGGGCTGGGTTTAAAAAAAATCGATATTGAATCGAATCGATATTCCTTTTCATGGCCCAATATCGATTCATAAAACCATGAATTGATGTTTTTTTTTTCGCATCATGGGGAAATGTATTTGACAAAAAAATTAAACCACAGAAATATGCCTGAGGTAGCACGTACTCCGTTCAGGAACTCATTGTTCGAACATTGTTCAAATGTGCCCTTCTGTTATTCAGAGTACCCCAAGACGACGAGCCCAGTGTTTTTGCCACTTTATTTACACAGTGCTGTGGTTGTAATCGATTTCAATTATTATTTATTGTTTTGATCAAGTCATGCTCAATAATACATAGATGATTAATGTAACTGCGTTGGGTTAAAATTTTAATATAAATGTTCATATTTTTTCCATATTAATGCACCAAGAAAGCGCAAGAAGTTTCTACTATTTGCAACATTGGTACTTCTGAGAATGCAAAATTGCTACTGCATGAAATCCTTAACTCAATTGAAAATCAATGTGAATCGAATGGATTTTGGAAATCTGAATCGATACCCAGCCCTACCAATAATTGAGTAATTTCCCAAAATGTTGGTGAGCGCAACATCAAAAAAATGAAATGGCATCTTCTTATTTGATTAATCGATAGAATAATCAATTCTAAAATCAATTTTGAGACATATTTCCCTCCGGTCCTTCTCCGTCACGTTTGACTTTGTCGTTACCCGCGAAACCTTCAAAACATTGCATTGGAGCGAAGCCCACTGTCGTTTTTCGGGGCACCGCGTATCCTGGTAGAAGACGCGCCAACAGTCAGGCCTCTGCCTTGTATCGCTTGCATTGAAAAGCCAGCCTGCGATTGGTTGAAATGTGGAATGGCAGCAGAGATGTCACGCCGTCTCCTTCAAACGCACACAAGGACAAATTACAGATCCGTTGAAGAGGAATTAAAACTGTCAAATTACTTTGGGATTGTTGATGTCCTTTCTGTAAATCACTCTCGTTGAGCCCTACTATCATCGACGTTTCCCATTTTATAATGTGCCAGTGAAATTATGCCGTATTAAATGATGGCGTTTAATGTGAACGGGGGGGCTCTCTCTGTGGCGTCTGCGCTTATCGCGGCGGCTCTGCGGCAACCTCGTTTCGGCTTATCACCTCCGCGCTCCGATGAATAAATGTGGCCCGGCGTGTCTTTACAATGTCAATAAGCGACTGCATGTCAACGTGACAACTTCTCCAAACGCACTGACCCGCGTTGACAGCGTCTTTAATCTTAATGAAGCGCAATAATTGTGTTCCATTAGCTTCCCTGGGCGAATCACATCAACGCCGGTTTAATTATAATTGTAAATCACGCTTTTGCATTTCTAGCGCAAGTTGGTGTAATTAGAATGACTTTATGGCGCCATTTGCAAGATGAAATAGAACTGTGCTTTTTTTTTTTTTTTTTTTTTTTGCAAAAAGACACGAGGAAGAGTGAAAGTGAGGAGGGGGGGGGGGGGGGAAACAACATGCAACCATTGTTTTTTGGCCGTGGGCATCTCGTCCACTCAAGAGACTGTGAAAACGGCGGGAGGGGTTGTGTTTTTCTGTCATGTCCGCTTTGTGCGCGCGCCCGTTGGCGTATGCGCTGTCACTTAAAGCGAGGCAGCGTGGCCTTCTGTAGTAAAGTGATACAAAGAGAAGCACGTGAAATGTTTGCTTCAATTTAGATTCCCGTGAAAATCCTCTCCTCATTCTGCTGCGGCCAAATCAAAGAGGGTTTTTATTTATTTTCTTGTTAAAAGTAATGCCTCAGTCTGCCGCCGCGCCAATCTTCCTTAATGTCGTCTTCTCCTCAAATCAAACGCCTCTCTGCTCAAAGCACATCTCTTTCTACGGATTTCAATTTGGTTGCAGATTAAAAAAAAAAAAAAAAGCTCTTGAAAGTACTGGCTCATTTCTTCAGTGGTTTGGGGGATGAGGTCTGTAGGCACCCACACGTGCGTGTGGAAAATGTAATTAATCTGCTCAGAGAATTCATTAGCTAATCCCTCATTAGACTTGTGTGCTTGAATGAATCGGAGGGTTTTGCATTGAAAAACGAACCAGCCGCGAATTGTGACCTTCCCGTCCCTTACACAGGATCTTTGTCAGGTTGTCCGAAGTGAGCACGATATACGATAGTTTGATCTTCCAGTATACAATAAGTTCTGTAGAGTACATTTTATTCTAAACTGAGTCTATTTGGTCCCACTCTATAAAGAGTCAAATTTACACTTGGAAGACAGTAAAAAAAAAAAAAGTCACTCAAGTTTTGAGGAACAATCTCGCGACCTTCAGCTTGGGAGACCACCTAAGCTATGCCACTCCTACTGTTTGTTTATTAGAGATAGACTGATTTATAAAAAAAAATCCAGAGTCGATACCGATTATTAGTAGTCAAGGACGCCGATAACCGATATTTGGAGCCAATATTCATTTTCACTAAAAAGGAAAATATTGGCATAAACAATTTTAGAATACAAACTCCACCTCTTCTTTTAAAAAATTCAAGCATGTGTTTATTGAACAACTTTTAGGGTAAAATACTGGAGTAAAAAAAAAAATCTTAGTCAATAGAATTGTTTGATGACTTGATTTGTCAACAAGTTCAGGAGTCTAAAGTTAAATAACAACTCAAGTAAATGCCCTCTTGTTTGCTACAGTAAAAAAAGTATTAAAAATTACTTATCTAGTTTTAATTTCAAATAAAGACAGAGTTCCCTGGATCAGAAGTATCTATGAAAATTTAAACAATTAGTTCCCTGATTTTTTTTCTCTCTCCCCTGAACACTTTTTAAAATGGATCTATTGTCGGCCGTATGATTCTTCAAAATGGCTGATGCCGATATTCGTCAAAATGCTGAATATTGGCGCCAATAATCGGCACCAGCCGATAATCGGTCTATCCCTATTGTTTATATCCAAGAGGAGCTACGAAGATTCCAGCTGACGAGCGATATACTAACACACAGAACTGGGCGTTCTCATGAAATCTTGTGGCAGAACCGAGTAGCGACGATAACGGATTTCCCACGATTGTCAGTCCCGAGCAATAAGTGTAGCATGAAGGCTGCCAGGCATTTGTCAGGAAGTCACAACAGTGAGGGTGCTGAAGGAAATGGAGGGGGGGGGAGTCGTTTGCAACGGACCCCAAATCCAAGAAAGATCATATCCCCGATGAATGATGGTGTTGGTCTAGTGTCATCCATGTCTGCGGTGGCCTGTTGGGCTCAGGTCACAGCTGTCTGTACACACAAGCATGAAACTCACTGCTGCATCACATACACACGTTGAAAACACACTCCCACACACACACATGGCTGCTTAATGACAGATTAAGTAATCAACAATCAGCTGATTAATTACGCAGCCGTTTGCACAAGCGCACCAAACGCAGCTCGCGGGCTTTTTTTCTCGTAGGAATTTTGAGTGGAAGAAAGAAAGAAAGAGTGAGCTCATTGGTCGAAACAAACCTGGTGGAAAGGAAGTGGTAATGGAGACGTGGCTGGTGTGCAGCAGGTGATGACAGATTTGGAAATATTTGCAGAGTAAGCACAGGTGTAAGGGGGCCGAGGTTAAAGGTGGGTGGGCAGCCATATGTTGGTTTCATTTGGTGTATGGGAACATGTGCAAGGCTCTTTTCACTTCCGCTAAACATTTAAAAGGGAAGTCGACCCCCCCCCCCCCCAAAAAAAAAAATTCTTGACAATAATATGTTCTATGCAGCCCCATTGGTCTAAATACGTTATTGTGGTTAATATTGCGTTAGTTGACATTTTTATCAATATCAGAAGGCGGCCATTTTGCCACTTGCTATCGAGGGAAAATGACATCATAGTTGCGCAGGTCTCAGGTAACAGCCAATCACAGCTCAGCTTCAGAAAACAGGTGGTTGTTGCCTGAGCCCTGAGCCACTATGATGTCATCTTCAGTCGCCCGAGACGGCTGGATTATGCTTCACAACTCATATTCCACAAATGTAACGTACTTTAGACGAGTGAGGTCACGTACAACATATTGTCAAGAAATGTTTAAGGTTGACTTCCCCTTTGGCGCAAATGATGTGCTCAGTGTCAGATTACTTGAGTTGATATTAAGTTTCAAGTTTTTTTTTTTTTTTAAATTTCAGGTCTTTTATTGATCCAGTATGTCTTGCACTGTGTTGCGGTTAATGTTGCGGTTCGGAATGAATGATGTGCATGCTATGTATCTAATTCTGTCCCATTGTCTTCTCTGTTGCTTTCTTGGACCCAGCTCACATGGAGCGCTCTGAAAAGGGTGAGTTTCGATGAGCCAGCTCCGTGCTGAGCTCCATGTCACCGTCAGTCGTTAGCCTCTCATCTCCACCTTTTTTTATTTTTATTTTTTATTTTTTTGCTGGGATTCTTTTACACGGCGGTGGTTCATGGTCATCCATCTTCAAGTTGTGATGTCATTACTAACCATCACGTTGAACTTTTAACATGTATTTCATTCAATGTAAATGTTGGAAGCGAGCTCAACTCATCATGTTTTGGAACGTTACTAACATGCTGTGGTGGAAAACAACTTGTCCAGCAGCTTGTGTCGGGATAGAGGAATGGGACACGGGAAATCTTTGAAAATGTTCTGTATTTCGCATCCAATTCATTTGTGTATCCATCCTTGAAGATGTACAAGTGGTTTACTCTCCACTGAATTCTCATTCAACTCTCAGCAACAAGTGTTTTTTTCCTGAAAGTATTTTTGACCGAAACATTTAGCAGGTGCTTCGGTTGGTCTCATCTGGCCAACTGTCGGTAAATCTGTTTGCCACTTGTGTAAACCGGCGTTCCTTCATGTGTTACTCTGTGAGTAGTTAGGCAGCTGGCGGCATATTTGAAAGTGTGCAGGTGTTGTTTGTTTAGCTGAGGCTTATTTCTGTCCAATCCGTTTAGGACTCCTCCCCCTTTTGTTGACCAACATCAATGCAGCGCTCTTACTCCACATAACCGAATGCAACTGTGTCTTTTTGGCACTCCGAGGCTTGCGGCGGTGGCAGATTCTCGGCGGAAGGGGCTCACCTCATTCTCACGCATCCTCGATCTTTCCTCCGCTCCATGTCTTCCTCGTTCGCGCCCCCAACGCTCCCACCGGCTGCTTGCTGGGAGTTGGTTTTCATTGCGAAGGTGACAGCTTAGTAACAGGAACCACAGACGCCTCGCATGGCCGAGACAGACGCGGTGGTTTAGGTCGAGCTGTACTTTTTCCCCACAAGGCTTTGTGACTATGCTTTAAAAGAAAGCCAACCGTTTCATTTTGTGTTCAGTCACTTGAAAATAGACAACTGAAAATGTTGCTCTGTTCGCGTTTGTGGTTGTGCTGTACGCCTGTCGATTGTTTTCCTCCGTAAAACACATGATTTCATACAAAAATAACGGACCTAATGGAAGTGCAGCGGCGCAGAAATACTGTCAGTTTACATTAAGCAGGACAGGCTCTTTGGCAGCTCTTACATGTGCTCCAACTAATCGCCGTAGATTTCAACTCAACTCCGTCCCTGAAACAATGGATTTGTGACCACTTTAGCCGCTCGCTTAGCTCTACGGAACTGAACATCATGAAGGTCAACACACTTTGCTGTATATAACGATAATGTCTGTCAGAAGTTATTTCTGAAAGTGGACTTCGTTGGTAGATGCATCGCTGTAGTTTTTAAAAAAATAAATACATTTGGTTCCTTTGGCAAGTCGTTCACTTTTTTGTTCCTGTAAGCATTTGATATTTAATAATCCCTGCGAAAGAGTATTTTTTTTTCCTCCTGAAAAGTATTCAAATAAGCCTGAGGGAATAGAATCATACAAAGTTAGCCTCAGCTATGAAAGATACTGTTGTCGCCGTTAACCAACTGTGGCGATGTCCTGCCCGTTTGGCAAACATTTGATGATGATTCTGAGGTCAAGCCAAACCACTTAGGCCAAAAGGCTTTGGAAAATCTGATGACACACTTGCTTTAAGTGGAACCAACATAAGATTTGAAGTCAGCAGTGACTGGGCTATCGACTATGATTATATAAAGGTGCATTGCTTGAAGAGGGTCTATAAATAGCTCGGCAAAAGGAATTTCTCCACAGTGCGTTGTTTAGGGGCATGTGCCTTTTTAATGTTTATTTTTACCAGCTCAAAAGAGATAAATTAGACAAGCCGAGATAAGAAACTGACTTTAAAGTGGCAAGTAACGCCAGCATCCGTTGAAGTGTGAGATAAATCATCCACGGAAAGTCCATTTATTTTACTTTCTAAGACTGCTTTGCGGACGCTGAGTAAATGTGACAGCCATCTAACGTTAAAAATGTGGCGGCGGGACTGAGCCTCTTTATAACAGCCTTCAGGTGGCCGCCAAAGGGCTCTTTTGTGCGTCCCTGTATGTGGCGCTGGGCATTGGTTGAAGTGGTCTCCATTAGTCCAGTTAGGGAGGACATCTGTCATGAAAGCAGCATCGCACCAAAGTAGCCATAAGCAGCCTACGTGCATTGCTGGTCTCATTCCTGATACCGGTCATGAGAAAATCCCGGGGGAGGTTTTTCTTCAGACCCTCTCAGCCCGCCCCATTTCGACTTGTCTTTACATTCATGTCCAGTAAGTCTCCTCTTTAAGCTGATTCGGTTTTGAGATAGCTAGAAAGCTTTTGAGATATTTAAACCCTCCTCTCTCCGCGAATCTGCGGCTTACAGACAGATGACCGCTCCATTAAGATTATCATATCCAACTCCACTTTATATCTTCACGTTGGCGCGATGTTGGGCCTCTGCTAGCAAAGAGGAAAAGATTTCGATTGTCGCGCAGACGCAGAGCTGAAAATGACAAGTTGACTTAAAAAGCATCTGTCTGTGTAAAAAAAAAAAAAAAAAGATTTTAAAAGTGTTTGTCCCACATTCCCCGTTGGCATGGCGACCATCCACCAAGAAGCTCTTTAGACTCTTTCCGAACCTCCGTTGCCGGACTCAAATATTTGGTCAAACGGATTAAACCAGCTATCTCCTTTCTCGATGTATTCATGGTTCATCCTTTATGTCACCTGTCTGTCTCATTTCCACCATCATCTCTTTGGACCGCCATCTGCCTTTCTGCCTTTTCGAACACCGTCCCAACTGCCAGCCGATGGCGGGTTGACTGCCGACACATGGTACCCGCAAGTCCATCACTCGCAGCAGGCTGGCACTGCGCAACATCTGCCAGCCGGTAATCTGGATGGTTGGCCTTTGCCTCGGCTTTGAAAAGGTCCGCAAACAAGCGAGCGACCATCACCATAGCTACGCCCACGTATAAGTCTGACCCTTTAATTTACACAAGAAAACCTTCCTAAAACACACCAGACCATTAAATAACACGTTAATTTGACTCACAATTATGAAAGACCACGCTAAGGACACACTGCCCTCGTGATTTGATTTCTCGTAGTTTTGCACAGCTACCCTAGACCACAAGAGCATTTTATGCATGCGTAATTAATCATGTTAATGTTAAGACTGCTGCGTGATAAACTTACATTTATTTCTAGCCATTCATTGATCTAAACAATAGCTTTGTGTGCGGTTTCTATGTTCAAGGCGCCGTACTGCGGCCATAATGTCTTCCATGTCGCTTCTCAGTCACTCCATGGACGCTCGTGGGAAAATCAGGCTGCAACTTGTGCTTGGCAAAATGGCAAACCTGCAAAGTTATTTGAATATGGCAATGAGTTCTTGATCAAGACAACGCGGCGCGGTCAAATTCCTAACTGTCGGCAACGGCACAAACCCAACATTGAAATTTTACGTTGGACCCAACCTTGAGGTTTTTTCACGCGTGTCTTCTTTTCTGTTGATATCCACACCAGTTACACCCTAATAGAAAAATCCACACCAGTGTGATATTTCAACAAAGTTGACTCCACTCTGTCTGCTGGACTTTTCTCACCTCTCATGTGCACATTCCGTCATTCTCCTCCTCTTGGAATTTATTGCTCGCTAACATAAACACAACAAGCAACCCTCCCCCAGTTTTTTGTGTATTCTTTACCGAATTACACCCCCCCCCCCCCCAGCCCCCGTTCTTTTCATCCTCACCTCCATTGCCTCGCCTCCTCTCTGGTTTCTGTGTTACCCCTCCCAACAAGAGCTGGGGTGGGATTTTGTGCGACCAAATCCAGATGGAATGGTGTTGTATTACAAGGGTAGAGTGTGCAGATTATTTTAAAGGTGGAAACGGTAAATTGTAAAGTAGGTCATATTAACAGGGGAGCGACATGGAGATTCAGAAATCCCAGTAATCCTCCTGAAAATAAATACTTTTGGGAACACAAGAAACTAAATATATCCGTCTGTCTTGTTTCTGAAACGTATTAATTTGCCCCCATTTAAGAGAACAGGTTTATTGTACATGAAATGTAAATATTTTTCAAACTCTGAACTGAAAACTGAAGAACAGTTTCTTCCCACCTTTTCGTTTTCTCCTCACTCAAATCTCGCCAAGGTCTCGCAGTATTGCCTTTCTTTATCTTTGTTGCCGCCTCTCAACCTTCTTCTGGAATGTGTTGGTCTTTCTTCCTGCTTGGTTTCTGCTCCCACACGCTCACTTTGTCTGACTTTATTCACTGTCTTATTGTATTAAGTGACTCGCTTAACAGTCACGATGTCTCTATTGGGCCAAAGGTAAATAAAGTGTCTATGCAGAAGAATGTGTGTGCGCGCGCGCGCATGCGAAAGGGGGGGCTGTCTTATCGGAGTAACAGTTAGCAGATACAGCGATGCCTCCCCATGACATAAGTTGTCCCTTGCATTCAGCCTCACAAACATGGAGATACACACACATTCACATGACTATCTTAGAATTACTTAGTCTTGTAGGATTAGTGCCACTGTTGAAGTCCACTCTACCTTTGCAGCAATATTGCAGCGCAGTAGCGTTTTGTTTGTTTCTGAATCGTCAAAACAAATTGTCCATTGGTATGAATGGACTCGAGACAAAATACTTCAATAGCAATCTGGTGAAACTGTCGATGCCCAGTGAAAGGCCTTTCTCGGCATCTTGGCCACAGAGCTACCATTTATATGCTAAAGGTAAAAAAAAAAAGGTAAACAGACGGGCGCGCCTCGGCTTTACTGTGAATTTGTGATCTTATCTACACAGCTTTTTTAAATTCTTCTCCAGGTGAACTATTCTCCTGTATTAAAAAAAACGGCTTGTGCTTTACAGATGTGTGATATTACAAACTTAAATCCTCCTTTCTTTTTGAAAGTGGTTTAAAACTACTTTCATTTCAGTTTTTGGGCATATGTTCACGCGTACTGTTCAAAAAAACCAAATTAAGCAACATGTGCTACTATAAACCTTTATAATTGGCCTTATAATCAGAAGCCCGAGGAAAGTCATTTCTGGTTAGGGTTAGCACTAGTGAATCGAGGGGTATTTTACACAAGGGCTGGATAGTTAGGATCTCAATAGAATAAAGTTACTATAAACCCCAAACAGAAAAAAAAGGCAATTAAAAATAAACCTTAAAACAAAGGAAAGCGTTGTTACTTCGGTTTAGATAGATAGATGTGGCTATATTGAGTTGTCAGGAGAACGCGGCATGAGCTTCCTTTGTTTGCACCCTATCTTTATTATTTTTTTTTTTTTACATACAAACTCACCCTTCAAAAGCACACACGGATTGCTAAACAGCGGGAGCCACATGTGGTTTCGGTTAGCCACACTTTTCCCTCGCACTGGCCCCAAACTAACCACTTGGACTTGGACTTTTCTACGACAGATAAAACATTATTTAAAAAAAGAAAATCAATTATATAAAAGTGATATGAGATCAAGTGTGCCCTGCCGGCTGTGAAACGAGTCTCACACACTGGCACTTCCAGTCCGTTATGAAATATAAGGTGAAATGGGGAGTATATGATTCAGAAGTGAGGTGGGCAGGCAAGTGTGTGTGTGTGTGTGTGTGTGTGCGTGCGTGCGCGCGCGCGCACGTGCGTGGGAGAGGAAGCAATAGCTGCTTCAAGTGTGATAAGGAACTCTGCGAGAACAGAGCAAAGTGACACAAAGTTGCAGCTGCACTCTTTCATTCCTGAGCTGCTTTATATCTACTGATAACTACGTAGCGCAGACATGGAGAGGGAAAGTTTGCATGATTGATAGAGCTCAGGCAGCCCCCCCCCCCCCCCCCATACTTCCCGTCCTACTTCTTGACTAAATACTTACTCACACATGTGGGAAACAGACCAGGCTCTAGCGCAGGTATGCACAGGCCTCTAATTTTGAACCATTAGCCTACTTTCACGCAGAGTGCAGAGGAATGGACTTTGGACCTTCTGTCTCGTAGTTGTGTTTGCTTACTCTGCTAACTAGCTGGAAACCACCACCAAGAGTTCACAGGTACTCTGAGGTCACTTTGTTTGTGTTTCAGGGGGTCTGTTTTTGGTTCACATTCTTTAACTTCTGGCAGGCCCAATGAGATTAAGTGGAGGGTGAAATGACCACTTAAGTCCCGTAAATGCTATTACTAACTTTACGTGCAATGGCTTTCTTAGTCGGTTTCTCTTTGGACTGGCAGGAAATGAGTCACAATTTGTTCATCTCGTCAAGAATTTGCTGACAATTAGGAGCATATTTTGGGTGTGGCTCTTGTCGGTTGACGAGCTAGAGCCCTTTTTACGCTGCTTGCAAAAACCTTTTTTTGTGTGTGCCCGTTTTAGATTGATACAAAATGGGGGGATCAAGATCAGTTTAGAACCGTTTTGCCTTCTGAGGTTCTATTTGAGTCTTGCCAATTGCCTGCCCTTTGTCATGTTCCGCGTTGAGCGTCCTTGGGTTGGCGATGATGCAGCAATTTAACAGACTTTGTGCAAATCTGTTTGTCTGTCTCACGCCTAGCCTCTTTCTCCCCCCGTCATTCTGTCGCTCATTACACCGATCACTCGACTTTGTCTCGCGCGCGTTTTTGGCGAACGTGAAGATCACTGCCCAATGTGGTGTGTCGGGACGCCCATGCTCACTAGTTGGAGAAGAGAGAAACCAAATGCAGTATTATATTGTTGTGTAATGTTTAGTCAGCGGAACAACATGCATTTGCTGCTTTTATAGACTTGAGAGAGCGTTTTGGAGATGACAAAAACGGTGTATATTTTTTTCCAAAGCAGATTTGGCAACGTATCTTTACACTATGCTGGCTGTTCATCTCTATTTAATTGTGTTCAAAAGCATTCGTGTTGATCGGAAGAGGCAGATAAAATGGCTTTAGGGTGCATATTTTTTATATTTGGACTTATCCTCTTTCTTCAGAACTTGAGGGATTTTCGTCAAGGCTCGAGGGGGAACATAATTGTTCTGTGGAGTCCTCACAAATATGGTGTGTGTTTTTATGACGAGTTACTGATTCCGATGTCCTCATTAGCTTGCATCATCGCGTGGGCCAGGAAGAAATTAACTAAGAACCACTCTCTGTTTAGTAAACAATAAATAAAGTAATGGGTAGTACTCAATTTTATTTTATTTAGAGTCTGTCCTCTATACCTCCAATCCCGTTCTTCTCTTCTTGCCGAGAGGCGACAGGTGGACAGCGAGAGAAAATATTCATTGAAAGTGCAAAGAAAGCCGAATGAGATGCTTGTCTACGTGATACTTGCTCCCTGTTGACTTTGTGCTCTAGGTTGTTCATTAATTATGCATGCAGGAGATTTCAGTTAGCCTAAATGGCAGGCCACAGTCGGGATGCTCCTCTCTGACGGACTACCTGTGTGTATGTGCCCGCGTTGCGTACGTGCGCTTGCTTGCTTTTGCAGGAGGGAACTCTGGGTTGAGTCATAATGGCCGTCATTAACCCTTTCACCTCTGTCATATCCACACGCGCATGCACAAGCGAGCCTGTTTACCAGTCTGATGTGGCCAGTCGAATGCTTTGAAGTGCCGTGTGTTCGCCGGCGCGTTGGCGTGTCGAGTGGCAGGTTGACACAATTGCTCTCTGAAGGATCCACGAGGATGAAAAAGTGGCTCAATGGGAGAAAAGGCATAGCTGGCGATGCGCCAAAGACTCAACCGGCCTGTCTGAATAGCTAAATTTCTGTTATTTAAACAACAGTTTTAGAAAGCTCTCTTTTAGTAAGGGGGGGAAAATGTCGAATTCAACCCTTTCTCTTGCCTAGTGTACGAATTTTGATTCAGTCTTTATGCCGTAAAACTTACCACATTGAGGTGGCAGAACCGGAGTTCATAACTGCTGAATTGTGGTTACATGATGCCAATGGCTGGACTCTTGTCATTTGTTTGTGTGCGTCAGTGTGTGTACGTCCATCTGTTACTACCCCCGTTAAACTCCTGCAGCACTAGAGCACATATGGAACACGCATAGACACACACACACACACACACACACACATGTTACAGCTGAGAGAATCCTCTCACCGTTCCACCCATCCTCCTTCCTTCCACCTCCCCGCAGAGCCTCAGGACTCGTCCAGGTGTCCATTCTCCCCCCCCCAAGACCCCCTTTGCTCTTTTTCCACACTTGTCTGCCTCCTCGCCGTCTGTCCTGTCCATGTTTGACATGCTTTTGGAGCAGCGAGAGATTCCTCACATGCGGTGTGATAGTTGGCGTAGAAATGAATGTGGCACAGGGAAGAACATGCAGACATGACACAAAGGCGTGACATAGTTTGGACCAAGTTTGCTGTACAGAGTCTTGAAAGTTAGAGTACAAATTATACTAGAGCTTTCCAATACCACTTTTTTTTTTCCAAAACTGTAGTATACTTCTTGTATTTTTTGATACATAAAATGTATATTCAACCAATGACAGATCATTTTAAAGAAAGACCTTTCATTTATTTCTGACAAAAGGCAAAACAGTCACTGCAATAGAGAATTTAAGTCCAAAATAGAACACAAACAGCAAACTCTAAATTTAGCATGTGTAATTAACAGAAGGGCAAAATAATACAGCTGTTAACTGCTAAGCATCACACTATGAAGTTTGAAAATAGGGCACAATCTAAGTATTTCATATCAGACGACATTGATGAAGCTAGAAAAAAAGAAAGAAAATCCCCTGTTGAGTTTGTCATTTAGTTCTAGGGTGTCAAACATACGGCCTGTGGGCCAGGACCGGCCGTTTCCGGGGCCCAACCTGGCTCGTGAGGACAGAACACAAACAGCAGTTTTTCACCAAAATGTATTGTTGTTGTTTTTGTCACACTGACAACCACTTGAATGTAATTCTGGCTGAAGATTTGATGCAAAAAAAAAAAAAGTGCTAATTTTTGTGAAGAAATTTCAAATTACTCAGAATGTATGTGTAATTATTTTACCTGTCGTTATGTATAGGCCATTAGGCCACGAACATACTGGTCCACCCAACTTGAGATCAAATTTGGGTGAAAGTCGCCCCTGACTTAGATGCTTACTGAGCTGAAGTCTCATAATAGTTCCTGACGTTATAAATTAAACATATATTAAATAGACGTACAATAGCAACATTGCAAAAAAAAAAAAAAAAGGGTAAGAAAGGGAATATAAAGAACCACCACCAAACAAAAGAAAACACTCTAGTTTTGTGCCGTTTCAGCTTCTATAAACCCAGGAGCTCTGAATGCAGCTTATTAAGCAGAGACTGTGTGTGCGTGAGGGTGCGCGCGCGACAGCGTGATTTATTGAAACACACCTCAGTGGAAGAGCTGCAATGATGAGACTGAGAGTTGGGGGGTAAAAATTGTCGCGCACGCACACACACAGAGCAAAGCCAAGTTCTTTATTGTATTACAGAGACCATCTTATATCCGAGGGAAAGCAAGAGCGCGAAGAATGAATGTAGCGAGTGAGAGTCGAATTCATTTTGATTGCTCTGGTGGACTCTGTTTTCAAACAGACCCCCCCCCCCCCCCCACACACACACACACATACACACGCACAGCATATCTTGACTACTATTACCCTCAAGTGTCAGTGCTCCTCTTCATATATATGCTTACCAATTACATGCAACAGATGACACCGAGAGATAGATGGAGCGACACAAATGAATGAAGGATAAGAGCTAAAAAAAATAAAAATAAAAAAAAGCGAGCGAGCGGGGGAGCCTGAATGTGGGAAATGACACACATTGGCAGGAATAAAGGGGGAGAAATAGAATGTGACAGACAGATAGGAGAGAGAGATTGAATAGATAAATGAGATTTATCTATAATGAAATCAGCTTTAGTCTGCATGGCGGAATGTGCACCATTCAGACTTTCTGCTGTTACAGACAGATTTACCCTTTTAATATTCCAAACATCAGCGTGTGCTTGATACACGGGGTGTGTGCGTCGTGTGAAGAGCGTACTCCACTCTAAATGTAAAGTTAACTTATTACAGCAGAGAAGATCTTCTGTTGATTATGAGTCAAAATAAATACGCTATATATTTAGTCCGTCGTATCGTAGCAGTGACTTATGCTGTTTATTTGATCGCATTTCCTCAATACAGTTTAAGCTTACAAATCGTCACATATCTCATCCATTTACACCAAATGTGACACTTCCAGATTGAGACTGATAGTATATTACACTTACTCTCATGACTTGGTTTAATATAAACCTAAATACAGTCTCACAAAAAATAAATTTTGACACGATGTATTCAGTGCTGCTCTAATGTCTATCCCCTCGAAATAACTCAAAATACAGCCATTATTGTCAAAATCTCAACAAAAGTGAGTCCACCCAAAGTGAGCATTTTCACTTAGGGGTCGTCTCACTTTTGTTGCCATTGGCCGAGACTTACATTTTTGTGTGTGGTTATTTTGTGGCGACGGTATTTCAAGCTATTGCACCAGCTGTACCCGGACTACTTAACACTGTGGCCAAGTTGGGAGAGGTTTAAAGTTGAGGGCAGCAGGTTAAACCCAAGACGCTATTTACTTTTAGGTAAGATTGAGGCAAATGTCTTTCACGGGGATACGACTACACGCATGTTTGTGTATGGACATTTACTCTCGTTCCTTTCCGAGTCCACTCCTCACACACAGTCACATCGCCTCAGGCCAAAGCGCACACATGCACGTTCACATCCACACTCACATTGCCCACGGCTACGCATTCGGTCCAAGGAAGCTGCTTTTTGCTCTTCAAGTTGTTTGTTTGAGTGCCCCCGAATCCCCCCCCCCTCCCTTTCAATGCCCTTGGCATACCACCACACACTCACATATTCAGAAATATGTGCAGACAGACGTGCACATTTGAAATCCTGCCTGTATAGACGTAAACTCCTGTGGGCGCATGGCACCATAACACACGCACGCCACCTTACAGTACATCCTTGTTGTGTTATATATTTTCCCATCTTAATCTGAATACGAGTGGCCCTGACATTTTGTATACATTTTCTACTTTAAGGTCCAACGCAGAACTTGCGCAAAGCATGTACCGGTTTTCTTTAATACTGTGCATTGATTTCGTTGTCAACATTTCTTAAGAGGAAGAGAGGTGCGGACATTCAAAGCAGGTGATCCCTCTGTCTCTCTCTCTCTCTCTGTCTCTCTCTCTCTCTCTCTCTCTCTCTCTCTCTCTCTCTCTCTCTCTCTCTCTCTCTCTCTCTCTCTCTCTCTCTCTCTCTCTCTCTCTCTCTCTCTCTCTCTCTCTCCAACTAGCTCTCCCAGCATATAACAAAGCATCCTGTCCATTTGGATTACTTACATTAACATGAGCAAGAAAAAGACTGTGCTCTCCCCATTTGCCTGAATGTGCACTTCAGAGAAAAAGAGAATGACCTTATTTATTATTATTTATATATATATATATATATATATATATATATATATATATATATATATATATATATATATATAATCTGTATCATGCCCTAGTCAACAACCTTACAGAGACCTGATTGTTGGATTATTGTTGTTCTGTAACAATCCAGGACGAAACAAACCTCTATTGCTTGATAGCTATAGTAACTAATACACTTTGAACGAAATTTAACTATTGTTGTTTAATTTTATTTATTTATTTATTTGAATCGCTATTTGTGGACTTTTGATTGAAGGGCACTAAATTTGATATAACATATTATCTGCTTCCTATTTTACCAGAAATGCTCTTGCTTTTTTTGGGGGGGGGGATGTGTCGTCCGGTGAAAGCATTTAGCAATGGCTGCCATCTAGTGGTGAACAGTGTTATAAAAACTTACAGTGGAGAAAATATTTTTATCATATTTAAATTAATCGAGGGGCCACTGCTTTAAGTGATTACAGATTACTGTGAAGATGCAAAAGAAAGTGGAACTCGACGCGAATGATCAGGAGGCGCAACGATGGACATTTATTAATAGATTGGATTATGACAATGCAGCCAGTCCTTACTTGTTTTCCATTATCAAGGTCCACCAACAGTTCATGGAACAAACACAAACAGCGTTAATTACTTGGCACGTAATCGGCCATGGACGTGCCACAATGGGCTTGTGATCATGTCAGAATGTCTTGGGAACAAAGGAAGATAGCTGTTTTGATGTGATGCTAGTGAGGGCAATGCTGTGGGAACGTTAAAAAGAATGGACGCTATAGAGGGCACAGCTTGCCAACTGGTTCCAAAAGGTTGAAATCTCTTGATTTTTGCATTTTCTCCTTAAGGAGAAAAAACTGGATATACTGGAAGAACTACAGATTCTTGAGAGTAATGAAGAAAAGCCAAACAATTCGAGTTTAGCGTGTGTTGGTTGACCTTGGTCAGTGTCTATCTCGAGGTCTTGGGGACCTGGAAAAGGGTTTGTTTGTTTGTATATACTTAAGTGGTACCCTCCTCTAGTTGTCCTTTCCTAATGGTAAAATGTAAAAAGGCCCCCGGCAGAGGCGCCATGCCTGAGAAGGAACCAGGACACGGGGTCTGATGTGATGAACTGGGGCGACAGGCCACAAAATCATCACTCCCCATGAACACTGACACAACAGGATTATGTCTGCTCCCCCATAAAGGAATATTTTTTTTAGTCTCTTGAGTTTGTCTTAAACGCCACATACAGCGCGCATCTATTCATGATCAGTTCTGTCCGTAAATGGTGAATAATGAACCCATTTAGTTGTGATTAGCATCCACACATCACAAATAGCGAGAGTTGTTTTCAAGGCCGTGCAAGATCCTTGTAAGACAAAAGTGTTTTCTTGTTCATCTATATATTTTTTCCCGCTCCCATTTATTTCGAGGTGCCGTAGAGCGATTCATGCGTTTACTGTCCTCAAATCAATGGTCTGGCTTCTCTGCCAAGGTCGAGAAAAAAAAAAATGTTGCTTGCAGGAGACAGTTTTGGCTGTCAGCTGAAATACAAGCGATGGCCACATCTGTGCAGTACTGAAAAATATATACAGTGTTTATTTAACTGAAGGACTCGTATCCTTGTTAATCATTTGTTTGTGTTGTTTTTGCGTTTGGTTTCCATGGCGCTTACCTTTTACAATGCTCACATTCAGAACATTACAGCTCGGTGCCCTTATCTCTCTCATTAGAATGGCTGATTATAAAGGAGTCTCGAGTGTTAATCGATTTAGAAAATGAACACTAAGATCTCCTTGAATAACCGTGTAGTTAATGCAAATTAAAATGTTTAATTTCCTTGAAGCTAATGGGGTTTGGAATCACCTCCATCGTACTTTTCGTTACCGCAACTGAATAATAGGTCCTTGATACCAGACAGATACCAGTACAAATAGTCACTCGTGATTACCCACTGATACCACTAGAGCAGGGGTGGGCACACTCGGATCCCTCGGGGCCGGAGTGCTGCAGGTTTTGGATGTTACCCTTCTCCAACGCAGCTGATATACGATCAGCTCATCAGCAAGTTCTACATAAGCACGATAACGACCCTGTTGATTGGAATCAGCTGTGTTGAAGCAGGGAAATACATCCAAAACCTGCAGGACTGCGGCCCTCGAGGACCGAGTTTGCCCACCACTGCACGAGAGCTTTTGAGAGCTGGTACATGTACTCACTCGCCCATCCCTCGTCGGTCCAGCCCAATTATAAAGTGCACTTCAGATAATGATTGGAGGTGCCCTTTCTGCAATCGTTGTCAGTACCAGGCGATTATTTGAAGAACGCCTGTGAAAACCAGTTCCCAATGTTAAACAAAGATCAAAATGCACCAGACGTGACTAGCAAGCCGAAAAACAGACTCCCAGACGACATCATCCTTCATACACAATAAAAAGCCAAGGCCAGTCGTTAATGTGCATGCGGGTATCGAAATCAGCAAGTGTCCACTCATTCGTTTGACCATTAAGCCTCGAACCAGCCCATATATTTGTTTATTGTCCTCATCGAGGGCAGTCTGAGACAAAGAAAAAAACCGAAAGGAGTCATTCAATACTGTCTGGGGTGTGCGTGTATGTGCGCGAGCCTGAGGCAGTGCACTGTAGCCCGAGTTCGAAACCGGTTGAGCTCATTCTAAGAGCTTTTGAATTTCACAATGGGCTCACACACAAAAAGGCACTCCCCGTAGTCACCACACATCTACCTGCCGCACCACTCGGCGCCACGTCATGCATTCATACGGTGACACAGAATTGTATCAAGATGAATGAATGCAATTGGCCAATACAGCTTCTCTTACGAGCGACGGTTTTCCCGCATTATACTCCCATCGGCGGGACACGAGTACCAAATGATTAGCTACGATCTTTCTACATGTATTTCCTCTGAATTCCACACACACAATTCCTCATGTACAGTATTGCTAAATGTAATAACAGCTGTCCTCGGGCCACTTACAGCTATCGTAACGAGATGACAATTCCCAATACTGATTTACTGCCTATATGCACACATATGGGGGGTGGAGTCAGTCGAGAGTTTTGTATATCTCATTTCACACTTTTCCCCCGCAGGGTCTTTTTGCTCCTGTATCAGTCATAAGCCCAAAGTGGTGGTTGACCACATTTTACAGGTAAGGGTGACATAGTGCACACCCATATCCTTGCGCACTACGCAATGCCGCGCTCACCTCGGGCGTCATTCCAATATGTCTGACAATTGTGTCAGTGGTGGAGCCCGTTGGAAGAATCAGAAGTTCGCATTCCTGTATTTCCAGGCAGGGGCCTGTTTGCAACAACTTGCTACATGCTAAGCCAGGCAAGACCATTTTTAAGTTGAATGCAAAAGACTCACTCATTTTAGCTCCATGTTTAAGATATACTTCCAAATACAGTTGAACCTATAAAGTCGAAGGTCATTGTACAAAATCAAAATGATCAAAAAAAAAATAAGATACATGAGTTTGAAGGGCATTTGTCATTCAAGTTAACTGATTGTTTCATTTTTATGTCTAACAATTAATACATTTTAGAAGCTTTCCATCCAAATCTTTTGAAATTTCTCTATACTCACACGCGCACCATGAACGAGCCTGACACAGATGCTGCAGTTACACTTTGGGCCAGAGGTGGCAGTTGCAAGTAAAAAAAAAAGCGACAAACTGCACAAATATCCTTTAATACACAACTGTCTCTAACAGTAAACAGTGCCTACTGTATGTACAAGTAACAATAAGTAACAGTGGGTTCCAAACTGCTTTATGCTGTACAACATTTCAAGAAACAAGGTCTGGCCACATGGGGACATTCAATAGGATTTTTCGTGTGCTGTTTTTAAACCCTACCACTGCCAAATCTGACATCCGAGCAGAAATTATTGTATGTTTAACTCAGCAGAACCCTGGTGAGATGGTTCTTGTCTGGCCTGCTTATATCTGTTATTCCCTCATGTATTTGTTTTCTTTGTTTTTGAGCATCTGAGGTTTCCACCACTGTTGTTGCTCGCTGTTTGTCTGTGCTAGGAGTGAGAAGTACATTTCCACCAGGACTCTAAACGCTATCGTTAGCTATCTTTTGTTGTGAGACAGAACTGTGTCACAAACAACGATAAAAGCGCTCATCTGACACTATCTCTTTCATGTTTGGCTTTATATAATTAAAATTTGTATCCGTCTCATAGGTCCAACAAACATTTTTCCAATGTTATTCTTGCCGCAGTTTCCTCTTTTAAGTCTAATATTGTATTTTTTTTATTATTTCAAATATTTACCATTTTCCCCCCACCCCCATCTATGCCACTGTCCCGCTCTCCAGTGTTAGTGCTGTTTCAGGTTAATCTTTGTATGCCGGCGCGGGGAACCGCTTTTAGCTGGTTATGCTGAACAACAGAAATGCTTCTGCTGCACAACCACAGGATAGACTAAATCCCACCCGCTGTGCGCCCAGTAAATTGGTCCGCTTTTGGACCACCTCGCCGGTCAATTGGAGGGGTCGGCTTGTCAATTCAGTGTGTCCCCGGCCTGCCGATACAGATTGAACTGATATTTTTCTCCTGATAGTTCTCTCACGATTCTCATAACTTTGGCTTACCCCCCCCCCCCCCCCCCCCCCCCACATCCCATCATTTTCCCCTTCCCACTTCCAGTTATCCTGACTTACACTGTATTTCAATTGGAGCGTGTTCCTGTCTGTGTGGGCTGGCATTTACCGTGTGTTTGTTCTGCGCTTATCTCATCCACTCCAGACCTGCTTTTCAGTCCAAAACCTCAGCTTCTGGCCCAATTGGCTTAAGAGACTCACTGCACCCTGTCCGCTCAGTGATCGGCCCATTCAAATCTTACGCAATGGCCAAAGCATTATATTGTCGTATTCCCCTGGTAATCCATCGGCGAGCCTGTAGAAAGGTTTGCTTTCCCTCTGTAGAGAAGACGGATCAAGTAGATTTTATAGACGGGGTTTTTTTTTTTAACGGCGGTCTTGGAAATCAGTCACGCCAAGTGTGCTGGGGTGTTGACGCAACTGTGGGCGCTTTCAAACAGCAACATACGATAATCAGCTGCATTACGACATCAGCCTTCGTGTCCATATTTTGGAGCCGCACTACCTCCGAAAGGTAAAAATGGCTGGGTTGACTGGGTTGTTCTAAAGCATGCTGTTTTTACAGGAGAGCCACTGGAAAATGTTGGGCAGGGTAAAGGGGGGCTATTGTCTCCAATTAGAAAGCATTGAGCAACATCTATCACTGATGCGGTCCTGCATGGTCCAAGATCTCTCCCTTGCGCGTGTGACTCATCGCGGTGATCATTTACCGAAGAATTACAGTCGCTATTACAACGCATAGATGCATGCCAGGCAGATAAATCACGAAAAATGATTGCTCCCTGCATTGTTCCCGTTCTGCTTGAAACGGAAAAAGCTAACGTTGGTCCCGAGTCAGTCAGTCAGCATTTTGAGGTCAAGGGTGCGGTAAAAAGGGAGGAGGGAAGTAGCCAGTTCAGACATGTCGTTTAGGGATTTGGGCACTAAATTACCAGCTGTGCTCTTAGTTCTGAGAGCAGAGTTGAGTGCTGCCAAAGGGCTTAATCAGTACCCCCACCCCCTATTCGAAATCGCACACATTGACATAGCTTCTGATCCCGGAGTTTTATAGGCTGGTCTTTTAAGTGATGCCGTCATCTGCTCTCACTTTGCTGCGGTGGCAAATGTTTACCTTGTCACGCTCGACAGAACACTCCATCATGTCGGATTTCACATTGCCCTCCCGTATTTTATGGTGAGCTGTTGAGTGAGCACTTCTCGTTGCAACACGTATACCACACTGATTAGAGACAGCATGTGGGCAACCGGGCTAAGTGTCTGGTGAGGAGGATGGCTCAACTTTCCTGAGAATGGACTGAAATCTGACTCCCGCTGGACTTTTGGGAGAACTCACTCGCGGTTAGCAAAGGCACCAAGAGGGGGGGAGAGGGAAGGGGTGGTAAAGATAAGCCTCGGCGTGTTTTCCAATCCTTTCTGGCCTCTTTTGCACCAAGAATCGACAGAGACGTAACATTCCCAGCTTGAGAGGGCCACGTAATAGTGACTTTTGTGATTGACAGGCGCCTCTCCATCGTCACCACCCAACTGAGTTCCCACACGTTATCTACTCTGCCAATCGGCCAAACAGTCAAGAGTTTGAAATTGCTTAAATGTCAGCATAAAAAGGGAAGAACAGTAGTTAGAGCGCAGTGACTATCTTAAAGGAGAGATACTGCAAGTTGTGCGCAGTGCATCCCTACTGACTGTGATTTGATTTGTGAACACAAACTCATAATTCACGCACAAAAAATGACCAGTGATAACGATAAAATCTGTCAATTTAATGCCAACAGAGGTTTGACTGCTGACGGTGTAGATTGACAGAGATTAAACAGGTTGGACTAAAATGGCATTCAGGGTGCCACAAACAATCCCTCTCGTGTGATATTGCTGAATTGTTGTTTAATTCTATTTTTATTGATAAGCAATACCAAATAAACAACAATAATAATCAGTAACCAGGAAAAATGTTATTAATGCCCTCAAATGCAAAATAGTTTTTTATCCAATTAATCGATGAATCAATGGCATAAACAGTAGAATAATCGATTTAAAAATATTAGATAGTGACAGAACTATCCATACATTTTGATGAGTTCCTGGCACATTTGCAGTAGTGACAAGTTCTTTCAAATGTATGTAAAATGACAACCGAAACGTCATCGCATCATACCCTCTCCAAAAGAACCGTACCATATTGAAACGTGTCGTAATGCTACTGAGCGGAACCGAATCCAATCGACCGTCTTTGAACCGTTTTGTACCGCATGTATCAAAAACCGTATCGGATTGTCTTTTGTGGCGAAATGCACACCCCACAAGTATTTTGTGTCTTCTGGACACATAGTTGTGTTGGTAATTAAAAACAAAAAGTTTACTTTCTGATATTTTACAGTTTTGTAAGTCACTCTTATCTGTGGCAGCCTCATTAAGCACAAAATAGGAGGTGAATCAAGAGTGTGCTATTTCTTTGGTACGCGCTGGTTGAGTGGGCTTTTAAAAATGTAGTACTGCTTGTAAAAAATAATCCAATCTGTGTTCCACAGGCTATAATAGAAGAATTTAGATTTACACAGTTTTCCGTCGAGAGTTTAATTGAATCTTGTTGCTGACAAAGGGCCATTGTGACACCAAGCGATGGTTCCTCTAAGCTTTGTGGGTAATTATTTTGATGACAGGTCATTAGTAAGTTGTTTTGTTCGCAGATCAAGCATTTGCGACATGTCCTACATTCACTGCTCTGCAGCCTCGTTGAATAACACAATTCAACGTATTTTTGCCCAACCGTTCAAACCCTCAGGATGAGGGCTCGTTTTGCCTCGATTGTTGAAACGGCGACATGCGGCGAACCAGGTCAGAGCGGTCCTCAATCTGTGCAAGCTTTTCATCAGTTTATTGCAAATAATGACAATAGGCGCCGCAAGTTGCTTGAATTTGTGTCGGAAAATGGCATTAACCCCAAGAGAGGAGCAGGACGAGGAGAGGGAGGAAAGTCGGAGGTGGAAGGACAGAAATGAAAAACACACATTTGCTCTTTTACTTTCAATGGAAACTCCTGAATCAGCAGAATACACACGCGCACACATAAACTTGTGCGCGCACACATCTGAGATTCAATTACAGCATTGTGAGATGAAGGAGAAATTCTTCTGCCTTCAGCATTTCCAATTAAAGTACAGCTCGGAGTGTGTTCATGTGTGTTTTTCAATGCTAGTCATGTGTATTTGGCTGTGTGACTGCGCATGCCAGCGTGTATGGTTAACAGGCGAGGTGTGTGTGTGTGTGTGTGTGTGTGCGTGTGCGCCCTGGCTTTGATGGCACTGCGCTGCAAGGGCCACTGAAGCGTGACAGGAGAGAGAGCGAGGAGGGTGTATGTGTTTACGGCAGTGTGCGTCGGCCTCTGATGTCACCTTGTATCATTTCAGGTTAATTTCACCTATTCTCAGACACGGGCGCAGAACAAAAAAAAAAAAAGCAAAGATGACACAGCAAATGATGAGACGTAACTTTATTAGTGTCCTTTGCAGTCAACGTCAATTGTGGGCTTTCAAAAGATTTGGCAAATCAGCGCCATCTGCTTTCAGAAGAAGAAGAAAACATTCGAGAGTTGGGTTAATTTCTCTGAACATTACGCAAGAGGTTATCTCTTTAAAAAAGCAAAAGAAATTCAACGTGATCTGGTATCAGTCTAATTAATATTTGCATGTCTTGGCTAGAAAGCTGCTTTTGTCCTCATTCTTATTTAAAGAGAAAAAGTGTTTCTTCAGCAAATATATTTGAGATAAGTGATGCAGATGATGCATATTGTTTTTCCCTGAGAGAGGAACTATGAAGGAGAGGAAATGAATACCAAACGCGGTTGTCAAAAAGCCTTTTGAGTTTAAATTGAACAGGTTGCTCTTAAGATGCACTCTTGGAAGTTTCTCTAAATTCAAATAGGATTACGTGTAACTCGTAGGAGTGTAGGAGTGTGCTGTCTTGCCATTTCAAGTGATATGACATTGGATACTTAAGAACGTCTTACATAATGCTCCAATGTCTCAGCATTTGCAGCTCGGAAGTGCATCAGGCTGACTATTAAAACGACTCTCTGTCGGTTGAGGGAATCATACCGACAACCCGTCAGTTACAGGCCACCCTCATATTTATGGTTGCTCTGTTTACGTTACAGCAGTGCTATTCCTTAAGTCGATGCAATAATTGATCTAAAAATAAATATTCGATGGCGACGGCCCTAAACAGATCAATATCAATATGCTACTTGATTCCTATCGATCTCTGCCACCGTTCACAATTTTAAATGATAATTTCTTCAACATTCCCAGGGAATCGCAATGTCCCATCACTGGTGCGCTATTATTAGAACAGGCCCGTGGGCTACTGATGTGCTCCTTGGGAGTTACCTGGTGCCCACTGCCCTATACCAATGTACTGTAACTTTAACAAATCAACCAACTAAAACCAATGACATCTTCTAAACCTTACAGTACACCTCATAAGCGCGATTCGAGCTAATTATGAGCTATTAAACATGGTTAACACGCACTGTTGGAGGCTCCCATGGAACCACGTTTCTTGAACAGCAAAGCACTTGTGTTTGGCCGTTTGACTTTTCGGAGGTCGGGGTCATTCACAAATAACTGCAAAATCATTTTGAGTGACAGGGACAAATGCGCCTGCTGCAGTTGAACACCGCATCTATCCTTTTGTCACCGTGCATGTGTGTTGCTGTGCGCATATCGCCCCCTCTGCCCTTGAGCCGTTATCAAATTTCTCTAATTATTTTATTATGCAAATGAGTCACCATTATTTCATTAGCTCGGCAGCCAATCGCAGAAGCTGATTAGGAAGTGATTAGCATGCAGTCATTTTCTCTGGCTCGGTGTCCTTGTGAATGGAGTCATGGGCAAGGGGCATAATGACCCATCTGGATACAAGCTCGTGCTTATACTTTTTATTAAACCATGCATACATGCTGTTCAAATATACTTTACACGTGTGTCATTGTATAGTTTGACTGAGTGCGTGTGATTGTCCACTACCAGCATCAAATGGCAGACAAGGTTAACATCTACATGGTGATTATGGTGGGCCCCCCGCTTGTAAAGTTTAAGATAGTGGGAATTTACCTCGTCAATCTCCTGCCATCTGGTATTTCACTTTACCCTCTTGTGTTCCAATTTGAAGCGCTTAAAGCACACAATTGGTATACACACACCTTCTCATGTAGCACTCCAAGTAACTTTATAACATGAGCCCAACATTAACTGCAGTGGTATCCATCATACATAAATGGGAGATATTTGGAATCACCAGAATCTTGCTAAGAACTGGCTAAATCTCTAAACTGAGCGATTGGGGGTGAAGGGCTTGAGTCAGGGAGGTGACAAAGAACCCAATGGTTACTTTGTTACTCTGTCAGAGCATCAGCACTCCCTCGGTAGCTCGCCTGGAATTTGCCAAAAAGCACCTGCAGAGACCATGAGAGACAGAATTCTGTGGTCTGACGGGACAAAGGTTATTGGCATCAATGCCAGACGTCACCTTTGGAGAAAACTAGGCAACGCTCATTACATGGCCGTACAATTCCTGCAGTGGAGCATTGTGGTGGCAGCATGATGTTGTGGTAGTCTAGTCAGGATTGAGAGAATGATAAATGCAGCACTGTACAGAGATATCCTGGATGAAGACCTGCGAGTCCAGAGCGCCTTTGACCTTAGGCTAGGGGCGGGGGTGGGCACACTTGGTCCTCGAGGGCCAGAGTCCTGCAGGTTTTGGATGTTTCCCTTCTCTAACACAGCTGATATATGATCAGCTCACCAGCAAGCTCTGCACAAGCCTGATAACGATCCTGTTGATTGGAATCAGCTGCGTTGGAGCAGGGAAACATCCAAAACATGCAGGACTCCGGCCCTTGACGACTGAGTTTGCCCACCACTGGGCTAGGGCAACGGTTCATCTCAGATCTGAAAGCATTTCAAATAACTCTTTTCCATGTTATTATGGGTTGTTGCGTGTAGGATTATGATTCAGTTTTGGTAAAAGGCTGTATAATAACAAACTGTAAAGAAAAATCGCCGTGAATCCTTTCCAGATGCACTGTGAATACCTTTCTGACAGTGCTATGTTTTATTCAAGTACATTGTGTGGCTATACCTTATAAAGTAACCGTTGAAGGTACGTGCTCATGTCTTGTAACTCCCCAGACTCAAATCTATGCAAGGTTTGTGATGTTGCCATGTTACGACAAACCGCGACATGCACACTTTGCTGTTTCCACTCATGCAGAGAACTACCAGACAGCAACATGTAAACTGACGCACACACAGTGGGGGACAAAGAATCGCGTACGCATTTCGACGTCAGCAGAATTAGGTTTCCGAGTCGAGCATGTGTTCAAAGCAGCAAAATGTGTGTTGTCAGTGCCGCACTACATGCCCCCTGCACAAAGTGGCATCTCCACGAGGTAACTCGTAGTGACAAAGACTTAACAAAACTGAACGGAACTGGACTGAAATGCATGGAGCCGGGCTGTTTTTTTTTATTATTTTTTTTACAAAGAGCACCAAGAGGAACGTGATCCAATGCGTCTTCCGAGGCCGTGAGTCACAGCCAGCTATACAGCCAGCAGCCCAAAACAGTCACTTAGTTTGACGTTAACGTGTTGCTCCTGCGGCAGCGGCTGTCTCCTCTTGGTCTCCCACTGTAGCTCCCACTCAGATCAGTGGGGGGATCTCAAGGCCTGTCGTTATGCTCTCCATCTTTGCATGCTGCAATCCGCTCTAGGACACAGGTAGCCGTGGCACTGACTAAATACTTAGGAGATGTACATTGCTGGAAGTGCTGGTTGTGCGTCATCGCGACTTGCTCTTGGATACATATATCATATTTTCTTTGGGGTTTTGGATATCATAGGAGAGTGTCTTATGTGTAGTTGAGAAGAAGTTTAGAAGTGTTTATCAACATAACAAGCTCTGGTGCAATGTGTTGACTGGCCTGTAAAGAAAGAAGAAACATGGCCTTGAATCCTCTGCTACTTTACTAGGACCCTGACAACAGAGCACCAAAAGGGGTGGGATACATTTGAATGGAAATTGAGTTGTTTCTTCCATGCCAAATCAGCCCCCCCAAAAATCGGAACATTTTAACCAAGCAGAGTTTGATTTAAACGAAATTTGGTGTACTTGTTGATAGTGATGGCGCAACACAAAATCTCAAATTTTAGGTCAATCGGAGCAGGCGTTTGAGAACTACAGCCCACCAAATTTTGCGACTTTAGCCAAAAAGGGCCGTGGCCACCTATGCTTCAATCTTCAATCAAAAATGATTGCAGATTTGGAATCATTGTCAAATTCCCTTTCAATAGCCGTCTTGTGGAAATTGACCCAGTAAGTTCCTGATATAAGGGTTCAAAGGAAAACTGCGCGCCCTTTTTTTTGCCAAAATTGTCAGTATTGGGGAGCTCCCAAACATCTGCTCCGATTGACCTAAAATTTGAGATTTAGTGCTGAGCTGTCACTATGAACAAGTACACCAAGTTCCCTTAAAATCAAAATCTGCTTAGTTAAACCCACTAGGTGAAAGAAAAATGCGTATTCTGGACAGATTTTCTGTGAAATAGTACCAATATATTCAGTTAATTTACATAGAAGATTATTTTTATATCTTCTGCTCAACAATCATTATTTCTCACTTAATCAAACATCAGCTGCCAAGTTTGGTCTGTTGTTTTGTCAAAACCAAATTCTGGTTCCAGAATTATTTTTACTATTGTGTCACTTGCTTTTAGGAACTTTCAAACTGATTACCATGAATGTACATTAATGTATCTCTTACCTGATGCTGACACCATTTTGCAGCTAGCATGACCAATAAGTCAAGAAGGGTCACCTAATCTTGGTCCCCGCTAACAATTAGAGACTTGTATCAGATGGTGCTTGCCCTTTCTTTGTAATAACACCCCAGAGCCGTGTTATTAACACAAACCACGCATGGCTGCGAGGTCAATGAATCAGATGGCTGGTTACAATCAGTGTGCCGTTCCTATCAGCACATTGCCGGTACAAGCCATGTATCATCGCAAGTTGATTGGGTCTGCTGGCCACTAGGGACAGGCGGCGTCTCTCTGCATTAGAGCCACTTCCTGTTTAGGGCGGTCCTCGAAGCGGCCAGCTCACACATGCATGCCCAGAAGTGGTGGTGAGGGGCTCAGATGATCCGCTGAAGGCTGCTGATGGTTGAGTCAGGGGTGATTCTGTCTAACCTTGATGGATGACTGTTGGAGCTCCCAATCTTGGTGGTTTACTAATCACATCAGACCAAATATTACACGAGGAGCGGCCTTGAAAGTCTCCGTAAATTACAATTGCTACTAATTCAAGATAATACATATCTAAATGGGAACCTATGTTATTTTTCCATTGCTCTGTTCCTCTCTGGTATACCAAACCCGACCCCCCCTTATTCTGCCATTAAACGTGATTTTATTCCCTGTTGCAGGAAGCTGTACGTTTGACGAGGGCTTTTCCAAATGTGACTACCAACAAGATCCTTACGATGACTTTGACTGGACCCACATCAACACCCAGGAAGTGCCCTACATATCCCCATACCTGCCCAAAGGTGAGACTGTATTCTTGATAGAGGAGTGTTTTAAAAGTGGCTTTCATAACTATTATAATTAAAATAACATCCGCTCATTATAAATATTTGTGTGTATTGTTAGGCTGTTTCTGTTGTTGGACTTTTAATGCAGGGCCCATTAAAGGGGGTATTTTTGTGATAGTTTCACACTAGTAAAGCAATTAAAACACTTTGACTCACCCCCCCCCCCCTCTCTCTCTCTGTAATCTGTTGTTTTTTTCATGATGGTGATGATGAGGGGGGAATTAAAAATTTTCTGCCTCAGGGTTGAGGGTCTAATTAAGAACAGGGAGGTCATTAATCAAAAGAGGGGAACAGGGAAGGTTGCCTACTTTACAATGTTAAAAGTAAAATCTCTTAACTAAAAGGCCAAATCTCTTTAGCAAACCACATTGATAAAGCCATTTTCAAGTGTCTTTTCGTTCTTTAGCTGGGGAAGATTGACTTTGTTGCCATGACAATGCAATTCTGTTATTTATCTCTCTTATTCATCATCGTGAACACCCAACCTCCTGACATTTAGGTAAAGGCTTAGCCGGCGCTTCACACGATTTTGATTTTCTTTGCCACAAAACACACATTTCCCCTCCTCATAATTTTGGGGCATGCTTGAGCAAATGACGAAGATGCTTGCCCCGCGGTGTCACTACGCTGAGAGGCAAGAGTCGCAAGCTTGAAGAGGTTAATTGCTCAGCCCGAGAGCGCACAGCCAATTCCATGAATTTAAGGAGTTAGTCGACGGATCGCGAGGATGACAGACGAGGTGAATTGGGTGGTGGAGGTATTGCTCGCTAAAGATCCTCGGCGTAAGGTATGATTACATCTGATGTGATGATAATCTCAAGTGGAGAGCAGCAGTGGCGTGGAGATAAATCAACTTTTGCTATATAGATCTAGTATTTGTGATTTTTGCTTTTCCCTCCTATGAACTCATAAGCAAAAATCATTTATATTGTATGCTCATTTCAGACTGCAGAAAATATTCAGTATTTTTCATCAATTAAGTGTGAATTTAAAAAATATTAAATTCCACCCATTCTTATAGCAATTCAACTTTTAAAGGCTGCCTTTAGGCAAAAGAAAAACAAAGCAGAATAGCATGAGAGAAAGAGTCTGAGGCTCAAAATTTATTGAAACGCACGAGCCAACTATGGCATAATAAAGTAGCTTCAGCTTTCAGACTTTTGTTGAAAAATATCCGCATGTAAGCATTTGAAAGCAATCTAGTTACTTGTGACAGAAACACCAACACAAAATGCAAGTGCGTGCTTTGAAAATAAATTGATCACCCTTAGGGAAATATCACAAAATAATAATAATAATGATGTTTTAAGTAACATTGTAACATTTGTAACTCTTATAGAAGTATAATATTAAGTACTCAAGCCTCAATACAGTTATTTCTTCGAATTCTAGTTACGAACATCAGATTTACGAACATTAGCAGATATGAACAAAAGCTGACTGATGTCCATAAATGCAACAATAAAAATAAATACACACAGGAAGTTAGCAACAGTTAAAACAGAACAACATGACTAGAAAGGACCATGGCAAAAAAAAAAAAACACAAAAAAATCACAATTGCCGACTATTAGGTTTTGAACCACCATTGCGTGATTGTCAAAGAAGAAGCAGACTGCCATAAAGAGCGGAAACGGGTGTTTATGCTTCTCCGGACTTTTCATATTAATAGCTCAGTCATGATTTATTAAATCATTTGGTCACGCATCTGACAATGCTCTTCGCACTTTAAATCCCACATTGATTTGTCCTATTTGTTAATTGCCATTTACGCTCGCGGCAACAATGAACAGCGTTGGAAGGCCTTTGGCAGTTTTTGCACTGGTGATAAAACTCATCCATGTAATTGCCACGGGGGTTGGTGTTGGCGCATGCTGCCTTGGCGGGGTTGTGGCGCTCCGTCGGCTGGCATTGTGTGCCCCGTGCCAGTCGAGCATTCACGGACCGCGTGAGTCACTTGACTCGTGATGTTGTCAGCGAGTTCCACTTCAAACCTATTTGGCTTCTCGTAACGTCTTTTTTTTTTTTGGTGTTATCTGTGGAGGAGGAGGCGGCAACAAGCTTCTGACTGCAATAATGATGGTTATTTTGTCTATTGAATGTTGTTCCATCCGTTTCTTAAAAATATATTTTGGAAAGAATGCCATAATTCTACATGGATGCGCTTTTAAGCTAAGAATATAGGATTAGGAGTTCTTGTAGCAGGCCCGGTGCTTATAATACGCTCGTGTTTAAAAACATACCGTAACTAAACGATGTTTGGTTTTTGATAAATTAGGTGTATTTTAAGGCTCGAAATTGCTTGCTCTTCTGGGTCCAATTTGAACAGGTGCATGAAAGAAAACATAACTTTTACCAACAGGGGGATGTTATTGTTATGTTGAGGAAAAGAGTCTTCCGTCTTAACTTCACTGTTGCTGCTGTGATGTGACATATCTAGGTCTTAAGTCTGTCTCGGGGGTATTTTTAGCCTTGTTACTTTGTGTCGTCATTTCATTAGTGTCCGTTTTCAACATTGGCAGTTCAAAGACAGCAGCCATCTAAGAAAGCGGCAGATTTCCGCTGTCACAAAGTCTATTTTTTTTTGTTTTCATTTTGTTAGCTTCTTTGTCATGGTTTTGCCCAAAGATAAGGTGTATTGTTGTCACACAGCAGGGTGGGGTACTTTTCCTATCAGGGGCCTTTTGTCTCGAGATTTGTATGGTCATGATCAAATGCTCATAGGGCCATTGGTTAACCATCCATCCATTTTCTATCACTCCTGTCTAGGGATAGACCCAAAGATTATGGGTTGGAATTGGGGGGGGTTAGAGCACCAAATGATCCCCGAGCGCAAGCCCCTGCTGCTGCTCACCGCTTCCTCAGTGGATGGGTCAAATGCGGAGAACAAATTTCACCCCACTTAGATGGCCGTGACAATCAGTGGTACTTTAACCTTTAACCTCATTGGCACAACCGTACGTCACACTGTGGCATATTTGCCGTGGAGACGGAAAATAACGTGAAAATGCAGCAGAGAAATCCATTTATTTGCAAAGTAATTTAGCTGCGCTTAGCGAGTGGTAACACAATATGGCCGCCATAGTTTCACTTCTGCCTCGCCTAAATCAAAAGTACATTGGTTTTACCTGTAAAGTTGCTATATTTTAGTTTTACCAGGCAGTGATATGATGAAGTGAAATATATTTTGCCATGGCGTGTGTTGTGACATATCTAGGGCTCTGACTGATATGTGTATTTTTAGCTAGCACACAGTCTTGGCATCTTCAATCCACCTCGTGTCACTGTCTTAAGTATCAGTTTGATACCAGAAGGAGCAGCAGTGACACCTACTGCATTTTGTGTCAGAGATGCTAATATTAGCGTCCTTGTGGATGCCGTCCAGCTTGGGTGAAGTCATTCTGCTTGCTGCTGGTGCTTTTCACATGCAAGCAGCATTATTTTGTTTCACGACTGCTGGTGCGTATGTGTACAGAGGCGAGATGAAACGAGAAGGGCCAATGATTGGCATTATAGTGCACGTGGGCGCTGCAAATGCAGACGTTTTATTGCGCTCCAATTGGAAATGTGCTACTGTTTGCCCTCCTATTCTTGTGGCGAACAATAAATTCTCACTGTAGATTATCTGAACAATGGCAGATAATCACTACTGTCCTATAGCCAATCGTGGTGTTCATATTGTGCATACTCTAACTGGCAAATAGAATTAGATGCCTTGAATATGAAGCATTGTGTTCACACAATTGGAGCGCAGAGAGTATGTTTTATATGGCATTGTGTGCCTTCTTAATTCATCAGTGGATATATGCTATTCACTATTAGCAAAAGCTAGAAAATGTCTGAATATTCAGCATTATTTTGTATATGGGCCCATTTTGTACAATACATGGTATGTCCAAATGGGAGATTATAGGGGCGAGTGTCATATTTGATCATATTTCACTTCAACATCTGTTGCGCTCTAAGCTGATTATTAAACCATCTGGATCAGTTCTGTCAGCACTATATGCATGTTTCCCAACAGTTAACTACAGTGCGTACCACGTTTATTATATAACATGCAGACTGTTTGCATTAAAAATGCACATTTGGGGCGAAAACATTAATTAGACAGCAAGCGAATGAAACCAAAGAAGCAAGTCAATGGATCAAACCTGAACGCGTAACGTTCCTGTGTCCAGGTTCCTACATGTACGTGGACGTGTCTCAGTATGAAGTTGGGGAGAAGGCCAGGTTTCAGCTCCCGGTGATGAAGGAGAATGACACTCACTGCATTGACTTCAACTATATGCTGACAAGCGCTGATGGCTCCAGTCCCGGTACACTCAATGTCCTAGTGAAGGTACTGACCTATTATCTCTCGTTTTTTATTTATTATTATGATTATTATTATTTTTTTATTTTTATTATTATTATTTTTTTTTTTACACGTTAGCCATGGATCTCTTTACATACAACATGTATTAATAGTAGCTTTGAAACCGTTTCCTTCCCTTTGTCTGCAGGTTAACAAGGGTCCCCTGGCCAACCCTATATGGAATGTAACAACATATACTGGTAAGAAATTCTACCGCAATAAAATTGTGGTTAACCTTTCTTACACACTTCACTCCTGTTGACTTTTGTGTATTTTCAGGTAAAGACTGGCTGAAGGCCGAACTGGCCGTCTCCACCTTTTGGCCCAACGAATACCAGGTGAAGTCCCGCCTCCTTCAACCACTAACTGCGCTGTGTTTGCTGCCAGTTAGTTCCCTGATACTGCAAATGTATTGGCACACCAGGCCGCTACATATTGTGTTGGTCTCATGGCTTTCACTCATCTGGTTTTTGGTTTGAGGGATTTTTAATTTTTTTTTAAAGGGGAAGTCAACCGTAAACATTTCTTGACAATAATATGTTATATGTGACCTCACTAGTCTAAACATGACATTCGTATTAATATTACATTTGTGGAATGTGAGTTATGCAGCAAAATCCAGCCATTTTGATCCACACAGATGACGTCACAGTTGCTCAGGGCTCAGGCAACAAGCAATCACAGCTCACGTTTTCTGAAGCTGAGCTGTGATTGGTTGTTGCCTGAGACCTGAGCAACTGTGATGTCATTTTCACTCGACAGCAAGTGACAAAATGGCCGGCTTCTGATACTGATAAAAACTGCTGGATTATCCTGCTTAACTCATATTCCACTAACGCAATATTAACCAGATTACCGTATTTAGACTAGTGGGGTTGCATAGGACATAATTGTCAAGATTTTTTGGGGGGGGGGGGGGGGGGGGGGTTGGGGGGTGACCTCCCCTTTAAGCAACACAAACTGAAGAGCCTTATGAGAAAAGCCTGGCGGCCCGCCAGGCCTCTAAATCCCTAGGGGAAACCCTTGCGCTGTCAACGTGGCCTTTTCCAAAACCTTAAAGGGTTAATAAACATGCTTATTTCTTTCGTGTTCACATGGGCATACAGACACAGCTTCAAAAACAAACAACTCATGCTGGCAGGCAGGCTTCTGATTTATTTGTGTTGACTGAGGCTCAGGAGGTGACGATCAGGCAAGAAAGACGTAGTGTGAAGTGATGGGGGCGACTGCGTGCGTGCATGTACGTGCACTTGCATTTGTGTCACCCAATGAGACATTTGCTGCTTTTAGCCAGTGTTTTTTTTTCTTTCAATAAAGCAGTTTGGAAACTATATTAATCACAGCAATAGTTTAAATTAGCCCACTTTTATCTGTATTCCCGAAATTGTTTTACATGTCTGCGCATATCGAAGTACTTGTATGGTGTTGCTGACGTGCGTGTGGCCACATAAGTGTCAAATGAGTGTCAGCGTCAGGGCATGCACACACACACATCCGGATTAATATATGTTGCCTTGGGATCCAATCACGCTACTGTAAAGCGAAGGCTGGAAGAATCTTCCAAATGACCCATCTGGTGCCCAAGCCCCCCCCCCCCCCCCCCCCCCCCCCCCCCCCCGGGGGTGACTGTGAGAGGAGAAGGCCAGCGTGAAAACACACGTGTCAACATGTTGTAATTGAACATAATCAATTCTTGTTTGCTGAGGGCTTATAAAGGTTTTTCAGGGTATGAAACAGGTTTGAGGTTATGACGCCACCATCTCATGTTCAAACACGCTTCTGTTGGCATTTAAGCTCGCATGGTAATGAGGTTGGGCCCACACAGCACTTATGATAGATTTTTCAATGTTCAGATTCATAGTTCATCGTGCTGACTGATCAAAACTTTTAGATTTCTAAGCTGCTCTGTCCTCTCAGTGATGTTTAGGCAGTTCTCACGAAAACACCATTTGAAAGTGGCTTTGCTCATGTGAGTCACTTGAGTTGGTCGTAGCCCAGACAGCTGCGAAGCCGTGATTCACGACGGGATGTGAGCAGACCAGCTAGCGACTTCTTCATTCTTAGCTGGTTTGACATTTTATTCAAGTTCACTCCAGTTATTGTTATACAAGTATAACATGCATTTGCATGTGCCGTTTACAGAACATGGATGTGGTATAGGCAACAAGCAATAATCATATATATTTCAAGTAGACCGGTGCGGAAAGAATGATCGGATAGATTGGCAACGGGGGGTGGAACATGTCACGGGTAAACAGTTCATGGTCGCTCTCACGGTTGATGAATGACAGCAACTGGTTCATTCCCTCTCTCGCCTATTCAATTTTGTGCTCTTAAACACTGTGAGCAAAGGAGAAATTCTTCTGAACATTTGTACCTAACGATGGCAGTAAAACCAGCCGGTAATTGTTTTTTATTGAACGTTGAGCACAATACCACGGCTGGCCCCGTCTTTCTCATGTCTACATCACAGTCGAGTGGAGCTTGCATGGTCAAATGAAGAAATTGTCCATAGATGTGAATGGTTGGATGTAGAAATGTCCCCTGTGATTGTCTGGCGACCATTTCAGGAACCCTAATGAGGACTAAGAGTATAGAAAATGGATGGAATACCATTGCCATAACCACATTAGCCCTGCGATTGGATGGCAACCAGTACAGGGTGTACCCCGCCTACTGCCCGAAGCCAGCTGGGATAGGCTCCAGCAACCCCCGCGACCCTTGTGAGGACAAGCGGTACAGAAAATGGATGGATGGATGGATAACCACATTAGCTTATACTGTTTGGACACTCGAAATGGACGACAGCCATTTTAGGAATAATCCAACACTAAAAATTAACAGAAAAAACTGAATGCTTAAAAAATCCTCTACATCGTTGTCTTCTGTTGCAGTGTTTCTGGTTTAATTGTATTTTTTTTTAAATTAAATACACCATAAAGAGAACGGAAATAGCGTTCTCGTACATTACTCGACTACACGTAGTGTTTAAACAGTGAATCGCCATCTCGTTGCCATCGTGTGTGTCACATTGGAGGTCACATTGGCCTTACAGTGTGGCCACATTAATGTAGATTGGGAAAAATAAAGCATGGGAATGTAATGAAATGGGAAAGTGTAATGAAAGTGGGATAGGAGTGGTATGAGAAGCATATATACTGTAAAAACTATGTTTTATTCTCCACCCTTACTGCAGTGGCTTCTATCCGGATTTTCTTTTTAATATATATATCATTTATCTGTCAGCCATTTTATGTGTACCGAAGGAGATTACTGTGGTCCAACAGGAAGAACTATTAATCTTGGGGGCTTGTAGGACTGAATATATGAATCTAAACAGCAGACGGGTAGTCATATTGTTATCTATACCTCCTTAGGGGTTTCACCAACTTCATCTTGTTGCAACTTTTTACCTTTTGACATGGAAATAGCAACAGACTTAACTAAAGTATAATGAACCTGCACTAACCCCACGTTGGAATAAGTACCATTTTCTTTTCCATGGCAATTGTCATGCTTGTTTTTTTCTCAACAGACTTGATCCTTTCGATGGCCATTAATATAAAGTATTATGTGGTAGAAGCCTAACATTTTTTTGTCCCCCTCTGTCCACAGGTCATATTTGAAGCGGAGGTATCGGACAGGAAATCCGGCTTCATCGTTATAGATGACATTCAGGTGCTCAGCTACCCATGCGGTGAGTCATTAGCATGCCAGCAATTAGTCGCAGTTTGCTGAGTCGACGCTTATAGCTTCGGCCACTAATTAGACCGAACCGGGGATGGGATCCTGTCGCAGTTGAACGGACAGATAAGTGGGAATGAGTGGAAGGTGACTCGGGTAAGGGAGGGAATGCGGCAAGCGGGGACATGTTGTAGTAGGTAAACGAGAGAAATAAAACACAAGAGTAAAGATGGGAGAAGGGAGAAACTGGGGAGGGGGATCGGAGAGAGTGAAGCGGCAAATGAAACGGTATTAGGTCAATCATGGAGAGAAGAGATTCTGACCACTCAGCTCTCTTTCTCTTAATACGCGTGCGCGCGCACACACACACGCACACACACACACACACACACACACACACACACACACACACAGGCGGTGAACAGTAGCTGTCTTGTCCTGTGCTGACAGGAAAGTGATGAGGGTCACGCTCCTTTTTAAATTCACGTTACGTTCCGAAGCTCTTTCTCTCCTCGCTGTTTCCGCACTGCCAGAGGCCGCCTCCTAAAACACTTGTGCGCGTGTGTGAGTTCATCGAGAGCCGCAGACAGGAGTCTGCAGGGTGCGAACGGAGGAATAAAAGCAATTAAAGCCCAGCTTCGGCATCTGTCTCGTCGCAGCAGTCAGACATTTTTAGCCCGGCCTGACTTGTAATAGATTCTATTGATTTGGAGTCATAATACTTGAATGTATACCGCGTTCCCGCTGTTCCCGACTCTGTTTGAGGTTGTCAAATTTTGTCAGTAAAGTGACCTGGAAGTGGTGTGAATATTAAGAGGAGAGCGGCAACTTCCACAGTGGAAGCATTCATTCTCACAGCTGCATTTCTGGACACACACAGGTTTGTGTGTGTGTGTTTTCAGCTGTTATCTATGATTGCAATCACCTCCCTAGAATAAAAATAGCCTCACAGCCTCTTCGCGCGGGGGGGGGGGGGGGGGGGGGTTCACAAGGCTTATTCCATACCTTAGTGCGGTGCTTAAGTATTAGAAGCTGTGACATTGTGACAGTGATCTTAGCAGCCAGTGGCACTGTTGGGCTCCAGATTCTTCTGACTCCTCCAAAATGTAATCGTAGTAATAGTGAACATATCGCTGCAGGTCCTAAAATGTCCTAAAATGTGTATATTGTTTGTACCTGTGCTGCCTGTGATTTCATTCAACTTGAAAGCCAAAAGCCCGAACATAAACCGAGTAGTCTTGAATCTATTGTTTTATTTATTTATTTCAGATAAATCCCCTCATTTCCTGCGCCTCGGAGATGTTGAGGTGAACGCCGGTCAGAACGCCAGCTTTCAGTGTATCGCAACTGGACGAGATACAACCAACAATAAGCTCTGGCTTCAGGTAAAAAAAAAATGTGCATCAGAATAATTTTTCGGTGGATTTGTGCAGTTACTACTGCTGAATTTACCGTTTTTCATTTGTAAACCTTAAAATTAATAAACCGCTGCGAAATCATTGTTGACCATATACTGTACCTTGGCACATGGACATTCCTTTCTTGCATAATGTATATTGCGTATTATAAATAAATAAATGGAACTGTAAACATAATCTATTAAACACACACAATAACACACATATAAAGAGAACACGGTTCATGGAATAGTAAATTGACAAATGCACTCCAGGCCATACATTCTGGCAGCTAATAGATGTTGATTTCATTACAGCTCTATTGTAGTCATGACCTTCAAACCTGTTGTCAGTGAGGATGATGTACAACTTAGTCTAGTGTGCGTGTGGGGGGGGGGGGGGGTGCATTGCTTCCTCAAGAATCTGATCAGGACTGTAAGACCCGTGCCTGTCTCCATCTCTGCTCAATAGCGGCGAAACGGAGAAGACATCCCCGTGTCTCAGAGGAAGAACATCAACCACCGACGGTTCTCCGCCTCATTCCATCTCAACGAAGTCACCAATCAGGATCAAGATCTGTACCGCTGCGTCACCCAGTCGGAACGCGGCTCAGGGGTGTCCAACTTCGCCGGGCTTATCGTCAGAGGTGAGGGTTGATTGAAAGTTGGTCTCAATTTATGCTGACATTTTTTTCGGTGATTAGAAAATGGGCAAACTTCATTTACTCTTGTTGATTTTCCCCGTAGTCGATGTGAGGAAATTTAGAAAGTAGAGTTGTCAAAATTAGTGCATTAATTTTTTGTTAATTTAAAGTTCCTTTAACAGCACTATTTTTTTTAACACGTGATTAATAGTAATAAATAAATAAGTAATACATTTTATAATAATGCATATATTGGTGAAGACTGGGGTCAAGTTGTATTTTGCGATTTTAAAAGTGTGTAGAATTTACTAAATTACTTACTGACTGAAAAATGTACTGTCACCAATGTCTTACAAATGCAACTATGCCATCTCGTGGCAGAAAAATTACCTCAACACAAATCGGTATCACACTCATTTTTTACAGTACATCTCTTTAATTTTAACTCAATTTTATGAATTATTATGAAATTACTGTATCAATGACTAAAAGAGGCAGCCATATTTCTATTAGTTTAACATTTTCTTTCCACTTTTATGTTAACAAGCGTATGAAAAAAAAGTATTTTGTTGTACATTTTATTGTACATTTAGATATAAAATTTGTAATTAATTTTGAGTTAACTATTGAAGTAATGCGATTAATTACAATTCAAAATTTTAATCGTCTGACGCCCCTAGCAGGAAGTGTAGTAAAAGGCCTAATCCCTAATCGACACCATCACATGCAACCGTCTCCTGCATGAAGGACCACCTTGGCGGAAAGTAACCCACAAAAATAAGAAAGCTGTACTTAAAATATTAAAACAATCATCCATCCAGCGTCGCTACCCGATAAAATATATCTCGCATAATATTGACTAACAGGGACAAGATTGAGTGTGTATGCGCCTACGCATGGCGGAGTGTGTGTGTATGCACATGCTTCATCTGTCATGTGCAGTTGACATGCGGTTAATAAGGTGTCACCGATGTGTGTTTGCCACAAGATTCTTTATTCACTCGCATTGAATAGCTCGCATATTCAGATGATCTCCCAGGGAGGGCATAGAAACGCACAGGCTAAAGGCGAGGGACATTCCGGAGTGACAGAAAGGGAGGCGGTGAATAGAATAAAAAATGGTATGTGTAAATAGTCAGCTCATTATCCAAAGAATATACCCATTTCACAATGAGGGCTATGTCTGAATATGTAAACAGAGGAACAGTCTCATAGTTGTTATTCTGCATAAGATATGGCAGCAGTGGAAGAAACGTGCTGAATATTAACCAACACAGGTAACTCGGTTTTGACATTGTCCATCACGATGATTTAACGTATAAGTCGATAAGTTGTAGTTGATAAGTTGACTCCAAAGAAAGACTGACATAAATGTAAGACAAAAGTTCTCTTATATCCTGGAAAAAGAGGTTGTGTGGAATTCAAATAATTCATATCCTTGATAAATAAATAAAAATCTATCCACCAAATACATCCAACAGTTATGGGCAGGTATGGCCAGTAATTATATATGCTGAAATTTATGTTTCTTTTCAAACAGCAAACAAAAAAGTCGATGACATGTTGCTGGTATTTTAGTAATTATAGTGATTTTTTTTCTTTCCTTTTTCCCCAAATACACGAAAGAGGATTTTTTTTTGAAAAATAAATAGAAGGGTAAGTGAGGCGCACAGCAGGATCCTGTTGTCTAATCACGACTGCCACCCATCTAGATGATGATAATGATGAAAAATACATTCAGGCTCAGCAAGGGCATTTTATGCTTGAAATCAAGGTGCTTTTCCAAGCTGTTTGTGCATCTCTGAGGGGATATAGGCACACACAAAAAAATATGTTAATCCCATCTGGATGTGCGAAGGGGGTATCACAATAAAGAAATGATGGAAGGGGAGCCACTTCATGTTTATTTATTCGCAATATTAAGACGACAAAGAAATAGTGACGTGTTTTTTTTTTTACCTATTAAAAAGTATGTGGTTTTATTATCTATACAGGACCCTGTATACGTGGACAAACCTTAGCTGCATTAACGCTAAGCGTCTTTATTTTAATATGCAGCATCCTGAGTTTGAATACATATCTCATTGTGAAAGCGGCAGAGAGGGAGTTTGGGGAAATTAAGTGAGGAGAATGAATCTATGCTAATCTGGAGAAGAAGAAAAAACAGAAGAAAAGAACACAGGAGCCTGTAGATATGACTTGTATACATCAGCAGTGGGACATTGATCCAGCTTTGATTTCCGGATTCAGCAAGTGGTCCGCTGTGAGATTTTTCCTGTGAGCAGGTACGCACAGGCCCAGGCCACAGATATGTATGTAGATGACAGAGATGTGCTATCATCTGCTCTCCCCTGTGTGTGTGTGTGGCGGTGTGTGCGTGTGTGTGTGCGCCGAGCCTGTCAGGAACACATTTTTACTGGCACAAATGTGAGATGGGACATCTGACTTGGGATTCCCACATCACTCCTGTGTCGATGTTTTTGTCTTTCGCAAGCAGGGAGAAATGACAAACGTCTTGTTTAGCAAATCATTTGTTGACAGCTTTTACGTCTATTCATCAATCATCTGTTTCATTTAGCTCCACAGACAGCCTTACTATGAATTGATTGCACTGTCCCAAAATGTAGACAAGGAACTTGTGGCTGATCAATCTTTTTGATCACTAGAAGTAAGAAAATAGATGAACAAATGTTACTGCTCCACAGGCGTTGATGGTAATAATGTTCGCACACAAAAAAACATTGGAACGTTAAAACAAAGGAAAAAGTCATGTTTTTATAGCATAATCTTATGGTGGGGGGGAAGTCAGATTGTTGACAGGACATACCGATACTAGTACGAATACTGAACTCTTTATAGTTCCGGATACCCTAAATACCGAAACCAATATTACTTTCAATACATACAATATAAAAAAAATTTTTTAAAACAATGACTGATCATTTTAAAGAAAGACCTATACAGTATATCCCAAAATAGCATTTTTCCTTAAAATTTCATGAAAACAATAGCAATTTTCTATTCTTCAAATTTCCTGACGGTCACAAGATGCCAGCCGAGAATGGTATTGACCGCCGTCACAAGAACCGACATTTCGAAATTAGGCCTGGTGTTGGCCGGATACCAATACCTGGTTATCGTATTTACTCGCCCCATTTTACTGTTTTGAAAGTAAAGGTGCAATGTTATTAGAATAAAGTTGCAATATTATGAGGATAAAATTATAATGTTATGAAAAAAAGATTATGTTGCAATTTTATTACAAACTTAGTATTACGAGAAAAAATGTTTTTGCCGTAGAATTAAGTTGTAATATTATGAGAAAGAACTGTGGCAAAATTACAAGAATAAAGTTGGAATTTTTAGAATTATTTGAAACAATATAATTACGCAAGTTATTTTTGGATAAAACTAAATTTATTAAATTCGTTATTTTAAAAATGTAAAAAGGTGCAAATGTTTAAATTTAAACAACTCACAATTAGCATGAATAATTTTTCTTTTTTTACGATCTTGTAATTGTGGAGTTTAATAATTGAAATTGTAATTGAATTTCGATTAATTGCACAGCCCTACGAGAATACATTATAATGGTATACGAATAATAAACATTTTATGAGGAAAAACATTCCAAAGATTAAAAGTTTCAATATTATGAGAACAAAGTAATGTTGGAAAAATATATTGACGAATTGACGAATATAAGTCACAAGCGAAGTTTTTTTTTAAGTTAGAATATGACTATGACTTAGACTTTTTCAGGGTGGTCTTCATATACTCCCTTACCGATTTTTTTATATTGTTTTAAATGATACACAGCAAATAAGTTTACCATGTAGTTTGGAGTCAAATATTTCTTGCGACGCAGCCGTTTCATACAGTATAAGAATTGCGCGTGTGTGTTAAGTCTTAAGTCTTAAGAAAGTGGAAGAATCGGTTCGTGTGTATTTACTATCCATACTGGTAAAGTGTATGTTTGTTTTTTTGTCAGTAGTTGTTTTGTCAGAATGCAGCTCTAATAAAGCCTTGCCCTCTGGTTCCTATAGTGACAGAGCACATCATCATGACACACACACACTCACCGCCATGCCAGCTTGCATTATGCGCAAGCCGTGGCCTAAAAAGCTCCTGCAATGTTACTGTCACGCACGCACGCACGCACACGTGCTTGCAAACACACTGGAATCCATACAAGCCGTCCTGTACTTGTACAGAACAAACTTGAACAATGTTGTTTTTTGCTCTTAGAACCTCAAACATGCGTACTCATGCAAGTGATTGTGACAGCTGGAGCTCGGGAGAGAATCTTTCCGATTGTTGATCGCCACTACGAAACCGCACACATCCACTGCTCTCGTGGAGGTCGCGTGTCCTCCAGTGCGTCTCGAGTGATGTCAGTAGCGCTTTGCGAAGACTAAACTTTATTGACAAGGTTGCTGACGTTGGAAACCGATGCCTGCTAGGCTCAAGTCACCACGGCTAGTCAAATCTTTCTGTCACTTTTTCCTTCTTTTGCTTAGGATTTTTTTTTGTCCTTAGGTCTGTTTCTCTTCCATACTTTTTTTTCCTGCTTTTTTTTTTGTTTGTATTTTTTTGCCCTTTTTTGATCCATTGTTTCTTTCTTATGTATCTTTTATTTACTTTTAATCTTCCCAGGAATATAGAGGAAAAAATAAGGGAAATAACCTGCAGAAAAATTCATATAAAATGAATCAATTAAGGAAAGCCGAAATTAATGGGGAAAAAGGAGGACAAGAATTCCGGATAAAAGGGATAAAAAGTCTAAAGATTATCTACAAGATTCATTCATTGAATCATGCGATGTGTCAGAATGAACACAAAAAACACACATTTCGCCAGTATTTGTTTACTTTATAATTTACATGTGACCCCAAAAACGGATTCACACATGATTAATAATACAAAAGATTGTGACAACAAACCCATCTCATCGCATCAACACCATTGATGATTTGTTATGTTTTTGGGTCAACTGTACAAATGTCAAATAATGAATAAAAAAAGACTGAAAATCAAAAGCAAGACGCCAACTTCAGCACAGTTCTCTCTGGAGTCGCATGATTGATGACCCACTTAAGCATCTTCCTGCTTTATTTCTATTTCTATTATTTATGTTTCAGATAAGTCGCTCGGTTTAAACTAACACACAATCATGCATTCTCATCAACACACAAAAGATTGAATTGTTTCAATAGCGTCATCTTTTTGCTTTTAGTTCCCACTTTTATTATCATCATATTGTTTTTATTTGAAGCCGTCGCGTTTTCTCAACTTAGCTTCAACATTCATTATCTGAAATCCAGCTAGCGTACTGTCAAACTGCACTGTTTCATGTCTTTTCAGCCTGACAGCCACATTCAACACACTTTCAAATGCGCCGTAACACAAATATAACCAAACGTGCATATGCGCGCAGGAGGGAAGAGACGTGATGGTAATGTGCGGTATTATTAAAAAGTAGTGCTGGAACAATGAACCCACGCACACACCAACGCAAACAATTTAGATCATACTTTGTATATGATAAGTCGGCAGAACAAATGCACTTTTCTATATAGGCTGAGAGAGACCGATGGAATCTATTTGATTTACTGAAAGTGCTATATAGTATGTGTGCAAGGGTTATTTTGTTATACATATTTCAGGGTTTCCCCCAGCAAATATTGCTAAACCTGGTGGTCAGGGACGTACTGGGAAGAAAGATTGGGCACGGGAAAATAGTTGTCATTGTTTGCGGACAACAAACCACAAGTGCCGAATACTATTTGTTAACCGGGAGGTATGACGCTGCACAATGAGGGGGCAAAAAAAAGTCTGGCGGCCCACCAGGCCTATGAAACACTGGGGCAAACACTGTATTTATTTATGTAGATGTCAACTATGTAATTTGTTGTTTTTACGTCAGTGTGAACTAGAGCTTTCAAAATTAATCGACGACTATTTTAATCGAGTAATAGTTTGGAGCCATTGTTTTAATTCAAAATTATCCGAATCCTCTTATTTCAGATTTTTGAAGTCCTTCATGAAAGAAGGCTGATTATCTTCTATGTTTAATCAAAATTTGCAAACATCTGTTTGTACTTGACCGAACTGGTAACATAATACAACATCAATCCCCTTTTGCAAAATTAACTAATTCCCTCCCAGCCATTTTCACTGAAGCAACCCCCTTCGCTCCCATCTGTTTTACTGGATTTTGACTGATTATGCAAGGCCCACAGAATTTTGTGTTCTATTGCTATAAAAACATGGAATCTACCAAAAGAAAGGTTTGAGTCTTTTCTTTCATCAGAAAAAAAAAGTATATTTCTATCAGTTTAGGTTTCATCATTATTCACAAATCTGTTTAAAACAGTGGTGAAAACAGCTTGTTGGAACATGGCCCTGGTTGATCTCTTACACTCTGCTCCCACCTGCTGGCTGTTTTTGTAATACCTACCATTCTTCCGTTCAGAGGCGGCATCAAATCCTTCTGTATGCTCTAACATAGAAAAAAACCAAAACTGAAAATTTTATAAATATTATTTGGGGACCATGGTAAGATTTAAAATAGAACGTATTTATACGTTTTTGGGAGCAAATGAGTTAAAATGAATCTGATTAATCGATTGAATAATTGTCAAATTAATCCATTTTTTAAATATTCAATAGTGACAGCACTAGTGTGAACATTTACTGGCACATAAATAGAGTACAATCAAATCAATACAGGCTACACCGTTTTTAAAAATACTACTGCTTGTCTACATAACATGTACTTTTAGAACTCCTGGGGGAGAAAAATAGACCAACAAACTCAATATGGACCTGAATAAGCACCCGGGGCGCTTTTATTATTTTAATTCACGACAATAAAAAGCCATTAAATGGTGTGAAAGTTAACAGTGTATACTACCACATAATTGTGAAATGAAATAAGAGGCAAGTTTCAGTCCTAACGGCGAATAAAGGCACATTCCATTTGATGATGCAGGTCTACCTTTGCCTTGATTATTTAAAACCCATTAAAACCAGAATAAATCACAACATTTTTGACCGTGTTTGTAGTTTCTGTTGTTCAAAGCCTTTTTGGATGCCTTCTTCCGAAGGCAGATATTCTTTTGATGAGCTGCATCTTCAAAAAGTTGCGCTCGCTTTAATATTATCGTCATTATAATGCAATGCAGCTACCGCCATACACCAAGCCAAGGAAACCGAAGCCATGCATAAAACATCAGCCGTTTGAAAGTACATCCAAATTACATTATGTGATGCGCTACAGCGCTTTATAAATACAATGTAGCATGATATTATTAGCATTAGGAGAGACGGGATTGGTGAATTGGCCTGAAATGAATGTCTAAAAAGCATGAAATATGGACAGAGTATGAGAAGGTGCTATGAATGAAGCTCATTTGGGTAAAAACTACGATCATTTTTTAACTAATACGTGTAACACGGTACATTAAATATGCTGACACATATTGTCAGATCTAATCAGATCAAGCAATTAGCTTTGTCTGTTTAAGCTCTTAAAAGATAAAAAAAAAAAAAAAACAATATCGCCGTGGTGGAATTCAGTTTGAATTGCTGTAACACTTTTTTTTTTTTTTTATATCATCACTGCGACTACAGTACATCCCCAGACTCCCCTGTTCCTTTTGTTGCTTTGTTTTAGTGTGTTCTGCCATTCCCATGTGACTCTGCCGAGCTTTATGTTGATCCTATTCATTGTTTTCTCTCTCCAGAGCCTCCACACCCCATCGCCCCACCGCAGCTGCTCGGCGTCGGGCCTACCTACCTGCTGATTCAGCTCAACGCCAACTCCATATTTGGCGATGGTCCTATTATACTCAAAGAGGTCTGTACTTGCTCTTTGAAGTTGCACTGTACTTTTTACGACACACTTTTCATCGTCGATCAGATGGAATTCTGCTCTTTCAAAACATGAATCAACGCTAAAAATGTCATCACGTGGATCACGATTGTCGAATTCCTTGAACGCGAATTTTCCAAAAGGTGGAGTACCGCATGACGTCAGGCAGCTGGATCGAGACCCACGCAGTCAACTCGCCCAACTATAAGTTATGGCATCTCGACCCGGACACCGAGTATGAGATCAGAGTCTTGCTCACCCGGCCGGGAGAGGGCGGGACAGGCAAGGCCGGACCGCCGCTCATTACACGCACAAAATGTGCAGGTAGGAATCAATGACAAAGACATGATAATCACATGCTTTCGTTCCTATTCAATTAAATATCACGTCAATGTATACATGAGAAATTGGTTTTTAGCCAAGTAGTGCATTTTATTGAGCATGAATTGCTTCAAGACACCATTCAAGAACAAAATTTCAGATCCTGATTAACATGAGCTAAATTTTCATAGCACTAAAAAAAGATGTAAACAAAACAAAAATCACAGATTAGCATTATATACTTTTGTAAAAATGAAGGTGCTGTGGTGTCAGTGATTATTATTATTATTATTATTATTATTATTATTATTATTATTATTATTATTATTATTATTATTATTATTTGCTTTGTTGTATTTTTATGTGACTCCATGTGATTGTATAGGACTGAATTATGTTTAATTGAAGTCCCAACAAGTACACAGTAAATTCTCTCAGGTAAATTTGACTCTATTTAGAGTGGGACCAAATAGACTCCATTTTAGAGTAATATTTACACTTGGAAGAGTGTAAAATAAAAAATTGAAATAAATAAATAAAAGTTACTCAAGGGTTGAGGAACACATTCACGACCTCCAGCTTGGGAGACAGCCGATCTACTCCCTGAGCCACACGATGTTTTTGGTCTCCTTGGGTATAAGCAAACAGTAGGAGGGGCGACGCTCAGGTGGTAGTGAGGCAGTCTCCCAAGTTGACAGTAGTGAGTCCGTTCCTCAACCATAGTGACTTTTTATTTTCAATTCTTAATTTTACTCTTTTCCAATTGTAAATATTACTGAGTCTATTTGGTCCCACTCTATAAATTGAGTCAAATTTACTGTGTACTGTATATGCAAGACAATAGTGATATACGTATTATTAGTAGGACTCCATTAAAACCATCACATTTAATGCTCTTAACTATAAACTTGCTCCAGCCACATGTCCTCCACTTCATCCCTCTCTTCTCTTCATTGCATATTATTCTCCCAGTGGATCAATAGACAGGGGGCAGAAACTCTGTCTGACATTTGTAGGAATAAACGTGTGAAATCAAAACACAGCTGGCCTGGGGGAGCGGGACAGAGCGAGGGCGACTCCGAAGAAAAGCAATGAGAAACAGAATGAGGCGGCAATGATGGGAGATGATGAAAATACACTGGAGTGAAGGAGCGCGCAAGGAGGGGGCTGAGAATGATGAAACTTGTGAAGGAAAATGAAAAAGAGATGAAAATTCATAACTGCGGGGCCTGACTGATGTCTGCCAACCCATGTTTGTGCGAGTGTGAGCCTGCGCGCGCGCGCGTGTGTGTGTTATTGCCTGTGTTTATTGAAAGTGAGGGACTTCTTTCACGCAAGTCGCGTATTGAACAGTTTCCTTTTGGACGGACTGGCAATTAATCTTCTTGTCACTCACAGCTTTGCGTGAACGGCGGTTAACTCATTGTAATCTACACAACGTGTGGGTATTTGTCCATCGGCGCACAATGGAGTAATAAATTATCTTTAAAATAATCCTCTTTGTCCATTAAGTAGAAGACATTTGTGGAGCTTGAGGTGCGAATTATAGATGAGAGGTGAGCTATTTGACTGCACGAAGGGGTCCTTTGGTCAAATATGCTCCCACTCGTGTAGATGTCAAAGCGCTTTTTTTTTTTGCTATACTGCTTTTGATACAAAAAATTGCGTCAAGGAGTCTGTGTGTGAGTGTCTGGGCGAGAGCAGCGGCGGACAGCAGCTTCTGCGTGAGTGTTTTACGGTTCTTTCGGCGTTCCATCGGTGACTGTGGCTCGCCTTTCCCACTTGCGAGGGCATTATAGTAAGTACTAACGATGACCCATGATATAGAGGAGGGGAATATTAGTCAGGCCTGGCTCTGCTGACTTCCCCTTACAATGCACTTTTACAACTTCAGTTTAACCTCAAAAGTCCAATACAATTTATCATTTTTTTTCCAGATTGGATTTGGAAAAATAATTTTGTAACACACGTAACAATGTTACATTTAAAAAATTGTTAATAACGAGGGCTGGGCGATTTTGCCTAAAAATTTAATCTCTGATTTTATCAACAAAAACATTTGATTTATGATTTTATTTTCCTGTTTTTTTGGGGTTGTTTTTTTGCCCATCCTACTTTTTAAGTAAAAAAAAACCCACATTGATAAATGTTCTTCTTTTTTTTTATCGTCCACACAACAAAAAAACATAAAAATTAAAAAATCGATATTTCGCCTAGGCCTACTGTTAACAAAAATAACAACATATTTTTGCTTGTGAAATTGTACAGTATTTGAAAGTAGCACTATTTTTGACAAGGACATTAGATGCGAACAAACCAAACTAATGATTATTTGATTTGTATTGAAGTGACTTGACTGAATACACCCCCCCCCCCCCCCCAACCACCACCCACAAGCACTCCAACATAGTCATCACATGGCGCGTAACATCTTGAAAGAGTACACGGAACGGCGTATCGTATTCCATATGCTAAACGGCATGCTTTCTAGCTTCAATATTGAAATGATGTCACGACGTTTTTCGTGCGCATACGGACAAATGCACACAAACACACCTGGATGTGGAATTGTGCGTGCGTGCCTCCCGATGCGCACATAGCGCTGGAAATGTTATTTAAATGGTAATGATGCCTTTGCCTTCTCTGTTTGGTTAAGTTTGTCTGATCCCACCACCTGTAGTTTACGGAATATTTAACACAAGGTCTTAAAGGGAAACGCGTGCAAAAAACACACGGATCAAATTTGAAACCGGCAACTTTATAAATAGCTGAATCTGTTGCCAATTAAGTTAATAACATCCAGTCATCACAAATGTTGAGATGACAGCAATTATTCCGTCTTCTCTGCACCTCGTCTTCATTTTCTATCCTGACTCCTTTTTTGGGGGGCTTGATTCCACCACACACACACACGCAGACACACTTTTCTCGATTTTCCCTCTGTGGTGATTTATTGCTCTTGTCTGAAGAGTGAAAAATAATAGAGTTGGAGTGAAGAGTTTGCGGTTGGTGAAGTAGCTTTTAATCCAAAAGGCTGAACCGCCAAAATGACACACATGAACATGAACTCATGCTAGGAGGCATTCACGCACACACGAAAAAGTACAAGGGAGTCAGAGCATTTCTGCAATTGCTGCACAAGCTCAGCATCACATGGATTAATGGGGAAAATGGAAGCGCAAAAGTCTCCCATCCCTGCACACAAGCGCATATACAGGGGGACACACACAATATATATCACTTGCGCTTCTTTATCGTTGAGTTGGCAGTGGGCTTCTTTTCAGCGGATGGCCCTTGAAAAAGCAGTCATAAGATTTGCACTTTATACACAGAATACACTTTACGTTGAAGCCATTTTCTGCCAGCGGAACTCAAAACCTCTTTTATCAGAAAACACATCTAAGACCAACTTAAGTGGCTTTTGAGTTAACAATAAACGAGAATTTCATTTTTACTAACTGCTGCTTGTTTTGATCTGGAAATCAGTCCTTCCACTGCGTCTTGAACTCTTGAAGGCACACAACGTAATTAACCCTTTACCGAGGCAAACGCGGATGAAAGCTCACAAGTGCAAATCTGCATCTTTAAGGCGCGACGGAGACGTTTCCAAGTGAGGGCCTGAAACGTAATGAATGGCTTTGGTTTCTTCCTCGTGACAGTGGAAGGATTAGCAAGAACTAATTGGACAGATTAACTTGGATTTGCCTGCATCTCCCGTCAACCTTTTCTGCTCCCTCCAACCCCCGTCCCGTTTTTCTTCAAAAGCATTTTTATTCTATGGGCCTCTGGCTGCATACAGCCTGGCTTCTCCCTGTGGTTTCTGTTGAGAGATTTGTTTTTGTTTTTAATCTTTATTGTATTTCCATTTCATTTAGTTTCATTCCACCGCCTTTGTCTTGCGTTGTTTAATACCAACCTCTGGGTTGGGCTGATATGACGCCCGCCGTCCTCCCTGTTATTGTTGGGTGTTTATTGGTATTGTTGTTGTTTTTCAAAGCTCCCGGCTGTGGAGAACAAAGCCTTTTAGTTCCTACATGAATCCAACCGTTTGTCTGTTTACCGGAGGAGGGGAAAGGGGACAAGGCGGCCTCTGTGGTTTTCCATTGGACCGGGTCCCGTATGACTTTGGCCACGTTCCAGACGAGTTATCGTCGCTCCGCGTTCCTCCTCCTGTTGTCTTCCTTCTTTCCTACACTCCCTTTATCTTTCTTTTGCTCCCTATTGCCTTGGTTTAATTTTCTCTCTGAAATGACTTTCTTTACTCTGAGTAAACAGACATGGACGAGCAGCGATATGGGTTGGGAAATAAAAGGAGCTTTGCTCTTTAGGTTGTGGTCACACTTTTCTCGTTTGGTTTGGTTAGAATGAACGCGATCATCCAAACTCTTGGTTCGTACCGAACAAGCCAACGCTCTAAAAAGAGAATTGTTGAACCAACTTAAAAAAAATCACTCCAATTGGGAACACACGATTGAATTAAGTTAGTCCAAAGTGAATATATTAAGTTTAATTAATTATGAATTCATTAAACTTAATATATTTACCTGAATTCAGTTAATCCAAAGTAACTCCAATCCAAAGTATTACATTTTATGAACTCATGATTAAACTTAATACTGTATATTCACTTTGGACTTACTTAATTCAATCGTGTGTTACCAATTGAAGCCTTTTTTTTTTTAAGTTGGTCAACAATTCAATTTGTGATCTTAAATTGGTTCAACAATTCTCTTTTTAGAGTGTCAAGTACACAATCCAGTGTGAAAATGACAGCATTAAGTAGGGATGGGCGATACCAGGCCTTATTTCATTATCGGTATTTGTGATTCGTGAAGACCCCTTTCGTGACATCTGAGCTGTTGAAACTCACAAAATATAAAACAAGGAATGTATCAAACCCAGCCGGTATTTTCATTTGGAAACTTTGACCTTTGGTATCTCACGAATGCAGTCCAATCGGGTTTTGACTTGACGGCTACGCTTTTCATGAAAATGACTCTTAGGACCTCAATCAAGCAGAAGGAAGACTGAACGATCAATAACACAAGTTTTAATCACAATGAAGTCAGTCAGCTGCTTTTATTACTGATTTGGCCAAGCAAAAAAAAAACTGTCAAGACAGAAGGCGAGAGACAACTAGGAAGGAATTCAAGGGAGAGTCGACTATTTAAATGTCATCTATCCACGAACAGCTTTTCACATTAACGGGCAATGATGTTTTCACGGCTGACAATTACCTGCAGTGCTGTCTTCTTCCCTTCATCTCCATCTTCTTTTATTTCTTTTTTTGTTTCCTCTCACGTCTTTATGTGTTTCTATTAGTGAGCCATTTGAATCGTAATGTCAAACCATAGTAGCCGCGCGTGTGTGTGTGTGTGTGTGAGAGACTTGCCCTTGACAATACATTCTTATCAGCGGTATGGAGGTGTGTATGTAATGTGCACAGTTGAGAGGAGATTACACTGACGTACAGTCGTGTCATGGAGACCCTTCCGATACAAAACCATAAACAATAGTGACCCTAATCGTAGGTCAACCAAAGATTGCCCCAAAGCTGAGGGACACACTTTGTGCAAGCTTAACCAGAGTTATGGCTCCAGGCACCATGAGACACACACACACACACACACAAACACACACACACATATTTTGGGGTAATAACAGTGTGTCAGCGATGTGTCTCGCTCGCATGTGCGGTGAGCGACGGACAGATAATGGCTTGTCAACAGAAGCGACAAGTTTGTGTCCTTGTGCTGTCTCCTCTAAGAGGGAAGACATGCAAACTTGTTTCTCCATTTAACACGATCTCTCAGGTTCCTTTTGTGTTATTGTTACAAATGATAGCCAAAGAAAAAGCCAAACCGTTTTTCTGAAGTCACGCAGGATTTGCTGACATCATGCTCGATGGGTGTTTCAACATACTTGCATACATACGGTCCTCAAAAATGTACGTTTCTCGTTATAGAGCCCATGCGTACTCCAAAGAGGCTGAAGATCGCTGAGACCAGGGCCCGCCTGATAGCGGTGGACTGGGAATCGTTGGGTTACAACATCACCCGTTGTCATACCTTCAACGTCACCATCTGTTACCACTACATGACAGCAAACAACCGCAGCAAGGCCGACTGCCTGGACATGGACCCCAAAGGTACCGGTACCTGCAATGTGTTTGCGTACCTACACCACCATTCAGACCTTTTCTATTTTATGTATTTGTATTTGAATGTTTTATGGTATTTTTAACTTTTGTTCTTTGCAGCACCACGTCACATCGTAGGAAATCTGCCACCTTACACCAACGTCAGTCTGAAGATGATTTTGACCAATCCAGAGGGACGGAAAGAGAGTGATGAAACAATCATCCAAACTGATGAAGATGGTAGGATATGTCCCAGTACAAGAATGGCACTCGAAGAGAGAAAAAAATACAATCAATTTGGGGAATGTGTCTTTATGCATATTTAGTAGCGCAAATTGAACCACTTTGTATCTTTTCTTCGAACAGTTCCAGGTCCAGTTCCCACGCAATCTGTAAGAGCCACACCATTTGAGGATAGAATTCTTCTCTACTGGAAGGAGCCATCAGAGCCCAATGGAGTCATCATGCAATATGAGGTAGCGATCAACAGAAAAGAACTGGACCTATTAGGGTTGTATGCTGCAGATACCGATCATATGGATTCAGATGTCAACTTGGTTGATTGTTTTTTTTTACGACTATCTTCACTCACCAAGTGTTTATTTTTCATATACTGTATTGTGTTAAATTTGTTGATTTGAAGCTTTTTTACATATAACGAAAAGCATTGAGCAACATATGCCAAATCCAGGGAATTCATCCGGTCCTGATGGGTTGCCGATCGAACTGTACACGACTAAGTACCTATTATAAAAATGTTGTATATCCATCTTTGCCCTGCCACAGATCAGCTACAGCGGTCTACGTTCTTTCGATCCGTCAGTGCCCCTCCAGCGGCCGGGACTCACGGCTCTGCCGTCCAACGCGACCCACCACCTCTTCTCCCAGCTGCACCCGGGGGTCACTTACCAGCTCTCCATACGAGCATCCACCTCCAAGGGATTTGGTCCTGCCACCACTCTGAACGTGACTACTAATATTTCAGGTAGGAAATAATCCATTCATCACCTCCATACAGTATTGTTAGGTCAGAAGTCACTTGTGATGTAAACGTGTCATCTGTCTTTAGCCCCAACCATAGATGAGTATGATGGATCAGAGGCCTTTCTCAATGAAACTGCCACAACCATCACTGTTCTGCTGAAACCGGCGCAGGCGAAAGGAGCACCTATAAGGTAATGCATCGATATATAACGTACAGTATAACCTTTCAATTTGCCTGGCAAATGCAACATTGTAGAGCAGAAACGAGGTTTTTATTCCCCACACAACCTTGTAATGACTCACTTTTGAAATTGTTGTGCAAATCTATACAGTAATTATTCATAATTGTGTGTATACACAGCTGCAGAAATATAACATTTGATGTTTCTTACAGTGCGTACCAGATTGTAGTGGAGGAAGTGAATCCCCGGCGAACACGTCGCCAAGCCTCCTCTGACTGTTTTGAGGTAGTCTACAATACTCATTATCTAAACTTTTTTACTAAATGACGATTATGATCTCTATCTTTCTTAAGTACATATTGACACGGTGCGTTATGCTTCACACCCTCTCACCCAGGTCCCAGTTTCTTATCACAGTGCATCCGCTGGCGGATCCCCGTATTATTATGCCGCTCAGCTGTCCCCCAGCAACCTTCCTGAGCCCCTCCCGTTCACAGTGGGAGACAACAAAACATACCAGGCATGTCTCTTTCAGCCTCACTGCATATTTGGTGGGGTTTCCCCACATTTGTGAATGCTAAAGGGAAACTACTGTCTGACGGTCGATTGCTTATTAATCCACAGGGTTTCTGGAATCCTCCGTTGGCTCCCAGGAAGAACTACAACATCTACTTTCAAGCTGTTAGCAGCACTGAGCGGGTAAATACTCGTATGAGCACGAGCTGAGCACATTGGCTAGCGTTATTTCTACAGGCCGCACTGCTAAAGCTTCTTAGGGACTTTTACATGCTTTACGAAAGCGTGTTGGGGGGGTTTTCTCACAATTTTGGCTACAAATTAAAATGATCTAAAATTATAAGCTTAAAATGAAATTTTTACAATATTCACTTTGCTGATCAAGCATCTCATCAAATTCTATAATCACTTTTGAAATTATGCGTATGGAAACCACAATGCAGACTCACATGCAGAGTTGGACTGGCCATCTCTTTGTTTGCCAAGAGACCAGCCCACAATTTTAGAGTCATTGGAACGAAAGCTGCCCAACTTCCATCCCTGTAACGTAAATACAGACAGTAAACTAGAAAACGGAGCCAATCCGGATATAGTTCAAAACACGTCCCGCATCACTCCCGCTGGTAGCTTCACCGTCGTGTAGAGAAGATAGCAACAGTCATGTGAAAGCAAAAACGATAAAAGTAGCGCAAAGGAATGGAAGTCTCTCGTCTGAGATGATGCAAACTGTGCCAAAATCACAGATATGTCCGTTGGAGCGGCTGCCGTAGCCCCCACCTCAGTGACAAGAGCAGGTTGAACAGGTGAAAAAAAGCAAGAGGCAGGCAGGCAGAAGGAGCAGCACAGATCAGGCTTTTCAAACCAGGGGACACTGTGAGCAGCAAGGTAACTGCCGGTAAGCTGTTGTTGGGACTTTGAGGAGATAGAGATGACGTTAACATATTGAAATATGAGTTTTCATCTCAACAATGGTTTGTCATTAATATCGATACCAATCAATTTGCTTTAATCATGACAATTGTCGAGAAGAGTGAATTGAAGTAAATAATGTAAACAAACGATTGATTGGCTTTAACTGTAAATTTATTTGAAGCCTAAATTCTGAATGTTTTTTTTAATACAATGCTGCCATTATTTGTTTGTCTACAAGCATGCATAAAGTCAGCTCCAACACTTTATTGTAGGTTAACTTGGTTGGTGTCGGCATGACAATGAGACTTTTACGATTATTAAAAAAAAAATACTGAATAGAGTTTATAGAACCCAATAAAATAAGATGGAACAGCAAATAGGATAGTCCTGTATTAATAATAATAATTTCCAAATATTTTTATTTTATTTTGTATTTACCAATCTTTATAAATTGTGATAATACTTCATTCTCGTCTTCTCAAGTCTGGCCAGGCCGTTGCTGTACCAGTTGAGGAGAGAAATATAGACTACATTTACATCCTTCTTAACATATACACAAATAATGGTTATGCTCTGCTAATTATGAGCGGACAAAAATGGCAGGGTGGATTTTTTTTTCCCAGTCCAGCCCTGCTCACGTCTCATTTTTCTATCCTTTTTCCCTTTAGGAAACTAAAACCCAGTGTTTGAGGCTTGCAACTAAAGGTAAGAACATTAAATTCCATTCATCACAATTGAGAAAGTGTCATGTTATTGCTATTACTGTACTACTACTGTTGTAGTAGTTGGTCTGCATCAAAATGAAATCAGACTATTCAGTTAGTTGTTTTTTTCTCTCTCTTCAGGTTGTTTTTTTTTCTTCTTCTTAATAACAGATTGTTGTGAACTGCATTAACAACTTATCATCCTCTTACCACCGGAGTGTTCCATAAAAGCGGACATCCGCATCATGAGTATTAGAGATATAATGCTAGAGAGAGAAATGTATTTGTGTGTGTGTGTGTGCGTGTGCAAAGGATCAGCACGCACGGTGTCTAAATGACGTGTTTTTTTTTTTTTTTTTAATCTGGGGCCATATGTTTGCCAGCATAATACAGTGGTTTTATAAGGTGCTTATTTAACCTGGAAATACATACATATGGTTGTAGTTGTTTTGAGGAAAGCTAGATCAGGTTATATAGCTAGCGGATTAATGGAGAGGTGGGGGATTGGATCCATGTTAAAAAGAAAATACAGTAGCAGGAGGAACAGCTCGCTGTTCTGTGTGAACAGTTCTGTGCTCGGTAATGTGAACGTACATATTTGAATGGCATAAATTTCGACGTCATTTCATTTAAATGGCCAAGCGGAAAGGTCAGAGTCAGTGCACACAAGCAATTGTGTCGTTATGGTAATACAAAAAAAAAGTATTGTCAGCCTTCAATGAACTGACAGACCTGACTTTGCCCTGCTAGACCTTGAAGGACTGTTAAACTAGATTGTAAAAAGGGACATTATTTCCAGTACAATCAGCCTTAATGACCGCAGAAAGAATCATTAAAGTGGATTTAGTTGTGTGTTCTGTGACGGCCGGCCGGGTCGGGTTATGGAGCAGACAGCTGGATCGAGAGGAGTCTCTGGTTCTTGGTGCAATCATTATTATTATTCTATTACCCACATTCATTTATTGCCTGGTTTAATAAGATGTTGATCTGGAAAACTTTTCCAAGGATCAAGAATGAAATTAGAACGTTTTTTGGGTCTGGCCCAGTCTCAAGTCAGGCACTGTATAGCCCGCCCTGCTCGGATCATATTCCCTTGCAGGTTCACTTTGAGGACACATGGACGTGAACGTTCACACAGAGAATAACTGTAAGTCCCCAAGTGGTGGCTCACTTCCATTTTGTCCCATGTCTCATTTTCCCTCACAAAATAGGCGGACAGTCAGGGGAGCTCGTGTTACCCGCGTCATCATATTGCAAGTGTTTGCTTGCTGGTTGTGAGAATTAAATAGGTCATTGTCGCTTTTGTCATGTCGCCCGGCCAGTCGGAAATCTGAGCGAAGTGACAGAATTGAAATTTTCCTGCAGTGATACGGCAGAACGGCACACTAATGGCCGCAGAGGTCAGACGACTGTCCCTTCGTTTCTCGCACTGCCCGTCTGCAAGTGTGCGAGCGCTGAGGCGAGGATTAAGTGTTGGTGGTCCTATTAGGTCATCTTGGCTATTGTGTGTGGTCATTGCTGCCTCAGGGACTTTTTTACTCTGTGTATGTATGTATGCATGTATGTGTGAGTGTTAGTGTACTGACCTGGATAATTTTTTTTACAGGAATTAAAAGCTACTACGGGCATTATGAGGTCATACTTGGACCTTGTAAATACTGTACTGTTGTTTTTGTGTTGTTGTTTTTTTGGGTCTTTACACTTGTCAATGAGAACAACTAAACCTGCTGTAACAGAGTTTGCATCAGGTTTTGGGGATATGCTAATGTTCGCTATTTTGATATTTGAACCTGTTTATATCAATTAATTTGTGGATAAATGATCAGAATTTACTGTCATTCCCATCTGGTCAAGAAACAAAAACATGTGTAATGCATAAATGTCCTGTCGTCCAACAGAATTTATACTGTTGACATAGTTTGTCGCATTTCCAAATATCTCCGCATTAGAAACATTTTACAACCAAATAATACGCTTACCAACAAGGCGGCAGATAAAAAGAACAAGAGATTATGTTTATCTTGTTGATATTTAGCTTTGTAAGTGGATTAGGGTTCGATGGATGCGCGGCCTGAAATCGAGTTTTGCGTTTGTCTTTATTTTGGATTATTTGGATTATCGTAATACACTAATGTTCTTACAGTGCAATACAAACTATTCTGGTGTTATGAGATCACTAAATAGAGATTAGGAGCATCAAAACAGCCTTGCGCTTTTGTGATCAACAGGATAAAAAACGACATCATGTGTTGTACTTGTGAACCCATTCTTTGCTGTATTTGCTTAATTCCAAATTCCTTGAAATCATCAGGAGCAGTCAGTATGAAGACAAGGAGCATGGACAGAAAGCAATCAAACCATATTTTTCTTTACTATACTGTAGATATAGATGGCTTCATTGAAACAACAATATAAAAGACACTTTAGTTGATTTTACTGTGAATATGAATGCAAATCTGAATATGTTTGAGCTTCATAAGATCCCCAGACAGAAGCTTTAGCTATATTTGCATCCTGAATGACAGTTGCCATGGTATCGATGCTAGCAGGAGTATTAAAAGTCTTGCTATTCACTTGATATAAAGTGCAAGCATTTTCAAAAGTTGCTTTTTAATTTTAGTTTTAATTTGATATTTTCGACCCTTTTCCTCACGTGGCATTTGCTTTACAGCTGCACGGTTCGAATGAATCTGTGCCAAGATGATAAATATTTGCTTTTTCTTTACTTTTGCACCTCGTTATTACATCATTGTTTTTTACAGAACTGAATTTTCATAACCAGAAAATAATGGGCTTTAATTGATTGAAATCAGCGATTTAGTGTTCACCACCAAAACGAAGACTTGTCATTATGTCCAAGGTGCGACAGAGGAGCCCGAAGTCATCCCTGACCCGGCTAAGCAGACGGACCGCGTGGTGAAGATCGCCGGCATCAGCGCCGGTGTCCTCGTCTTCATACTGCTGGTGCTGGTAGCCATCTTACTGGTCAAGAAAAGGTGAGTGACACCCAACCGACGCATGCAGAGGAAAGAACGTGCTAAGACACAAAAAAAAAAATAATCACATTGATTCATTCTCTTGTTGTGTCAGTCTCACTATTTGCTGTAGTAACACCATCTTCCATTCATCCACCATAAACGTTGATCTCCCTGTAGAACCACTTTTTTTAAATACTCTTTTCTTGGTTCAAGAAACAACTACTTGACAGAGGAAATTTACACAGCAGCAATGTGGTTAAAATCAGAATATTCCAATTTAGAGACCACAACTACTGTCCAAGGAATGTCGATGCATATTCAGACGGGTTACCAGTCTCAAATGGGACAGACATGAGTTCACAATTGCTTCAGGTGTAATATAGTCTACAAATACACAAACTAATTCAAACCACACACTCTAGAAAATGGACAAAGGATGTATCAGGTTGCTGGAAATTGTTTTTTCAGGGCATGGTGCCTCGCTGAGGTTGTTGGTTTGGATCAATATCATTAACATGGATGGCACAGTGTAAACACAGTCATAACCATAATTATACATATTGTTAGTAACTAGTGGTTAAAAAAAGTCACCACAATGTGGTTTAAGTATCTAAAGATTTTTGTTTTTAAATGACTACATTGAAGATAAATTGCTATTGACGTATGCTCTGGGATTTTGTGGTAGTTTGGTGCAGAGCATCACCATGTGGCGGCACATTGCAATTACAACTTAGTCAAGTCAAACTCTAACCCGTGTATAGCAGTCCTTTTTCAAAAGTGAGCATTGACTTTGCATCACGTTCATGTCTAATGGACTATCTACGCATTCACACAATTCACACATTTTTATACAAAAAATGTCAACAGTAACTTTACATGAAACGGTTTGCATTTAGAGAGATCAGTCCATCCATTTTCTGTCGTGCTTATCCTCCCAAAGGAATGAGGTGCGCCCTCTGGGCAGCTCACCCGCGGCCCTAATGTGGACCCGCGCTGTAGAAAATGAATGGATGGATGTGTTACACCTTAACCTAAACAAATTGGACTGAGTTTATGGCAACTCCCACACAGTACCCTCAGCTCTTTTATATCAAACGTCTACACTGGCCAGACAACCGTCATAATTCTCAATATCACATGTTCATTGTAAGGATTACGCTTTTTGAAGCTAGAGTGGGGTAAAAGGTCCAAAATCTTCGTACCTTTCCGGAGATGGGTTGTTTACTAACTCAGTCTTGTGGAGGAGACTTGGCACAGCGTCTTGCTTGCTGCGGTGCAACTGAACTGTAGCCAAGCTATATAAGGCTTCAAAGAAACGAACGACACGAGCCTTGAAATAAAAATGTTGACGCACACACTAGGTCGGTTTGATAGTATTTGTCTTTGATTCATGAGAGTATTGATTAAATCATGACACCTGTTTTCTGGTAGAGAATCTTTGGGGAGATCAATATCCATTGTCACTGAACCTTCGTGCAACTTTGACCAATACTGCATCTTTAAAATGGTGGGACAAGATAGCAAAGTTCTCCAATCTTGATGTTGGATAGTGGCAGCAAACTTCTGCGAGGATGATTAAAGTGGAAAACAGAGAAAGCACATTTAGCAGCTTTATTTGACTTCATTATTATCTTTTTTTTTTCAGAATTTGTTTTGAGCCTTGAACCTGATTTATTTATTTATTTTAAAGATATGGCCCGTAGTGTTGAAAGCTTTTTATTTTATTTAGCAGGACCCAAAGATGCTTTCTTCTGTTTCTGTTGTTGCTGGATGGGACAGGCCAGGATTGTCCTCATTTGCATATTCATGACCCTTATGTCTCTTTGCTTTCTGATTGGCTCACAATCCCAGGAGGACCTACTATTCGTACTCTTATTACCTGTAAGTAAACAACAAGCGAGCCAACAATCAGCTGTGTCCAGCTGCTGATCTCTTACTGGGCTAATTAGTGGCTAGATGTTGTTTTTATTTTAATTTTATTTTTTTTAAAGATGCAGTATACTTTTTTCAAGACAAAACACACATTTTCAGCTCTGACCAACCAGCCAAAGCCATCCTCATTGACGCCCTGCCAGGGCGGGGGGCAATTCACTGCCGCCTCAGTCAGATCAGCTTCTTTTTCTTTTTTTCTTCTTCTTTTTTTTTTTTTAAATATACATTTGAATCATTTACATATTTGGCAGCACTGAATGAACGAATGGGAAAATAGCAGCACATGCACAAAAGATGTCATGAAAAAGGACTGAAGTGAATGTGAATTGCCCTCAGCCCCGGTGTCCTCTACATGCTCCAAAGTCGCTCTGAAGCAGACGTCTCGCTTAAAGGGCCCAAGCTGTCCACAAAGCGGGCCAAAGTTGGGACCACAGGGGCCTGAGCGTGTTATTTGAAAAAAGAATGCTGCACTTGTGACTTGTAGCTCTGTGTGCATGTAGTCACGTGACCATCCATCCGCCCATCAAGTCACAGGTATCATGGAAACTCGGGTCTCTTGGCTGACAGTGGGTCGGAACCACTGCGCCCTGGTTTTGTGGGGGAGGCCTTTTGTTTTGTTTTCTTGCTCCTGTGGTGGTCCGTCTTGTTTTTTCTCTGCTTCGAGTCTATCTCACTGGCTGTGACAAATAAATGTGTAACTATGTAGACTAGAGTGACTAAACAGTTTCCATCTTAAAACATTTGTGAAGTTGATATAACTACAAAGAGTTGTTGATAATTGCAAATTGAACAAAAACAAAACAATAGTTAGTACCCACCATCTGATTGACATAAATGTGCTTGTAGAGCTGCTTCCCTTTGGTATTTAATAGCAATTGTGCCTGGAAGTAATATTCATTGCATAAAACATCCCCTCTGGAAATCCATAAACGGAATATTTTATCCTGTTTCCTTCCACCAATCATGCATTTTGCGTTATGTGGCCGGTGCAGAGGGTGTGGCTCTGTGCGTGTGTGTCATGTGTGTCTGTGGCCTTAGCGGTGACGGCGGTGTATTTTGAGAGCTAATAAGGTAACAAAGAAAGAAAAGCTCCGCATGTTTCCCACTTGTCTACTGGGAAGAAGTCAGAGTCGTATAAGCGTATCAGTCTGGCAACTAAAAAAAAAAATTTTTTTGAAAAACTTTCAAAGGGAATTGTTGTGGAATTCTCTCTAAATATTTGAAGACGTGGTTCAAATTTCTACTGTCACTGTATTTGTAAAATATGCTATAATAATAATGCAATAAAGTTGTCTGAACTGATACATACTATGGCTCTGGGTGTACAACTTTCCTGCATGCTTTGTCATGCTCAAAGTTGTAGTTTTCCTTGGATTTGATGTATTGGACCTCCTGGCAATTCTGTCTCATTATTTATAAACTTCTCACTTGTAAAAACAAAACAACAAAAAAAAGCTATCGTTTTAACAACCTTTCTCTCTGCGCTTCCTCAAATATTTCTTTATTTCACTGTGTTATATGACAACAGCCTGTGGAGAAAAATAGATGATGATCTCCTGAAGTGATCCTCTCATAATGCTCATGTATGACCTCATCCTAAACAAGACTCCTGATTAATAGTGTGTTTAGGAAATGCTGTCCCTTGCTGCCTTATTCTACTGGGAGTTTCCAAAACGACTGCTGTCAGATGAAGAAATATTTTAAACTGTATTCTTCTGGCAGCACACATGCTGAGAAGGGCTTTTTCTTTGGCTAACCTGAGGTCAAGGGTTATTTCTTGTAGCCCGTCTTTCCTTTGCTCCTAAAGTTGAGCCTGGTACATGCTGCCAACTGCTATTTCACATCTGCCATCCTTGCCTGTTTCTTTTCCTCTTCTCTTTTTTTTTTCTTCCTGTCCTCTTTTCTTCTCCTTTGCATCTTGAATCAGCCGCCTGCAGCCCACAGCTAGGCTAGACTCGATATTTGGCACACTGTGTTTCCTCAAATAGTGGCCGTCTTCCTAATAACCAGATGCGACATCCGCTAAAGGCAAAACCATTTGATCTCCATTGCTAGCCAAAACATCAGTACCCGATGTAACAAAATTTAGTCTGGAGTATTTGCAGTATCTGGCAATTTACCACGACGAATTTGACCTATTTGTTGGGGTGGGGTGGTGACACTTAGCCTGGTGAAGGGAGGCAACAAAAGCATGGCGGCCCACCTAGCTTATAAAGCACTGGGGGAAACCCTGTTATTTGTAGAGTTTACATAAAAAAAAAAGATTTTACTATGAAAAGTCCTAATAGACACTTATAAGCAATTTAGTAAATAACAATACAAACATAGCCACTACATGAGGAAATATGGTATATTCCTATACTTAACGGATGACTAAGCGAAGTGAAGCAGTGGCCTGCAGGCCAGCTGATGACCATTTTACGTCCGTTTGAATGTTACCTGACGCCGGTGGAATTTCCCCTCCCGTGACAGGAAGCTGGCTAAGAAGCGCAAGGACGCCATCGGAACCACCCGGCAGGAAATGACACATATGGTGAACGCCATGGACCGCAGCTACGCCGACCAGAGCACGCTGCACGCCGAGGACCCCATGGCGGTGACCTTCATGGACTCGCACAACCACAACAGCAGATGTACGTTGTTTTATTTGTAATACTATCAGATTACGCGTTATATGAAGCCTGGACAAAACACAATGAGCAAATGTATTTACTTTCTTTTACTGTGACGTCTATAACCGTCAATGGCAATGAATGAGCTATTAAAGTCCTGGAGAACATGCAGCTCAAAATCTGGTCTTGTCTCTTCAAACCATTTTGAGCAAGTGTGAAATTGCGAACATTTCCTCACGGTGCTTCCTCCCCGCAGCGCCCAACGATCCGCTGGTCCCCACTGCTGTGTTAGGTGAGACCCCCAATAGGTTGAATATGTCACATCTCTCACCCCCAACAAATAGCCCATAGCAGTCACCAGTCATCGTCATCTTTGGTCAGCCCTTGTCTTGTATGCATCATTCAGCCATTCAAAACATTTCCCGTTCACAACGTCTGATTTCATCGGCCTCCTTCACATCTCGGAGTCTCTTGTGTGTTGTACCGCTGGCATCTGTCTCCGCACTGGGTGGATAGTTGAGCTTGAATAACAAGGCTCATCGGTCAAAAAAAAACAAAACAACAACAACAGCAGCAAGTTTCAATATAAAAAGCACAGCAAAATAAACATTTAGCCTTGCGGAGTAAGACAACTTGCAATATCTCTTGTGTGGAAACGTAACCCCTTACAACCAAGCAGACTGTGTTTACACTTACTTCAATCATCCCCAAGCCCGGCCATGCTTTTTTATTTTCCCTCTGAGCATTTTGGATAGTCAGTGTAATTACAAACCTCCCGCACCTCGGAGACCTAATTATTTCCACACTTTTGATTGGTTTTGAGAGGCATCCAATTCCCTGCCCGAGAAGAGAAGGAAAATGTTGTCAATGTGATATTTACTCTGGAACTCATCAAAGCTTTCGCATTTTGCCAAAGACCAACTCCACTTGTTTCCTTTTCACGCCTTAGATTTCGTTTGGCGTTGACAGTGCAGCACCGTCAGTAGCAACCCGCCCTCCGGGCCTTCGAAGCCTCGAAGAGCCACCAAACTGTGTTGATCAAGCGTTCCATAACCTCTAATTCGGACTGAAAGATGTTGTTCCTCTCTGTCCAGGCCAATCACGTCACAGTATAGGGGGCAGTCGTGGGGAAGCAGTGAATTAATAGACGCTGTCAGGTCAGGTTTATCGTTAATTGGCCAGACGAGGGCAATAACATAGCTTAGCGGCTATTAATGAGCTAACACGTCCTCGGAGCAAAGAAAAGCATCGGGTGAGTGCAATAAACAATGTCAGTTGATAAGTAGTTGCCAAGGCGAGACTAACCTACAACAGCACAAACGTAGGCCTGTAGTGATTAAAAAAAATAATAATAATTGTGCTTTTGTTCAATATAATTAAATGTCTTTTTAATTAACAACAAGCTTCCAAGTCTGTATTTGAAAGCTTTAATTGCCACTACAATGCCACATAAATATATATATTTTTGGGGGGTGTGAAAATATTCTATCAACATTACCCATTTACCCATTCCCTGCCAATCTGGGATGACATCATTCATTATGCGTGCCCCTATAAACAAACCCTCGTCAAATCCTATTTATGACCGCACAGTCTGACATTTTACTTCTTTTTTTTTTTCCTGCTGCTTGGACATGTAGTTCCAATCACAGGTAGGTATCCATTTGCAAACATTAATGAACGCAAGTTACTAGTCACATAATTGTATACAAATCGTCTTGCTCTGACCATTTTTGTCGCCAGCTTTGACCTTGAATAATCTCCTCCCTCCACACACAGACGAGAATCATAGTGCATCGGCGGCAGAGAACAGCAGGCTCCTGGACGTCCCCCGCTATCACTGTGAAGGCACCGAATCGCCTTACCAGACCGGACAGCTGCACCCCGCCATCAGAGTGGCCGACCTCCTGCAGCACATCAACTTGATGAAGACGTCCGACAGCTACGGCTTTAAAGAGGAGTATGAAGTAAGTCGGCAACAACTCCAAAGTTTCCCTATGAAAAATCTGCTTACCGTTGTCTGATTTTTATTTGGGGTTTTTTTGTTTTGCAACTGGGATCTTAACAACTTATTATGTCACATTTAATGTTGTTTTCTATTTTGTATGTGTTGTTGGTGATACAGAGTTTTTTTGAAGGCCAGTCAGCAACCTGGGACGTGGCAAAGAAGGAGCAAAACCGCACCAAGAACCGTTACGGCAACATTATCGCATGTGAGCAAATGAGGGCTGTCAGCCAATTCAAGTTTTTAATTGTAATTAATCGCACGGTTTACACAGTTAACTTTGGGATTCATCGCAAATTAATCTCACATTTTATCTGAATGTTCAATAACATATTTTGTGCTAAGTTATTAATGCTCTAAATAACATAAAAGTGGTTAAATATGCTTCCCTAATGCAAATATGGTTACATGTAGTTAATTAAATAATTTTCAGGGAATACCCATGCAGTTTTAAAATCCATATTGCATAACCTCTACATTTCCAGGAGAAAGAATTTGGAGAGCTGAAGAAATGGACAGACACAATATAACAAGAAACAACACGGTCATATAATTGATGGTTGTTTTGTTTCATCCATCTCACATTTGTCCTTTTTTTTCCATTTCTCCTCCTTTCCATACTGTCCTTCTGTCTCTTTTCCTCAGATGATCATTCAAGGGTTATTCTGCAGCCCATTGAAGATGACCCCTCCTCCGACTACATCAACGCCAACTACATCGATGTAAGTGGAAACGCGTCGAATGCTACTATTGGCTCCCAACGAAACCAACGAAACCACACTCCCTCGCTCGTATGTCAGGCCTCTATACCTTTAATTGCTTCTCCAAAACATCCATTGCTCCATTTTCACGCATTCCAACACTTTCATTATGCTTTGTTCGCAACTGTTGTTTATTCGTTTATTTTTTCTTAGTTTTATACAATCGCAGAGAAAATGAATGAATTATCCTGCTACCCTACGCTCCATAGTAATTGGAACTACTTTATTTCGCATATGTAATATCAGAATTGTTTTTTTATATATATACTAATACGCTAGTATAATAACATGCTGCTTTGTAATTCAATTTAATTAATTGAACACTGACACTATTTTAATTCAATTAAATGTCAGAAAAAACGATTATTTTTCATGCATTTATTTAATCCATCCATTTGTTCATCAACTTCCTCATTTTATTAGCCATCATCATCATCAACCACTTTCACTTCTCCACCTGCACTCACCTTTACAACCATTATCACTTGGTTGTTGTTTTTTTAATTAATTTTTCTGTCATTAGATTGCTTGCTGCCACCCACGGCACTCTAGAAATAGAATGAGTAGACTGGGCACTTCCGGATAGATCACATTTGTCATTATAATAAGACAATTCTATAGATGACATCAAAATGGTCACAAAAGACACTTGATGTCCAATTAAATGATCAATCGTCAGCTTCTATTTGAGGATTTGTCCTTTCTATTTCATCTAATTCTAGTTGAGCTTTTTTTTTTCTGTGTGTGTGTGTTTTTGTGCCATGCCCATACATGTCACGTCAAAGCAACTTTTCTGTTTCTGGTTGACGCTCACTGACATTATTGTGCTCTCTTTCTTTCTTTCCTTCCTTCCTCCTTTCTTCCACTCGTTCTTTCTGCCTGTGGCTTGGCCTGTAGATTTGGCTGTACAGGGATGTAAGTATGACTGTGGACTCTTTCATTCGTTGACATCCATTCATGCACCCAGCAGCCGTCAAATGCTCAAGGCCAGGCTCTGTCTCCACCTTTCACCTTTTTGACCTCTCGCCATGTGAGAGATTTCACCTCATCTCGCGCCACGCACCCCCCCCCCCCCCTCACTTTGCACTGCTATCACTGTGCTTGACGACTCCCTTTCTGTGTCTCATGCCCTTTTGGACATGACAGCCACTTGACAGTAGTCAAGGTGACACATTTGACCACACTTTGCTTTGGGTTTGTTTTTAAATAACAGAGCCAGTTCTCACCCGTAACCTCAAATTTGAACAAGATGTGTAAAGACTGTCCATTTGAATAATTTTGCAACATTTTCAACATGACGTTTTTTTTTATTCTGATGATATTACTTCAAATGTAGTCAACCTGGGACATCCTTTACTTTAAATCATATTACACAATAAATATTAATCTTGGAGGTGATGCTCGTAGGTGGGAGCAACCTGAGCCGTTCTTTTTTTTTTTTTTTTTTTGGGCGATAATCCTGTTGAAATGAAATGTGATGTGAAATCAGCAACACCACTTTTGTTTTGTGCTTTCAGGGTTATCAGAGACCAAGCCACTACATTGCCACTCAGGGTGAGCTGTGTTCAAGCAAATAATATTAAAAACAACAGAAACTAATGATTAATAATGTGCAATCGATGATGTTTATGCTTGCAGGTCCTGTGCATGAGACGGTGTATGACTTCTGGAGGATGGTGTGGCAGGAACAGTCAGCCTGTATCGTCATGGTGACCAATCTGGTCGAGGTGGGGAGGGTAAGTTGTTCTTTCCCCTCCGTGTTGTTAGAAATAATCGGCAATGGCCTTAAACTAATTATGTACACTTTTGTTTTATTTTTAATTTCCAGGTGAAGTGTTACAAGTACTGGCCAGATGATGCCGAAGTGTATGGGGACTTCAAGGTGACCTTTGTTGAGGTGGAGCCGCTTGCTGAATATGTGGTCCGCACGTTCACATTGGAGAGGGTGAGTGGACAACATCAGCTCGGAAAATAATTGAATAAAATCATTTGTATCTGCATAATGCATCTCTCTGTGTGTGTTACTATTCTAGTGACCATTCATTGGTAACTTCACTTAAATAGCACTATAAAATTTATAGGGCGCTTTATAGTGAGTGGATACGGATTTATCACATCAATGTGCTTTGTTTCTCCTCAGCGTGGGTTCAATGAGGTGCGAGAAGTCAAGCAGTTCCACTTCACAGGCTGGCCCGACCACGGAGTTCCGTATCACGCCACGGGACTACTCTCCTTCATCCGCAGGGTCAAAATCTCCAATCCGCCCTCTGCCGGGCCTGTTGTGGTCCACTGCAGGTAAGAGGAAACGCTACATAGCTTCACATGTACACCCAGAAAAGAACAGAAATCGAAATATGTCATTGTTTGGTGTCCGTGTGCAGCGCCGGGGCCGGACGCACCGGCTGCTTCATCGTCATCGACATCATGTTGGACATGGCGGAGCGGGAAGGCGTGGTGGACATTTACAACTGCGTCAAGGCACTTCGGTCCAGGAGGATCAACATGGTACAGACTGAGGTGACTGCATTACCCATCATCCATCTGCATCAACATGCTAGGGCCAGACACGGTAAAACGGCGCGCTGTTGGACTCGGGACACGCACGGTACAGGCTGAAGGGAAGACAACCATAACATCTTCCCATCTGTTTGTCTATGATGTTGACTCAATGCTTGTCACCCTCCAACGTCATGACCGCGAGCATTTGCAACACACGCCATAAACAGGAGAGTAAAGGTGTAAGCTAACACGAGGAAGATGGCAAAAACAACATCTTTCTGGGATAGCAAAAGAAAAAAGCCAAAGAGAAAAAGTTATTTCCCCATTTTGAAGATAATGTGTTCTATAAAAACTCCCAAAATGAGTTGAGCAGGATTAGTATTGAAAATTTTGATTTGCTGCCATCTGGTGGTAGCTTAAAAGAACAACAACTGCAATCGTTTAAATCCTGGCATCGTTGCTTTCTTGAAGTAGTGTAAATGAATATATTAAAAAGATAAATTATTTTTATGCTGTATTCATACTCTGTTAAGTATGGATTTCTATTTTTAAAACCCAATTGATCAAATTTTTACTAATGTGATCTATATTTTACCCCTTTTATAAATTGTTTTGCAGCCCCAATTGGGACACATAGACTAGTAAAATCCACAATTTAAGTTCAACTTTAGTAATCAAGCTGGAGAAGCCTCCTGAAATCCGAACGACTTCATTGATCATCTCCATAACTCCACCTGCCATCCGCCACCTTTCACTCACCGTCTTGTTATTTCACCTCCAACAAGTTTCGTCGCTGTGATCGTTGTGTGCCGGGGAAAAGTGAAGTGTGCATGCAAGCGTGTGCGATGCTAAAACGCGCTCCTCTTCTGCGTTGCGCAGGAGCAGTACATATTCATCCACGATGCCATATTAGAGGCGTGTCTGTGTGGTGAAACGGCCATTCCTGTCTGTGAGTTCAAAGCTGCTTTCTATGAGCTCATCCGCATCGACTCCCAGACCAACTCGTCCCACCTGAAGGATGAGTTTCAGGTAATTTTGACATTTTCAAAAGGTCACAATTCATGTTGATTTAAAAGCAGACTTAATGTACTTGTATGCACATCATTATTATTATGTTAATTGGCGTAGACAATCTTGCAGACGCATTTTCAGAAATAGGCAGATGAGAAAAGATGTATTTGGTTGTTCAATTTCACACTTGGTGGACGATCCAGACACTCCAGAGAGCCAACGATTTGTATCCAAGTAATTAAAAAGTCAATTTTCCGTAATGTGCCACGTCGAACAAAATCCACAACTTCTGTCATTTTCTTTTTACTTCCATCAACTCACTGGTGCGCATATTTTGCTTTCCGGGAGCGCAACGAACTCACTCGCGCTCCTCTCTGGATTTCTCCTCCAGACTTTAAACTCGGTGACTCCTCAGCCACAGCCTGAAGACTGCAGCATTGCATTGTTGCCTAGAAACCAGGATAAGAACCGCTTCATGGACGGTCTTCCGCCCGACAGATGCCTGCCCTTCCTCATCACAATCGATGGGGAAAGTAGCAACTACATCAACGCCGCTCTCATGGATGTAAGTTCAACGACACACTCTATTGGACAATAAACAATATGGATGCTAAATTGTTTGAAAACAGAGGGAAAATACTTTAAATGATATGGAAATAAAGATACTACTGGTCAAATGTTTGAGAAGAGTCAACAGTGGTGGGGGGGGTCAGCAAGAAATTGTGTTTTTGCCTAAAACCTTTGACCAGTAGAATACACACACATGTTTATTCAGTCACTCACACACACACACATGCAGTCTCCCCTCCCTGTTTGTGTGATGCTGTGTTTGTGGTTCAAGCACACGAGAAAGCTAGAGACAAATCCAGGTTCTGATTAAAAGCGCAATGAGTTCCTGCACCGCAGTTGTAAAAGCAGCAACAGTTGGCCTGAACGTGTTTTTGTCATTATGTCATGACTTTGGGGGGGAAAAAAGAAAAATTGTCCAAATTGTACTGTGAATGTACAAACAACATCTCTATGGGTTATTTGCTATTGTTAGTTAATAGTTTTTATTTTATTTTATTTTTTTACAATCTGTTGTCATAGGAACACGGCAGTTTCTCGTGAGTGACATAGTGTAGTGTGTTTTCATGAGAAATTAGAAGGACGTTGATGGAAATGGATGGAATCCATTGGCATTTCTTTTATTCAAAAATCTTGAATTTTTGATGGTAAACTGAAGTGGTTTTAGCATTTTCGAAATCAATATAGTTCACAGCTTGCTTGGGCACAGAGAAAATCATTTTACATATTGTCAGCCTCTTAAAATAATAGGCTAAGTTATATTGTCACAAAAGTATTATTATTATTTTTTGCCTTAAAGTTGACCCCCAAAAAATTCTGTCTAAACCTGAAGCTCTGATTAAATATTGTTTGTAAAATATAAATAAAGCAGCATAATCCACCCGTTTTTATCCATCTTGGGGGGGGGGAGGCCATTTTTTAAATTTATATATTTATTTAATTTTATTTTATTAACCATTATTCAAAAGTGTAAGTAAGGGGCGGCCATTTTGCCACTTGCCGCTTTTTTTCTGAAAATGACATCAGTCGCTCAGGGCTCAGGTAACGACCAATCACGGCTCAGCTTGAAAATATCACATGACCAAACTCAGACAACAGGTGAGCCGTGATTGGTCGTTACCTGAGCCCTGAGCAACTGTGATGTCATTTTCAGTCAACAGCGAGTAGCAGCCAAGACAAAATGGCTGCCCCCTGAGAATGGATAAAAACAGGTGTCTTAACTCCGATTCCACACACACACAAAATATACATTTTTGGGGCTGACAATATAAAATGTACAGTAGCGTTGTTTGTTCCCCCCCTTCTGCCATCCTACTAAATTCTCATGAAGAATACTTTGGATAGTGTGACTTGTAAGGTGAGGTCTTGCACAGGTGTAGCAGGATTGTGAGTAAACCTGATGGACTTGAGTGCGTTTTGTAAAAATCGGTCTTAGTTAAAACCTGCCTTTTGGCCTCTCTCTAACCAAGCTGTCAGAGGAGTTCCAGGTAACGGGATTTCACTTCCAATATTCCAATACTGGATTTGTTTCATGGCTTCGCTGTCTATCCCGCCACTCCCGCCCACCTTCTGTCAGTGTCTTGCCTGAGTTCACACGCGCTCCTCGCCCCTCATGTTTCCCACGCCATCCACACGTGCGGCTGCGTAGCGTCGGTCCATTCTGACACAGACTATATGACGTGGGTGTGTTTGCATCTGTGGCGCATGCGACCCCCCCCGCATGATGACGTGATCAAGCATCCCGAAGCTTGTATGGTTGATCGGCCCTGCCCCGCGTGAGAGAGTCGAGAGCGGCGTGTGTCTCCGACGGAACCTTGCAAACACGTCTGACCTCTCCTGTCGCCGTTTTACTTTCAGAGCTACAGACAGCCGGCTGCCTTCATCGTCACTCAGCACCCTCTGCCCAACACGGTCAAAGACTTTTGGCGCCTGGTCTACGACTACGGGTGCACCAGTCTGGTGATGCTCAATGAGATCGACCTCGCGCAGGTACATTGTGACTTCCGCATCACCCGCAGAAGCGCGGAGTGTTTCGTCTCATCTCATATACGGAATCATCTACACAGGGATGTCCCCAGTACTGGCCGGAAGAAGGCATGCTGCGCTACGGGCCCGTCCAAGTTGAATGTATGTCCTGCTCAATGGACTGCGATGTGATCAGCAGGCTGTTCAGAGTCTGCAACCTGACCAGGGTGAGCGCGCACGCACACACACACGAGTTGCTATCGATCGTCAACGTGGGAGTGTATATTTCTGACTGTGGCTATGCGTTGCCCTGTTAGCCTCAGGAAGGCTACTTGATGGTTCGGCAGTTCCAGTATTTGGGCTGGGCGGGTCACAGGGAGGTCCCGGCCTCCAAGCGCTCTTTCCTCAAGCTCACCCTGCAGGTGGACCAGTGGCAGCGTGAGGGAGAGGAGGGAGAGGGACGAACTATCGTCCACTGCCTGTGAGTAAACACTCGATATTCGTTGAAGGAAAAAAAAATGTGCCAAGTTATTTATTTTCTTTTCTTTTTATTTTATTTCTTTGTTTGTTTTGCCTAGTCATTTTCATTTATTTTTATTTTTATTTTTTTTGCCAAGTTATTTATTTATTTAATTAATTATTTTTTTATTTTATTTTTTTATTTTTTTTGTATTACACAAGCAATACCAATTCACTGGAACATTGTTCTCTGGGAGCCAACTGTAGAACATTGGTTCTCTGTTTTATTTTATTCTTTTACACCAAAAAATGTATCTGAGGTACTAGATAAATAAACAAAAACCGTTTAAAACAGCTGTAGTCTGTAACGTTCTAACATTTAATTCAGTGATTCCGAATGTTACCACTAGAGGGCCCACATGTGGTACTCTATGACAAATACTGTTCTTGAACGTGTGTTCTTCCTAATTCAATTTTTTTTTGTCTATTCAGGGAAACATCATGTAATAATATTCTATATAAACATGACAATGCTGTTTTCTATAGTTTTGTTTATTTATTTATTTATTTTCACCCCCCCCCCCCCCCCCCCCCCCAATGTTAAACTTTTAGGTAATAAGGTCATAGTCCAAGAAAAAGAAGACATAACGTTGCACAATACAAACAGATGAAAACCTAATTCGCGTGGTGTTTGTGTCCGTAAAGGAACGGCGGCGGGCGCAGCGGCGTGTTCTGCACCAGCAGCATCGTGTGCGAGATGGCCAAGAGGCAGAGCGTGGTCGACGTCTTCCACGCCGTCAAAACGTTGAGGAACAGCAAGCCCAACATGGTGGACGCTCCGGTGAGGACAAACGCTGCTTCCGGATGTCTGGGATTGTTGTTGATTATCGGCTCTTGTGATTAGAAGTGGGAAAAAATCATAAGAATGTCAATATACATTTTATAGAAATATTAATATAATGTAAAATAAATATATTTAATCTCAATATTAATTTAATTCTAATTAAAATTAAAAAATATTTTTTTTAATTCCACCTGATGGGAAAAGGAAAGTAGTAGTATAACATCTGTGATGTTTTTGCATCTCCAGGAGCAATACAGGTTCTGCTACGACCTTGCGCTGGAGTTCATCGAGTCCTCCTAAACGTGCGAGAAGATGGCGGAGGAGAGCAGGAAAACAAAATGATCCCTCGCCATTCCTTCCAGACCGAGTCAGAGCGCCCCCTCATGGACGTGTGCTGAAGAGACTTTGAACCTCCTTTTATGCTGATCTTGTACAGCTTCTTGAGCGCCATCGGGCCCCTGGATGCGAGCGGGGGCCACAAGTCAACAACGTTTCGTCTCTGCGACACGCCCCAGCACTCCATACCTGCCAGCGGCTTCAGGTGTGATCGTCGTCACGATGTCGTTTTTGACCAAACACAAGATGATCGCTAAACACGTCAAATAACCGAGAGACGGACGTGAAAGAAGGTTTACATGTTAAGTATTATTCGGCTTTTGCATTCGTCATGAAGAAGAAACTTGTAGTCAAAAGAAATGTGATTTTTATTTGTATTTGCGTTTGTTTGTTTGACGTTGATTTTCTTCATTTAATTGTTTTTTTTTTTTGTGTTAAAGTGAACACGTTTGAGTTTTAATTGTTGTAATCCAGGGCTGGGCCCGACACACTTTCAATTCATCACACTGAAAGAGCTCCTTAAAAGAGATATGGACTCGTTAGCAATTAGCTTAGCATTCCGATTAGTTCAGTCGAGCCATTCACGGCGCGCGTCCCTTTGGCTTTGGTTCTTTGTACGATGGCGGCCTACCGACCTATTTTCTCCCTCTTTTTACGCCACCGCGGATGTTTTATTCATAAGCCAAAGACTTGTTGTAAATAGTTGAAGCACATTGTTCGTATTTATTGTTTACTTGCGTTGCTTCTAAGAACAATCACTCTTCACTCCGCCGCCAACCATAAAGCCCAATGACGTAATGGGGCCCACCAGTGAGCGGAGCGTGTAAGAACAAGCTGTATATCGGAGCATTAGCGCTACGCTAGTTTTTTTTTTTTTTTTCAGTATTTACTCTGTTGTTATTGTCTTGTTTTCATTTGAAAAAGAGTCTGTGACGTTACTGTGCTTTCTTTGGTGCAAAACAGCCCCGTCGTGCTCAGCGCAGTATTTGGGCCCAGCGTCCGAACGGGGTGAGCTGTTTTCCCCCCCGCCAGCAGAGAAAGCGACGCTCGTGCCTAAATCTTTTTTTTTTCGTTTTTTTGGAGTTATTGTTTCAAGCGGCATCCTGGATGGAGAGCAGACTTTGTTGAATGCGTCACCGTGTTGACTTGTGCCGACTGACGTGTTTCTGTTTTTTCGCACAAGTGTCACTGGGGCAAAGAGAAAAAAGTGTAAATAGAATATAAGATGTTTGGCTCTTGCAAGGTTGCATCATGTAAATAGTACGTTAAAAGTTGAGATTTAACAGACAGTTGAAATGTTGTCATCTCTTTGTTTGTACAAACAAATGTTTAATGTTAATTCTCTTGGTGGAACCTAAATTGTTTTTTATGTTCGTTTTTTTGTTTTGTTTTTGTTTTTGTTAAAAAAACAAAAGGATGTAAAGCAATACTGAAACAACGGATTTAGTTCCAGTAAAAGTGGCCATGGTCAACAGTGGGTGACGTTTGCTGCCAAGCCAGTCTAAATATAAAGTTCAATATTCATAGTTATTGTCTGTAATGTTTGGCTTCTTTGCTGTAATAAAAAAAAGACCACTACTTTCAGAAAGACTTTAATTTTATGAACACAACAAACATCAGGAAATCACTCAGGTTTGACTACTACCTGGTCCCTTACCTGGTTTGTTCTATCCTGTGCTATTAGCTACCAGTCCCATTCTTCTACGCAGGTTGTAACACTGCCTGACTCGCCTGTCCTGTTCCATTGTCAATTTGTTCCCCATACGGTGTATTACTGCCTGTCTCACTACACCTGTCCTCTTCCATTGACTATTTGTTTCCCATTCGGTGTATTTCTGCCTGTTTCACTACCCCTGTCCTGTTCCATTGACTATTTGTTCCCCATACGGTATATTACTGCCTGACTCACTAGCTCTGTCCTGTTCCATTGACCATTTGTTCCCTATACGTTGTATTACTGCCTGTTTCACTACCCCTGTCCTGTTCTATTAACTATTTGTTTTGCATATGGCGTATTACTGCCTATCTCACTACCTCTGTCCTGTTCCATTGACTTTGTTCTGCATTCGGTGTATTACTGCTTGTCTCACTACACCTGCTCTTTCCTGTCATTTTCAATTGGCTACTAGTTACTGCCTGACTCACTCCACTTATCCTGTCCAGTCCTGTTCTATTGGCCATGTGTGGTATCCCGTGCCGGCACGGTTAATTCTCGTCGCACTGGAAAAGCAAATGTCTCACAACCCCGCTGCTTTCTTCAAAAAGTTTAATTTGCATCTTTATTTACACATGGTGGATGGCAGTAGTTTAAAGAGTCAAATTATACTTTTAAACACAAAGCAAGAAGTTAAATCAAAAAATGATAATGAATTGTTGAATCCAAACCTTGCATTAAAAAAAAAAAAAATCTTACGGTAAATGTGTCCGGGCTAAAGAAACCTCAAAAAGAAAATATCTTATCTTGAAAAGAATCTTATAAACACTAACCAATCTGTAGAATGCTGTAATACTGACCAGCAATGAAACACTAAATAATACATTCATTTTCACTACCCTGCATGCTATCTGAAGAGCCTATAAAATCATGTGGACAAAAGAACTCTTTGAAACAACAAAAACATGATCAAGCGCGTAAAATATTTCCATTCAAATTAGGCATAAATTATATATATTTATATATGTATATTTTTGTACAAATACAGAATATTTGGCATTTATATCATCCTCATTTCAAAATAGAATAACAATAACCATCTTTTACTCTATCACATTTCTCAAACTCCAAAACCCCTTTAAAGGCCATCTTTTTTTTTTTTTTTTCAAATCATTTTTAAATATACCAACGTCCACAACACGACACACTTCTCCACCAAAGGCAAACAACAGCGTGACCGCTCTCTCGCCTCATAATTATATTTTAAAAGATAAATAAATACTAAAACGAGTGTGAAACAAACATAATCGTATCATTATTGTTCTAAAAACAGTGTAGGGTGAGTAAAAAATAAAAAATAAATATTTGAATCAACAACCCGGGTATTAAGCATGTAAACTAAGCTTATTGCTTGAGGAGCAGATAAAGCCGGGAGTCAACAATCGGGTGACGTCAGCGATGATTTTATGAGGAGAGAGAGCACAAGAAGTGAAGGACATCTTTGCAGTGCACAAAACAAGGGAGGAAAAAAGATTCTTAATTTAAGCTCGATCCTGTCTAGTGTGTGTGTGTCGATTGTCTGAATGAAAAAAGATTGAGCACCAGTTCAAACTCTCAGATTCTTTGATGCAATTAGCGTGTCCAAGTAAGTCAATAAAAAGCGAAATCATTAAAACACCGTCCTCGAAACTATCACAACAAGATTCATTTCTAATTTAGAAGTCGCAATTCCGGGTTCGATGAGCTTCCAGTCAAATGGTTCATCTTGTGGGGTCTCTAAAATACGAAGGAGTTTTAGGGCTACACTAAAAAGACCAAAAATGTAAAAACAAGCGACCCAATCTTAATAACTTTTGTCTTGCAAAGCTGCTAGCTTAAATGCTAACACAATGTAAAAACGCCATTCATGAGCTAATGAAACTCGCGTCGACAGTGACGCTAGTTCCAAAAGGAGCAGCACAATGCTCATTGATTTAACGTAGAGAAAATGTCATTTGAAACGGTTTACATTCTTTACATTTAGCTTAATAATACAGTACAGTACCGTAGAGAGATTATTCTTACTATAGAACACCTTACTTTTTATTTTTTTGTGGTGCGGCTGTAATGGATGAATAGCACCTCCATTCAGTTTATAGAGAAAGATAATTTGAAATACAACAAATGAAGCTCATAAATCAAGGAGCAACTGTATTGTGAATATAATAAGTTTAACAGCATTACAAGAATGAAGAATAGTAAAAATTGTCTGCTGTGAGAATAAATGTTTTAATTGAAAACAAACTTCTCATAAAAGCGCAACTTCTCTCATATTATTCCGACTGCATTCTTGTACATTTTGTTAATTTAGTCCCCTAAAATTATGAACGTTTTCCTCCTAATTTACTCATTCTCATGAAATAGTTTTTTTCAACATTAAAAAAAACACTTTTTCTTTTCATGTAAAGTCACTTTTTGTCATTTTCGATTTTAACCATTATGCTAGTTTTTTTTAATCATTAATTAGATTATTTTCTCATATTATAGCAACATTTTTAACAAAAAAACAAAAAAAATCTCACCAAATGCATTTTTTTCTTTTCCATGTGTCCTTCATACTCAAAACTAATCATACATTTTTTCAATATAACTAACATTTGTTTAGCTTCAGGTAATGCTTTTATACGCTTTAAAGGTCGTTTATTGCATGTGGTGAACTGCAACAGAATTTTATTGATAATAGAAATGAATAGTCCTGTAAAAATGTGTTTCCGTCCCAAAACAAGTACGGTGGCCTTTAAAGGTTTGGTGGCTGGCTCCATTTTGAAGAAAAAAATAAATCGAATTTGCCCTCAAAGATTATCAGTCAAAAAGTTCCCTCTCTCACTGTGGGGAAAAAAAAACCCAATACTGTATATTTACATTTTTAAACATTTGTAACTCCATACCTCTTCTTCCCCTGACTCGCTGAATTGTGAATTTGAACGTTGCTTTGCCCCCCCCCCCCCCCTACTAAAGCATAATTGGTAGACCCCATCAGGTGGGTCTGACTCGAACCAGTTTGCAGCCCTTTGTAACGCTAAGAAGAATTAGCAGCAGCAGCAGCAGCAGCAGCAGCAGCCATCAACATGCACATGGACACTTTAAGGCACCTGAGAAATTGCCATGTACATAGTTGCCAAAGCCCCCCTCATAGCAAATATATTTGGGCGTCATCACCGTTATGCAAATATGAGTTATATTAAATGTGCAAGTCACACATGCAGCGGTGGTGCACTTTTCTTCTGGTTTTAACTCCACCGTGTATCGAAAACCCTGTAAATTCCTCACCGAACAGCACGACAGATACACGCGCGCGCACGCGCACACGTCTCTGCTCTAATCGGTCGTTGTTGTCTTAGAACTGACGTGTGCGTGTGATGCGGGGAAGAAGCCAAAGTGTCCCGGATGTATAGACCAGCACTATATTAGTCGTCCATCATATATCCAAGAAATCCAAAATTAAATGAGCAGCAAATCACAGTGGTGCCTTGACTGAAAATAAACTAAACAAAGAGAATGACACGGTGTGTATTCCAAACAACCGCATCACTTTGCTGCTAGCTTAACGCTAACACATAATGGGAAACACCATAGACGAGCTAACACATAGCATCTATCGTTAGTAGTCTTGAAGCACAAACTGTTATTATATATTTCCATGTATGTCCAATATTAAAGTGCTATTTTCCTTGTTATAAACATTCTAGATTTATAGTTATAGACATTCTTGTTTTTTTTTTTTTTTTGCGAAGGCTGGAACAAATTAAGATGGTTTGAGATCTGAGTGTTTGGAGTTCTTCGCAGAGCTGGTATCTCAAGGCACCACTGTATAATTAAAGGTAATTGAGCAACTTTGTTATTGTCAGAAGTGTGTATCAAACTGGTAGCCCTTCGCGTTAAACAATGCCCAAGAAGCACAGCTAACATCCTCCACCCTCCCGTCCCACCACATCAATGAAAAAAAAAAATTTAATTAAAAAAAATAAATAAAATAAAAATGGTTGTAATTCTGTTGAACCAGAATTCAAAAGGAAACGATTTTCACTAGTAATTTATATTCATTATTACATTGGGATTCAAATTGTTTTGTGGTGTTTTCTTTTATTAACAGAGGTGGCTAACATACGGCCCATGGTTCAAATAAGGCCCCGGAGATTATTTGATCCGGCCCACCATGTGACTTTAAATAACCTCAAAGGAATTGATTTACAAAGACCCGTAAATACTAAAAATGCAAATTTTATGTTTATCATGAATTTAAGATGAAATTCAACAAAATAGTCACACAGCGCTTCTGCAAATGTGCAAATTATCTTGGGGACATTTTATAATGAATTAACAGTAGTTTGTTGCCTTGCCAAACCTTGCGTTATTTTATGTCTCTTTGAAGGATATTAGACACGTTTGCCACTGTAGTTAATACAAATAGACATGAGAATTGACCAAGCTAGCTGCTCCACCAATATCATAAAAGTGATATGCAGTTAATGCCAGTTACCAACATTGAAGCAAATTTAAATGATATTTTTCATGTTTTTGTTCCGCAGGCTCCACATTCAATTTTTTGAAGTTTACTGTAAACAGTTTAACCACTGCCATGAACCAAAACTGGCAGTGGCTATTTATACAGCATGTAGCGCTAACGCTATGCAGTGGCTATTTATACAGCATGTAGCGCTAACGCTATCAAGGCTGGTTCACCAAGTACAGTACAAACTATTGACATAAGTAAGGATTCTGTGGTTGCCATGGGAATGAAATAGAAACAACTTATTACAAGCCAGTGAAGCATGTAAATGATTGTGAAGCTGTCAGTTTATATAACATATTGTGTCTGTAATCCCTTTTAGCTAGCTGCTATATTTCATATTGTGTCTGTAATCCCTTTTAGCTAGCTGCTAATGTGCTAAGTGACTTGGGGCTATTCGGTAATGAGATAGCGGTGATATTTTTGCCTTGTCAAAGCAAGCACACACAAAGAATCCGTATAAATTTAAATATTATTAAGGAATAAATGCTTTGAATTTAATCCGAGGCCCCTCCCATTTACCTGATGGTGTTTAATACATGCTAGTGCTACTGCTAGCGCAGCATGAGAAGTCCACCAGCGTAATACACCACAAAAGTAACTGATAGAAAAGGAAAAAAAAAAAAGTTAACTTAAGATAGAGTGGCCTATCATCCAAAGAATTGTAAAGCTGTGTGGTTATTACAAACAATAAACGTGCGTTCACATCTGCTTCTTTAGCTAGCAGTGACTTGTTTTTCCCCTCGACAGCCCTTCGACAGGCAGCGTCGGGCGCGAGCGCATTGCAAAGATGATCCCTCCCTAATGTCACAATGGAGCACACACACACACCAGCGCGGAGACAAACGGGCACCATGTTGATAAATCTCTGTTTTTAAAAAGTCCTTGAGTGTGTCTGTGTGCGCGTAGGCCCCCGGGTTAAGGACAACACTTGGAGAGTAAAAAGCAGCACCATTTACTATAGTAACTGACCAGTGTTTAAAGTGTCATTTGCGCCTGTCTTCGTTTGACTAAATGACGTTTTTGTGTGTGTGCGTGAGTGTGTGTAATCGGAGCTCAATGTCGCAGCGCAGAAGCATGCCCTAGTCAACCGATACAAATGCTATGTTTAAATCAACCAACGATCCCGTCGATACGAAATGCAGACGATATCCGAATCGAGTCATGTCAAATGAAAAAACAACTCCTTTGCAATTCAACTGCAACATTATCACGTGAGCTTCATAAACTACATTTCCCTTGGAAATACAAACATGAATATCATAAGGCGCAAAAAAATGCTTTGTTCCGCACTTCTCCTCTTCCGCAACTTGTTGAGTTCGTGGACGAATGCGTTCCGCAATGCGGACGCATCCAGCAGCAAACAAGAAAAATCGGTTCCGCGAGTCGAATGGGTGAAATGGCGGTGTGGAATTCTCAACAGTAGTTTTCAATTCTGATTGTTTTAACTCATTCACTGCCATTGACGGCTATAGACGTCAAAAAATATTTTGAACTATTTCTATTAGTTTAACATGTTTTCCCACTTTTGTTAACAAGAGTATGAAAACCTAGAAAATATTGTTTTATTGTACATTTAGAACAGATATAAAATTTGTGATTAATCTTGAGGCGTTTATTTTTTTAATTATTATTCTTTTTATACTTATTTCATTCTTTTGATTTACTTGGAATTTGAATATATATATATATATATATATATATATATATATATATATATATATATATATATATATATATAAAAAAGTTTATAAAAACACAAAAATTTAAATAAAATAAAAAATTAAGAAGAAAAGATTATTAAGAATTAGGAGCGTCAGGGGATTATTTTCCCCCCGTAATTAATCGCATTACATTACATTCACTAATTAACGCACGATTAATCAAAAAAACATATATCTGTTTTAAATGTACAAAAAAAAAATCTAGGTTTACATACTCTCGTTAACAAAAGTGGAAAAAATGTTAAACTAATAGGAATAGTTCAAATGAATTTTTGACGTCTATAGCCGTCTTAAAGATTACAACTTCACTAATAAACAGAAACTCTTGCGGTGTACTTTACTCACAATGGGCAGCAAAATATAGAAATCAGGTGTTGATTTTTGGGGCAATAGCAGCTCATCTTCGGGGCTCTTCATGAGCCGTGATAACTTAAGGGGGAAAGTTTGTTCGAGCTTGCTGCAAGCACCACACCCCTCACAATTAGGAGTTGAATTGATTTGGAGGCTCCATTTTTTTTTTTTAAATAAAGACTATAAAGCGTAAGAACCCAGAGAATGGCAACACATCTTTAAGTGGGCGATGGAAGCTCGATGTGATGCCGAGAGCTGGTGTTGGACGGCAACAAAATGGAGGAGATCGAGGGGGAATCCGTGGACCTCAAAGCCTCGTCTGAGCTTCCGGGATGTAGATCTCGATGCTGTCGGCCCGCTCGGTGGCCGAGTTCTGTCTGAACGACGCCGCGCGCTTGGCGGCCATGAGACGTCTGCGGGCTTCCTGACGCTGGCGGTCCGGGATGTCCAGGGAACGCTCCCGGATCACGCCGCCACGTCCCCTGGCGGGCCTCTTGGTCAGAGGAGGAATCCATTTTCGATCCTTGGGAAAGACAAGAAGGTCACTTTTATTGGGCAAGGAATTCTGTCCTAAGTGACCGTTAAGCGTCATCCCACTTGCATGTTGTTTATTTTGATAACAGAACCAAGAAATGAAAATCTGTTTTTGGTGGAAAAGGGTACAGACGTAAGTTAAAATTGTGATACCTTCTTCACATGGCTCTCCACCAGCTGCCACTGGTTGCTCTTGATCTGCTGCAGCTCTTCGAATTTGGCAGTGACGTCTTCAATGGAAAGCTGTAAGAGGTCCCAGAATCCAGCCAGGTCCTGAGATGTGGGTCTGGGCATGGCGCTTGGGTCCTTGTTTGAAAAAAAAAAAAACACAAAGAAGAAACCATACACTTTGTTGGTTGTTTGTTTGACTTTATAACACAGTGGTGATAGTTTCACCTTGACTGCCGCTAGAGGGCGGTAAAGCATCAATAGTATTTCATTGATCACTAGGGCTAGACATTTATTTATTTTTTAATAGCCACACATTAAACTAAAATTAAAACGTAATTTGAAAAACAAAAATGTCACTTTTAGCCAAAAATATTTTTTAAATTAGTCGTCAGTGACATAAACACACGTTTATTTGTCAAGTTTATGATGTGACCAATCAAAGCGCTGAATAAAATGATTGACATCTACGTCGGCCAATTATTTTACAGTACTAGTATGACCAGTAAAAGACAACGGCACTTGATTTGTTGGTTCGAGTAGTTAATGCTAATATTAGTTTTCCAAACTGCACCTGTAGTTTATGAGATCTTTTGACTCGTATTTCACACTTTATTTTTCAACAAACAGTGTTATGAATGAATTTTTAGTCGTGCTTATACTAGTCGCTAAGCTTTTATGAATACGACTTGACAGTCTTGTAAACATTAGCTTCGACTGTGGATGTACACGACACTAATTAAAGGAGATAAAATGGTGGATTCTGTCTCGGTGAGTATTCGTCATTCTGCTTCATGTATCTCACATTTGTTTAACTTATGGTCACTTTTCATAGTTCTAGTATTGAATTATACTGTGGCTACAGTGTGTGGAGACCTGATGATGAATTGTGCTCATTGCTAATTATGACATTAAGTCATTTTATATGACTATAATGTTTAGACTCTCCCGGAGAAAAATGTTGTAACCAAAAGTGGCAAACACTTCTCAGTATATTCAGTCCACTTTAGTTCTACTGTGTCAATCAATTCTACAATTTATTGTCTCTTATAAAAAGGTATAGGTTTTTTTCCTGCAGCTTTTATGATCTTAATTGATTGTAAAGATAGTCATAATGTTGTGGTCAGTGTGTGTATTTATTTTTTAATGCAGCCACTGCAGGCCTGGGTGTGGCAATGGGGACATGAGGACAGAATGCAGTGGCAGTCCATTATTCAGGCCCAGAAGCCCAATTCAAACTGCTGCCTATGTGCATTAATGGAAGGGCTCAAGTCCTTCCGATTGGAATTCCCCTTTCGTTTTCAGAGGCCTCGACGGCGGCGGAGGGACCGTTTCTCTATTGATTGCTGCGGTCTTTTGCTGGAGGGCAAACATGATTCTTAAAGCTCAGGCAGAGGGAGAAGAGGAAGGGTAGGTACATTTACCAATAATGCAACTCTCTAAGAAGCAAATTAAAAGCATGTTTGTGCGGTACTGAGGGGATTTTCAAAAGTACATAAAGGTTTTGTTGTCCATCACTCACCAGATTTTGCTGACACAGCCAGTAAAACTGCTGAAACTTTTGGGACATTAGCAGCTGAGCGCTTCCGACCGCACTCCGGATTTTCCCTAGAACTACAAACAGAGAGAGAGATTTTAACAACAGCATCAACACAAATAGCATGCGGAGCAGTGTCTTAATTTTAGCTGGTAAAAGATATGACTAATATTAATCCTGAATTCAATCAACTACTGTAGAATCCTATATAATATATATATATATAAATAATATATATATAAAACTATATAATATAATATAGAAATATATTTTTTTTTTTAAAGAAATAATTTAAAATCGAAGTGGAGTATTATAAAGTGGACTTAAGAAATGAAAAATTTTAACAATAGCTATTTTAAATCTTAATTTATTCCTAGTATTCACTCTGATAATAAAGAATGTCCTGCAACAAACGTTATAAAAGAAAAGCAAAAAAAGAGAGATGCTCACTCTCCTCCGACAGATCATGCTCCTCAGCCTCCCTCTCCATCTCTTTACACCACCCCTCCATCCTTTTGGATTCATTGTGAAGAAGCTGCATGAACCATCCGCCGTCCCTGCGAAGAGGAGACACTCGACCCGCCTCTTGGGCCTCCAAGCTGGGTTCGGCCAGCCAGGGTTCAGGCTGCGGGCTGGGGGGCCCGCTGGAGGCCCGGTAGTCCTCCCTGTAGCTAAACAGGCCCTGCGTGCGCACCGTGCGGATGGCTCCGTACTGCGTGGGGGTGCTCGGCTCAGAGTGGCGACCAAAAGCGCCACCGAACTGCAGACCCTTGTCTTCCATGGAGGGGAAGCCCTCCAGTTCCATGTCAGCCTGCACTGCGGTGGTAACGCTGTTGGAGCGCTTGACCCGCCCACGCCTAAACGTCATATGATTATTATTGACGGACAAATTCAGGACATGGTTACAAGTCAATGTCACGTTTGACGAAAAGGAAAGTGCCGCGTACCTTTTGTGATCTTCCACCTGGATACCTATAGAGTGAAACTGAGGAAGGCCTTTGCTTTCAGTCTCAGAGTCTGTCACAGTTTCTACCTGTTGAAGAGATGGCACAACTTGGCAATCAGAATATAATGTCTACTATTCCAAAGAGCATCTTGACATTTTTCACACGTCATTCTTCCACTGTGCCGTGGCTTATATTTTCTCTAGGAACCTGTTCAGAATTGTTTGCACGAGCCATCAGAGGTGGCAAATCCAGGTCCACAGTTTAGCTTTAGTCACAGGTGTTTCTATTCAACAGGTAGGTAAATTAGTATGTTTACAATTTAGGATCTTGCTTTCCAGACCTGGTCAGGACCTTGTTTTCTAGATCTAGTATTATGGACCTGAATCGTCCCCAGTCTGGCTTTCTGGACCTTGGCTGATATCCCTGGTCAGGACTTGACCTTGGTCCCCTAGACCTAGTTAGGATCTGGTGTTTTTGGACCTAGTTTGGACCTTCTGACCAGGTCAGCATTTGGCCCTCTGGATCTTTTCTGCCCTCAGTCTGGACCTGGCCTTCTGGTTTGATTTGACAAATGTGTTCAGGATCTGGCCTTGGTCTTTTAGATTCAGAAGATAATACCATCATCTTCAGGATAAAAAAAAAAACAATACCTGAGTCTAAGACTACTGAGATGTCAACCTTATAGTAAAGCATAGACAAGTTTGAAGAGTCCATTTTTACATTTTAATTTATTGGTCATTAATAATTCTGTCTGTTGTCTGTAATGGATTGTGGATGAATCTCGCCTTGAACCAATTGAAGAAAAATGGAGTGCACTACTTAGAGGTACTGTTGAGTCTACTGTAGTTTGTAGTTGTGGTCTAAAAAGAACAACATGCAAGTTAGTTATGGCCAAGTTGAGTTGAACATCCACACAGACTTGACTATGGTGGTTATTGTATCCCCATCCCTAATGGAGATTGAACTCAAACTGACCAAGAATCACCCTCCGGCTATGACTAAATGCACTTGGAGTATCTACCAGTTGTAAAGCCATTGGACATCTGATTTTAAACGAGGTTTTAACTAAAGTTTGACTGGAAACGTCTTGCGCCTACGAACCCAAGAATCAAGACGATCATTACAGTTAGGTCGTTATGCTGCACATACCTGTATCCCGATAGAGGATCGAGGGGTTTTGAGGTACTCTTCCGCCTTGGATACTAACACGGCTTTGTCGCATGTCTGGATGGAGCTGTGGCTACCCAAAGACGCGTGCCTCTTGGGCGCCGCCGACTCCATGGCCATCGTGACCGCTTTGGAGCTGTCCAGGCTGTCCACGGAGCTGTAGATGGGACGCCCGAGGCTGTCGGTGGTCCACAGACCTCCCCGAGGTTGCCTCCCATCCTGGTAGGCATCTTGGGTGGACTCGGTGCTGCTCTGGGCTGTCACAGAGATAAGAGGCTTGGTGGTGGCGCGCGGGGGCACAGGAGGTGGGGTCTTCTTGAAACTAGGAGGATATGACACCGCTGGATAGCACAAGCAGGATGACAAGACGAGGACAAGGCAAAACAAGGGTAGAAAATGAATACAAACCAAAAGGTCATGAAAAAAGAATCCCCAGAGACTATAGGCAAGCGACTGAAAAGCATGATGGGAACTTTTAGCCGGATAAAAGTGACTGGGGAGATGTTGCTCTGTAGGTTGCAAAGCACCGGAGTGAAAAATGTCTGCGGTTACTGGGGCAGTCAAAAGAAGGTCAAAAGAAGGAAGTTGCCCTATCGAGTGCAAATGAAAGCTGAGTGGGAACATAGAACTCTGGATTTTTAGTCCCCTAATTTAGTCATACACTCTATGGGTCAAAAACGGACCGAAGAAATGGGTCTTTTAAGTGTAACGCAACTCAAAATTAGTCAGATCCTTTACTTGAGTCCAAAAATTTGGTCATTTTGTATAAAACAACCCAGAAAATTTGGTCAAATTGAGCCATAAAGTGGATTGGTCCATTTTTTATCCATAATTGGGTTACTTTTGAGTGCAAATTATTTATGAAAGTTACTAGAAAAAACTTGTAAAAAACTGTATTAGCCTGAGAGTCATGGAATCATACGCTGTTGAAAATAGAGATATCTGTTGATATCTGTTGCCTGCTAAAAATCATACATCAATGCTAACAGGTGTAGTCGGAGCACTCTCACAAGGATGCAGACGACTTGACTCAGAGCTAATTAAGTGCAACAAAACCCGGAGAATTCTGTTCAGACAAATCCCATCGCCGACTTGACTTCCTTCCAACTTGAAGGGGCTGCAGTGCTGCAGGAGACGGTGGGTGGATTCCAAAATGAAGCTTTGTGACTCAGGCAATATGAAACACCACATGCTCTATTTTTACATCTTCCAGCCATCTGACTTCATTTCAACACTGAACTTGTTACATACAGACTTGCCCACCAGCTGAACGCTGCAAACGGAAGACCACAGATTTGACATCAAATCGTTCAAAACTAACTTACGATATCATGTAAATGTAGCCTAGCTTATTTCTGCCCAATTGTTTTTGTTTGTTACCATTTCATGTCATTGACCTCACTCGCCCCTCTTGAGCATTTAATCCCCAAGGGCCCTCAATTGAAGCACATCATTAAGAGACTAAAGTCTTTGCTAATTTAGCTGAAAGATTGGTTGTGGCATTCCGTCCTTTGTGCTGCCTGTTCCGTCCGCGTGTGTTTGAATGTGATCGTTTGCCGCACAGTTCAGTCAACAGACACTGGAGGTTGCGGCGGGAATAAATCAACCTGAATGTCATTGCTATCGAATGTGCCTGTTGCTCGGCTAAATTGTCCTGCGAGCCCCAAATAGAGGGATGCAAATTCGGATCTAAATGATTATTTCGACACATTCTAATGGATGTTCACCGGAGAGACCAGTTTTGAAAGTAACCCTCACCAGTCCACTGTAAATCAGACAAGGGGACGCCTCCGGCAACTAAAGGCAAAATAACAACCTTATTCTTGCTCATGATGTAATTATCTCCTCCACAATGACCCGCTGCCATTTCAAGACTGCATGACTCGAAGCATGTCTGAAAGGTGGAGACTATGCCATCTATGTAGGCGACGACAAGAGAAGAGCAGCACAGAACAAACCTTGCATACTAATTACAAGTCTATATACTGTATAGAAATACGGACGTGGGGGACTTCAAACGATAACTCCAGAGTTAAAGCTTTAAAGCTTTAACTTTGACAGCACTAATGTATTTGCAAGTATGTAGGCTAAATGCTAAAACACGTAGCATTTTTCCCCCATAATGCCACGGGGTATTGACTTAAACATGCATATACCCCGTGGCATTATGGGGAAAAGGCCGAATGGAAATCATGCACTGTAGACATAATAATAAAGCCTCAAAATTATGAATAAACAGTGTTCACCTCCTTAATGTACATATTGGTATAATGTAGGCCAAATGCTAAGAAAATAGCAGGGTTTTTTTTTTTACTTGCGCCTGTGTAAATCCGTGTAAAACCGTGGCATGGGGAGTGCTATATTTTTAGCATTTAGCCTACCAATAACGTTCAAATGTATTTTCAAATACCTTTAAATGTATTTTCGAGTACCGGTATGTTCGAATTTCGCACAAATTTAATATATTCAAATGTACTTGTAAATACATTTGAACGTATTTGTCACTCAAAAATGTTTACTCCACATTGGCAGTTCCTTGCTTCCGTATATATATTCCTGTCGTTTTTGAAAACAATTGTGGCTCCAACTACTGCTATTAATGCTAATCGAGTTTTCAGATTCAAAGATCATAACGAGACGCTTTCATGAGCTGTCGTACAATTGAATTTCTATGAGAATTTAGAAGGCTGCATCTTCAAGGTGTCTCTGTAACACAATCCAAAATTAGCTTACTCGGTTGAGCACAGACCTCCACCAAGGCACAAAAAAAGGGAAGAATAATTTATCATTTCATTCTTTGAGCCACAGCTTTGCCCAAACCCGCACCACTGATAAGGTTTGTAGAAATACTTTTTAATACTAACTAACTAACTAACTAACTAACTAACCAACTAACTAACTATGAAGTCAAGCTAAAAGATGGCAACTGACGGGTACCTGGTGGTGGCTGAGCGCGGTCCACACTGCACGAAGTAGGGAGACGAAACTGAATGCCTGCAAGAGCCAAGCAGAGCCAGTTATTGGAGGCTCGTCCAAGTGTGACACAGATTTAAAAAAAAAAAAAAAAAGTACTGGGAACTACATTTACATAGCAAAACAGACTCAATTCTTAAGCAATTATTGATGTATTTTCCTTGCAAATGCATTTGTTAAATCAGTCAGGAAAGGAACACAGGCATTCTGGATTTACTGCAGTCTCTTTTTTTTGCAGTGTTAATGAGCTCGGTTGGTGACCAAAGACAATTTAATTAACTAATATGTAATAGCTCAGGTTGTCCAGCTTTACCTGTGTTTCTTTTTCCACTTCCAATGTCATCACACAGTGGGCAACCAATTTCTCAAATCCGCATAGATATTATTATTTTTTTGCTAACAATCTGTTTAGTGTCCAAAATCCCAAATATGATCAATCTTTTAAAAAAAATCTGAATTGAAGTCAATATATTGCCCATGTATCATGAAGTACTTGTAATGATCAATCCATATCATACTACTCATGCGTCATCTCAAAACAGACAGTAACATGTTATCTTAACGTACAGTACATACACATATTCACAAGACAATTATAAAACAATGTTGAAATTTCGCATTGCAATTGAAACAGATAATAATCTGAGATCTCTGGAGTGCCTTAGTAAAGACAATACAGTATTTTTATTTTTATTTTTTAACCATGACTACTTGCTGGACTACAGCAAGTTGAGTAGAATTTCATACATGCACTATAAAAACACAAAGACACTTACAAGGACTTGTGTCTTGATATTAAGTCTTAATGTAACAGAGCATTTCAATACTGTCCACTTTTGTAATCTGGATTTAAATTTCAAGACGATCGTTGCAACAGTTTCGAACAGTCACTCCCCGCCAAGCGACTCTGTCCACTCGCTCGCGCCAGACGCCGTCTTTGCCACAGTTGCGATGTCGGGCTGGCAGAGAGGCTGGTGAGAGGCCCGCTCTGACGCAGATCAGATCAGGCGGATTGGTACTTAATGACGTGCAATGACTGACGAGCTGTGCATGAGCATGGGGGCTGGAGATGGAACAGAGTGATTGTGTGGCTGTGCGTGGTATGCTAATCCTGCCTCATTTCAGCAGGGACAATTATATGTAAATTAAGATTAGGGTAAATATTAGTCTTCTAAAGCCTCGAAGCCACATAAAACTAATCCTTTTAATGGTGAACGTTTAATCTCAGGGCTCTGCAAACAGCGACTTCATATGCAGTTTGCAGTACCGGTGACAACATCACAGTGAGCGGAAAACAATTTTGATTAAAACGAAACAAAAGAATATGACCTTTGAAATGTAATCCTGTACTGTTGTATTCACATACAAACATTAATTCCATTTCTTTTGAATATTGACGAAAAACAAATCTCAGCTTCCTGGGTCATCTTGGCCAAGTTTCCACCCTACTGTTTCTTTGAGAAGAATATAAGATGTAAAGATGTCTCAGTTTTGCTCGTTGTGTTCATCCGTTTTATTTGACAGGAAAATAATCGTATTCAAGGATCAAAGAAAGCTATTTGAATCCAAATATACTTTGTATTTGATAATTTTTACATTAATTCCAATCTGTTACAATCTTCGTAGAAAATAATACCTGAAAAATGCGATTAATCGGGATTAATTAGGGAAAATTTTGCGATGAATTAGTTTAAAAAAAAGTAATACAAAAAAAAGTTGGGTCAGATTTAATTACAACCCACAAATTGGGTTCTTTTGTGGGTTATTCATTTGACCCAACTTTCTGATGTATTTAGCCCCAAAAGTTGGATCAAATTAAATTGATAACCCACAAATCAAACCAATTCTTGGGTGGTTTTGCGAGTTATTCATTGGACCCAACTTGTTGGTTTAGTTGAATAATCCAATTGAATTGGGTCAAAAATGAACCAACCCAACTTTTTGAGGTATTTAGCCCCAAATGTTGGGTCAAATTAAAAATAACCCACAAATAAACCCAATTTTTGTTTTGCTTTGTGGTTATTCATTTCACCTTGGCTTGGTTTGTGGGTTATTCATATGACCCGATGTTTTGGGTTAATTGAACCCAAAAATGTTGAGTCGGTCGCTTTTTGACCCAGTTTGGGTTAATTTTGACCCAATTGTTATTAGCGTGTGGAATAGGTTCGAGCTCACCGACAACCCTTGTGACGATAAGAGGTAAAGAAAATGGATAACTGGGTTTAAAATCCCATTTCTGTAACCTTTAACATTCAAGTTATTGATTGTTGTGCAACTGAGTAATAACCAATATTCTGTGCATGTCCATAGGCTGTATCATCACCATGTTTGATCGAGCGTGAGGGTTGTTTCGTGAAGATGGGTGAGCGGATGAAGAGATGTATGAGTGATCTGACAAAGGACATCTAGGACACCTGAGAGTGTGCAGGATTCTGCCATTGGATTTCCTACATTCAAAAGGTTGGTCTTCTTTTTATTATTTTTTATTTTTTGTATATATATATATATATTTACTGATAGAGTTTTGCACAATAAAACAAGCATGTTGTTTGGTAGCCACATACATAGATACATACAGTGGTGATGCCCCCATGGATGCAAGGTGGTGCAACCTTACATGTATGATAATATCTCAACAAACCAATACAAATCAGTGTCAACAAGGTATGATCTGAATAATTTGTCTTTTTGCTAGTTTTATGTGGTCATATGCTGGATTTCCAAAAATAAATCGCTCCAAATGATTAATAATAATTAAAAAAACTTAAGAAAAAGTAACATGTGATTATTTCATTTCAGCATAGCAGCTCCAAACTCGTATTAATGAAATCCTGACTTGTAAAAAGTATAACACCATCACTGTTAATAATGCTGGATCCTTACATTTTCTTAGCGCTAGCGTGGATGCCAATTTTGCATTATTTGTAATAACTTTGCTGCGCACTAACATGATCAGACAGTGTTCATTTCAAGAAATTATGTTTAACGACGACCACTGTCAAGCTGTATTTGAAAGTTTTTTAAAGTTTGCTGCTAGTGCAAATGTATTTTATGTTCATTGTAAATCTAACAGAACATGGCTTTAATACGGTTGCTGGCTCCTCTGAAATGACTGAAGTATTACATTTATTTTCTGTTTCTCAATAATGTTACTTTTCCACTTGCACTTCCAATCCCATCACATGCAGGAATACACTTGAGTATTTTGCTGTACTATATTCTTTTGGAGGAAAAAATTGCAAAAAAAAGTCAACGAACAAGTGCACATAAATCATTTGACGGTTGCGGAACTGAAGACCATGTGAGATACTCTGAGATCTCATGTCCAGCATGATCGCAGTTTGAACTCTAAAATGTTTCCCCAACATTTTAGTTGAATTAGGACTTAGGGTTGTTTAAATCTAGAGGTTCCACTTTATTTATTGTAAAAGTCACAATGTTATTATTCAGAGTTGTAAAAAGAGCATTGATTTGTGCTGGTTTGTAGAACAAAGCTGTTTATTTGGTTATAACCTGCCTTACTGCATGCCAGTAGATTTAAAAGACAAAGATAGAGTAGCCATAATTGATTCCGTCAAATGTTGAAAGCAAGAGGATGCATTAGTGTTCAAACCAATGGGATTTAACGGACATTCAATTGTAAATAAATTAAAATAAACAGCAAATAATACAAACTAAAATGTGGAATTTTGACGAAAAACAAAAACAAATCCATGCTTTGTCCAGCTGTTAAAAGGAAATAATACAGAAGTGCTAAAACGAACATGATGGCAACTACAGTATTTTTTTTTTTTTATTCCTTTATCATGTACAAACTTACCACTGACTTCAATGTGAGAAAAAATGAAGACAGTTTAAATACACTCGCGTGAGCATGACATCATTTTCTTTTCTACTAAGTGAAAAATGTCGATGAGTCAGACAAAATGTATGAAACATATAAAAGAAAGAAATAATAAAGCTTTTCCCTACCGGACCTACCGTACTCTCTACGCCCCCCAGCTAAGCTACGGGCGCCTAAAATGGGGAATAAAAGAAAAAGGAAATAATAACCAACCAAAAAATGACAGCTTTCTTAAAAATAAAATAAAATAAAAATAAAAATCCCTGAAAAGAGCTATGAAGTATATTTGATGTGTTTTATGGTAAGCAACTCGCTGCGTGCAACTGTTTTGTTGGATGTTATTGTAAAGCTATGACCCCCATTAAATTAGCATCAACATAAACATTCTAAGCATTTTTAATTCAATGTTTTATATCAATTTATGAAAAATACATAAGGCCAAGAAAATTTGGAATAAAAATTCACAAAAACACCACAGTAAGCAAACATAATTTGAAAGCAAAAAGTATTACATACAATGTTTGATTCATTTACAAAATGAAAGCACAAGCTAACAAATGCAGGCTAAGCGATTGTATTCAAAAGGGTTGTTTTAGAGCATCAATCAGAATCAGAAACATTGCAGTGTGAGATCCTTGAAAATAAAGACAGAGAAGCACATTTGACATTTCCTCTCGAAGAAATCCATGAAGAGAACCAAGGGCTTAAATAAATTGTAAAAAAACAAAAACGGTGCAACTTAAGATCCATTCAAAAGCTTTTGTCCTAATAACTACGCGTCATACATTTTGGCACAGTTGTTTCATTAGATCTCTGGGTGACAACATATTCTCAACGCAATTTCCAAACAAATATAGTGGGATGAATAAACAAAAAGCCAATTATATGTTTCATTGGAAAAATAAATAATAATTTTTTTACCCATTTCCTCTCAATTTTAAAATGTCTCTTTTTCATGTGTTTATTCTAAAATCATTTCTAGACCAAAGTGTTGATTGTTGTTGCTACATTTCTTTACTTATATCAAGGGACGGGTACATTCTTTGGAAAAATTATGACATTTAGATGAAAATCAAGATAACTCAAAAAGGTTTACTGAATTCCAGATTTTTCTTTCCTTTCCTTTTTTTTTTTTTTTATAGAAAAATATGACTTTACACAGTATTTCAAATCAACAATTAAAAACTACATGTGATGCTACTACAAAATAAATTCACCAGCTAAAGATTTGATTGTGATCAGCGAAAACAAGCAAGTGCAGAAATTAACTTTAGTTTATTACAACATAATTCTAAAAGAAAATGTCACCAAAAGTAAAGACCATTCTATCACAAGCAACTTAATATAACTTAATATCTAGATGACCCAAACAATACACCAAAGAACCAAGAATTTGCATAGAATGAATGAATACAGATTGGAGACATCATGATTGGCCAGCACCTTAAAATCACCTTGCATTCCCCCAGAAAAGGAGAAAATATTGTTGAGAAATGCCATCGCAATTCCCTCGAATAATGTCTTTTTTTTTCCAATGTACTGTACTGTATACATATAAATCTTTATAAGCTAGATATTTCACAGTCATATGCCTTCACTGAAATAATTTTAAACCTGCTTTTTGTTGACATTTAGATATATAACAGAAAATCTTAAGTATTGCACATGTGGGTCTATAGCAACAATGAATTTGAGCCTCTACCCATCAATCAACCTTTCCTTCACATACTTCTGCTGCAAATGATACCTTGCAATGTCAAAATTATTCAACGTAATAATTGAGAACCGTACTCCTAAGGCTGGACATGATAACTGATTAGCCTTAAGTTGTTTGATGTTGATCATTTGAAAGTGTTGGGTGATAAATGGTGTGCAGTACTGAAATGCAACCAGCAGAGGCACTGTTGATTCAGTCTTGACTCGTTTGCAGCTTGCAATGGCAGCCATGGGGAATTAAGCTACATCCACACAGACCTCCATTATGGCGTAATTCATTGTGCTCAATATGACGCTAGCATGGAAACAGGAGTTGATGACGTCTAGTTAGCAGGTCTGTATTTCTTATAGATTTGATGGAATTACCATTCTCAGCACAGTAATCCCATTGACGGGTTCACATTTAAGTCAGGGCTGTGATGCATCACAATTCTCTGTGGTCCTGCGATATTAGTGCTTCAAAAACATATACCGTAGATGCTTTCTGTCACTTTGGTACACCACGAGATAATGGAGCGGATGAATGGCGAGAGGGAATGCTAGCGGCTAATGGGCTACTATTGTGTCATGACCGACAAACTCAACAGCGGCTCCCACCCATTACGATTAGGCAGGAGCCTAGCTAGGCCATCACTAGTGAGGCGGTGTTAGTACATTCACTGGTACCTTACTGCACCTCTGGGGACTTCTTGGCGAGGTAGAGCCCCTCAGCGGCTCTGATTGTCTATATTTGGGGACGGATTTTTCCGTAGCAAGATTTCAAATTTTGCCCAAAGTTCCACCACCTCCAGTTGGGAATTTTTAGACTCATGCACCAAAATTAGATTGTTGTAAACTTTCAGTGACCGTTGCTACCACCCAAGTAATGGACATGATGAAATAAATAGCCTCAAAGACTTGGAAAAGGTGCTGTGTTTGGTTTCGAACCAAATTTACTCCTCTTTACTAACCTATCTCACTCCTCACCCAACACAGTATATTTTTAACTGCAACCAGTACAACCAGTACAGTAAGTATTTGAATATATTTTATATATATTTATACAAAATTGTACAATTATATACAAACATGAGTGGAACATAAATGGAGCTTTCGAAGCTATTACCGTTTGTTCTAAATGATCATTTTGAAGCCCCATTATTGTTTTTCCTCATTTGAATGTTGTGCAACTTCAAGGTTTTTCGACTTATTTTAAAGGTGAAGTCAACCACCCCAAAATATTTCTTGACAATGATATGTTCTATGCAGCCCCACTACAGTAATTTCTGGACTATAAGCCGCTACCTTTTTCACTTGCATTCAACCCTGCGGCTAATACAAAGGTGCGGCTTATCCATTAGATCACAATGGGGCGCACTATAAAGGAAGTGCAAGAGAGTCCGAGCAAAACAAACCAAGTGAGCCCAAATACAGTACGAGAGACAGAATGAGAGTGAGACAATTTGCACCCTCATTATGGAAAAGAAAGTAGCGGGAACACAGTGCGGTAACATTAAAACACCTGCGGCTTATAGTTGGGTGCGGCTTATATGTGTAGCAAAATCGAATATTCCCCAAATTTATCTAGCGCGGCTTATAGTCAGGTGCGCCTTTTAGTCCAGAAATTACTGTAGCAAAATCCAGCTATTTTTATCAATATGAGAAGGTGGCCATTTTGCCACTTGCTGTCAAGCCAAAACAACATCACAGTTGCCTAGGTCTCAAGTAACAACCAATCACAGCTCACCTTAAGAAAACAGTTGAGCTGTGATTGGTCGTTGCCTAAGCCCTGAGCCAGTGATGTCATTTTCAGTCGACAACAAGTGAATGTCATGTTTCGACTGGTAAGGTCACATATAAAATTATTGTCAAAAAATGTTTAAGGTTGACTTTAACTTTAAGGTTCATAACCTCAAGCTCTACCATGTTATTAAACCCTTTTTTAGAGGTTTACGCCCAATTTACACGGTTGTTATCGCGTGAACTCAACTCTCCAGCGTGAACCCCCGTGATCTTGTGGTCTGGCGGGTGCAGATTTCCGGACACGGACAGCTCACGCAACGCACGCGGTGTGAATTGCAGTCCGTGCGGCGGCCGTACGGAAAACGCACCGCGGCCGTTCCGCAGTCAGTGTGAATTGGGCGTTAAGTTTTGATGAGTTTATTGAATGGTAACAGTTTCTATTTTTGGTGGTTGAAATATTCAAAATTGAAAATAAAAGGCCAAAACACTTTGATTGCAATAACTTAAAAGTTAATGTGAATACATACATATTTTTCTTTTGGATGCATTCATTAGAAAACTATTTTTAGGGTTTATAAAGTTATTCACAGTATACGCAGGTGGTGAAGATCATGTTTTTACATGGAGAAATTGGAGACAAACCAACTCAACGTAATTCATCAACTGACCGTCAGATATAAAATTTTGTATTTCTGTCATTTTTTAAGACAACTGAGGAAAGACAATGCTGCTCTTATCGGCACTTATTGATCGAAAGATCAGCTACCATCTCGCTCACATTCACCTCACCTCAGTCTGAAGGTGAAAATGGAAGTAGTCTCTTGGAGGCTTTTAAAAGAACTTTAGAACCTGTTTGACAGATGACAGACTGCGTGTGCACAGAGTAAAGGGACTAACAACAGCCTTTTTTTTAAATAAAGTAAATACCAAGTTTGACTATGGCTTCCTCATCTCGGCCTATACAGTGACAGATGGGCGTGATTAGAATGACATCGACATATACGACATGGGCCCACTGGTGTACTTTCTGCACCACAGTTCAAGACTGGCACTTCTGTGGCCACCTGTGTGGCCGCACATTTCTTGCGGTTTAGGGACCCTTTGCTTTTTGTTGATCTCCCATGGGAAGTCCTCGATTGGAAGCGGGCTCGCAGGACTGCCTGAACCCTCCGGTGTGCTCTCGGGGGTTCCCTCTATGATCTCGATTCGGGGCGGGTTGATTAAATCCATGATGCTGAACGGCGCCGGCTCAGGTTGACACATCACCGACTTGTCCTGCGTATGCTGCCGAATGGACCAGCTGGATCCTGCTTGGATTCCAATGGACACTCTGTCTTGTGTTTGCGTGGTGCCGTCGCTGCACGGCTCGCGGCACAAGGTCCACATGTTGTAGCACTGAGTGAAGTTGAAGAAATTGCTGTTGAAAGTCTTCAGCTCCCCGCAGACGTCTCGGCGTAGCTCTGCCAGCTCGTAGCGCATGGCGGAGATTTCGTCCTTCCACTGCATGTTGAAGGCAGCGACCATGTTTGCGGATTCCTTGAAGGCCTGGATGGCTTGAGGGACCGGTGGCTCAGTAGTGGCCATGGGCGAGGCACTGGGGACCCTGTACGATGGCGGTGTTGCTGGGGGCACTGAGATGGCCGTTACGGTGGAGCTAGTACTGTGCTGGCTGCGAGCAGTCACCGTCTCCCTCTCCAGCCGCTCCAGCTCTGCATAGGCAGAGGAGCTGGCACCGTCATCGTCCTCTATCATGTCGTCATTTAGAAAAGAGGTCGCATCCACAACATCATATCCCTCTGGAAGAAAGATTTGAATATGCAAACAGGAAAATGCAAGGTGAAAGGAACAGCTGGAGAGTGATCTGATTGAGGTTCTCAACTAGAGAATCGACTACACATATCTATGACAAACATACAATATGTGAGTTAGCTGGTGATTCCAGTCACATGCACAGTGCAACTTTTTTTGTTGTTGTTTTGCCAAAATACAGAATATTACGGAAGAAGATTAGGGCCAGTGAAGAGAAAAAATAAAGTTAGATTCTGATTTTATGCTCAGCATTCTGACTTTAACGTGAGAATTCTGACTTTAATCACAGAATTCTGACTCTAAAGTGAGAATTCTCACCTTATTCTCAGAATTTAGATTTTCTAACTTTTCCCCACAATTAATAGTTCTACGCCACAAAGTCAGAATTCTCACTTTAAAGTCAGAATTCTGAGAATAAAGTGAGAATTCTGAGATATATATAACATATAACATATTATTGTCAATTTTGTCTTGTACTACCACTTGCTGTCAACTGAATATGACGTCACAGTATAGGTAACGACCAATCATGGCTCACCTGTTTTCTGAATCTGAGCCATGATTGGTCGTTACCTGAGCCCTGAGCAACTATGATGTCATTTTCAGTCGACAGCAAGTCGACAGCAAGTGGCAAAATGGATAAAAAGAAGTGGATTTTACTACTTAACTCATATTCCACAAAAACAATATTAATCAGAATGCCAAAAACTAGTGGGACATATACAACATATTACTGTAAAGATTTTTTGGGGATTGACCTTTTAACAAGGACTGTAGTGTCACAGAACTCACATACTGTAGGCTTTCCACAATGTTTTACACTGCCTTCTCAGTCATGTCAAAGAATAACAAGCTTCTTTTCATCTTTTTTTACTGCACAGCACAGAAAAGAGTGAAATCAAACACATCAATCATATCAAATCAGCATTTGATTATCGTAGAATTGAGTCATCAAAATATTTCAGTGAGACGTTAATTTTGTGCCATTTAGTGCCAACGAAAAGATGTTAAGAGAGTGATAGATCCACAACCCACTGGACCACGAAACAGTTATGAACCCTATTGAACATATGAGGTCCAAGGTGATTAATTTGACCCCACCCCTACTCCCAACTTGATGGCCGCACAAGGGAGAGCTGCAATCCCACAGTCAAAGACAGCTGACAGACTCCATGCCAAAAGGGTATACTTTGCCACTCCCTGCTTGTAACAAGAAGCCACACTTTCATGGAAAAAAAAAAAAAAAGACGTTCACATATGAGACATCTGAGACAGTGGCGATTCTATGATTGCAAAATGAAAACATTTGGAATTTTGGGAAGTATACACCTCTCAAATATTTACATTTACAGATGTCTACGCACACTTCATACCGGCACTGCAAACAACTCACAAAAGTCAGCGTTGCGTTCGCTTCTGCTGTTGATCCAGTGCAGAAATTGAGTTTTGTGAGTTGTTTACTCAAGTTAGTCTACCAGTTCCTTATAGAAGGTCTTTAAGTTAAGAGCTATTTTATTCACTGAGAAGGCAGTGCAAACACATATACATAGATATATGTATGCTTCAGTATTAATAAAATACCTGCAACAATCATCACTGATGCCTCCAGTTGTTCTTTTCCCCTGGTTATCCTTCAAGAGATGGTTGGTCAAATGGAGACGGGTTTGCTGCTCATCTGCCTTACAGAGCACCACACGGCATCCCTTCCCCTCCCACTATCCTCACAGGGGATACCTTCATACAATTCAGGCATAACTAGATCTGCTCGTATGCTATCGTGACAAACAACATCAATTTTGGATCCAACCAATACGGGTAACATTAATTTCTAGGCCAAGTATTGCACCGTAGGAGAGAGAAGCTTGAATTGGAGACAGCTAATCACCACCCAGGGAGCCCTTCCTCTGTGTCGGCAAAATGTTAGCTGTCAATTTTCTATTGAATCCTGGCATTTTTTTGCTTGTTTGGCCTGTTTCAAGTTCAGCAAATAAGACGGTGGGATTGGAGAGCACTCATCTATCCTCAGTGCTTCTGTCACAGAGAAGAAATTGGAGATGGAAACCAAATTGATTTAAATCAAATACAAAAATCCAAATTGTACAGGAAAACAAAAACCCACAACGGTTTCCATTTTAAACTGACAGAAAAGTAAAGTACAAAAAAGCAGGGTATAGTGAGCATAAGTGCACATATATTTAAAGAAAAATGTTTCAATAGGGTTCATAGCTTTACTCTTTACGGCAAACACCAAACGCAATTGGTGAGGGAAGTGCTGCAAAAGCTCTGCTTGCACAAAGAAACCTAACTTTTGGATCGATATTGCAAATACCGTGTCACATAAAGCTGTGAGGTCACACTTAAAGCATCCTGAATTTATAAAACAAATTTCCAACTTTGAGTTTGTGGAGTTGGATATTTCACTGGAATCAGTTTAACCCGTGGTCCTGTGACAGACGTGTACATAAGTAGGCCGGACAGTGCTCTTCAGACGTTTCATGTAACACAATACAGCAATACCTCAAATAGTCATGTAAGTTAATTTGTGCAACCAGCATATATGTGTATTTTCTCTCCAGTTTGTTGACTTACCTTAATGTTATCAAATGGTTCTAATTTTTTGACTGCCAATTATATGGCCATTCACTCATTCACTGCCAGGCCAGTTACAATTGATTTTTGACGTCTATAGCCGTCAATGGCACTGAATGACTTAATATATACAGGTGCATCAGAGCAGGGTGAGGGCGGGTAGTTTATTGTCTTAACACAAATGTTACAATCTACCAGTCCCTGACCCCTTGCCCGTGCCCTTTCTTCAGTCCTCCCTGAGACTGACAACACATAAAACACCACAGTTTCACATGCTCAGGGCCTTTTTCTTGTAGACATGCCATGGAATGTGGCTGTGCCATGTTGTGGTATTGTGACGGTGAGTGTATGCGACCCTTCCCACCCCATTGCCCGTTTATAGCTTTGCAAAAGCAAACTGACACGCAAGCAAATCCATCAAAACAGTCAGGGCAATGCAAAAACTTTGAAAGAAAATCAGCTTGGCATCTCAGAAATTCAAGGGTTCCCCACTGTACATATGTAGGTATGTCAAGTTTGTGCTTATGTATAGGATGCATGGGGATATGTGGTCTAGGCCCTCTCGCATTTAGCGGGATATTGTTTTACCTGTTGTGGATCTGAGAGTTGAAGTGACAGTGGAGGATGTCATTGAAGGCAAGCAGTCATCATCTTGGGAATAACCAGCCTGTATTGCACGGAGGTAACTGTGGCTTCGAGTGCGGAACGAACCGGGCAGGTCCAAGGCCTCCATAGCCTGGGATTCTACTTCACTAAATACGGACTCGCAAACTGACTCAAACTGGCCATTGATCTCAGTCTCACTCACCTGAGAGACAAAAACAGGAATAGCAGTCCTTAATTTTTCCTCTTCCTTTCTCTTTCTCACTTTGATTCTTCCCCTTTGCACAGCAAATATGAAGGAGTGTTAGCATAAGGACATGCCACTGACAATTCCCAACCAACTTAAAACTGCATGAAAGTCAAAATCAAATAAAACAGAGGGTAGATCACAACACAGACATGTTAGCTTTGTATTGCACAGCATTTGTTATTTTCCGTAACCCCTTCCAAAGGGTGACCAGATCAAAATTAATAACTGGAACACTAAAATTTCGCTGAAAATAAAAAATACAATAAATTCTCACCAAGAACTATTTGTAAATTGAATTGCTAGTCAATCTAGTGACCGGTGGTTGTGTTCTTACTTTAGCTAATGCTAAATGCTATCTTGGTTTACAGTTCAACAGCGCTAAAGAAGCCAATGCACTCACCATTATCCAATCTTTTTTGCTCGGTCCCGGAGTTGTGGCAATGTAGTCCCCTCCCCCTGCAACTTCCGTTGACATTCGGCTGTTTTGATTTTGGTGCGTCAAATAAATTACAACATTTTTCCACGTACTCCCTGCAATGTGCTCACGTTTTAGTCATTGCTCTTTGGTGCACTGAATGAGGATTTCTATGGATAGTTGAACTTGAGATACTATGTTAATGGTTAGTGAACGCACCTCGAGTCAACTGCACAACACAACTTTGTTTTGCTTCTCCACGTATGCAGCTATCATTTTTCTTTGCAAAACACTGTTTGTGAAACTGAAAATAACACAAAAGTGTGTTCTTCAAGTCATTAAATGAAAACAAATGCCCCGCCAAAAATGCTCTGCTTTCCTTCGGTCTGACTATGTCTCCCATGATTCTTAGACACATAAGCAGGAAGTAGTTCTAGTTCCCATATGACGCAAAATTTAATGTAAAAGGTAATAGGAAGCTATTTAACAGTCAAATTAATTTTTAATTGGTTTATCGTATGAATCGCTATGATGGCTGTGTGATTGACATGCAGATTGGCCAAACAATTGGTTTGCTGACTGGAAGAATTGGGACGGGACCTGCGTAAAAATGCGGCAAAACAACCTGGTCAGGACTGTTCCGGTTTAAATGACCTTTGGTCACCCTATCCCTTGCCCTTCCACCTAAGGTCGGTACAGTACTATTTAATACCCATTTCTACAAAAAAAAAGTGCTTCCAAAATTACCCCATACTGTTGATAATAATAATCCATTTAAACAGTTGACTAAGTGACAGGTTATTGTCACTATATAATAATCACATTCTCCTTAAATGTTTCACACTAATTCTTATTTAATAATGTAAAGATGTAACCCGATTGCACACTTCTTTTTGATTTTGGACAAAAGCATATTTTCCTCTTCTTACTTGTTCTCCATAAACGGACTTCACAAATCATTTTACTGTAGCAACCCCCCGGGTCCAAAGGAGCTCCAGAACAGACTCGCACAACTGATAGCAGCATATGAAAAGGGAAATACCTGGAAATGTTGATGTGTGGTTAATTATGATGCTTTGTCTCACAGCCCCTGTGCCTAGCCGCTAATCTTGTGACGTAAAGTAGCAGTCTGCTATTTTGCATGTTGCTAAGCTAAGTCATTGTTAACTGTAAAATGAAGATTCAATGTGTGTGTGTATGTACATTTTGACTCTAACATTAAATCAACAACGCTTTTTGATCTCAGTCTACAAAACACTATTAGCTGTCAGCTTCCAATAAGACTGTCTCAATATCTGTACCCTTCTAAATATATTTGTCCTGCTGTGTTGCTTTCGTTAGCATGCATGTTTGCCACTCACCTGGCTGACGCAGCTAGCCTGACTGAGGGTGCTGACAGCGCGCATGTAACTCTGGTTGCGAGAGCGGAAGGGCGGTGGATGAAAGTTGGTGGCCGGGTCCAGCGTAACGCTCGGGTGGGCCCGCATTTCTCTCATGGTTTGCAAGCGGTAGCCCGGGCTGAAGGGACAGACAAGAAGTCACAGGTCTATCTATCTAATGTTATGGAGAGTGAGTACTGTATAGACTATATGGTGGTTTTCCTTCAGCAATATGGCTTGATGAGATTGGCCTCAAACGCTACAAAATAAGTGTCTTTGGACTAAAGTAGGAGTAATCAGAACCCTGCTGTGACAGCACCAACGAAAATAGAAGTGAGTGGCTAAAGGATGGCAGATGCATGACGCCTCCCTGCCTTCTCACATTTTGGCTTTGTTTCACACTGCCTGAAAGCAGTCATGGAGAGCAACATGCGCAATCAAAACATAAGGATGGGTGGGATGTGATTCTACAGAATTGTATAGCTTGTTGGTGAACTTTAAAAGACTGTTAGTTTTTATGTTTTTATGTAAAAAAAAATTGGGGATTCATTTGGCAGTTGAATGATGAGTTTGATTTGTTGGTAAGAATTAGGTCAACAAAACAAACAAATAACCATAGAGTATTTTGGACCAGACCTACCTGTGGGAGTCGAAATGTGGTCTGTGCATGGCTGACTTGAGGACCAGAGCATCCGGCCGAACGCCTTTCTGCGGGGAGGTCTTGGGGCTTTCAGAATCGCCACTATCATCATCCACCTCTCCCATAGCTTTGACATAGCTACTGCTCCTCATCCGCCGGCACGGGATCTCATCGTCCCTCTCCCCGGGATATCCTCCCCAATCATCTTGAGGTACCTGGCAGGCAATAGTGTGAATGCTACATTTTAGCCAGTTTATTTCTGTGATGAACAAAGATGGACGTCTCCTCCATGAGACCACTTGTAAGGTTTGGCAAACTGGTGATATTTACAAGTACAATGCGGCCCAATTAGCCAAATGAGTGTGAAGATTCTTTCAGACGTGAGTTGCATAATATTTTACTTCTTTCGCTATAAAGAGAACATTTAACTGATGCACAGCAGCTTCTCTGTGCGCACCCCATGGGAATGACATCCAGTCTACTTCAGTTTCTCCAAATGTGATAACGCACTTTGCAGTACATTAAATAGCATTGCAAGCACAAAACAGAAGGGAAATGTCTGTTCTTTTCCTCCAAGAAATGGCGCTCAAGTTAATACATTAGCATTTTAGTTGACTGCTTCTTGGTGCAGTAAATTAGATCATCCTTCACAAGTTGTCAGTTGTAACATTCAAAACCCGATTGGGGTCACAACAACTTGGATGTCACAGTCATTATTGTAAAATGATCCTTAGTAGTCCACATGTTTGTTTTTTTTAGCTACTGAACCTTAGGTTTATGGGTAAACAATACAATTATGGTCGCAGCAAAAATATTTTTTAGTATTGTTTTAATAAGTTGAAAATAGTGTACAGCACACTGTGAAGCACATCCGAATCAAGCAAGGGTATGTCTAAGACCTGCTACACACTGAGCAAGCCAACCGAATGGACTGAACGAAACAGTGGTGATCCAATTACAGCCGCCGACTGCTGGTGTGCTTATTGGGAAACAATGTTTTACGGTGCCACATAAACTGTATTGTATTATTTTCTGTTGAACTGGAAACAACATGGCATGCATGTCAAGGAAGCTGTATATTATACGGGTTTTCTCTTATATAGCGATTTTGTACCTTGAGCTTCTGATGATGCAGCATCAGAAACAACACTAAAGGACACAAAAAAATGGTAACAACAGCTTACTATAGTTGTGCTACTATAAATGTTTATATAATTAACATCCTGGTATCCATTTCTGTCCATTTCTAATGATGATGGTTCACACGCTGTAGAGACATATTAGTTTGGTGCACGTACAGTATATCCAATAACACCACTGCACAATGTGAACCATCACAGGCACAGCGTTGTCCCGATAATAACAATGACTCACTTTACTCAATAATACAGCTCGTTGGCTCTAGCAATGAGATGAGCGGCTGATTACCCTTATTTTCAGTCATGAAAACATCCTCACTTGACAAACGTGCCTCAGCTGGGCAGAAAAGTAAATAACAAACTTTTTTTTCTATGTAGTGGAAAATGTAGGGAAAAAATACATAATGATACTACTACAATGTTGTTTCAATCTACTAAATCTAATGTAAATATAGCACTTGTTTTGCTGAAGGAAAATGTATGTCACTCGTGCGGCTGGTTTAAGACTGGTTGACAACGAGACAAGGTTAAATTAAGTATTTTATTAGATGATAGTCATAATTGAATTATTTTAATGTGCAGCTAAAACACTTTACTAGTAGATGGTTTATACTGGGATCTGTGTGTGAATCTGGCATGGACATTTCTGTTTAGAGTTTGTGTTCTCTCTGTGCTTGCATGGATTTTCCCAGAGTACACATTCTCTCGCAGTCCTAAAACATGCATATTAAGTTCTGGAAGACTACATTTTGTGAGTTTGTAAGGTTCACTCATTCCAGCATGTGTTGACGTGTTTTTGTGAAGACAAATATTTGCTAAATGTTTCATTCAGAGATGCAAGTAAACTTTTCTCGATTTTTAAAAAAAAAATTGCACTGATTCTTTTTCTTCAGCACATCAGGTTTTCATAATAATATTAATTCCATGTTATTTTGAGATCAAGTTTGCGGGTTTTCTTAGAAACACTCTCTACCAGTCGGCAAAAAACACATTAGCTAATGATGAACTAATCACCTATTTTCATACACAGATTAAAATTGTAACTTGAGGGCTACTTGGAAATTAAAATAGAGACCTTAAGGAGCGTCATTTTTGGATAAATCTCAAAATCCACAATTTTAACCACCGGTCCAACATTTAAAATATACATGAAAATGATATCTGCGCTAATTACTGTGCCTTGTATTTTTAGTGCGACATCTAAGGAATTCTCATGCGAACAGACTGAATGTGACCAGGTGGCAGCTGGAGGGACTCTGCCAGCTGACTCATAAGCTTGTTAAACGCCAGTCAGAGAGATGCTGTATTGACAGTCTTTCAACAGCTGCTGCTTGGGAGTCTTCAGCCGGATCTGCATGCTGACATTCAAATCACTTTTCACTCACAGACAGGAACAATTGATTAGTTAGTGCACCTTTCTTCTACCAATTTTACATAGTATAATGTTAAAGTAATACAGATGTATCAACAACATTTCTGGTGATATAGAAGTAGACAATACTCTAAAGGCTACATTTTGCAAAGTTATTTACGTGGCTCTTTATTTATTTCATTATACAAATGCAGCATTTAGTATTGTTATCTGCAGGGTCATACGCTTCATTCTTCAAAAGGTGAAAACGAAAAACCTAAGGCAGAGTCAAAATCCTTTTTGTGTTGCTTTAACAGGCCTTATAAATGGAGCACGTAATGTGTCATGGTGCAAAAAATATGGACTATGGCATCCTTACTTTCTATTCAGCACACTTTTGCCAAAAAAGCCCTGGCTGAATAGTACAAACTGTCTACCTTTTAAGCTGTGGTACAGTCACTCTTTGTTCTCAGTATCACTGTGACAATGATCGATTCAGTTGTGTTGTAAAAGCACAATAGTTCCCAGTGGTGTCCACACAAAAGGGAAACCTGGTTAAATATATCATGATCTCAGTATCATGGACACAGTAATTGACTAATAGGTAGCATTGGGAAATCCAAAAAGCCTCTTTGCTTCATGACTAATCAATACATCTGGGGTTTGTAGATATTGATCTAAGTCATGGTCAATTTTTTGGTCTTTCTGTATCGTGCAGTCACACTCACCTGTAGATAGTGACAGGTCCGCGAAGGCTTATGGTCTGTGTGCATCATGGTTTTCTCCAGGTTGAGTGATGACTTTCTGTAGGCCTCCTTAGCCTGGCTAACCGTCAGTGTAGACCAGGAGCTCCTCTTCATGAATTTGCCTTCGGGCGCCATTGCCATATTGTCACAGGCTATGCACTTGACGTCGTTGTTACTCTTCGAGGTTTTGAGTGACATGTCTCCAAAATAATGTCCGTGTATGGAATCTGGGTAACAGTGGGTAATGTGTTCCCCGTGGTGTCGTGACATAACACTGGGAGTGCGATAGGTGCTGTCGCTATCCAGATTGTCATCGGAGCTCCACCAGCCACCAGATCGGTGCTTGCGCTCTTTGCTCTTGCTCCTCTTGCTACCATGTTTGTTAGATTGATGGCCATGATGATGGTAACTCCCTGATCCTCCACCTCCTATGATGTCGCCTTTTGTGCCGTTCATCTTAGACGATCCCTCCAAGGAGTGGGACTTTGTGAAGAGCTTCTGGACTGAATGAACAAGGTGTCTGATGCGGCCAGGACTCTCGCTGCGTTGTTCGGCGGTGGTGGATGTGCGCTGATACTGTAACGTGTGGAAGCCATCTCGGTGTAGTGGCATTTGCTTCTCAAACTGATCCAGCAGATTGGCGGGGAGGCGATTGCTCTTGGTGCCGGCATGGTGTGAGGCGGCGGCGGCTGCAGCTGCGGCGGCAGCAACCGCCGGTGAGGTGGCAGAGGCGGTTATGGCGACGCAGTCGTCCCGTGTTGCTGAATCGTAATACTGATTGTTGTAGTGCATTCGGGGGAAGGTGCTACTGGAGATGTGGTCGGACACGGCGACGGGAGGCATCACAACTGGGGACATCATCATACAGTCAGAGTGGATGGAGCTCCGTGGTGAGTAGCGATGTTGGAAGTCCATGGGGCAGCTCTCTGTTGGGCTGAGCAGGTAGGAGGTGTGGCGGGAGTCCGAGCCATGGTGCATGTGGAGGTCGTGCACATGGGGGTCGTAGTCAAGGCCATGGGGTAAAGGGATCTGGTGTTGGGAGCGGCTGCCCGATAAGCCTTTCATGTTCCTGGCCGGAGGGAGGTGTCTGGCTTCATTGAACTTCCGAGACCGGGACCAAGGTGTAAACGTCTGGTCTGTGTCAAAGAATAAGAAAGAACATATGAGGAGGAAGAAGGAAAAAATCGTTGCATTTAACCGTGTTACCCATTTCATTCCTCGACATTAATAATCAGGAAGATGAACTTCAGATGAAAAACACCATAGAGTGGTTACAATGTGGGTTGTAAAGGCAAACGAGCTATTTTCAACTTCCCACCGTTTTACCTGCACCCTCAGCTCATTAATTACTTCTCTCCTCTGCAGCAGGAAACCCCAGTGTAGAACAGTGCACTCCGTCTTACATAATGCTTGGGATCTCTGATCTCACACACCATTTGAAAGGAGCCAGAAATAAATTGCGCAGTTGTCATAGCAACCACTGCTGAAGAACCGAGGTTCTGTAACAGGATTTTCAAGGTTGTTTAGGGTGGATCCCGGCCACGGAGAAAAGACATAAGGACATATATGTGACAAAACTACTTGAGCAAAGCATTGTACATTGGTTGGTATTTTTGAGCACTTCAAATGTGGAGACCATCGCTGTTAATTGTAATGGCAACAGAGCTCAATTCTGTCCAGACGTCCGTCAATGTCACACTCCTGCAAGCGTGGATGATATGAAATGGTTGCTAAGGCAACAAATTGGGTCAAATTAAAGAAGACAGCAATACATGCTCAGACATTTAATGATTATGTGTGTGCAGATTAATTTGGAGACCATGTTGTTTACACTGTAATGTAGTCATTACGATGATGTGTTTGTCAATCAGGGTGCTCATGGAGATACAGGACAAGCATGAATCAACACTTTAGCTGTTTCTCAATATGCATTCTTGTCCATTCTTACGTCCTTGTGATCTCGTGAAGCATCATCAGTATTTTTGGGAGTTAGCAAGTACAGAGCCATTCCAATTTATGAAGAGAAACACTGTTCTTAGGAAAAATTTTCTTGAGTATGTTCTTAGGAAGACCGTACTTGGCAAGTTCACAAGACCATACTCTGCGTTTTACATTTTGAGAAATGGCCATTGACTTCCCTTTGAGTAGCGGATAAAACTTGCTTAGCTAATATTTCATGTGTCTTTCTGTTCTTTCTCAGCATGTGCACTACTGGCTTTTTGTTTTCACAGTCAATGATATTACTATCGGATGGTTTACTATTTGACAGGATTATGCTAAAACGACTTTGGTGCAAATTTGTCCCCAGAACACCAAGTGTCAAGGATTCCAGACGATTTGCCTCTTCCGTTGAGTCAAAATGGAATCATTACCTTTTCCCTAAAATTGACCATGCTGACGGATGAATAGATATTATGGTTTGTTGTGTGTCTATTTCTTGTGACCTGAAATGTTCTGTTTCAGATCTGATACAGTGGCTTCAGCATTAGACCACTTTAAGTTGTTGCGTTAACTTCTTAAACTTACTGTAGTTGTCTAGTAAAACTGTCAACCATCATCTCACTGGAACTAACAGTTAATTTCTTAATTCATTGTACCGGTGTCACAAAGCTCACATGAATGTACAGCCACATTTGATTAGAAATATATATAAGCCTAAAGCAAGTTTTGTAGCAGAGCAAGGAGATTCTGTCAATTTATAGGGTACTTATCGTAAATTAAATACGTCACACACAGGAAAAAAAAATCTCAAGTAACAGCACAAACCAGCAGTAGGAGGTCCAGGTCATCCAATATTTGCAGCAGACTGATTTTCACTATTTGCCAGTGCATAGTGGCCAGTGTACAGTTTTGTGCATGCGTGGGTGGTGACATCAAGGCAGAGGATGCTGGCAGGCTCAACAAACTGGTAGAAAAAAACGTATTGTGTCATAAGGCTGAATTGTCTGCAGGCAGGAGTAGAGGGGAGGATAAGTTTCTGAACTTAGTATTGGACAATACTGCCCACTCCTTTTGCAATACCTGATATATAAAGGAGTGTTAACCTCTGTCATCCCCCTGGATTGACCTGTGGAGTTTTGGTCAAGTGTCTGTGCAAACTTTTACCTGGCTGCCCAATTTAAGATCCCAAAGACTTTTGTAAAGCACTTAAGTCGGGGCACCCACAGACCCCCACACATCTTTATTTTCAACTACTTTTTATTTCTATTTGCCATTAATTCCTCATTTGACGAGGACGTTGAAAATTCAATAGCTGATCTCACCTCCACCTTTGGGATGAAGTAGAGTAGGTATGTCCCTCTCCGTTTGACCTTAAATGTTCCTTTTCATAAGCGTTTGCACTAAACTGGATGCTGTCCCAATACTTTGACCCCTATAATGTATTTGACATTTCCAATTACACACTTCTCATTTCCAGAACACACATTGAACGCATGTGAGATGCAGACGTGAGCTTTCTTGCCTCGCAGCTTACGCAACAGCTATTGTGGTGTAAGTGCCGCAGGCTATTTCCTCACTACCTTAAATATGCTTTTGTCAGCACCTGAAGCCGTTTGTAACCCACTTTCATCCTGAGAGAGATGCCACACGCGGTGGGGGGGGAGGTGGTATGAGGGCCAGCGTGGCAAAGAAAAAAAAAGAGGGGAAAGCCTCACTGCATGCTCTGCACTCACACTGCGGGGAGACTAGTGTGCTGCCGGCTGCTAAGCTATATAGCTAAAGCTGTGCAGCGTAACTTGTTACAGTCATCTTCTTGCCATGCATTTCCCAAGATGGTTGCATAACTTGGCATAAATGAAGCCTTCCTCCTCCACACCAATACACAGCTAAGTCAATGCCACAGGGAGGCACAGAGCAACAGGCAGCTAAACTGTAGAGCATGAGTCACTGCGGTGAAAAAAATATTTTCCATGTGGTAATATTTTTATGGCTGTTAACCAAGCATAAGCTCCTGATCAATCTTACTCTTTATGCATTTACTGAAACAGACACGAGCACTGAAACGTAGGGAAGACTAGCTCTTGGAATCAGGGATCTATGACTGCTGAACTGTTATTGAGCAAATTTGCTTGCCTGGCCTATCCATGAATTATGGGCGTGACTTCCGGTATGAACTGAATCAACGTTTTGTTTACATGGGAACTGTTCACGCGAGTCCACTTTCTATGACATTTACAGATTGGGAACACTAGTTGTCGTAACGCTAATGAAGCAAAGTAGGTAGATGATATAAAGTCGGCAGTGACAACGTACGCTCGCATAGGTGTCACTCCAGCATGCCCACGCTAAAAGGTCACCGCTCACCACTGTTTTATATACTTTCTGAACGTTGGCTCTTCGGACAGTAAGGCAATGATCAATCTCAGAGGCTTATCAGCAGAGGTGGGCGTGTCAATGAATTTTAAGCGTCCGTCATTCAGCATTGGTCAACAGTCGGGACACCCTTCCGTCATTGGCAGTCCGTCAATATTTCAAGCCAACCCGTCATTCGTCAATTGCGCAGCAAAGTGACCAGCCATAAATGTTTCCGTCATTCGAAGTGGGCATCTGTCAGTCCGTCACCAAAATGGGATGTTCGTCATTGACATATTGCCAAATTTATTGACGGATTGACGATTACATTGACAGACAAAAACCCACTTCCGTCAATGCTAAAGTTCGTAAATTTTTAGAAGTTTACCCTCAATTGTTAACAAAATAGGCGTCCGTCATTGACGGATTGAGGGACCTTCCGTCAATATTGATGGAAGGCCCACCTCTGCTTATCACTAGTCTTGTACTCAAGACCGAGAACAAGACATTATGGAGACTACAGATTATTGAGACCAAGACTTTTGGAGGTCCTAAACAAGCCGGGTTGAGTTGAAGCACCTGTGGCTAAAGCAGAAGTGTGGCAGGGTTTTTACTTTCTGTACCTGGATTTGACACCTCTGCCTTTCGTTGACCAATTTAGTGACACAAGACCAGAGGTGGTGGTCCCTGCTGCCTACTGCTCTTCGGGAAGAATTTTTTTTAGTCACTTAACCTCAGCCTGGTCACTTGTGACAGTCTACAGCCACATTATGCAAACCGTGACACAAACTTATTCGATGTTTAATGGTAAAGCATAGCATTGACCAAAATGTGATAAGAAGACAGATTTAAATTTTTGTTAAACTGGAGGTGTCTACAACCCAAATTCAATTGTTGTGATGAGTCTTTTCCATATAGTGCAGGGTTCCCCTATTCCGGTCCTCGAGGGCCGGAGTCCTGCAGGTCTTAGTTTCTTCCCACTAGTACACCTGATTCATTTAATCAGCTCATCAGCATGCCTGATAACGATCCTGATCTTTAGTATCAGGTGTATTGGTAGGCGGAAACATCTCAAACCTGCAGGAGTCCGGCCCTCAAGGACCGGAATTGGGGAACCCTGATATAGTGTATCACCGCAAAGACTGACAATCCATAAGGGCTCTCGAAAGTAGTAGCTTGTGCTCATGCATACGTAGGGATTGCGGTAAATGTTATATAAGTGGAATGAGTGTTAGATCTTGCAACATCATATTCAAATAGATAGTGATTTATGCGGCAGAGGTTCAATTTACTGTTTCTTTCCCACCCACTTCAGCCCACCGCTGTTCTTGTTACGAAAGGCAGACACTTAGTGATGCTACAATGATGGCTCACACTTTGGACACAGCCTCTGTCCTTTCGCTACACCCTTCAATAGAAGAAACAGCCAAATAAGGATCTCATAATTCATCACTACTCACAGTGCAGTAGCCCGTAAAGCCTCCTACGTTATCACCACTACACACGAACCCTACAAAGGAAGATTGGCCTGAAACATACCCTTCCAAAATCACCAGAAATGGTCATAACACATTGTCCAGTCCACAATGCCGAATCATTTTGTTTAGTATCGTCACATTATTTCATTGGTGAGAGTAAAAGATAAATGTGTAAAAGGCACGTTTGTTTAGTTTACATAATGTAGGAAAAGCTGACATGGAAACTGCTAATACAGAATGTTGCCATTCGTTTCACAGTCTGTGTAATGAGTCATCAGGCGCACTTTACATGCTTTTGTTTGTGTCGCTTGGTTAAGCCTCTGCCTTTAACATTTAGACCGCAATTTATTTTCATGTGAAAAGAATTTCTATCTACATGCTCCTCTGTTTACACAAAAGCACTCCAAGGTACAATGAGGGTTTGTGTGATACACTGGTTTGGACATGCGCGACTCAATAATAGTCAGGGATATTTAGCTTTCAGGTGAAATTTCAGGATGAACCTAAATTTTACCATAACCTTTACAGGTGAGCTTAGTTTGACATTTTGACAGTTGATGAATGCGATTGTAAATGAAACGTTGTACTGCACCTCAGATTCCTGCCATTATAAAATTAAATCAAAATCTACCACAAAGAGATTCAATTGAAACAGCTCATTATGATCTCCATAAAGACTTTTTAGAGAGCTGTTTATTTTAATAGGTGTGTATATGACCATTAAGACGCATCAATGAACGTGAAAAATACAGCTGGAACGCTGTCAGCGCAGTGGCGTGCGAAGCACCGTTGCTGCCTGGGGCGAGCACCCGTGGCTGATGCACCTTCAGGGCAGGGTGGAGAATGCAAACCGTTTTTTTGTTTTTTGTTTTGCTTCTTTTGTCAGTGCCAACATGGTCCATTGGCCCATTGACAACACTGATCAACCAATACTTATTACAATAAAGTCTAAGGAATTTGGTGAAGATCTCAATGGGCAATTATCAATCCACTCAAGTTGCGGAAAGTCTTTTGTAGCCGAAGACTATGTTCCAAAGTGTCTGTGGGGTTGGGGTTTTGTTTGATTTTGGATGTTCATGTTCTTTGTTGTCTGTGTTCAGTGTTTTGTTTTGTGTTCCTTGGCTTTACCCTTGTCTCGTTATGTGTAACCACGTCCACATGTGTGTCATCCCTGCCCTTGTGTGTCAACCTATCAGTGCCCTCAGCCGCTTGTCTCTTCCCCAGGTGTGTCTTGTCAAATAATTAGCAGAGGTGTATTTAGTTTGCGAGGTCTGTTTAGACAGTGTGGGTGCATTGTCTACGGTATGTGTGGAAGTTCGTGTGTCAAGTCTTCGTCACAGCCAAGTCGCCATTGTCACAGCCAAGTCGTCTTTGTCAGAACCAAGTCGTCTTCTTCACAGCCAGGTCATCTTCGTCACAGCCAGGTCGTCCTCGTCACAGCCAAGTAGCCATTGTCACAGCCAAGTAGCCTTTGTCACAGCCAAGTAGCCATTGTCACAGCCAGGTCGTCCTCGTTACAGCCAGGTCGTCCTCGTCACAGCCAGGTCGTCCTCGTCACAGCCAGGTCGTCCTCGTCACAGCAATTCAGGTCAAGGCAAAACAGGTCCTGTCACGTCACGCTCGTTCCATCTATGGCGACCAGTCTAGTCACGCCCTGTCCAGTCATGGCGACCAGTCACGTCACGTCATGCCCAGGGATGGCGACCAGTCCAGTCCCGTCCCATCCAGTTATGGTTGTCTGCTCACCCTTTTTCCTATGTTTATTAAAGTTCCACGTATTGCCCTTGATTCCTATCTCACTGCCTTATTTCCTTGCATTTGTGTCCACCATCCCTCAACCAATCACGTCCATCATGACACAAAGTCGTCAATTCAGACAATTATACTGAAGAGTAGATTAATGTAAATTCAAAACAAATTCAAACGTGCATTAAAGAAAATAAATTACAGAAGTAAACAGACTGTAGCCTAATTTGCATCATTCATAAAGTTCATAAACAAATTACGCCTTAAGTGGGAAAACTATTTTCATAGGTAGGGCAATAGCTGCGTTTGCTTTACGCTTGAGTGTGCCACGCATTGATTTTACCGCAGGGAAAGTGATTTATCTGAATAATTAGAGTGAGCTGGCGCATAAATTATAAGGCAACACTATTTTAATTTATTTAGGTAGCTCTACAAACATCTTTGCATTACTGACTCTAATGTGCACGTACGGAATATCCAGTACTAAGGTGATTGGGAACCAAGATGGCTGATGAGCGACATACAATATGCTCTCACAGGCTTGTCATGGATGGCATAAAATGGTCTTGAATTCTAAAGAAGATTTAACCTTTAGGTACTCAAAACACCATGCACTGTTGCTCCGAGACTAATCGGATTATTCACACACTTCCACACAGCATCAAAGGGTAACTGGCTCCAGTATCTTGTCCAAAGACACTTTACTTTAACATTGCATGTCTAAAAAGAAAAATGGTGATGTGGTCTTTTGCCAACCAAGGGTGTCCTGTAGCAAAAAAAAAAAAAATAATACCTTTCCTACTGCTTTAAGAAAAATGAAGGAATCTCAACCTTTCGTTCCAGACCAAAAGAGGGTCAACCACTCGTCCTTAATTACACCATTAGATAAATAATGTTTGTGCAACAAGTCATCAGTGTTTATGCCATACTAACCACAAGTGGGATGTCGTACACGTCTTAGTGTCATTCGGTTTATGAGCAAAGCCATGGAGAGCAGGGACACATAATTCAATACTTATCTCCGTTTTAGGAGACAATTGCAGAAGCTCCTCTAGTTCTCTGTTAGCACACCAAGAAGACATGCTGCTAATAAGTAAAAACAGGATGTGGCGATAATTACACTGCCAGCAAGATCAGCTGCTGTTCTGAATCCATTATCATGTTATTAGACGAAGACGGTGACAAACTGCACATTTTCGTCATGACAAGTAATGAAATGAATGATCATTATGGTGGCCATGTGTTACTCTGAGAGAGCATGGGTGAGCTTGCTTTCATTCAATGGGGCAAATGAGAATAACACAAGAACATCAACAAAATTAGATCAGCCAATTGAATATTCATGTCAAGAAATGTAACGAAGGCGGTAATATCAAAATATTAAAATTGCCACGATTATGTTGTTGTCATCATGTTATGATATGAAAAGCAGCATTTCTGTTCAAAATGACTGCAGTTCCAGCACCATCTGGTGGTTAGTTTATTAGTGCTGTTTAATTTCAATTAGGCATTTTTTGGCTGCATGACGACGCTCGATGAAGGGGAATGTAACACGCTTGAGTTCTTCCACAAATTCAATTAGATTCAAATTCAAAAACTTTATTTTTCCCCGAGGGGCAATTCAATGCCTCGAAGTTGGCTCAAATCACAATATGTGTATGAATTAGCAAGTGCTTCAATATTAAGTGTTATTAGTGATTGTAGGTCGCTAGGTATGTTACTGGACAAGCCTACAGTTGTTTCTTTGCAATATAGTTTTTTAAAGTTGCCACATTCCCCACAATATCATGATAATTATCGTATCGTGACGTTGTATATGTATATGTATATATATGTATATATATACTGTATATGCCTGTGAACAAATGTGCTCCTTATTATCTCTGTAGTCATCCAACTAAAAGTGCGTGTTCAGGAGCACATTTTCACACACACACACACGCACACACAACACTGGGAGCTTGTAATAATGGCTAATGATTGGCTAATTGAATGGCTTCCTACTCTATTCTACTCTATTGCATGATTGCTAATTTGCTAGTTTTATTGTTATATATTAAGGGACTTCTGATTGCAGCAATTACATGGCCTACTGTATGTTCAATCGTCTTACAATCAATTTAGCAAGATGTACAACAATTGTACTGTAGTATGTACGGTAGTTATTTTTTATACGGAAAACGTCACAAAAGTAAAAGTACAGTCAACTACAGTATTTAAATGTGTTTCATTTATTTCAAGGTTTGCTCTTTTTTTTTTTTGACCTGATGGACATAAAGAAAGCCGGAAAGTGATTGTAGAGGAACACTATTGTATAAATAAATGTTTAAACACCCACAGTTGGCGCTCAAAGAACTTAGCCTTTACTGTGCCTTTTCTAAAAGATGCGAGTGTAAGGGTACCCTTCACACACAAAAAAAAAAAAAGAGTTGCCAGGCAACACCGGATATGTCAGTGGGAGACAGAAAGGTAGAGCATAGCTGCATCATAGTACTTTTTTTTTTTTTAAAGAAGGGAATAAAACTAAGAAGACAGAAATTGTACGATAAGTAAAATATTAAACGGGTATTAAATGGTTGTCATTGTAACTAAGAAGGAACTGCTTTCGGGAAAAAAAATGCCACAGGTTCAAAGTTTGTAAAAGTTGTTCCTCAGAGCTACTGGCAAATGACTGGACAGATGATACAGGCATCCTAAAAATCGTTATCGACTTCCTTTCTTCTGTTGTTGTTATTGTCCGGTATCAATCAGCATTTGACAGCTCTGGCTTTGCAGTTTTTTGAAAGCATATCATTCCCTTGCCCATGGCTCAACATTGGACATTGGAGCAGCAGAATTGTGGCCTGGCAAGAAGTTGTCTGTCCCCGACAGCAGCTCAGTGCCAGTTTGAGAAGCTTTATGGCCGTCACACTGTTCCAACATGGAGCAAAATTCACGCTAGCGATGACACGGTTCTTTTAAACAGGAACTGATTATTTATTTTCTCCAAGTCCTAATCAGATATATTTATGTGTTCAATGTCTGGATAGTTGATTCAACCTTATATCGCCAATTACTGTCGTGTTTTTTTTTTTTGGTATCGTTGTTAGGATTTGGAATGTCTGAAAAGAAGTGCCTGACGCTAGCATGGTTACACCTGAAGATGTGATGTGCAACGACGTATCCGCTCTATTAGACATCACAGCATTGCGAAAGTGGGAGCAAATATTTTACAACTGTTGGTGTATCACTGTACCAAATTGTGTGACTCTGCTAATAACGGTGCCAAAATACATCTCAAGTGTCTCTGCTTCCGCAGTGTCAAATTTTCCCTTCAGGCATATGAGTTGTGAGCTCGAAATAAATCAAAACACATGCAGACAACAAACACGCCTGCTCTGTTCACTCATGTATGCACGAATGCAGAACGTGCCAATAAGTCAGTCATCTTCTGAGGTGACATTGAGCTCTCCCATGACACCATTTGCATATTTTGGCAGGCAAGCCGAAACAATCCATGCCCTTCTCTCATTGCTAATTCCCTTGTCTTTGCTGGCTTTCAAACAGATCGACCATGACTAACTGGCCACCACTGCAGCACCGCTATGAGCCAGACAAACTGACAATGCAGTTTTATTATTCGTATATTTAGTGCTGTGATTTATCACCCGTTCAGTGGGCTTTTATGTACAATATGATCTGAAATTTCTGTATTAACCTGCGGTGGTATTTTGTCGTGCTACCAGGAAGACAATATTATTCTCTGGTTGTCAATGTCATTTTTTCTCTTTCAACATCAAGGACAAACAGGTATGCACAGCACAAATTAGTCCTGAGTTATTGGAAAACAAAATAACATTTTGTCTATCGTGTTGAGGCAGCAGTGTAAATCGACAGAATTGTTCTGACTGTTGGTCATTGTTTTTTTTTTTGTATCTTTGTACTTGGTGGAATTTGTGGAACATAATTACAGCATTGTTAGAGTATTTTTCTCATATTGTGGCCAGGGGGGTGTAGCACTCTATAATGTCATAATTAGAATAATTGAAAATCGAAAATAGATCAAAAATGTAATCAAACCCAATAATTTAGCTTTTTTTTTAAACGATAATGTAATATATATATATATATATATGTTAATTTTCTAAATTTTCTTCTAAAAGAATCTAAGAGTTGACTTCAACCCCAAAGTGCATTTTTAACACTGTGTTGTAAATCGAGGTCAGTCTTGGAGTTATTCGACAGAGTTGATTCATTTAGTGTTAAACCAACTCTGCTGAGATTTCATCCAAGTAAGCTCCGCCCATTTGTGGTACAGTTAAATGTACCTGCTCGTTTTTATTTAATAATGTTCATGTTTTATTGTTAAACGGTCAAAGACGAGTTAAGTTCACTGTTACATCAGAGTTTTAGTGTTGATAGTTACGGGGCAGGTTGCACTCTATAATGTAAAAACTTTTTTGTTTTGGGGTTTTATTACATTTTTGATCGAGTTAAGTGCAAATTTGATTACATTTTCAGGAAATTATTACATTATAGGGTGCTACAGCCAGCTGTTTTTAGTTACAGTTGTAGTAGTAAGTGCCAAGCATCTTTTATTATTAATGGGTTTATTAGAGGGGTGGCCTTTAATTTGACAAATGCAATTCTATGATAGTATTATATATAGGCTTATATAGTATCTACGTAGCCCCTTCAGACCCTTCAGATTTTTGCTGATTTTGACTCTTTTACCACATACGTTTTTTGGGGGGTTAGCTCATGTTTTTAGTTGTTATAGTTAATTTTTTTCACATCATGCAAATCAACTTGCGATTGTGATTGGTGATGTAAGATCCAATTATGAACTAGAGGTGTTGACATCATCCAAATGATGCGTTTTATTGGTTTAGACATTCAAATATGTCATGTCCGCTGGGACCATCTATGGGTCTGAAGGGGTTAAACATTGTTTCACTCACTGAAAGTACATCACAATCACTTTCTTTCTTATCATATTTCTGGAAACAGCTTGGTACTCTTTGTCCCACAAGGGGAAAAAAACAACAACATTACATTCAATTTTCCAGTCCCTAATTGTTTTTCAGACAGCGATGAAATGTCATGAAATGATCTTAAAGCTACGTTGTAAAATTCAGCTTCATCGATGTAAACTCTGCAGCGCAGGCAGTGTGTTTTTTTTTTAGTAATAACGTCCACAGAGACACATGGTGGTATCAGTCATAGTGCAGATCATCGCAGCCACCAACTTGCAAAAGGAGGTGTCGATTTGAGGCGCATACCATTTATTTGTTCCAAGTACTACTATTAAAAAAATATGTACTGGGGAAAAAACAAGTGATGGCAAACATTCTACTTGAACTTATTGCAGTATCACCACTGCCACTTCTGATGTGACTTTATGTCAAGCATGTACAACTGAGAAAGACACACTGCCGGCAATCACACAGGCATGAATAGTTACTTAAAGCGGAAACTCGGGAGATTAAGGCTTCAACCGTGCCTTTTCAAAAAGCTAACATCCAAGCTCCATGGTGCTACTGAAGCTGAAACCACTTGAACTTCCTTTTTTTTAAGCGACACAAAAATCATGAAGATAACTTGATCTGGGCACTCGATCTCAAGTGCCATCATTGACTCATTAGCGGGCGTTGCTCCCAAAAAAAACGGGGGACAGCTGGCTGCAAGTGTCCGTGTCATCCAGACAAGCCCAGTCAGTCAGCTTGGCCTCCTCCCAAGGTCACAGCCAGTCTCTCAAAAGAGTCCTCCTGACATCACGGCAGCGCATGGCGGTAAAAAAAAAAAGAAGCTCTGTCGCGACACATCCATCACAGAACGGGACCGTTTTGGAATAATGTACATCAACAAAAGGTCGTATATCTTGTACATATTTTTTTTACTGCAGGCGTGTTTCAGAATTATGCTTTTATCATCTCATTTAAAGTATGCAATTGACGGTTAACAAAAGGCGACATGTTATTGATAACAATGATTAATGACTTTAGTTTTTACGCTAGGATGACCAGACGTCTCGGTTTTTCGGGACGGTTTTGAGCCAATACCGGTGACCAGATTGACTATTGATTTGTTATAATTAGTTCCTGGTGAGGATTTATTGTATATATTTATTCATTGAAAACATACTAAAAACACTTACAATCTCGTTGTTAATACAAGGTTTCCATCAGACTGACAATTTGGTTAAAGGTGCTGGGAAGTGGCGGCCTTTACACATACTGGCTGAGAATCACTTTTAGAATGAGAATTTAAAGACATTTGCCAATTCAGTGTTGAAGTGCAAAGTGAGAGTGCAGCCCACATTCAATTAGATGTGCATGACTGAGCCAGGAGATATGCTAAACGCTGTAAGAAAAACATGCTTAGCCATCATTTCTACTCCACATTTACACACTGCGAAATGGAATCAATATCAGCTGTGTTCGCCTCGTAAGTCATGGCGCCTCGAAGAGCACAGTTGTGCAAAAAAAAGATGGCGCTGTAACTTATAACTAAAAAAAAAAAAGTACAGATGATGTCATGCAAAGCTTTATAAATCAATATGTAGCCACGTCACTCAAAAACCATTCAGCTGCATTGGTTTATTCAAAATTCTTTGTCATCACGGGTGACCGAGACAATACGACCTGGCTGGAGTGTTTTCTCTGCCGTCCCGCAGTATCCAAGCAACAGCCAACCGCCGTACTTATTACATCATCCGCCAGAACGGGCCTCCCTTTTTCATTAATCTCCAAACAATCCTGCTGAATGATGAGCAAAAGTGGAAAAAGGATGTTTCACAATGACAACGAGCGGTATGTTGGATTTACACCGCATGGCCAAGTGCGCCATTTGAATGTAATGCCTGTAGTCAGATTTTTAAAGTTAATTTATTTCGAGCATATCGTTATCACCGCGCTTCATCTTATATCTGATGACATTATGTTGTCACGCGACACGTATTCGCATAAGTCGACCACAAAAAAAATGCTTGACAAAAGAAAAACGTCTAACATCCAATTAATCAAAATGTGTTTGAGTGATAAGCACCATGTGAGTGTGTTTGTTAACGACGATCTAGTAGGAAATAAGAAATAGCACCGATCAGGGAAATCACCCACAGTTTCACTAATTGCATGCCTGGACTATTTGACTGTTCGTTATGAATTAATTGGCAGCTTGAGAACAACATTGTCACATTATCATGTTATGGAGTTTTTATGGTAGACAGACGTGTTGTCAAACTGCTGCTCACACATTCGGAGCACATTAGCATTTGTTCGGAGTCAGTTGGGAGCACCTAATGAATGTAAGTGTAACATTAATAGGACTGCAGTTTGATTTGGTGTGACAAAAAAGGGTCGCGAAAGCAACAGGATGATTCTAAAAAATTTTTTTTTTTTTTTTTTTCAGTGACCAACTTTGCCAGTTATTCCCAGACAGGTACTGACAACGCACTCGCTCACTTCACTGTGGGATAGTCAGTAATACGCCTTAAATTATAACCCTATATTTCTTGTAGAGCTTTTTAAGAGATGATCTGCTCCATCATATTTTTATAAAATAAAAAATCCAAAACCATTTTAACCAAAAAAAACAAACAAAAATTTTTTAAAACTTGCTTGACCAAACTGTGATTTAGCACATTAGCATTAGCGCTCTGAATTCCGCATGTGGACACATACCACCTGGCAGGTGCTTCTGCTCAGTGTGAGTCAGAGCACTTTGACTATTAACACACAGCGAGTCGCATGGCACTGAAGAGGCACCAAAGCCATCTGGTAATGTCAACCTTTATAACCACACACCTCTACAAACAAACAATAATAAATGCACGGTACATTCATGACAACAAAGTGAGGTGGAGTTTTTAGTTTTTTAAATGTTGGCACTAATATTGTCTCGACAATGAATATTGGCTTGAAATATCAGTTATCGAAAAAACGATCTCTTGCCTTTAACTCATTCACTCGCAGCCATTTTCACTGAAGCAACCCCCTTACTGGATTTTGACTGATTTTGCAAGGCCCACAGAATATTGTGTTCCATTGCTATAAAAACATGGAACCTACCAAAATAAAGATTGGTCTCTTCTTTCATCAGAAAAAAAAGTATATTTCTATCTGTTTCCGTTTTGCAGCAATTGGCATTATAAGATAGCTAAGTTTCATCATTATTCACAAATCATCAGAACTGTGGGGAAAACAGGTTTTTGCAACATGGCCCTGGTTGATCTCTTATACTCTGCTGCCACCTGCTGGCCGTTTTTGTAATTACTACCATTGCTTCACCCGTTCTCTGCAGTTCAGAGGCTGCATCAAAGCCTTCTGTATGCTCTCGCATTGAAAAAAAAAAAAATCTTAAACACTTAAACACACTTAAAAAATTTAAAATAAAACGTGATGTATACATTTTGGGGAGCAAATGAGTTCATGAGTGGCTTTTCACCAAAATGTAATGCTAACGATTTACATTACGGATGCAACAGTTTCTGGTTTATTGATAAAAGATACCATTTCAGGTGGTTAGCACTAGCATATGATATTGTTAATATTATTAGTAACAACTTAGTAGCGTATCTATCATCTCCGAGTTTATTATAATCTTGTGCGCGCCCCAACGGTAAACTAACAGAGACAGACCGCTGTTCCAAAACATGGAGTGCAGCCCAAATAATTTTTCATCTGCAAAGGGGACGAGAGCAGAAGAGTGAACGTGTTTATTTATTTATATATATATATATATATTTTTTTTTTTTTTTGGGACAGATTGAAATTTAATCCACTATAATTGCTGTGTATGCAGAGAATGCAGAAAGGAAAAGAACGGTGCTGCAAAGCTTGGGGTCAACACAAAAAAATCTTTTCAGTCCTCTCCATGATCACCTTCCAAAATTGTACAGTCGATGCAAGTGTGCTGTTTTGTTGACGATATCAGTGTCATCTTAGCAAGTTTGAGTCAATCAAGGATGTTTTTTCGCTATTCCTTGTCTCCGCTCCTGACCTTCTTCACCCTCTCACTCTCCTGATGGCGCTCTCTCGCTGTTCCTCCGGCTCACAATGTCTCTCGCACGTACAGTGCACACGGTACGTTAGCTTTTACGGTTTGTCAATAATGTTGAGTCTTTGGTAATCCAGCCTTCATAACACCGCGTACATTTAAAGATTCAAGTGAAAGACAACGGCGAAACACATGCATGTGAAAACGTTGGACGCGCCGTTATTATCTCCCACACAAACACACACTGGCCCAGATCCCTCTTATGAAGCGGCACTGTTCGATGGAATGTACAGCAGAAGCGGTTGGGGGGGGGGGGGGTGGTTGGTGTTGGTGGTGGGGGGGGGGGGTGCTACAGCTCCATGAGCATCTCCATGGAAACAGGCTGGAGAGCAACATTTCCCGCTCAGCATACTGTCAGAGACTGAAGATGAATCGAGTCCTCATTAAGGAAGCCAAAGCATAACAGCACACACCGGGAGGGTGATTGTATTATTAATTGCAACAGCTTTTTTTTTTTTACCTGCAACATGTTTAGACACACGCACCTGGATGAAGGGGTTTCCTCATAAAATTACAGAGGAAGTTCTAAAGTTGAATGTCATTTAAAGTTTGACTTGAATATTTGGAGAGCGTAACAATTTTGTGCAAATTTTGAACATGAAAACGTCATAATGTGTAAGGTGACCAGATTTTCAAGATTAAAAACAGGAATAGAATAATTTTGTTGAAAATCAAATGCAGTGGTACCTCGGAGTTTGAACATAATTCGTTCCTGTGAAGTGTTCAAAGTCCGAATTGTTCAACCTCCAAAACATTTTTTTCCCATAGGAAATAATGTAAATGCAATGAATCCGTTCCCAAGCTCCAAAAACAAAAAAATACTATTTTAATTTCTATTTATGTGTTTTTCATTTACAGCCTGTACAGTTTTTAAACAATAAAAAAAATACCTTACATTTTTGTTGTGGTGTGATGGCATCAGTGGATAAAAAAAATGCTATGTTAATGCTTGCTTTAGTTCAGTGCTGAGTTTATGTATTTTACATTGGGCATATTGTTAGACTACTAAGGGGTCCTTGCGTGCACTGTTTAACGTCAGGCACATTGTTGAACAGCTAAGGGGGGGGGGGTCCTCGTGCCGGTATTTACGGAAGTAGATACGGTAGTTACATCGGCGCGATAATCTCCTTCCTAAATCCACTGTGGTTCGTAGCACTGTACGTTTTTCTTTGCTGCCACTGGCACTGTTGTCTTTCTTTGAGCCCATGTCGAAGAAAATTGTCGTGGAAAAAACAAAATGCCCCAAGTAAAGTATGGAGCGCCTCCTGGAAATCAGCTTCGTCTCAACTACCGGCTACCCGTTCAAGGTGCATTTGGCATAGCTTGCTTTCCTTGGGTGTTCCAACTCCCAAAATGAGTTCAAACTCCGATGCATTTTTTTACTCCGTTTTTTTTGGTTGAAGTCCGATTTGTACGATTTCCGAGACGTTCAAACTCCGAGGTTCCACTGTATATAATAAATTCTCGCCCACAGTTATCTGACCTTTTTTTGCTCGGTACTGGCATCTATTGGAAACTGGTCCCGCTTTGTAACACTGGATGCACATCTTGCATTGGCTTGTGGGACTCCATTTCCCACAATTCTTAGACACGGAAGCAGGAAGTAGTTCTAGTTCCGGTATGATGAAAACACGCCTGTTAGCAATTAGATGTGGTTAGTTGTATGAATCGCTATGACAACTGTGTGATTGACATTCACGTAGGCCCAAAGAATTGACTTGCTTGACTGGCCCTGCGTAAAAGGCAGGACAAGCAAAATCCGCCGGGACTCGGGACACGAGGCTCAAAACTGCGACCATCCTCATTAAAGCGAGACGTCTGGTGACCATAATAATGTCGTCAGAATCTCATGCTCGCTGTACACCTCATTAAAATTGGTATCAAATGGTCAGCTGGGGTTTTTCGTTTTAGATTTGTCTTTTGGTTTGCTCATGCGACACGTTTTGCAGAAAAAGGACCGCAGAAAGAGAAGAAGAAAGATGTAAGAAGAGAAGAATATTCACTAGTGGTTACTGTGAGGCAAGCATGCTCGTTAACAGCAAAAAGACTCCCAATGTCCATCATCTAGAGCAGAGGTGCCCAAGTCCGGTCCTCGAGAGCCCCTACCCAGCCTCCCCCTCCTCCAACGCAGCTTAATCAAATGATCAGCTCGTCAGCAAGCTTTGCAGAAGCCTGATAACGACCTTGATGACGAATCAGGTGTGTTGGTGGAGAGAAACATGGACAACAGGCTGGATAAGGGCTCTCGAGGATCGGACTTGGGCACCCCTGTTCTAGAGCACAGGTGTCAAAGTCTGGTCCTCGAGGGCCAGAGTCCTGCATATTTTAGAGGTTCCCCTCGTCTAACGCGGCTGATTCAAATGATCAGCTCGTCAGCACGCTCTGCAGAAGCCTGATAATGATCTTGATCATTGAATCAGGTGTGTTGGAGTATGGAAATATTGTAAACATGCAGGACTCCGGCCCTCGAGGACCGGATTTTGACACCTGTGATCTAGAGTGTTTAGGGTTTTTTTTCATGATAGTCGAAGGTTGAAGAAGGTCGGTTGGCTTTCTTTAGGCATTTTGGTACACCGCCACGGATAAAAAAAAAGGGGTGCTTTCAGAAATATATTAAAGATAATAATAACAACAAGAACAATAATAATAAGGCCTTCAATAAATTGATTTCTACAAGGTTTTAGAGGGTTCGGCTGTTGTCATGTATCTGCCAAAATTACGATACACCACCTGCCGCCGCAACTTAGACCTCGTTTCACCTGGTCTAAAGTCCCGTCTCCTTTTGGTCACCACGTTGTGAGGTGAGCCGGAGGGGTGTAATAGTATATGCTTAGCGTACCAAATTCACAAACACCGTGAACTAGTCCTGCCCCGGCACGAAAATAGCACCCGAAGTCTTACATGGCTGCCCCTTCTTATACTTCCATGGTACCAATTTCACCTGTTTATAAAAGCAAGTCTTTTTATTGCTCAGTCTGTACATTTGCTATTGTGTGCAAATAATAGCTGTGGACTCTCCCAAGTTTGCGAGCGAGCCAGTGTGTCCGTTTGTGTTGGTCGTGTGCTACATCCAGAGGTGTCAAGCAGGAAAGCCCTTTATTGGCAGATGTTTTAGTGACAATGACAGAGCTGGCCTGTGCCAACAAATAAATGGCGCAGTGAGAAATTCACGCTTGGGCCACGAAGCTGCAGGTGACGCTCAGCAGGGGCCGATACTTCCCGAGTGGGATCTTCTCTTCGCTGTACTTTTTATATTTAGCGTATGTACATGGGTCAGAGGAAGCCAGAGTGTTCATTTATGTTCTCAGCACACGACCAATCATATCGATTATGAGCTACGCTTGAAATGTGAAGCGGACTTCTCTGAACACTCTCAAACTCACCCTTCCACTCACTCGTACGCCCCCGCACAGCCTTGCTCACAACCAAACATGGTCATGTTCCAAAGAGCGCTAGCGAGGATGCAAATGGGAAAAAGTAGGATTCTGGTCATTCTCAGATGGTTTTAGACGGGAGACCAACCGATCAGAAAACATTTGAATGGATAGATATGGTCAATTGTGATTAACCACAATAGATAGTAGATCCTCAAGACACAGCAATTCTATTTATGATTTCAATCACAAAAAGTGCAACGTATCCAAAATATTGACTTCCTACGTAATATAGTACCTCCATTTTGACCACAGACATCTGCCTCATCATTAACGATGGTGTAAAGGCTGCAACAGGAAGTAGAATGGTTGGCGTCCGAGCGCGGTGATGCTCAACCCTGGTCCTCGGGGCCCACGATCCTGCCTGTTTAACATGTCTCCCTATTTGCTGATTCCAATGACGGCTCATCAGCGAGCTATGGAGAAGCCAGATAACGATTCGCACCTGCGTTGGAATCGGGAGACGTGGAAAACAGGCTGGATAGTGGGGCCCCGAGGACCAGGGTTCAGAAACACTGTCCGACACTCTAAAATAACACAACTTATGGGTCGAAAATGGACCGATCCTCTACTTGAGTCTATTTGACCCGACTTTGAGTCAAGAAATGAGTCTTTTAGTGTAAAACAACTCATAAATATTGGTCAGATCTTTCACTTGGGTCAAAAAATTGGGTCATTTTGTAGAAAATAACCCAGAAAGTAGGGTCAAATTGATCCATAAAGTGGATAGGTCCATTTTTGATCCATAATTGGGTGACCTTTGACCCAACTGTTTTTAGAGAGTAGTGCACCCAGCACAACCTAAAATGGAACCTTCTAAAGACTGTAGAGATGATTGAGGACTTCAGAAAATGTCCAACGTGAAAGTAACTCACAATATGATATTATCCTGACATTAAGGCTGCAACTAACGATTATTTTAATAATCGATTCATGTGGTGATTATTTTTCGATCAATGGATGAATCGGATTTAGTAAAACTTAAAAATGTCCATTCCTTTTATATTTCAATTTGGCAATGCACAAACAAATGAAATATGATTCAGTCAAAATCGGCAAAAATGCTAATCTTTTTTCTAAAAATCAGTCTGCTGTCATGGAGGACTACAGAAATCGGAGAATATTTACTGTTGAGGAGCTGAAATTTCGAGCATTTGGACAATTTAAATAAAAAAAAGATATCTAAAATGATTCATCAATTATCAAAAGTAAACATCGATGTATTTGATAATGGATTAGTTGTCGACTCATCGATTAATCATTGCACATCTCCGTGATATTATCACGATATAGCGGCTGTCCGACCACTTACCACTTAGTCAAGAATGCTTACGTAAGAAGAAAAAAAAGAAGTGCAAGTGTCTAATTGTTACAAGCTGCGTTCTAAAACCGATTCACTCTCACGCCACGTATAGCGTGAGATCATTACGGCATATCATGCATTGCTGTATCAATATTTTGTCACATTTATCACAAGCTACATCGCTAGCCAAGTTTATGTCGGTTTCACCGAGCCTCACTTTTTCCGGGGGCCAGTTTCTGCATAATTATAGCACAAGTGTTTTAGCGAAGACACCCACTCACAGGAATCCAAAAAAACGCCCGAAGCCCTCAAACAGCAGGAGGCTGGAATTTCATATCGCTGCAGCATCCAGTTTATTAGCCATTACTAATTCAGACACAAGGATACGCGGGGGTCAACCTTCCTGAGGTAACATCAGGCTTTTTGCGCTGCTCCAATCAACACCAGCTGACCGGCAGCTTTTCCCCAAATCCGACAGATGAAGAGGCGTATGTTCACCGAGCTCGTCATCCGCCCGACCAGATCCAGAAGAAATGATTACATAACCATCGAATATCATTAAATGAGACGATGCCGTTTTGGAGCAACAACATGTTTTTGTGACAGTGAGGACGATGTTGCCCATAGAGAAGCCCGGCTGAGGGGCAATCCCTCCCACCCTAGTCGGAGTCCGTCACAAACAGACACCTGCACATTGTGAATGAGCCGGAGGAGCCCCTTCAATCCGAACCCAAGGCTCCCAGACCGCTTCATGACGACATGCATACACTACGTACGCACATACGCAACTTCTCATCTACCTGTTCAATCCACACACTTTGAGCTGCAACAGTTTACTGGCAAACAAAAAAAAAACGGCAAATGCGGAGGAGTGGTCTTACCGTGCAACGAGCCTATGTTGCGGGGACATCGGAGCGCATACGCCGCGTGTCATCACACGATGAATGGGAAGCGGCGGCCGGCCGAGAAGGTGCTTTCACGTCAGAAGATGGGCAAGTGCTCCTTTTTTGGAAAAGCCCTCAGAGGAACGGAGCGTAGACGGAGGAGGAAGACGAGGAAGGGGGAGGAGGGGGAGGAGGGGGAAGGCAGGAGGAGACAGCAGTGTGCCGGGCCGGGCTGCCGTGGATCACCTGGAGCGCCGTCGGGCTCCGCATTTACTCCTCCACTGCGGTAGCGCGAGCTGCTTGTTTCACAGGCTCCCACACATCACCGCAAAACCAGGACGCGGATTCTCCGTTGGCGCCGGATTCAGGATTCTGCAGCTCTGTCGGCCCCCATCAGCATGCGCGCTGACGTCCCTCTCAAAGTGCGCCGTTCCCTCACTTGTATCTCAGGCGGTGGCGCTTTGTTGGCACTCGTGATGAGTCACAGGTGATGTTCTCGCTTGGTAATGACTCGTGCGTGTCATGAAACGTCAAGCGCCGTAAGGTCTCAGGCAACATCACGTATCATCGCTGGCAATTGAGATGACTCCGCAAACAAAAAAAGGAACGGAAGTTGTTTCTTGGACAAGCGGGGGGGGGGGCCATGTTGATGTCATGGAGAGTCGTGTCCAAATAAACGGGCTCTTCGTTGGAAAGGAAGCCGTGAAGGAATCCATCCATTGACTTTCGATCTTGTTCAAGGTTGCCGCAAGGCAAACTACACCCTGGATTGGTCGCCAGTAATGATCTCGCGCTCACATTCACACTGTTACTAAGAGGGAACTGAAACCCACACTTGCCTGCACAGAAAGTCACATTCTAAAAACATTTGGGTCAAAAATGGGCCAATTCACTTCTTGGCTCAGGTTGACCCAACTTTCTGTGTTGTTTTGTACAAAATGACCCAATTGTATGGGGGATTTTGTGTGAAACAACCCAGAAAAGTTGGCTCAAATTGACCAAAGTAGTGAATTGCCATTTTTACCGGAATTGACTGAACCATTGCAGTTACTTCATGCAGAAAATGTCATTGCAATACTCATCACTTGATTATTGCTATTACTGCCAACATATCATTAAAAACATCGTCCAATCAGGTAGCAACTTTTGGTCCGATGATTAAAAAAAAAAAAAAAAAACGTTGGCCCAGACTTTTTTTTTTATTGATTTGGTACGACTTGACTATCGTAAAATGTGCAATTATAGTTTTTTTTTTTTTTTAAGATAATGAGTAGCATTACTTAAAAAAAAAAAAGACGACTCAATCTATTTCCACACAGGTAACGAAGAGCCCACCACATTTGTGTCAGCATGTTCCCACTTTTGGGTATCTCTAACGATGTCTAATTTGGAATTGATCCAAATTGGGATAGTCGGGCCTTGGCAGAGATCGTACGGATTGCTATGCAAGTTTGTTCCATGTTAATGAGATGGATTCGGTAACAACTACTCAATCGGTGTCATCGATTAAGTGCTATGCCAAAAACGGAACCATCACATTTTGGTACCTATAGGTGCAAAGATGGAGGATTTTTTAATTAGTTTTTGAAGAGATTTTTTTTTTTCTTCCATAAGGAACTCTACGCTCTACTTAGTGCCATTGTAGTCCATCTCGTCATTGTTCTGCCTTCGACGTGACCACTCATTTCCCAAACTTTTAAAATTACACCCACTCTCTCATTTCCCTTACTTCATCCGCTTCTTTTGTGCCCTGCAGCACAGCGCAGCTCTGGGGTCAAGAGACAATGTTAAAATGGAAGGAATATCTCTTTGGATTGATTTTAGGCCATGAGTGCGGCTCATTGGCATTCTGATCGAGTGCAGGTAGTCCTCAAGAGAAATGTGTGTGCTCTTCTTTTGACGGGGGTAAAAAAAAAAAAAAAGGCATGTAAACGACAGCAGATCGAAGAAACAAGGACAACACAAGGCCAACAGAGAAATGGGAATTAATTATTCGAGATGAATCAAATCTGTGTTTGGAAAAAAAAATAAACTAAAAAAAATACAATAAAATGACAGATCATTTTAAATAGGCAGTGTGCATTATTTAGTGACATCTAGTGGTGACCTAACGTAACAATTTTTAAGGCATGCACACGACGGTGCTCCAGACAGACCACACTTCGCAAGGCTACCACCAATTACTAACAATGATCATTTGGAGTGAGCGAGTAGGAGCAAGAGTGGCTCACAAGAACTCGATGGCGCGGCTAACGAGCGGCTAGCGCAAGAAGCTAGCAAGAGCAAAGCAGAGGGAGACACTCAGCGACGACCATCTGCAGGCCACCTTGTTGTGGAACGGAAGCGGCGGTCGACCAATTGGGTCCGACACGAGCTGCGAGCACGACCTGTCGCTAACTATGTTAGCGAATATCTGTAGCAGAACGATTGCGACGAAACATGTCAGCTTCCTGTAGGGCGCGGCACGACCTATGTAATGTAATTAGCGATTACAAGATGAATGATTATATTTTAAAAATGTCATTGATGTGATGAAAAAAATTAATATTTTTTTATATTATTGAAATTCATAGTGGGTTTTTTAAAATGAATGAATTATTAGTTCACCACTAGATGGGGCTAATTAATACACGCTAACCCTTCAAAAATGATCCTATCTCTGATCATTTTGGAATTTTTGTTTTTAGGATTTTTTTTTTCTTGGTTATCAATAAATTTGAAAATAATAAGTATGATTTTTTGGGGGGGGCCAAAATGTAGAACATAATGAAAGCAGCCATTTTATTAAAAATATTTAAAAACTTTTTAGTGATGATTTATTAATTCAATTTATTTATCTAAGACTGAAAGGTTCAAATAAGAATAATAAATGTGTCTCTTGTTGTCATACACGTTACTGAAACGATGTTGGAAGTTCAGCTACTTATTAGCTGTGGATAAAAATGCCACTTTAGTCAGTATAAGCAGCTGCTATGTTATGAGAGAAAACACTTCCACCTAGTGGTGCTACATTGTGGTGGTATACTGTCCCCCCCCCAAAAACAACAACATCTGAACTCTCTACAATAACGCTACTATTGTTAGCATTATCTCTGACAACAAGTTCACACTGTCTGAAAATAACACTCAGCTTCAACCTTGAGAAAAAAATTATCAAATGAAGAAACATCACACAAGCCGAGCGATTTCCCTTCATATCCACCATAAGCGTTTTTTTTTGCTGACAAAGGCAGGAAAATCACAAAACGAACTCTGGAGTCATTCCTGATGTGTAAATGCACCAAAAGTCACACTGTTAGCATTTGAATGCAATCTTCTCAAAATGAAATTTCAATTAAAAATGATAATAAGATACAGCTATTAAATGAGCATCCTTGTAGCAAGCTTGTTGGAAGCGTGGCCACCTTATTTGTAAGTGAGCATTTGGATGCACAGGAAGGCAAGTCGAGAGCACCGATAATAATTGTGTCATTTTGTACCAGATATGTTATCTGTTCAAATGTTATCTACTTCTGAGAATGATGTTATGATCCGGGGTACGTTACAAAAGAAAAGTTACATTTTCAGCACTTTGGTTGTCCACATGTGACCAACTGGAAGATGCTGACCGCATTTGAAAACTGAAAGAAATGTATTCAACGATACTTGAATCAGCAGCTTTTGTCCGGAACTATTTTTAGATAATAAGGTAGACATATTTTTGGCACCATGATATAACGTTGACTCAAAATCTTCTTTCAAAATGTTCAAATACTCTTAGACTGATAGTGTTATTATTTGGCATGTTCGTGTCATTGACATTCATAGAAAGGACATATAAAACTCTGGTGATATGAAATGCTGAGAGTATGTAACGCCAAATTATAAATTAGATTTTTTTTTTATAAATAAAAAATAAAATCTACAGATACCACTGCCACATTACATTTTTTTTAATTAAAAATCCCAAATTCCAAAACTTTTTTGTTTTATTATAAAAAAATTAATAAAAAAATGCTCCTTCTCGCAAACTCTAAACTAGATTTTTTTTATATATATATATATATATATAAGAAATTTGACAAATTCTCCTACTGATGCTACATAACACCCAAATTCCAAATTTGTTTTTTTAAATTAAAAAATTACCCCTACTGATACAACTTACATTTCAAATTCCAAATTTAAGTTAAAAAAATTATAATAATTTATCTTACTAATATTAAATAACTCCCAAATTAAAATTTTGATTTTTGTTTATCTTAAAAAAAATTAAACAATTCGTATTATCTACTACTGATATTGTGTAACTTTCAAAATTTCGATTTTTTTTTTAAATACTCCTACTGATACAACTTTACTCTCAAATTCAAATTTCCCCCAAAATTTTAATTTCTCTACTAATCCTAAATAAATCCCAAAAATCAAAATTGGATTTTTTTTTTTAATGTAAACAAATCTCCTAATGATACTACATAACTCCTAAATTCCAAATTTGAATTTTTTAATTTTCAAAATGACAATTTCTCCTACCGATACTACATACAGCAACTCCCACTCTCCTTAATTAATAATCCTGTGTGTGTCTTAAGAGTGACCCCCCCCCCCCCCTTCACAATCTATCAGTCACGACTCCATTGCTGACAACCTGCTCAAAGAAAGTCAGACATCTTACCTGAATCTTTGTCCAGGAAAAGGCAGCAGTGAGTCTGTAGTAACCATGGTAACACCTGTGCGACAAAATGACAAATGTACACGAGTACAATGCTGCTGAGTCACTCCACTCACAGTACATCGACTTCATGTGAGAACAATGAGGGGTCCATTCAAAGTGGAAATTCTGTACTTGATGGGATTAACTGGTTCCCAGTTCCCACACCCACCCACATTGAGGTCCTGCACAACTTTAGATCCCCCCCCCCCCCCTTCACTGGTGTGTATGCCCACGTGATCTAGCGTCCATAACAATAACAACAAAAACACGCTTCGGCTGCAGGTCGGCGCACGTTACCTTTTTCATGGCTGACATGTTCAATTCACGACGAAGGTCACTTCCTCGCGAGGCTCTCGCACCGCCGGCTAGAGGCGATCATGTCTCCCGGCTTGTGTCCAAGATGAGGGAGGTCACTTATCCCCGCGGGGGACGCGCGCGTGGAAAGTCTGAGCGTCGGGAGGCATCCGTCTGCATGCGTGGATGTGGGAAGCGCTCGTCCAGATGTGCGCTCGACCGCCATGTTTTTCACCCCCTCCTCCTTTTAAAGTCCGCAACCACACTTGGGAGGATCTGTTGTGATGCGCTCACAACTTCTGAGCTATAAATAGTCTGACGCGCTAATACGCCTCGCTTAAACTTAAATTCAAATTCATTTGGGTAGAATTGTATTTATGTATATTTATTGTATGCTTAGTGGGCACAACATTAGGTACACTTGCACAATCATAATCTTCAATACGTTATGCTTGTGAAGATGCAGACAATATATTTTTTGTTAAAAATAACGATGGCGACAATAATAATAATCAGGGGTGTGCCCAAAAAAATCGATTCTCATTTCTCATCTCATTTAGTACGATTCAGAATCGATTTTAAATGTCCCAAAATTGATTTTATTTAAATTATTTTATACGGTCTTCTCTTTGTTTATGTGTGCCTTAATTGGGAGCACTGTTCATGTTGTACCCGATTTGGCCACTTAGGGGCAGTGTGGTTCCACGCGGTCTGATACACTGTTAAGTTGTAGCCGCATTAGAGAGTAGAAGGAAAAAGTCACAATCAAGTTATTCCAATAAAAGTAGTTTTTTTGCAGCGTGGAGCCGTTCTTTTGTGTGATAAAAGTGCCGTGAGTAGCGCGCTAATTAGCATTAGCGAGTCAGACAGGAGTAGATCTTTACGATACCTTGAACATCTATAAATTGAAGCAAAAATCAGTCAATCAAATCATTATGAAGCAAAAATCGAATCGCACACCCCAAAATCGGAATTGAATCGAATCGTGAGACATTCAGATTCCCACCACTAATAATAATAATAATAAAATGGATGTATTATTATAAAACTAATAATACACTCATTGTATAAGCACGCAAGTCTAAGTGAAAATCTTTTTTTTTAGCAAGCTTAATTAAATAAATAATGCGATTTTATTGACTTCTTCTATCTTGTGCATTTGCTAACCGCCAATCAGAGCTCCAAACACTTTCATGAAATCAAGACTGCGGATGGTATGGCAAACAATGACTTCTCAGCCATGTTGTTTGCGAGACTGAAATGCATTCAGACGTAGCATGGCGACTGACCACCCCGTGGCTACCACGTAGCTCTGCCACTGGCGTCGATCGCTTCCGTTTGCTGCCTTGTAAATCGATTCATTACTGCTCCCTCAATGTGGTCAAACGGAGGAAAAATAATTCCATTATCGTCGTCATTGGTAACAATATCGAAATATCTCCAGTGTCGAGACTGAACTCTGCCTCCCAGAGGACAACAAGCACTTTGGCGGACAAAACTGTGGTTGAAGAACGAGACGCCGTCCCGCAACAGCATGTGACCAGACTGGTGACCAGCATGAGGAGGACGTGCCATGCTGTTGCGCCTGTGTATGATTCCTCCACACGTCCACTGAGGCTCCTGATTGTTGAATGAATAAATTGTTCAATTGTCAATAATTCCATTTCAATTCTAAACCTCTGCTGCTCATCACTTTCCAACAGTTTACATTCATTGCCACGAAGCGCTGTTAAAACAAACAAATAATCCACCAGACACAAATTTCCTTACTCTTTGTGTATTTGAACTTCCTATCTATATAAGCATTACATTGTACACAAATGTAAATGAATAAATAAATGATCACAATCGCAAAAAGCCTCCAGCCTCTCTTGCTTAAGTCCATTAAGTATTTGATTGATTTGTGATTGCCGGAGAAAGAAGCAAGTGTTAACATGTGGCCATCTAGTGACCAAAATTTGCACACGCACGATAGTGCAAGTTGCAAATTTGAGACAAGATCATTTAGTTATTTATTTACGATTTTTAATACACACACACACACATATATATGTATATATGTAAAATATTGATTTATTCATTAGATGTATTTAAATTTACTGTAAGAAGCCAGTTTTTATGGAAGCGTATTGCATTCACTTGAAAAAAAGACACTTCTGTTTGTCTGACTTTTTTTTTAAGTTTTTTTTTCTGTTTTATTGAATAATTATTTTCTGTTTTTCAACATTTTGAAATAATTTTTTTCTTACTTTTGGGGGGGGGAGGCTTTGTTGTTGTGTGGTTTTTTAGAAGTATTTTCTGTTTTATTTATTGTTTTTTATTCCGTTTTTCAAAAATATTTTTTTTCTGTCATTAAAAATATATATTCTGAAAAGCAGGGGGGTATTAAAAACGGGGAAGAAATTCAGGAAAAACGGGAAAAAATACTCAGGAAAACTGGAAAAAAAATCAATAAAACAGAAAATGTTTGTCTTTACTCTTTAACCGGCGGCAGTGCGAACTGCATTGCATTCAATGTATAGCTGCTGCGCAAGCCCCAAAGTTCCTCCCTCTTTTTTGACGCATTAAAGACGAATGAAACGAGTTCGGGGGCTGCAGACTCCGCATTTAACTTCAGGACGGCGCCCACATTTCTATAAAGCTCTCCGCACATTAGAACAGCGACGCACGTCATCAACGTGACATTTCGAGGAGGGGCCGCACAAGATCGACAGGCGTGGCCCACCGGAAGTGAACGGCGTGCAGGCAGCTGCCAGGTGAGCGTGCGTGCGTGAGTGGAAGTCCCATTTGTAAAGCCTGCGTGGGTTTTGGGGACGACGAGTTTTGAAGTCTCCGGAGCCGGTCGAAGTTCACGCTTGATGTAAGCTGTTTGGCACGACAGCGCGTCATCACGGCTCATGGCGCTTAATACGTCATCGACGTCATACTATGAGGTCAATCAAGGGCATTGTAAATTGATTGACACTCGCTTTAAGCACTTGACTGTAGCTATCATGTTGTTGATAATCATGTATGTCGCGTTGCATTTGCTGAACAGCTAGCATGTTTTTTTTTGTATTTGGAAACGGCAGACGATGTGTGTGTGCTGTTCAAACGCTGCTGTTTTTCGTTTTAGATTGGCTCCCTCTTGTGCAGACACCATCGAGCCCTGCATCATCATGGGGAATATGAACTACCGTCCCTCAGCAGGTGCATCAAATACAGAAAAGTAACACACAATTGTTTTGTTTAAAAAAAAAAAAAAAGTTTTTTAATCACATTTAAAATCCACATTTTTTATTTTTTATTTTTGGGTTGCAAGACCAAATCACAGATTCAGGAATGTGACAATTGATGATAAAATGGCACATATTTTGCATTATAAAATAAAATGGCAGGTCAAGTAGGCAAATCACTCTTAAATACTGCGGTAGTGACTGCACAGAATAAAATAACACAAAAATCGGATGACATTTAAAAGATACTATCAGAAACTTTTGAAAGCATATATGAGAGAGTTATTAAGTGAGAGAAATCGAGAGAGGACTTTTGCTTACCAGTCCTCCCTTCTCCTCTAGATTTCTTCCAAACTCCCGCAATGCCCTCGGAGGTCGATCTGACAGCCATGGCCTTATCCTCGAGATACCCTCACAGGTCGCAGACGCCCTCACTGGAAATGGCCGCCCACGCCTCCCTCAGCACCACCTTGGCAGTAACGGACTGGGCGCAGCGGCTGTCCCCCCCCTCCGAATGGGCCATCTTGAGCGTAGACGGCGTCAAGACTCCCAACGTGAGTGGCGACGTGGCGGGCCGCGACGACGCCCCGGCGGTCAGTCTGTGCAGCCTGACATCGCAAAATGCGTCCAGGGCGTGGCCTCTGGAGCAGAGCTGGCAGGAGAGCGACAGCGGGCTGGAGGCGCCGGCCGCGGCCGAGAGGTCCGGGGAGGAGCTGAGTCAGGCCTTGCTGGGCCTGATGGAGCGCCATCGTACCTCCGTGGGCCTCAGTCTCGGCGGCGACGCTACGGCAGAAGCTGTAGGTAGGCCGTGTCTTTTATTGCCGCTGGATTGTCTCTGTGATTCGTTTCCTTGTACCAAAACCATGCCCCAAAAAAATTGGTTATTTTCTCCAAAACAATCCTAAAAGTTGGGTCAAATTGACCTCATTTAGTTTATTTTTTATTTTTATCTAACTGTTTTTAGAGTGTGCCTTGTCTTCACGCACAAAAAAACTAGGTAGCTCTTACCTTGGTTTGGGTTATTTTGACCTAACAAATTCGGGTTTACATTTGATTTGGGCTGAGGAACTGAAGCTTTTTGACAGTTTTGTGTACTGAAAATGAGGTCAATGTTGGGTCAAATCCTCAACCCAGTTACTGCACTAAATAACCCCCTTTTAGACCCAGCACTAAATTGAGCTATTCCACCCAATTGGGTTACTTCGGACCCAGCAGTTTTAACAGTGATATGAGTTTTTCAAGTTCAAAAATCAAATTTTGGTAAAAAAAAAAAGAAAAAAAAGTCGACCCGCTACTTGTGTGTCATTTTCACCCAAAACTGGGTTGTGAAAATTGGGTCAAATTGACCCAAGTAGCAATTGGTTACATTTTTGACCATCTTTTTTCTTTTTTTTTAACCTGGCAGTTTTAAACAAAAAAAGTACAAAGAGCAATTCATTATCTTGAAATAAGGCTCGTATCGGCCCAATACGGATACCTGGTGTCGGTACTCGGCCGTCCCCAATTAACTCATTTGCTCCCAAAAACAAATAAATAAGTTATATTTTAAATATTACTATGCTCCCAAAGACGTATTCATAATTTTGTTGAATGTTTTTGTTATGCTAGAGCATACAGAAGGCTTTGATGCAGCCTCTGAACTGCAGAGAACAGGTGGAGCAATGGTCGTTATTACAAAAACGGCCAGCAGGTGGCAGCAGAGTATAAGATCAACCAGGGCCGTGTTGCAAAAAAGCTCTTTCCCCCACTGTTTTAAACAGAATTTCGAATAATGATGAAACTTAGCTCTATTCTAATGCTAACAGATAGAAATGTACTTTTTTTTTCCTGATGAAAGAAGAGACTCTAATCTTTCTTTCGGCAGGTTCCATGTTTTTATAGCAATAGAGCAATATATTTTGTGGGCCTTGCAAAATCAGTCAAAATCCAGTGAAACAGCCTGGAGCGAAGGGGGGTTGCTTCAGTGAAAATGGCTATGAGTGAATGAGTTAATGACATTTGCATTCATTTCAATAGGGAAACATGATTTAGGATTATTGTGAGTGTGGTCGTGGAGTGAATTGAATTGGTAAGACAAGGCACCACGGTCCAATAATAATAATAATAATAATATAAAAACAAAAATTGTGTCAGTTTTGGGGGGCTGGAAGTGAATTCAGGAATTGTAATTATTTATATTTGCCACAAGATGGCGTCAAAGCACTCCCAAAGTTACAGCTCACTTCAACAAAGCTGTTACTGCTTTGGCCTGAAAACAAAACAAAATAAAACAATATACATGTGTAACTGCCAAAGCGCAAATATAGCTGATGTAATGTTGTCTTTCGTTTGACGGCCAACTTGTAGCAGCTGAATCAACAGTGCACCAGCTGCAAGTCGTGCACGCCATTGTATCCTCATTTCTATCCATTTGTCTCAGTCAAGCAAATTGTCAACAATTTTATCAAATACGTCCATTCATGTTTTCTATAAATAACTTTTTTTAGCGATGATGTCACAAAAACTTTCCTGTACTGAAAACATGACTTTGCAAAGCCCTTCAATAGGATTTTTTTTCTTTTTCCTTTTTTTTCTCGTGATGCTGATCAGTCAACTCACGTTTGTAATCAATCATTTTTACATTCGCTTCATCCTTTCAGAGCTGGTCCGACAACTGATAGCAGAGAGAGACAAACTAGCTGAGGAAGTGAACAGCCTGCGAGAGACATTAAATGTGAGTTCTTTGTTGTTTTTTGGCTTGCTTTTGCCTCGAGAACACTTCTTTCTCAAGATGATCACTCCCCTTTTTTTCTTTCTTTTTTTTAAAACTGCCATAAATTCATTAAAAAAAAACTAAAAGAATATTAAAAATTAGGAGCAACAGGCTATTAAAAATTTTTGGGGGTACGTTTAGAACAGATATATAATTTGTGATAATCGTGAATTAGTGAAGTCATGCGATTAATTACGATTAAAAAATGTAATCGCCTGACGCCTCTAATTTTTTATCTTTTTTTTCTTCTTTCTTATTTTTTAAATAATTGTAATAATTTTTTTTATAATCTTTTTTTAATAAAAGATTATCAAAGACTAGGAGTGTCAGGTGATTACAATTTGTAATCATAATTAACTCATTCACTGCCATTGACGGCAATAGACGTCAATTCATTTGAACTATTTCTATTAGTTTCACATTTTTTTCCACTTTTGTTAACAAGAGTATGAAAACCTAGAAAACATTTAGAACAGATATAAAATTCGGGATTACTCTAGTGAATTCACTGTGATTAATTACAATTAAAAAATGTAATCGCCTGATGCCCCTAATAAAAAAAAAAAGAAGAAAAAATATATTATTAAAAAGTTAGGGGCGTCAGACGATTACATTTTTTAAATGGTAATTAATCGCATGACTTCAATAGTTAACTCGCGATTTATCACAAATTTTATATCTGTTCTAAATGTACAAAACATTTTTTTTAGGTTTTTATACTGAAAAAATGTGAAACTAATAGCAATAGTTCAAATGAGTTTTTGACGTCTAGCGCCGTCAATGGCAGTTAATGAGTTAATCACATGACTTCACTCACGATTTCAATCACAAATTTTATATCTGTTCTAAATGTACAATAAAAAAATTCTAGGTTTTCATACTCTTGTTTGTTAACAAAAGTGGGGATTTTTTTTTTTTTTAACTAATAGAAATTGTTCAAATAAATTGTTGACGTTTTTTAGCCGTCGATGGCAGCGAACGAGTTAAATGACAACCCCCCCCCGTGCCTTCTCCCCTATCAGAACGAGAAGGTTGAGTGGCAGCAGTTCCAGATGGACCTGCTGGCGACGGTGTCGGCGGCCGACCGTCTGCGCTGCGACTCGGAGCAGGCGCTCGGCAAGCTCCAGGACGACCGCAAGAGTTTGCAGGACGAGCTGGCCGAGGCGCACGCCAAGCAGCTGGAGACGCTGCGGGAGCTGGAATGTCTGCGCTCCCAACACACCGACGTGTGGTTCAAACTGTCCTCGCTGGAGAAGAAGCGGCAGAAAGTGGACGGGAGGCTCGTGGAAGACCGAAGCAACCCCGCGGAGGGCGATGAGATGAAAATGAAGTATTTCGTGGAGGAATTGGACGTGGAGAGTATTCCGAAACAACAAGAGGAGTGCGAGGCTAATGAAGAGAAGGACGCAAAAAGATCAGCAAGCTCACAGCTGACGGCCAAAGGTATCGGGAAGGCGTACGTGGACGCGCTGGAGAAGAAGAAGAACGGAGGCGGGCGCGATCCCAGGAGGATTTTGATGTCATCTGAAAGATCTTTGTAAGTGAAGCTCCCGCCTGCAAAATGCTTTTATCATGATTTTGTTTGCGCTTTTCTGTTCAAAGCCGCACATTTAATTGACATTGAGGGTGTTAAATTTCCAACGGTGATTTTTCACTGCAGGTGTCGCCCACGATAAACTGGGCAAGCAAATCTCATGTAACATTTGAAAGATTTTCTCCCACAGGAGTCTGTCCCGTATTCCGTTGCCGGTTGACTCGTGTCACAATAATGACGCCATGAAAACAAGCTCAACGTTGCCACAATTCAAGGTACAGCACATTCAAGTCTGAAATTAGCCCAGTTAGCAGTTAGCTAGCAGTTAGCCCATGTTTCTAACTTCTTTTTTTAATCGGTAGAAAGAAGAGACAACACAAGGGAAGAAGACGTCTCACATTTTAAGGCGCCAGGACAGCTGGACAAGTTGTCACACGGGTAATTTGTTTTTTATTTTTATTTTTTGTTTTGATGTTGTTGTTTTTTGATAGTTTTTTTTTTTTTTTTTTTTTCACACGGTTAATTTTAAAACTCCATCAGGAACAAAATATGTCATTGAACATGCTTACACAGCGCCAGAAGGAGCAGTCCAATGATTTGAATTGATGCATTAAATCATGAAGCACAAACTGATTTATTCTGTTGTCATAAAAGTACAATTTTATAGAGTGCTATTTTTATTATTCTGATTCGTTGGTTAGTTCACTTTTTTTTTTTTTGCCAACGAGTGACTAATTAAAAACAAATATGAGTCATGACCTAGTGACCTTTTCCAGTGTTAGTGGAGACTTCCGGAGATGTGGAAACTTCTGCCATGGCAGATGTTCCCTCCCAGCCATCCGCACCGCAAATGGATGTCACATGCACAAAGCCACCTCTGGGTAATTTATCCATGTTACCCCGGAGAGCCAACTATTTCAATACAAACACTTTTTTTTTATTTTTTATAATTCAGGAAGTGTCAGAAAAGTTGTAGGACTTGTCATAAAGACGTCTCGTTTAAACGTGTATTTGGTGTGACACTTTTTTTGTTGTTCATTAGTTGCAGCAAAACAAGATGAAGACCCGCCCTCAGATGCCGTCAAGTGAGTGCTGTTTTTATTCTTAACTCATTCACTGCCATTGACGGCTATAAACGTCAAAAATTCATTTGAACTATTTCTATTAGTTTAACATTTTTTCCACTTTTGTTAACAAGAGTATGAAGACCTTTTTTTTTTTATTGTACATTTAGAACAGATATTATATTTGTGATTAATCGTGAGCTAACTATTGAAGTCATGCGATTAATTACAATAAAAAAAATATCGCCTGACGCAAAAAAAAAGATTATTAAAAATTAGGGGCGTCAGGCGATTACAATTTTTAACCGTAATCAATCGCATGACTTCACTAGTTAACTCACAATTAATCACAAATTTTATCTGTTCTAAATGTAAAAAATGTTTTCTAGGTTTTCATACTCTTGTTAGCAAAAGTGAAAAAAATGTTAAACTAATAGAAATAGTTCAAATGAATTTTTGACATCTATAGCCGTCGATGGCAGTGAATGAGTTAATTAATTGTATTTGCATCTATTAATGTCTGACAGGCTATTAATACATTTGAATAAGACGTGTAGTTCATAATTTGATGTCATTTGCATATTATGAGGATACATACATAAAAATAAAAATAAACAAATTTTGACATAATTTGCAGACCTCCGGATATACCCCGCGCACCGTTGCGGCGTTTCGGGAGCACAAGAAGGACCCTGCTGACCCAGTGTCAGAGTTCCACTGAAGGCTATCAGGTTCGAGAGCGCGCACTTTCCTCTTTTCAAACGGCAATCAGGCAGTGTAGTCCCAGTTACACTTACACTTTTTATTTTTTTTATTTTTTTTTGCTTACAGCACATTGAGATCACCAACTTCAGCACCTGTTGGGAGGACGGTTTGGCCTTCTGTGCCTTGTATCATAAATATCTGCCTTCTCTCATCCCTTACAACAGCCTCAAACCGGCAGCCAAGGTAGGAGACATTCAAGATTGCAATAGAATCAATACAAGATCATTTTATTATTATTATTATTATTCAGGGCTGGGCGATATGGCCCAAAAACAAAACCTCAATTATTATTATTTATTTTTTTAATAAACTTTAAAATTGCCACAATTAAGTATTTGGTAGCTATTGTAAACCACCCATCCAGCATTCTGCCACAACTCGCAATAACTGGATGTAGCAGAACATAAAAACAACAGCTTTTAATAATAAGCTAGAAGACAAAATTCAATTTCACGATTCGGCAAATTTTCAAAATGGCGATTAATCAAATTAATTCAATGTATTGCCCATCCCTATATTATTATTATTGATTTATTTATTTTTATTTTATTTTATTTTTTTAATATCATTTAAAAATCTCCCCGTCTACTCCCCTCCCCAGAAGAAAATTCAAATTCACGATTCAGCAAATTTTCAAAATGACAATTAATCAAATTAATTTGATTTATTGCCCAGCTATATTATTATTTTCATTATTATTATTACTTTAATTTTTTTTTTTTTTAATGATTTTAAAATGTTCTACTCCCCAGAAGGAACATTTGGATCTTGCTTTTAGGACAGGAGAGTCCAGAAGACAAAATTCAATTTCACGATTCAGCTAATTTTTAATGATTTGATTTTCAAAATGACAATTAATCAATCACGAATTTGATTCATTGCCCAGCTGTATTATTATTATTATTATTATTATTATTATTATTTTGATTATTATTATTATTATTGTTACTTTATTTTTTTTATTTTTTTTTAATGATTTAAAAATGTTCTACTCCCCAGAAGGAAAATTTGGATCTTGCTTTTAGGACAGGAGAGTCTGTTGGTATCGCAGCCACTCTGGTGAGGCTTTATTCACAGAAACATTATGAAATATGTTGTTAAATCATTTTCTTGGCTTTATAACCTCTGAGCTTGATAGTTGGAATGCATGACATTGAACAAACCTCCAAACATGTCCAGCTTTTCCAGAAAGCTAATGTGGTTTTTGTTTGCGCTTTTTCATGGTGACCGCGCGTCAGTCAATGGAGGACATGCTGAAGGACGACGGTCCAGACTGGCGCAAAGTTCAGTGTTACGTCGAAAGCATATTTCATCACTTTGAGGTGGAGCTACCAAACACGCAAGGCGTTGACCGTGCACCTGCTGTATGACTGGAATGTATCGTTTTAAGGAGCCGCGCACACAACTCGTGCACCGGCCAGCATGCCTCGTAACGCCCCGGCAGAAGACGCTCCACAGTGTTTTGTTTTTTTCCCCTGATAACGTTGCTCACACTGGGTGAGGCGGCCAGGTTTGTTGCACTGACTACTTTTTTTTTTTTTTTTTGAACAGAACTGATCACCTGCCATGCAACTGCTTTTCATGTTTGCTTTGGTGGCCTTAGAAGCACTGGTTTGCACTTTATTTCTTTTTAAAGAAAATGATCACTTTAAAGGAGGCTGTTTTTGAAATTGGGGGGGGGGGGGCACTGTTGTCGTTTTAACGTGTTAAGCGTCATCATCTACTGTAATGGTCACGTTCATTGCCTGCATGCAGCCACACTTAAGACATGAACTGAATTTTTGCTGTTAAGGTTGTTTTCTTTTCTTTTTTATCGCATCCATCTGAGGAGCATCTTAAGTTGTTGTTCCCTGAAGATTTAATGCATTAATAAAGATATATTTGAACACTGTTCAGTGATGCTGTTTCCACTAGTAAAATATATATAAAAAAAAAAAAAAGGACTTCAGGTAACAAAAAGTGTCTACATCTGCTGCCATGTCAAATGTTGTCCATTGAAACTTGAGCATTCAATTGTGACTTTATTCTTTTAAAAATAGCTGATTAGGTAATTTAAGAAGAAAAAAAGGACAAAAAAATTAGCTGTTTAACAAAACATTTTATTTTTGCTTCGCTGCATGGAACAGAACAAACGATACAACAAAGCATTAAAATATAACTCTTAAGATTGTCCTAATTTAACGAGAAAACAGTTGTATATTTTGGGGCGAGGGGGGGAAAAAATTCTACAATGCTGTTTAATCTCAAAGTTGAGAAAAATTGAAAGAACAAAAATGACCAGTATTCGTTATTCATTTGAATTTGTGTGTTGGTGTTCAAAGGAAACTTCTCCCAAAATACACAAAACAATTATTTATTTGCATACAGTATACAAAATCATGTGGAAATTGAGTGCATGGAAATGTTTAAATACAAAAGCCTGCTGACAAGTATGTTTTTAAAAAATAATTAGCTCCATGAAATTACATTATTGGTGGAACACATGGTTTTCTACACAATGTAACATTTTAAAGATGGAAAAATGACATTTTCATTTTGATGCAAGAAAATGGTTGTTTGCCTCCGTTTGCCCTGCGATTGGCTGGCAACCAGTTCAAGTGTGTAGCCCGCCTACTGCCCGAAGCCAGCTGGGATAGGCTCCAGCGACCCTTATGAGGACAAGCGGTTGAGAAAATGGATGGATGGCTCTCTTATGAGGCTGGAATGGCGCCCCCTATAGGAGGTGTTGATAGAGGCGGCAGGAGCAGAGACTTGAGTTTGGCTGACATGGCTGCTATTTCAGGGTCTTGGCTTTCATACATCTTGACCAATCGGGCAAACTTCAGGACACCTTTAATGAGAAGCAGACCTTTTAATTAGGCAAAATTCACAAGTTGAGAGCCATTTGACACATTTTACCTGCATTCCAACTTCAAGTCTCACATAAATGGGACTAATCTCACCTTCTCCTTCGTTGTTGAAGCCGTATGCTTTGATGACTTCCTGTTGAATCAGCGTCGCCACGGGGAGCACCAGCTGGAGCATCTTGCCCATGTCGTTGCACGCGCTCTCCCGTGCCTCTTCCATCCTCACAGCATTTTCCGGCACAGAGAAGGCCTGGATCACCTCACAGAGCACCACTGGGACACACACAAACACACGCCTGATTGTTATTATTTTTTATTCTTGAGTTATATTGATTCCGTTAAGGATTGGCCTGCTTGAGTATTTAAGTAGCACTAGTAATTTTAAAACTAATTATTTTTCATTCATGTAGTATGCAGTATGTTACCTCTGGTCTGCTCGGCAGTCAGGGTGGGCTGTTGTGCTGGTGCAGAGGCCATGCCTGGAAAGAGACTAGGAAGAGAAGACAGGAAATTAAAATGTATACTGTACAATACTGTAACTCATCATCATCATCATCATAATAATGGAGGGGGGGGGGGTGAATTTGGTCGATTACGTAAGGTTAACGACGATATCGAGTTCGTCATCTGTTCTGTGGAAACGTCACATCACTTGTCTAGTGTGCTTAAATTGAAAGACGGGCTTTAGTTTGCGTTGGTGTGACGTATTGACAATGTGTAACGTGAATGTTTGAAAAGCAAATAGTGATCACGACCACAATTAGGTGTGGTTTGAATTGATGTCTCGGCGATGTCTCTTGAATCTTATTCTAACAACATATGAGGAATTTACCATATAACGTGTGTTGATAACACATAAAACCCTACAAAATGTAGCATATTAGCATCAAACTCACCACAACGATGAAAACAGACAAGCCAAAAAGCACCGTGCACCGACGGCACTGATTCGCGACAGTCGTTTTGCGACAGCAGCCAGTTCTGCTTTCAGGCAATCGCGCCAGATAACGTAAACAACGTCAAAGTAGTGACGAGGAAATGTCACTAAAACGAGGCTACGTGGCTGTCAAAGCACATTTGTGAACGTTGGCGGTGTCGATGGGCTGTATGGATGAAGCTTTAGCGGCTACGGACACATAGAGAGTGACTTGTTTACTTTCCCCAAATGGAGCGGAGGCTTGCAGATTTCAGGGCTCGGCGACAGGCTAATAAAAGGGCTTCCAGTCGAGATCAGTTCATCTCCTCTGTTCTTTCAACTCGCCTGGAAGAGCCTTCAGCACACACTGATGACCAAAATTTAGACCACGGCTCCTCAAAAGAGGTGAATACTTCACCTTGTACGTTGTTTCTCCAGGTGTTTCAAGCAGTCGAAGAAGCTCTCCACAAATTCAATATTGTTGTTTTAAATGAGACATGTTTTACATGTTCACTATTTTAATCATTCCACATTTTGACTGTGTTGTGCTTTTATCAAAAATACACGAAGGATCAAGAATTGTAGTAAGTACACTTAAATTGGGTGTTTTTGCCTTGCTGAACTCCGAACACAAGCAGTTCGTTGCCATGGCGACAAGTTGCAGAGCTACTGTGCTGTATTTTGTACCCCCAAAGCTAAACAAGCTAATTTACGTGTCACAAGAGCGGCAACTAAAACAAATATTGTAATAATGAATTAATCTGCCAGTTATTTTGTCCAAAACAGGACATTATTAGCACCATTTAACATAAATGAACAATGATTCACTTACTGGTTTTGGTCTATCTTGTCAGTAAGTAGGCAAAAAATCTTGATCATTGTCTTCCCAAAGCAGATGTTTGCAAATGTATTATTTTGCACACACAAAAAAAGATAATTATTCTGCTTTCCATGGAGGACAACTGAAATGAGAGGATTCTTGTGTTCCTGCAGGCCGGTAGGGTCGCGGAGAGCTCGTGGGGAAGATGGCTGGTCACGAGAAGATGCCACTTTTCCAACATCACTCTGCTCAAAGTCCTCCTCTGGGTGGTCCTGCTCGGCTTTTTCGTGGAACTGGAGTTCGGCTTGCCCTTCTTCGTCGCCTCCCTCTTCTACTGGCTGTACGAGGGACTCCGCGACCCGGATGAACGGGAGCCCGGGGAGATGAGCGCTTATTCCGTCTTCAATCCGAACTGTCAGCCGCTGCTGGGCGCTCTCACCGCCGAGCAGTTGGAGGCGGAGATGGGCTACAGACCCCTTGTAAACAGTTGAAATGCTTGTTCAACTGTACTGTAAATGTTGACTTGAGAATTGTAATTGCAGTGTTTGTTGATGTTATTAAATGTCATTTGTCTATTGACGGTTATTTCCATTATTGTTTCACATTTGTGGTAATGTGATGGATGTGTCATTATTCAGGAAAATTTGATATTTTTTTAACCTAGGGTTTTAAAATGCCAAATCATTTAATGTGGCTGCCTCACACTGGAGATGTTCTGGGTTCCAATATGGGCTCACACTCCAGCAATATTAGGTTAATAGTCGCAGAAAGGAAAGAAAATAGTCCTGCTGTATACTTTTTCTTTTTTTTTACCAACTGGAAAAATATTAATGGTTTTGCAAGTTCACCGACTGTACACAAGGGGCACTGTCGCATTTTCACGGAGCAAGGCGCCTGTTTAAAAACAAGAGCGTTACCGTAATTTCACTTCCGCATTTGTTGACTAGTCTACAATCAGTAGTTTTAGTGTTGAATGAGCCCTGTACTAACACTCACGGGGTCATATTTCCTAATATTATTACAAAGTGAAATAAAATGGTGGTTATTTGGGATTTAAAGTACTTTATTGAACGACAAATACAACTATTGCACTTGTGAAGTGGTTTCAAACTGGTATTATCTTGTCGCTCACTGTCTGCTCTTTGGACCATAGGTGTTTTGTTTTCTGGCTCCATTTCAAATTGCTGTACGACAGCTGTTCATAATTGCACGCTTTTTCTTGTGCATATGCCGACACCAGTAAGTATTCCTGATACTTTGCTACTTTATTCATGTGTTAAGTGTTTCTAAAGCAAATAAACGTCACATGCTAGCTTGAAGCTTCCCGTTTAAGTGCACAGCTGTCAGTCCTTCGTTAAACATCTTGCCTGTCTATTATAAATGTATTGTACATGTTAGACACATTCATAGCGCGTGTGTTTCGCTAAATTGTATTATATGTGACGTTTACATTCAGTATGGCCACACTTCTATTGTTTTAAGTACAGTAGATAAGGCATTGCAATACTTTATGAATACTTTAGTAGTATGGTCACGTGTGTATTGTATACTTCAGCAATGTCAGGAAGTCCTGCTGTGGTCCTTCGCTTGGTGGCCTCCGCTTACAGTGTGGCTGAGAAAGCTGGAGACATAGTGAGAAAAGTGCTTCACCGTGGAGACCTTGGCATCGTGGAAAAGGTGAGGGATTGGCCCATAGATATGTCTATAATGAGACTAATTTGTCCTTTTTTGCATGTAGGAGGGGGCCCATGATCTGCAGACACTTGCGGACAGACTTGCACAGCAGAGCATCTGTGCTTCGCTGTCCAGACGCTTCCCAAAAATCACCATTATTGCCGAGGAGGTGAGTGTTTTTTATTTTTTTGTGCTTCCTCCATATTCCAAACACCTGCATGTTGCGTGTCTATGTGCCTGGTCCAGTTCATCTGCCACCCCATTGAGGACGATCTCTAGATAATGTATGCATTTATAACCATATTCATATGAAACCCGTGCAGGAACTCCCAGCTGAGGAGATTACGGAGGACCTGATTGAAAACGGCCAGGCAGAAGAGATCCTTAAGGAAGTCTGTCCGGCTGAATATAGTGAGCTGAAAGAGGAGGAGGTAACAAGCAGTACATTTTCAAGCATCATTTGTGACTGGGTTGTTAGTTAAAAGCAGTTTTCTGACGTGAATGCAGTTTTTGTGATGTTGCCTTTTATACACTGTAACAGTGGCTTGGACATCTGCATTTCTTTCTTGATTGTAGTTTCGACAGGATATTATTGACTTTTTGAAGTGAAATGATAATGTTAAAATTGGTATACTAGCAGACATTGGGTCAGTTTTTTTTCTTCTGTTTCTGTCTTTTGAAAATATTAGCTAGTTGTGTGGGTGGATCCAGTGGATGGCACAAAGGAGTACACTGAAGGTGAGTACATCTTATATACAAATAATGAGGGTAAATGATGTGATTTATTGACCCGTACCGGCGACAAATGCAATATCTTGAAACTAAATGCAAATTTCATGAATTATGGACCAAGGGGAAGAACATATTTTGTAAAAAATACTCTACTAATCATTTAACTATCAGAATTCAGAAACGTGTGTGATTGTTTTTTTTGTTTTTTTTAACCACACATATTGTGTTTAGATTCACATTTTAGGTTGTTACTAATTAACATTATAATTTGTGATTTTTATAATTTTTATTAGTAGTATTAATTATGTTTTAGATTTTATCTGGAATTAAAATGTTTAAAAAAAAAAAACCATGGTAGTTAACATCAAGTATTTTTTTCCCCTTTAGTCACCTGCCTGAGAGATTTAAAGTATTTTACTCAATTGAAATAATATTATTAATGTTAAGCATTTTATGAATCGTTTTTATTAACATTGGAATTTTCAGTTATTAAAAAGTGTGTTTTTTAACCACACGGTTCGTTTACATTATATTATTTATTTATTTTTAACTATCTGTAATTATTAATGTTAATTATATTAGTTGTTTTTAGACTTTATTTTTGTTAAAAATATAATAAATTATAAAAAAAATTAAATTATATATTGTGCATTTACTTCTTTTTTTTTGTTTGTTTTTTAATTGATGATTGAAATGACCAAGTGTTTATTAATCATAATATACGACATGTTGCTGCACACTTCAGGTCTCCTGGATAACGTGACGGTGCTGATCGGAATCGCCTACGCAGGCCGACCAATTGCAGGTGTCATCAACCAGCCTTTCTACAACTACCAGGTCCAGACCAAACCAATTGCTGTCGCTCTCTTTCGGCGACCGCTTTACTCAAAGAGCTCGTCTGTCGTCAGCTCGGGCCAGGGACGCGTTTAGGGAGAACCATGTGGGCGATGCGGGGGCTGGGCGCCTTTGGAGTCGAGATGCAAGAAGATGCGGACAACAAACGCATTGTGACCACCACCCGTTCCCACAGCAGCAAGCTTATAACGGATTGTGTCAATGCGATGGAACCTCACGAGGTTATAAGAGTGGGCGGGGCAGGGAACAAGGTAAGATGGCTTCCTTTTGCCGCGCTTCAATGGACTTTTAAGCTCTCGTTTCAGAAACAAAGGGAGTTATGTAACTGTAAACGACTCGGGGGGTCAATAAAAGGACATATCTCAATTGATATACTCCATTTTGTTTTTGTTTTATTATCAATAATTGTCAATAAGTCAACAGTGAGCTATCTGTCTGCAGATCATCCAACTTATCGAAGGCAAAGCGTCCGCTTACGTCTTTGCAAGTCCAGGAACCAAGAAGTGGGACACGTGCGCTCCCGAAGTCTTTCTGCACTGTTTTGGCGGTACGAAAAACATCACTTTTGGATTCAGCATTTTTTTTTATCCAGCTTCTAATTGACTCGAACGTGTTATTTGGTCTACCAGGTAAACTGACGGACATGCATAATAATCCGTATCGCTATGACGCCGAGGTGAAGCGCGCCAACTCCGCTGGCGTCCTGGCGACGGTCAGGAACCACGAGTACTACGTCAGCAGAGTGCCTCGGGCGGTGCTCGAAGCCCTCAAGTCCGACTGAGGCTGGTCTGTCACTCGTATGTGGTACTCGGACAACACACAAGACACTTGCATACATTTTAAATTGAATGCCAGAGGAGTAAGTCAACTTAATTTGTTTGAATAAATATTTACTCTCAATCTTAATACGTATGAGTTAAGTGATTTTTTATTTATTTATTTATTTATTTATTCATTTTTAACACTACTGACAAAATAATAATGATATTCAGCGTTCAGGTGAAATTTTAATAGTTTAATACTTTGACATCTGGGAACTGTTTTAGAGAAGGGATGTCTCCAATTGTTGTAAAGTAAAACATTGGTTCCATTAAAAATGCAATATAATACAAAAACTATTTAAAAATGTTCAAATCAATTATAAATTAAGGAAAGATATACTTATAAAAACCTTACAATATGTATTATTGTATATAACATCAGTGAGAAGTACAACAAAAAATGGAGTCAACTTTAAACATTTCTTGACAATAATATGTTAAACATGACATTGTGATTAATATTAACTTGTGGAACACGAGTTCTGAAGCAAAATCCAGCCGTTTTTATCCATCTCAGGGAGCGGCCATTTTGCCACTTGCTGTCGACTGAAGATGACATCAATGTTGCTCAGGGCTCAGGCAGTGGCCAATCACAGCTCACATGTTTTCTGAAGCTGAGCTGTGATTGGCTGTTACCTGAGACCTGAGCAACTGTGATGTCATTTTCATGCAAAATGGCCGCCCAGTGAGATGGATAAAAACGTCTGGATTTTGCTGCTTAACTCATATTCCACTAACTCGATATTAACAAGAATACCATATTTAGACCAGTGGGGCTGCATAGAACACATTGCCCCCCCCCCCCCAAAAAAAAAATTGGGGTTGACTTTTCCTTTAAAATTACATTACAATCCAGTTGCTTTCATTTCTACTGGATACTCGGTCTTGTTTCTCTTATGTAGCACAAAAGAGCACACGAACCAGGCAGAGGTGATGCCCACCATTAAACTAACAACCGCCACAACCACCAGAACCCACCACAGCGGCTGGGAGGCCGCGCACTCGGGTACAAACGCGGCCGTCGTGTCAACTGGCGACGCCGTGGTGCGGGAGGCGGGGCCGGCGGGCGTCGTCGTCCAAGGCGGACGAGGCGCACTGTTGACTTTGGTGAAGATGAAGGGACTGGCCTGTTGGTGGGAGGGTCAGCCGATGATGTCATAATTGACCTGACCGAATGTCAAGCGAAATAAAGATGGATGCTCTTTGCACTCGTACTGTACCTCAGTGGGACAACGAATCTTGGAGCGGTCATATGTGAAGTTGTTATAAGCCTGTTTGTGGCCTACAGGCTCCAACTGTAAAAAAAAAAAATAATAATAATTAAATACACTGTAAAAAAAAAAGAAGAAGTAATATTTACTTTGTTCGTGCCTTAAGTAGCTTTTTTTAAACTGGTAAAATGTCCTCAAAACTCTCCTTGTAAAATGTACTTCGAATTTCAGAGTGAAAAAACGTCACTATGTTTTTAAAGTAATTATTATTATTATTATTATTTTTACAGTGTATAGGAAATTGGCAATATTTCTTTGAGCGGACGACTCGCCATGTTGTTCCACAGCGCGACGGCCATCTCGGCATGAGCTCGCTCACTGATGTGAAAACAATCCACGGAGAAGAAAGTGGCGTCTGCCTCCCCGACCTAAACAAAACAACACCGCACTTACTCGTACAATTGGGATGAATCGTTATTATTATTTTCCAAATGTATTTTTCATTTACTTACGCCAATATAAGGGATGAAGGAATTGTGTAAAAATGGTTGAAGAACAACAGCGAAGTCTTCTTTCGCATCGTAACGAGACCCAGAGATAAGATTACGGATTTCAGTCTATAAAGAGGGAAAAGGAAGTTAGCGAAAAAAGAGAAAAGAAAAAAAAAATACTGTTTTCATATACCTGGTATTCAAGATTGATTTGTTTCATCTCCTCTATCTCTGGGGAGTATTCGGTTGGGTTGATAACACAAGGACAGGAAGTTCTGCAAAGGAAGAAAAAAACAAAACATAAAACCACTTTACTGGCTGTTAAAGAAAAGAAAATCAAACTATGCAAATTTTCCAAACCAACCTCTGCAGCAAAGAGCATCCCAGAGTGTTTTTCTTGACTTGTTTTAATGTGTCAATCTGCATTATCTCCACTAGGTTGACCAACAGCCTGGGTACCTGCACACGCACAATTATTATTATTATTATTATTTCGATACTTTCTTCCTGGCTTTCGACCGTCCTAAACCCTCCTTTATGTAGACTTTTTTTTCCCTCCCCAGGTCCATACTGTGCCCCCCCCCCCCTTTTTTTTTTAGATGGGTTTTGACTGACTGCGAAGACAAATTCCTTGTGCGTTTTTACATATTGGCCAATAAATCAGATTCAGATTTCGAAAGACAGTGGACAAGTAGATTTGTAGTATGAATGCAACTCACCTCTTGGTAAAGTTTGTCCAAAGCAAGCATCAAATTGTGACTGTAATTACTAGGTGACAGATTGTTCTGCAGAAAACACAAAGTTGAAGTTACACGACCGTACCATACCGTAAGATCATCTTTAACATTATATTAGCGTGGAGGCCATTTTTAACTCATTCACTGCCATTGACGGCTATAGACGTCAAAAATTCATTTGAATTATTTCTATTAGTTTAACTTTTTTTTTTTTTTTTTTTTTTTTTTTACACTTTTGTTAACAAGAGTGTGAAAACCTAGAATTTTTTTTATTGTACATTTAGAACAGATGTAAAATTTGTGATTAATCGTGAGTTAACTAGTGAAGTCATGCAATTAATTACAATTAAAAAATTAATAATCTTTTCATTTTTTTTAAATCGCGTCAGGCGATTACAATTTTTAATTGTAATCAACTCACGATTAATCACAAATTTTATATCTGTTCTAAATGTACAATAATTTTTTTGAGGGTTTCATACTATTATTAACAAAAGTGGAAAAAGTGGAAAACTAATAGAAATAGTTCAAATGAACTTTTGACATCTATAGCCGTCAATGGCTAAAACTTACTTGATCAATGCAATAATGACAAAGGTCATTTCCCCCTACAAATATTGTCAGAAGTTTCCAGTCCATGTCAAAGTTCACTTCCTGTGCGACAGCAAAAGGTTAGATCTCAATAACAACAATCACATGAATGTACAGTAAGCGTTCTTACTTTGTGTTCTCGCATGGCCTTTATGAGAACTTGGATTTGGTTTGGGATGTCCCTGTGACAGACCAGAAGCAAAAAGAATGGAAGACGCGCTTTTAATCGGATTCTTCGCAAGTTCCTTAATGCACCACGAAGAGCGACACGACACAGTACGTTGCGTTCGAATCCTATTTAAAGCCCGTTTAAGAAGTAAACGTTAGCACGTACGAGGTCTTGGCTCCCGCCGCGGCCATGTTGAAGCCCCTCTGTCTTGAACCCTGACCTTTGGAGAAGCCCTTCAAGGCCGAGTTGAACTTTCTTAAGATGTCTGTGAGGATGTGGAATTAAAATGGAATGGAATTAAAAATAGGTCTTTGGACTTTCTAGTATACAGAGCGGTGATCAACATACTTGGTAGCGTTGTAACCGTGTCCAGAGTGCGGTCTGCTCCAATGCTACACGCGAAGAACAACAACAAACACAATTGTCGTCAATCGTCAGTTGCAATCGGTCATCGAGCATCTGCTTCGGTGCATACTTGCCTCCAAGACACGCCTTTATATTCTCTACTGAGCTCCAACAGGTTTTTCGCTTTAGCGCCGGTGCCAGCCTGCGTCGCAATGTGACACAAACAAACTTCAATGACAATTTCTATAAGTCAACGCAGAAAGAGAAGAGAGAGCATTTTTTTTTCAATGATTGGGGACACCAACCGTGGTGGAGTCTCCCACGGCTGCCACCACCTTGATGTCTGCTGGTCTGAGCTCGTGGACTATAAACGTGAGAACAGAACATTGTGAAACTCCTGGTCGTGGTGACCCGATCATCACAGATTGACTGCGTGTCGATATGATTTGTCGCTGTCTAGCTCACCTGATGTCGGCACAGAGTGAGACGGAGCAAGGTCCACGCAGGAGAAGTCACTTCCCCAGTTCTGGAGCGGAGCAACGACTCATCATCAACCCTCAGGTAATCATTTTTGTCATAGATGTAGGATGATATTGAAAAGGATTTTTTTTAAATATAAATAAATTTACTATTTTTTGTAAAGTCATTGGTTTAAAAAGTCTTCATCTTGCTAACCAACAATATATTTATTTGTCTTTTTTTTTTTTTAAAGTCCTGGCATTTTACTAGTGTATGAAAGATTACTAAACTAGGGATTGTCAAAATGAGTGCATTAATTTTGAGTTAATTTAAAGTTCCACTCTTTTTTTTTTTGGGACGCGCGATTAATGACCGCCCCATACTTGGAAAACCTGTACTGAGGGAATTCCAGTGGCAACGCAGCAGACACGTTCACGGCAAAATTTAGCAGTAATAATAATGCATATATTTGTGGAGACTGGGGTCAAGTTGTATTTTACAATTTAAAAAAAAAATATGCAGAATTTCAAAAGTTACATCATGTTAAAGATTGAAAAGGAAAATGCACTGAGCTGTCACCAACGTCTTACAAATGCAATTATGCCATCTAGTGGCAGAAAATGAACAACACAAATCAATATCATACTAATTTTTTCAATGACTAACAGATACAGCCATATTTTTATTAACATGTTTTCCTACTTTTATGTTAACAAAAGTCTGAAAACTTAGGGGGGGGGAAATATTGTACATTTCAAACAGATATAAAATTTGTGATTAATCGTGAATTAACAATTAAAGCCATGCGATTAATTACGATTAAATATATTAATCGCCCGAGACCCCTACTAAATACACTTGTTGGATGAAGAAGTATGCCAGATAAAAAGTATAAACTACTTACCGTATTAGGTGCCGGTGTTGGTGGCGGAGCAGTATATGTGTAATTGCTGTTGCGATAGGTTCGAATGAACGGGGAAGTCTGCGAACAAACAAACGGAATGATTTGAACGTCTCACACTGTGTGCTGTGTTGTTACGAGATGGACCTAACAGACAACGAATGATTCCACTTCATTAGTTAGTTACTGTCCAAGCTCGTCAGTAACAGTACAAGTTGATTTATCTATCACTATGTTGCTGCAAATATACAAATCTTCGAGAACAAATTAACTCATTCACTGCCATTGACGGCTATAGACGTCCAAAAATAATTTTAACTTTCTATGAGTTGAACTTTTTTTTTTTTTTACTTTTATTAACAAGAATATGAAAACATAGAAAACAAATTTTACATTTCGAATAGATATAAAATTTGTGATTAATCATGAGTTAATTAGTGAAGTCATGCGATTACTAATATTAATTGCCTGACGCCCCTAATTTTTAATCTTCTTTTTTTTTTTTTCTTTTTTTTTTTAAGAATAAAAGATTATTAAAAATTAGGGGCGTTATTATTTTTTTATTGTAATTAATCACATGACTTTGCTAGTTAACTCACAATTAATCGCACATTTTATATCTGTTCTAAATGTACAATAAAAAAATTCTAGGTTCTCTTACTCTTGTTAACAAAAGTAGGGAAAAAAAACGTTAAACTAATAGAAATAGTTCAAATGAATTTATGGCAGTGAATGAGTTCAGTGAATTTGGTTTCCCACTGCGCAGCTGATGATCTGATGAAGTCGCTGTCCTACCTTGGAGGGACATTTCAGTTTAATGTCTGTGGAAAAATCTTGAGTGGACGTTTTGTTTCCTAGTGGCTCCAGCTGTGGAAAAACAGATGAAAAGTAGATCAACATATGAACCATTTCAACATGTCAGTGTTGTTGTCGTAAAGGCTTTAATTGCGACCATGTTGTTCCACAAGGAGCGAGCCATCTGAGTGTGGGCCTTCTGGCTCAGGTGGAAACAGTCGGCGCTGAAGTACGAGCGATCGGGACGGCCGTCCTGTGACAAAAATAATAGAAGTGTTTTAAATTTCTAAAATGACTAAAAGAAAAAAACATGTTTACGTTGAATTCTGATAGACATGTTAATTGCTGCCACCTAATGGCCTGGAGTAGAAATGCTCCATAGTAAATCAACTACTTCATCTCTAAACTGTGATGTAAAACAAACAAACAAACAAACAGATAGATGAAAAATGTTCACGGTAGTACTGACCGCTAGTCTGGGAACGATGATTTGTCTGAAAAACGGCTGGACGACCACCGTGAAGTCCGACCGGGTGTCGTAGTGCTTGGACTGGACCAGTTCGTTCAGCATCAGCTGTGAGTCAAGAGGACAGCGCGACCATTCCATCGCGTCACATTTGAGCATTCGCTAACGTCGCGGTTTAACTTCCTGCTCCGGGTTACCTGATACTGCCTGTTCAGTTGCGCCAGTTTATCCAGTGAGGTCGAGGTGGGCTTTGGTAAGATAACACAAGGGCATAGAATACTGCAAAAGAACAAATAAAGGAATAATAATACAAAATAATAATAGTTGTTTTCCAAATCCATACTGTGCCCCTCCCTCCCTTATTAAAATAAGTGCATTTTTATTAGGCTCATTTTGAAGCTCGTGTGGCTTTCAACTGCAGTCGTGGCGTGCTACTCACTTGACCAGCCAGGTGGGGCATTTCAAAGAGGCGTCCAGATGCATTTCTCTCAAGGGCGAAATGTGCAAGGGTTCGATTAAGTTGACCAGAGCTCGAGGCACCTGGCAAAAAGGTGCTCTCAGTTAAATCATGAAAAGAAATAGCGGCGGCGGCGGCGGTGTGTCTAGTTTTTACCTCTTTGTGTAGATAATCCAGGCCTTCTTGGACACTTTTGACATAATTCTCCACAGAGAACTTGAGCTGTAAATGGAAAAGAATGAAGCAGTGAACGGTTTCATGCGCTTTCTTTTGGTTCCTTTGAAGTAATTACTCACTTTGAAGGACCAAAACTGACTAAATTAAAAATAAATAAATGAATGAAAGTTCAAACTTAAAATGGATTTAAAAAAAATCTAATTACATTAAAAAAAAAAAATAGAAAAAGAAATAAAAACTATGATATATTTATATATAAATATATATATTTTTAAACTAGACTAAAAAAAGATCAAAATAAATGTGGAAATAAAACTAAATAATCGGTATATATTTTTACTTTTATTTATAGATATATATATATATTGTTTTTATTTCCATTTATATCCCTTGTTTTAGTCTTGTTTTTTATTTTATTTTTTATTTGTACTTTTATTTATGTATAAATAAATCATAGTTTTTATTTCCATTTATATTTATTTTTTTGTATTTAATTTTTGAATGATATTCTTTTATATCCTTTTTTATTTTCACTTTTATTTATGTGCCGGTATTTATTAATTTTAATTTTGCCAGTTTTGGTCCTCCCTACTCACAGAGTTGTAGCAGTAGTCGCAAATGTCATTTCCACCGATAAACACGGTGATGACTTTCCAGTCGGATTTAAAGTTGATCCTCTGCATAGAAGATGGATTTCATGAAATGATTAGTAGAAACAAGTTTCTAAGTTTTTCTTCGATTGAAGTTTCACTCGTGCACTTACGGTGTCATTCTTCATCCTCGCCACGAGGGCTCGCACCTGAGATGGTATGCTACTATTTAACACACGCACACACACAAATAAAAAGCAGTTCATAATATAATGATTTACTTATACAGTACAATATAGATACAACATATATGTGGAAAAAAGAATAATCCTGTTTCCTTTCAGCTTTCGGTCAGTAAAACCCATTTTCACATGATTCAAAACACTGATTTAGCACGAGGCACATAACCAAAATAATGATTCAAAACACTGTCACAGCCACCGAACTCGTAACCGAGAGGACTTACTTGCTTTTTGCTCCAGCGACAGCCTGGTTGAGAAAAGCCTGAGGTGTGTGTTGTTTGCCCGTCCCGACAGAGTAACCCGTCACGTTGGCATTAAAGTGCTTTAATATATCTATTAACGACATAAATAAGATCATTTCAAATACAGCTCGTGCAAATTGAAGTATAAGAAAGAACCATAAAAGCACTCACTGGGCAGCGTTGTTACAGTTGTGAGGTTGCCATCGCCGCCAACACTGGACAAGACATTGACATTTGTTCATTTGCAGCCTAGAAATGGTCAATTAAAAAATAATCATCTTCATTTGAAGGCAGCAAAAGTTTAAGTCACCTCCAAGATAAACCTCGATATTGGGTCAGGACATCCAGAACGTTTGTTTGGCTGGATGCAACTCCGTTCCCTGCCTAGCATGGGGGGGGAAACAATAAAAACATATTTTTTTTAATACATTTAAAAATGTAAAAATCAAATGAAAAAAAAATCTAATTTAAAAATGTTAAAGAATTAAACATTTAAAAATGTTGAAAAAAATGTATTTAAAAATTTAAAAAAAAAATTGACATTTTGACATTTTTTAAATTTTTGTTTTTTAAATGTTCAAATTGTAAAATTTTAAATATTAAATGTAATGGGGGTTTTTTACATTTTAAAATTTGAAAAAAAATATATATATTTTTTTACATTTTTATAATTAATATATTAATATTTTGCGCTGACTTAGAGTAATTCACTTATTTCGCAATTCAAATTTGAGTGAATATTGAGTTGAAAATGATGAAATAATAAAGTGACTAGACTGCATTGATTAAAAAAAAATCATATTTTACAAAATTTCCATGGCATACTCTCAAAGGCGTAACCATTGTTCTAAATGTACCATTTAATTTCACATTTCAGGTTTCACATTGCAAAATGAGGCCAATTCTTTCAAATTGTCTGATAAATAAATATCAAAATGAGCAGTAAAAATGTCAAAGATTTCCCATGCATATCATTTCACACAACTTCCGGCAGTCATCTATTGAAGCCACAATCATGTTCACTCACTGTCAAAGAGTCTCCCACAGCGGCGACCACTCGGATGTCGCCCGGCCTCAGTTCGTGCACTGATAACACGCAAAGAGCAAGTTACCGTTAGAAGGATTTATCAACTGCGCGGCACACGTGTCATGTATATGACAGGGAAGTAATCACAAATTAAAGATGATGGGAAGTCATAAAGTACAAATAAGATCTCGTGAATAATACGTCTCACAAAATCACCTTTAAAAAGCCGTTTTTTTTCCTTCTTTATATTAAAAAAAAAATAATCATGCGATTTTACAAAGTAATATTTTAGCCACTTACCCGAGGTGGGTGTCGAGTCGGAAGGGCCGATGTCCTCGCAGAGCATCGGCGTGCCTGTGTTCTGAGCGGACGCGCACAAAACATCCAGAGTAAAAATTAAACAAGAGGCGCACAACGCTGCCTCGACGGCTCCCATTTGGATCCAAGTGATGCAAAAGACGACTTACAGGAGAGACGAGAGCAGAGGCGTCACCGCCGTGATTTGTAGGAGCGTTTCCCTCCGTCCTCAGGAAGGGACGGTCCTTGACGGGGGTGGAGAAAGTGACCAATATAATTATCATAATGTAGAAATCTGAGAAAACCACTTCTTTTTTTTTTTACCAGGGGTGTGCAAACTTTTGTGCCCAGGTCGACGGTAAACTAAGCATGTACTCACCCCAGTCGGACATTGTAACTCAATAACGTTTCCATTGTCGTCTGTGTTATGTTTGTCGCTCTCGGGCTGCAGCTGCAAGACACGTTTTGACGCAACAATGGCCGAGTGTTGAAGGAGCATGGCTGACGCTTATGAGAGGCCTCACCAGGTTGGTCCACAACTGCAACATCAGTTTATCGGTCTCGTGTGACGCTTGTGACTCGGAGAGAGGCTTCCCAGTCTGCAAACAGGGACGCCAAAGAACGTTATGCTACTTTACTATTTATCTGTGAGAGTCACAAAGTTGACATTTTTATTCCGAGATATCTTGAAGCGGAAATGCCGACAAGAACATTTGGGTCCTTTTTTTTGCCGAGCGCCACAATAAATCTGACCGCCATCCACGTAGCATGTGAAAGTAAATGCGATGAAAACAGCCGGGGCCCCGAGATTGAACCCTGCGGAACACCATATTGAATTGGCAGGCGAAACAAATAGCGGGTGGTTCCTCAGCGGACGAAAGGGACCGACTCACATCGTCAGGCGCAAAGTGCCCGACGAGAGGTTTATCCTGCAGGATGACGCTGAAGTCGTCTTTGTGCCAGTTTCTCTTCAACAGGAGCTCATACAGAGACGTCTGAAACGTACAAACAATAGAGAAATACAAATGAAGGATATGTCAATTAAGAGTGAGCACAGCTCAATGTAGATGAATGGAAACACGGTAGCGACAAACCTGAAGGCCGTGAGTCAGCGTGGCTTTTAAAAGTCGGACCTCTCCGCCTTGATTTCGTTCCCAACATGGGCAAAACCTTCCGAGGGGGGAAATTGGTTCATTTATCAAATAAGAGGGGTGTCAAGCGGTTCAAATTTTTCAATAGTTAACTCATGATTAATTGCAAATTTGAAATCTCAAAGTACAATAAATATTTTTTTAATAAGTTTTCATACTTTTGTTAAAATAACTGATTTTTTTTAAACTAACAGAAATGTGGTTGCATCTTTTATTCATTGATACAGTAATTTCATAAAATTGAGTTGAAATACAAATTTTTTACTGTACTGCAAAAAAAAAAAGGTGTAATATTGATTTATGTTGGTCGTTTTTCTGCCACTAGATGGCATAATTGCTTTTGTAAGACGTTGGCGACAGCTCAGTGCATTTCTCTTTCACATTAAGAGTTATCTAATCTTTAACATGAAGTTACTTAGAATTGTAAAATACAACTTGACCCCAGTTTCCACAAATATATGCATTATTATTAAATGTATATATATAAAAAAAAAAGTCATTTCAATCGTTTTGTAAGAACATACTTGTTTTGGAAAGTGTCTCTCTCTCCATCCCACAATGCAACACTGACCAGAGTCCGCTTCAGCTGCAGCACAATTGGCCGTCAGGCAAATCAAGAAATCGATTGTGACGATATCGACAACATCAGATCGGTTTATGTTGACGTCAACTCAGACCTGAGCCCGCATCAGCTGTAAAGCAGCGTCCACCTCACTCGTCAGTGATCTGATAAGGGCCCGAACCTGCGAGAACAAACACAACATGCACAGAGAGACGCCTTGAACTTGTTCTTTATCTCTCAGCACCACCAGCGCCGCTTTTATGGCACGGCTTGCTTCGCGTCTGCCAAGGCGCTGACTTTTACTGATGACGCCGTCAAATTGCAAATCAGCAGCTCAAGACTGGAAATGCTGTTCACCACGTGGACATTAAAGCTGACATTGCAGTTCTTGCACATTCAACTCAGCAAAATAGGCGGAACTCAATGTCATTTTTTTTTGTGTCGATTGCTGGAAGTTGATTGCCGTTAGAGCTGTCAAAATTAATCGATTAATCGAGAAGTGATCGGTTATCAAATTAATCTACAACTATTTTAACTCATTCGCTGCCATTGACGGCTATAGACGTCAAAAATTATTTTTAAATATTTCTATTAATTTAACACTTTTTCCACTTTTGTTAAGAGTATGAAAACCTACAAAAAAGTTTTTTTTTAATTGTACATTTAGAACAGATATAAAATGTGTGATTAATCGTGAGTTAACTACTGAAGTCATGCGATTAGTTACAATTAAAAAAATAATAATCGCCTGACGCCCCTAATTTTTTATGATCTTTTCTTTTTTTTAAATCGCGTCAGGCGATTAAAATTTTCAATTGTAAATAATCACATGACTTCAATAATTAACTCTCGATTAATCACAAATGTTATATCTGTTCTAAATGTACAAAAAAAAACTTTTTTGTAGGTTTTCATACTCTAATTAACAAAAGTGGAAAATTAATAGAAATATTTCAAATGAATTTTTGACTTCTATGGCCGTCAATGGCAGTGAATGAGTTAATAATCGAGTAATCGTTTGGAGCAATTTTTTTTTATTGAAAATTGGTCAACGGTAAATGACCACTGATTCCTGTAGCCTTTCATGGAAGGAGACTGATTATATTCTGTGTTCAATCAAAAGAAGACATAAGCAATGACCGAACTGGCGACATGATCGGTTTCAAAAAGGTTGACGAGTACAACAGTCTCCCCCCCCCTTTTTTTTTTATCACGATACAAATACGAAATAAACAACAATCACTGGTTAATAAACAAAATGCTTTTGTAAAACGCTGAAATGCAAAATAAAAATGTATCCGATTAATCGACAGAATAATCGATTCGATGACAGCAGTAATTATCCTTCGCGTTGTCTTCACCTCCGGCTGCTCGCATGCACAGAACTGGTCCACTCGCACAAAAACAAGCACCAGCTTCCAAGCATGCTGAAAGAGAAATCATCAGGATTGTCAGTCAAAAATAAGACGCATCAGCAAAAATGATCTTCGACATACCTGATCGTTGCGCAGATAGAGCGACGCCTCTTCTGCTTGCTCCAGCAGTGAGCTACAAGCAGAACATTAGTATTATTATTATTATTTTTTTATATTGTCGTACGATTTCCCAGAAATAGGTTTACCTGTCTCTTCTAAATTGAGGGACATTCATGTCAGGCTTGAACGTGCTCATCAGCTCTGATAGTATAGAAAACCCAAGCTTTTTATAAAAATGCACATTTGAGTGGAAACGTGACGTGTTGAAATGTTGAAAAATTCACCTTGAAGTCTTGATACCACAGTGGACAACTCGGTGCTAAAGGGGGGGAATTTTTTTTTAGTGTTTTATGTGTGCCAATAAAATTGCGCTGATTTAAAAAAAAAGAAGAAAAAAAAAAGATAATAATCAAGGTCACCTGTGCATGTGCAATCCAATTGAGGCTAAAACCGCAACGTCTTCGGGCGCGACACGGTTGACTTAAGACACAAAATGATGTTTGATTATGCCTGTATTCAATGTACGAATATCATGTGCTCTTCTTACCATTCAATGGAGGCTGCTGAGAGTGCAGCTTCGGATCACAAGGTTGGCCATTTACTAAAAAAAACAAAAAAAACAACAACAACAAAAAAAGAGAAATAATATTTATATAAGCAGCACACATGATCATATTTCTTACTTGAGAAAGGAATATATCCAAACGAGTCACCTGTTGCCAAGGAGAACTCGAGGAAGGTGGCGACAACCAACAATGGAATCATCTTCATAAAAAATAATAATAATAATAATTAAAAAAAAAAAAAAAAAAGAAACCCTATTTTCCTTTTCCAGAAATGATTCTTATAGATCGTCCACGAAATCCTTCTCACTCTGCAGTTAAGCGCTGAATGCCGATTATCAGTTGTACCCGACCACAGTCGATGATAAGTATCATAAATACGTCCAAGCGGGGGGGGGGGGGGGGGTTGTTGGCCCGACTGGCTCGTTCAAAGGATATCATTGAAGAAGCGAAACGATAACTCTTATCTGTATAAGATATTTCTGTCTTCGTGTAGTGAGATATTCACCGGTTCTGTGGCGAAATCAGAGGTAACGCATGCTAACTTGTAGCTAACTTTACAGGGAAAATGTTGCATGGACGGACCGAAAGCAAATATATTTGTTTTTGGCAATGCACATAAACTCATTCACCGCCTATAGGCGTCAAAAATTCATTTGAACTATTTTTTATTAGTTTAACATTTTTTTTCCATTTTTGTTAACAAGAGTATGAAAACCTAGATTTTTTTTAATTGTTTGTTTAGAACAGATATAAAATGTGAGTTAACTAGCGAAGTCATGCGATTAATTACGATGACAAATTTCAATCGCCTGACGCCCCTCATTTTTAATGATGTTTTTCTTTTTTAAATCTTTTATTTATTTATTTTTTAAATAAAGAAAAGATTATCTTAAAATATATTATTTTCTTTTTAAATCTTTTTTTAAAGAAAAGATTAATAATTCATTCACGGCCATTGACGGCTATAGACGTCAAATTTTTATTTTAAAAAATTTGTTTAAAAAAATCCCACTTAAGTTAAAAAAAATTGTATTAGAACAGATCTAATTTTTAATAAGATTTTCTTTTAAAAAAAGATTGTTAAAAAAAATCAAAAATTAAAAGATTTTTTTTTTATCGTAATTAATCGCATGACTTCATTAGTTAACTCACGATTAATCACAAATTTTGTATCTGTTCGAAATGTACAACAAAAAAAAACACTTTTTTGTAGGTTTTCATACTCTAATTAACAAAAGTGGAAAAAGTGTAAAATTAATAGAAATATTTCAAATGAATTTTTGACTTCTGTTCTAAATGTACAAAAAAATAATCTCTAGGTTTTCATACTTGTGTTAACAAAAGTGGGAAAAAATGTTAAACTAATAGAAATTGTTCAAATGAATTTTTGACGTCTATAGGCGTCAATGGCAGTGAATGAGTTAATAGCAAAACAATCAAATCTACAGTTGATGAATAAATGAATGAATAAAGCAGCAAAATCCACCCGTTTTTATCCACCTCAGGGGGGCGGCCATTTTGCCACTTGCTGTAAATGACATCATCGTTGCTCAAAGCTAATAATTTGTATACTTGTATGCTTTATGACCTTTTGCTTCCTGAAATTAGAAAATGGCATTTCATTTAAAGTCCTCCAAAATGGTTGAATTTTTTTTTCTTTTTTTTTTTTTTTAAGGTTAGCATGATATGGAAAATTGCATATTCACTTGCTCACATCATGCCATGGGGCAAAAGTTAAAGTATTATCTATGTGCTCATCTTTATGGTGTTATCACTATCTTGTCTGCTTGGAAGGCTAAAGGAGAAGTTAAACTCGTTAAGAAAGCAACTAACTGGATTGTATATCATGTCTCTCATTTTAATTATATTTATTCACTGCCATAAATTCATTTGAACTATTTCTATTAGTTTAACATTTTTTTCAACTTTTGTTAACAAGAGTAAGAGAACCTAGATTTTTTTATTGTACATTTAGAACAGATATAAAATTTGTGATTAATCGTGAGTTAACTAGTAAAGTCATGTGATAAAATTACAATTTTAAAAAATTTAATCACCTGACGCCCCTAATTTTTTATAATATTTTATTCTTAAAAAAAATATCTAAAAAAAAGAAAATATTAAAAATTAGGGGCATCAGGCAATTAATATTAGTAATCGTAATTAATCGCATGACCTTACTAACTAACAAATTTTATATCTGTTCGAAATGTACAATATATTTTTTTAGGTTTTCATGCTCTTTTTAACTAAAGTAAAAAAACAAAAAACTAATAGAAATAGTTAAAATGTATTATTATTATTTTAACGTCTATAATCGTCAATGGCAGTGAATGAATTACTTAATAATAGTTTCCATTTCTATTGACAATTCAATGTCAGATTCATTTATTTATTTATTTTGGGTCAAGTCAAATTATAAAACAGTGCTTTTGTAATTGGGGGGTTCATTAGCTATAAGCAATAATCATTGAAATTGCAAAATTAAAATCAAGTCTGTGGCAATCCTATTTATTTATTTTTTCAAATGAATTGAATGGATTTTTTTCGGCTCTGTGGTGGATAGAAATAAAAGTTTAAAAAAAATTAATTCAAATTTTAAAAAAAATCTGCACCGATTCACTTTTATTCTATGGATTAAACGTGTTCCTCGTTTAACCAGTGGAGGGCAGCAATGCATCAACGTGCACAGTCTACCGGAAATCACGATCAAGAAGAAGGAGGAAGTCAACAAACGCCCTTGTGACTTTTTCCCTTTCCTCGTCGACGTTTGTTTTATTGACATCAACCATAAAAATAAAAATAAAAATAAAAATCGTAACGTTTTCACACGTGTGAAAAAGCGTTTGAAATCAATTTTACGCAGCGGTATCTCTGATATAGTACTCCTTTAAGTATCTCGCATCAACACAAGGAAGGTAGGAAATATTGCCTCGTTCCTGTTTTGTCGTTTGACAATGTAAACTTACGGTATTGTTTATGTATGTATTTATTGTTAATGCCACAGTATGTGGTCAAGGATGACACTTAAGTCGCTGATTCATTTATGCTATCGAGTACAACTCACGACCAGACTGATTTCAGTCAACGTAGAAGCTGAAATGTCCCTTTGGAGCTTTTCTCTTTGCAGACGCCACAACCGCCAAACACACGGAATTTATGATTCCCGCATTGGATTAATACTGCAAAATAGGCACACAAAAAAAATTCTAAACTGTTACCGTCCATCCATTTAGAAACCTGTCACTCATTCGATTTTTGATTTTTCTCAAAAACATGAAGCGAAGAGGCTCGTGTCGCATCGTCGAGCCTTGCTGTTTTGTTGGAAGTGACCACCATGGGGCGCATCTTCTTGGACCACATTGGAGGTATTCGCCTGTTCTCCTGCGCCAACTGTGACACTATTCTGACCAACCGAACAGAGCTGATCTCCACTCGCTTCACCGGAGCTACAGGCCGGGCCTTTTTGTTCAACAAGGTACCTGCATTCAGCTTCCCTTTTGTGGACTTCTGATTTGTATGAGGTTTACATTTTTCCCCTCTCTCGCCCCAGGTTGTAAACCTACAGCAGAGCGAAGTTCAAGACCGAGTCATGCTGACGGGAAGACACATGGTGCGCGACGTCAGCTGCAAGAACTGCAACAGCAAGCTGGGCTGGATATACGAATTTGCCACGGAGGAAAGCCAGCGCTACAAGGAGGGCCGAGTCATCCTGGAGCGGGCGTTGGTGAGGGAGAGCGAGGGTTTCGAGCACGTGCCCGCAGACAACTCCTGAGCGAACGCCGCCGCCGCTTGTTTTTTTTTGTACAGCTAAGTCAGCTTCGCCTCCCGACAGCAGCTTGCCGGTTCAGCCCCAAAAAACGGCAATATAATATCACAGTTTGAGTTTTTCCGAACATGAAGGAGGTCGGACAGGGAAACGTGTGATGACACCATGGCTTTCCGTTTCTCTTTGTGATGGTTTGACAGTCATCGTGTTCAGTGGATGTTCTCGAGAAGCTGGGCCGGAAAGATGCGATGATGTTAAACGGTGATGTTTGCTGGTGTATTCGTGCAAAATACGCTTGGGCCAATTTTGACTGTTCAGTCTGATTGAGTGAGGTCAAGAATACAGTATTATTATTTTTTTTTGCACCAGTCAGCTCAGTGTGATGAGATTCATTTGAGACATTTATTTTTTCATTATTACAATGATGTCAATTTCCACCTCGTGATACTGTAAATTATAGATTATCCGCTGGAATCCATGTTGATGTATTTGCATGGCAGTGCCCCTGATCTCCTTTATAAGTCATGTGCTTTTGATTCCTGTTACCTGTCAAGTTGCATTTCATGACATGAAGTTGAAGTATATGCTATTTAAGAATAATAAAGACATACTTCTAGAGACTGTTGATTTTGTTGTATGCGTTTCCAAAAACTATTACAGGGTGGTTTCATTAAAAAAAATCAAAAAAATCATAAAGTGAGCAGTTTTGAAGAATGAAAACATTGTTTATCCTTTAAATGTAATATGCTAACCATCTAAATATTTATAATACTGTACACAATAAAAGAAAGACCTTTTGAGGTTTTGATATCAAGCATCCAACGCATCCAAAAGTTACAATTTCAGTTTCTCCTACTTACACCTGATTTATGTAATTTGTTTTAGTAAAGTATTTAAAAAAAAAAGTTTTAGTAAAGTATTTAAAAAAAAAAAAACATAAATCAGCGGTAAATAGGAGAAACTGAAATTGTAACTTTTGGATGCTTGATATCAAAACCTCTAAATGAAAGTAATTTTAAAACTTTTTAAACACAGCAAGTGATTCCAACATTGCAATTCAGTTTCATTATTGCCCCCCCCCCCCCCCATACATTTTACAGAGACACACCTTTTCTTTTTTTATGAGTTCTTGTCTTGTTTGCTATTCCCAATAAGCTTATGTAAACAACAGAATGGCTTCAACAAAAGAAAATGTGCTTTCTGGAGTGGACCTTTGAACCCTCACTGCTGTGGCACGAGTGCGATTCACACCAGCATATAACTGATCCACATACGTCATCTAGTATAGCCTAATTTATCAATATTTATCGAATAACATGACAAAAATGTGTGTGCGTGTGTGTTACATCATACAAATATTGTTATTGTACAGTAGGTTTCTGTACCCCCCCCCCCCCCCCAAAAAAAAAGAAAGAAAGAGAAGAAAGACAGCTAATTTGGAATTGGCAGAAATGGAACATTGAATCGATAGAATCATTTGGAATAATTGATGCCCTGCGATTGGCTGGCAACCAGTACAGGGTGTACCCCGCCTACTGCCCGAAGCCAGCTGGGATAGGCTCCAACAACCCCCGCGACCCTTGTGAGGACAAGCGGTACAGAAAATGGATGGATGGATGGATGGATGGATGATTCAAAAAAAGAGTCGATCTTATGGAACGTTCGAAACATCTCGCCACAGTGACACCTGGTGGCCGTTTCTAAAATATCACATTCAAACAGTAGATGAAAGAATCGGCATACTGTATATTGTATGGTGCAACATAAATATAGTCAATGTTTTTCTGAAATAATATACACATTTCACACATTTTCCAAGTCGGAATTTTAACTAATTCGGTAAAATAGTCCATATATAGTATATCTAGGTTATGGCTTCTTAATTGCATGAAAACGGATATAATGGAGACTGTGCGGTTACTGAAGTGATTGGGATTGTGCTTCTAAGTACTGATAGCTGTTATGATAGATGAATGGTTAACAAATCTGATTATTGTTTTACGCCAATTCATTATAATAATTCCGCCAGACGGTGTAAAAAGCGTCTGGCGCTTCTCGAAATAAACGTCAGGCGAAAGGCGGAAGTGAACGCCATCCAAAAATAAACGCGAATATGCGTTGTATGATCACATCGGCCCACCGTACATGACTTCCCATGTAGGCGGGTTCGAGCATTCCGAGTGCGGCATTCGGCATTGGGTTATGTAGACTTTAGGCGGAGAAGTGAGGTGCAGACGCCCTTACGGAGCGGTGACTGGGCGTGTTGCGTTTTCACGGCAAAAAAAAAAGAGAGAGAGGATGATTTAACCTAATAACGCGGACGAACACGCAGCACAGCAACAATGGGTGACGGTGAGTACCCCCCCCCCCCCCCGTCCCCCACCGGGGTTTTCTATTCAGCTAACTGCTAATGCTAACTATCGCTACAAGAACGGAAAATGAAAAACAATGCTAAAAAACGCGAGTTGTGCTTTATTGTATACGCCAACGTTGGTATTCATGGCTACGCAGATGATTTGCAACTAGAGTCACAAATGTCCACAAATGGCAGCAGTTCAATGAACGCCGTCTCGAGCAGCGCTCACCAACGTATTGAATTTCAAGGAATGTTGTCTTGTTGAGATTTTCTTTTTAACAACATTTTTTTTTTGTCTTCACATAAATGAATGCCATTGATTATTCATGATCATATCCAACCAATTAGAAGTAACTTGTAACTTGAGGTGTGTCTCAAACTGATGGCGCTCTGCATTAATCAGTATCCAAGAAATAGCTGTAACATTACGTTAACGGATTACGTTAACGGCGCCCAACGCAGAGAACGTGAGCCTGGTGTTCAAGCTGTACTGCCTGACGGTGATGACCCTGGTAGCGGCCACCTACACGGTGGTTCTCCGCTACACGAGGACCGTCTCGTCCGAAAAGGACCTGTACTTCTCCACCACCGCCGTGTGCGTCACGGAGGTCATCAAGCTCATACTGAGCACTGGGATGCTGGCAAGGTACTCCAACCACAGCACTTCTATACAATATTTGATTTCCTTCAATGTTTTTCCATTGCTACGCGTGTTCTCAGAGAATCTGGAAGTCCAAGAAGACTGCTAAACACCATCCGGGAGCACATATTGTGCAACCCCAGAGAGCTGCTGAAGCTGAGCGTACCGTCGGTGGTGTACGCGGTCCAGAACAACATGGCGTTCCTGGCGTTGAGCAACCTCGACGCTGCGGTTTATCAGGTAGGCGTCCGTGTCAAGTCGCACACGCCTCCCCAGTGGCACCCTCTTCGATTTGCCTGATTAAAAAAACAAAAAAAAACATGTTAGTGCCTTATCAAATGAAAGAATCCTAAGTTTTAGTCTCAAATGGCCCTTCAGAGTTTGGGTGGCACGCCCACAACTTTTCTGCATTACTTGGAGGTCGTCACCTTTTGTTTGAACTCATTCACTGCCATAAATTCATTAAAAAATATATATAAAAAATTAGGGGTGTCAGGCTTTTTTTTTTTTAAATTGTTATTAATCGTATGACTTCACGAGTTAACTCACGATTAATCGCAAATTTTATATCTGTTCTAACTGTACAATGAAAACAAATTCTAGGTTTTCATACTCTTGTTAACAAAAGTGGGAAAAATGTTAAACTAATATAAATAAGTTAAAATTAATTTTATAGCCGTTTATAGCCATCAATGGCAGGGAATGAAATAAAAAAAAAAGAAGAAAAGATTATTAAAAAATTAGGGGCGTCAAGCGATTACAATTTTAATCGTAATTAATCGCATGACTTTACTAGTTAACTCACGATAAATCACAAATTTTATATCTGTTCTGAATGTACATTAAATAAAAAAATCTTTTCATTTATCTTGTTAACAAAAGTGGGGAAAAAAATGTTAAACTAATAGAAATAGTTCAAATGTATTTTTGACGTTTTTAGCCGTCAATGGCAGTGAATGAGTTAATGTAGACCTGTAAATTGCTCTGCAGTTAAAAATAGCATTGGTGTGCTATGAACCATTTAAAAGTGGATTTTTTTAATGACAATGCATTCATTAATTTTATTTTTTTTTACATTTTAAGGGTCAAATTTTGGCAGCACAAATGTATTTTTCTGTCAGAAATCATCATAATTATAATAATAATAATAAATCTAAAATGGTAGCTTTTCCCCCGACGTTGCGTTTCTGTGTGCAGGTGACGTACCAGCTGAAGATCCCGTGCACGGCGCTCTGCATGGTCTTCATGCTAGGCCGGACCCTCAGCAAGAGGCAGTGGTTCTCCGTCTGTATGTTGGGCCTGGGGGTCGCCCTCGTGCAGTGGAAGCCCATAGACGCCGCCAAAGTCCAAGTAGGCCTCGGACCAGGAGGGGGGGGGGGGGGTTGATTCTGAACCCGGCCTGCATCATCTTCTCTTCTTCTTATGTCCAGATTGAGCAAAACCCTCTCGTTGGGCTCATGGCCGTCATCATCGCTGTGCTCTGCTCCGGGTTCGCAGGTAGCAGCTGACCCCACTCGACTATTTTCCTCGCTGTTAAATTTGTTGTAAGTTTACGCTTAAGTGCGCTTCAGGCGTTTACTTCGAGAAGGTCCTGAAGAGCTCCGACACGTCGCTGTGGGTGAGGAACATCCAGATGTACATTTCGGGAATCGCCATCACCTTCGTCGGCGTGATGGCCAACGACGGCGATAAGGTGATGGAAAAAGGCTTCTTCTTCGGTTACACGCCGTGCGTGTGCTTCGTCGTGTGTGAGTATAAAAAAATAAAATAATAAAAAAATAAATAAAAAAACGGCGGAGGTTTTGTTTGCGTTGTTGCCTGACGCCGTCTCGCCGACAGTCCTGGCGAGCGTGGGAGGCCTGTACACGTCCGTCGTGGTCAAGTACACCGACAACATCATGAAGGGATTCTCCGCCGCCGCCGCCATCGTCCTCTCCACCGTGGCGTCCGTCATCTTGTTTGGATTGCATATAAGTAAGATAAATCTCTTTGGGACATTGTTTGCATTGGGAGAAGTTTGTGCGGTTGAACAGGCTGTTCCGTAACGTCAGAGATTAGCTTTTTTTTTTTTTGTGTATGTGGGGGTTAAAGTTCAAGTAGAACGTCATACAAAAGTTGATTTGTTTCAGTTACTGAAATCAGAAAGTAAATATTTGAATACATATCCTATTTCCATTCAGTTTGTGTAAAGACGCATTGAGAAATTTCCCTCGCCAGCCGAATATTACAGAACGTTTAGATCACTTCACTTCCTGATGTGTTGACGTCTCCCGCAGCGGCCGCATTCGTATCCGGAGCCAGCCTGGTGTGCCTGTCCATCTATCTATACGGCCTTCCAAAGCAGGACACGTCCACAATCAGCCGGGAACCCGCAGACAGAGGGTCCAAACAGAATCTGATTGCTGTGTGACCCCCCCCCCCCAAAAAAAAAGAGCTCGGGGATCGGGTTCCTCCACCCCGCAATCAACACTGTTTTGTTTTTTTAATCCTTCTCTAATAATCCAATGATGTGGCTTTTGTCTGCGCAGAGTGTAAATGAAGCACTGCAGCGCCACTTATTGGTGGGAGGAAAAGTGATTTTTTTTTTCTTCTTCATTGTAAAGACTGAACAAAACTTGTGAATAAGAGTGACCTGAAGTGAGACACTTTTAGAAAATTGAAGGACCAACGACTGCACTTGTCATAAATGTATTTTCTAACAGGTCAAAAATGCCATGAATTGTTAAAAAAAAAAAAAATTGGGGGGGGTATGAATGTACAGAAGTTTTTTTTCATACTTGAAATGACAACATATTACAGTTCTATATTTTGTGTTCAGACGAAAGTGAATGAAATGTGTACATTTATAACAACAAAAGATGCGCTGCCATCTTTAAGACCTCATTCGTAGAGGAATGTTTTCTCAGTAAACGGCATTTCTGTTCCTGCCAAGCAAGTCGAACCAGTCCAAAGGGTGACAACGTTGCCGTTGCGTTACAAATGAGTGACTCTTTTGATTCTTTTATTAAATCGCGATTAAATCAAATATTTACATTTTGTCCACTGGCATGATGCCAAGAATTTTCATCCCGTTGGCCAGGACCGAGCAGGTCCCGCTGAAAAGTCTCTTCCTTGCCTGTGAGCATTCAAAAAATCCAGATGTGATTTCGACTTATACGTAAAAATCACTTATTGAATTGTAAAAAAAAAAAAAAAAAGTTTTTAATTAAATGTATAATAATTGGTCTCAATAGATGCTTTTAAATAATATTTAGTTAAGCACCTTTAGTATAAATAATATCTGAAGACACTGATCATGTTTTCTCACAATTTTGGGTGCAAAAATGAAGCTTCATGAACCACTCGCAATATGTTTAACTCCTCTAGATGGTGCTATTGGGTTGAAGATAAAGACTAGTGCAATGTAAGAGCACCATCTAGAGGAGTCAAAAAATATTGCACGTGCTTCATTTTTTGCATCAAAAATTGTGATAAAACTTTTTACGTGATTTTTATTTATTTTTTTGTGGTTACCTGAGCAACTTGTTGCGGGCTCCCTTTGACCGGCAGCTCTCTGTGCGCCGAGGCTGCCAGGTGGCTACAAGAGCGTGAGAATGAGTCAATATTCAAACTGCTGTAAATGTTCCCGCGCTCGGCTCGCTCAGTCGCACCCGGACAGCCTTTGCTTAAGGCGCTTACTTACCACAGCTTCAGCAGGAAGACGAGCAGGTGCTTGGGTTGCAGATCCTGGGCCGACTGGTACAACACCTCGTCGTAGCTGTGGGGGCGGAGACAAAAAGAGGATGTTTTGATTGGCAGGCGCTGAATAACGATGACGAGTGTTGTCGAAGGTACCGGAGGAGGTGCTGAAGGATGGAGACGCCCGACTGTTCGCTTAGGAGCGACGGGTCGAACGTGGCGTCGTCATCGTCGTTCATTCGGATTAAACTGCACAGACATGTAATTGGTGAGATTTTTTTTTTTTTTTTTAATCGTCCCTTTTACATCCCATAATAACACACCTGCAGAGACGTGCGTGTGTGTACTGGAGGAAAACGCCCGTGTCTCCCTGAGCCTGCAGCATTTTGTCCCAGTCAAACTTGTAGTCCCCTTGCAGTGGACCTTTAAAATCCTAAAACAAATTTTTTTTTGTTTCATCTTCCACCATTTTGAAAAAGCAAAAAGTGAACGTCATTGCTCACCTGGACGATTAACGCACTGATTCCCACTTTCTGCGCCGTGTCCTCTGGATCGTCCATTTCCTTTGTCACTGCAAGACAGGGACGAGGACGTGATCCAAAAAAAAGGAATAAACGAAATTTCAACCCACACAAGTGAAGTTCATGCGGATGAGTAAAGTTGAGGCGGCTTGTATACTTTTGGATTGGCTCATATTATGCAACATTCTCGCGCGAGCCTCGTCCAGAAGGTCCTCTAAGAACACCACGTCTCCGGTGCGAGTCTTCATGCCCTTCACCAGGCCGAAGGGCACATGATGACACCTGCGCGAACGTCAGATGTTTTTGTCACCCGTATATTTGTCACAAATGTCATCTTTAGGGGATTATAAATTAGAGATGGACTGATATGTTTTTTTTTTCAGGGTCAATACCAATGCCGATTATTAGTAGTCAATGAGGCCGATAATTTATATTTGATAATCATTTTCAGTCAAAAGAGGGGGGAATATTGGCGTCATTTTTTAAAAAATAAATAAATGCCAATATTGACTTTGTTGTAATGTCTTAAAGCATTATTGCTTATTTAACACATTTTCAGACTTTTCAAAATGTTTTTTTATTTTATTTCAGAAAATATACTTAATTTTAAATTTCACAAAAAAAAAAGATCGGGGTATTCCCAATGTTGTCAACATAGCATTCTGAATCAAGGCCAAAATTCCGGACTCAGTTGTGTAAACTGAGGACCCCATTTTTGGGTATTGTATCTCTATTGATAAAAACTGCGAGGTCGCATGTAGCTTCTTGTGTGTGTTCAGTTCTGAGTGCTACCTGTCAGCCCAGGAATGTCCCATCGCTTGCAGGATCAGGAGCAACTGCTGGAAGTGATGCGTCTGATTTTTATCTGTCTTGAAAAATGAGAGATAACAACGGTTTGTTCGAGGAAAGTAATATTAACCCGATGAGCGGCATTCACGCTTTCAATGTTCTTACCACATAAATCATCTCATCAAAATTGTACTTTTCTTTCCGGTCGATAGCCGCTGCAATGTCCCTGAAATTAAAACAAACTTTTTCTCCCTCATGTTTACGGCGTGTGGGAAATGACACATTTCCACCAGGAGCTTTGGTTTCTACATTTCAGTTTATGAAAGGCAGCCACCTGGTGATGTAGAGACTTGTGCCATCGCTGCGGAGGACAGTACAGATGTTGCTCAGGTCTCCGGCTGAGAGATCCACGACGCCCGTCCCCTTCCTTGAAATCACACATTTTTGTAATGTCATAAAGCTTGCATTAAAAAAAGAAAAAAGTTCGGAGTGATCCAATGCCGGCACATACTCGGTGATCTTCAACAGGCCTCGGTCCCGCAGCTGCCGCACCGCCTCCCGGACTCCCTCCTGGTGAAAGGATTCCCCCGAGTAGACGTCAAAGTGGACGCCTAACCGCTGGCAATCAAAACGCATCAATATGAAGTTGATGAAGTTGGGCTTCACGACAGAGCGACGCAAGCGGCGGGTTGCACCTCGTAAACGTGCCGATACTCGCTCACGGTTATGTCCCTGAACCGTTGCCATAGCGACATAGCTTGACTCTCGTTCTGCTCCAGCTGGCGAAAGAAGTCCCTGGCCGCTAGTGTGATGTCCTCATTGTGCTCCGCTTCCTTGTTGACCTTCACGTATACCTGCAATACATACACGATCATTAGTTATATAATAAATTGATAGATTCCATGAGAAATTCAAGAAATACAGTATTAGGCAGCAGCAGGACTTTTTTTTTCCAGGTCCATACTGTGCTCCCCTTAACTCATTCACTGCCATTGACGGTTATAGACGTCAAATATTCATTTAAACTATTTCTATTAGTTTAACATTTTTTTACACTTACAAAAGTATGAAAACCTAGAATTTTTTTATTGTACATTTAGAACAGATATAAAATTTATGATTAATCGCGAATTAACCTGTGAAGTTATGCAATTAATTTTTTAATTGGAATTAATCGCATAACTTCAATAGTTAACACGATTAATCATAAATTTTACATCTGTTCTAAATAAACAATATATTTTTTTTTCACTCTTGTTAACAAAAGTGGAAAAAATAACAGAAATACTTTAAATGAATTTTTTACGTCAATAACCGTCAATGGCAGTGAATGAGTTAAAAGAAGCATATATATATATATATATATATATATATATATAATTTTGTTATTATTATTTTGAAGCCTTGATTTAGTTGCCAATTTTTTCAAACATTCAAATGTGGCAGGGTTGTTAACATTCAATTTAGAAGAATTTTTTATTTTTTTGTCTTCAAGGTAAATTCAATACCTTTTAATTCCATTTAGAAATTAAATGTAAGATCAAACATCCGAATTTTCCAAGACAAGTCACTGGATATGCAGTCTTACCTCGAATAAATGCTGTAAAGGATTTTCTTTCAATTTCTCCTGGCTGCCAAACTGACTGAAACCAGCTCCCAGCAAACCTAAAGACAAAAAGTTGAGGACGGTATTCAAGAAAATGTCCACAAAAGTGAAGGCTTTTAAGCTTTTACCCCCCGATAATCGCTCACCAAACTGCAGTCCCCAGTCTCCAAGATAGTTCATTCGAATAACTTTGTTCCCAAGAGATTCCTTCAAGTTGGCAATGAAGTTACCTGAAGAAAGAGTCTGTTATCCTGGTCTAATGTTCAACAGTATTATTATTATTATTATTGTGTTTAATATTACTAGCAAAAAGTCACCTATAATCGTAGATCGTAAATGTCCCGCATGGAACTTTTTGGCAATGTTTGGAGAGCTGTACTCTACTAATGTCGTTCCCTTCTTTAGAGAATTAAAAAGTTCACTATGAAGCCCAATTTTGCCATCGTGCCCCGTTCCAAATGGTTCCAGTATTTTCTAGATTAGAAAAGAACAGGGGCGACGGGTCAGGGACAGAAGATCTAGTCAATAATTTTGGTAAATAATAATATGACAAACCTGGGCAAGAAGTTTGCGATTAATTTTGAAGTTGATGACACCATTTCTTGCTGCTATGTCCTGCACCACGCTGTCCTGCTTCAGCTGAAAAATATAAATATGTATTTGGGCATACATTTACTTATTTACTTTAATTGCTGTATTGTTACTACAGGGAAAAAATTAATAGTGGCTATTCAATGAATTTTCTATATCTAATCCAATCCTACCTGATTGGCCAAGTGTTCTGCTTGCGCCTGGATGTCTCCATTAGCTGGTAGAACCCCATTAGTTCTTAAAATGTTAATAGACAACCTCAAGTCACCAGTCTGCCTGAGGAGAAAAGTTCCACAAAGGTTTGGGAAATGTGGTAAAAGGTCAAGCTTTTCGTGTGACAGAATGAGCGTGGAGGGAAAAACAAGAAGCTTAACTGTTTCTTAAAGACAGGGACAGCTGAAAGAGCAGGCATGAAGACGTCATCAGACTGCTGCAGCGTCCTGCCCAGCTATACAAAAGTATAAACAATGAACAAACAAGATTATTTTGGTTGAGGAGAGCGAAGAGACCCAACCACGTATGATTTGCCCCTGAAGGGACGCTCAAGTTAGCATAGCAGTGTCACCTCTTCTTCGTTACCTTCGCTGCTATCGTTCGCCTGAAAAACGATGCCATATTCCTAGAGCGCGAAACATGTAGAGTTAAAAATATATATATAATAAAACAAGAATTACACTTATGTATATAGGACGCATTCACGTGATTAGTAAACGATTGCTCGACTATACTTCCTGTTTCGCTAAACCTTTTTCCGGTATCTCGTCTAATCACAGGCTGCGTTTCTGTGACGTCACCAAGCGCAAGAGTGTAGTTTGATTATCACTGTCCACAATATGCGTAACATCCAATTGTGTCACAAAACAAAATTAAAATAAAGGATTATCAGTCCACATGTAAAATTGAAAAATTCTTACATTTTGAGATATTTTTTTAGACATACATCTATTTTCTATATCCGGTGCTAGAAACAAGAAAGCTCTCAGAACTTCAAAATTGTGCTCACATGATATTTTCCATTTTTAAGACCCAGTTTTTTGTTGTTGTTTTACTCGTTTTCTACTGTGTTGTTAACGTATGATAACACATAGTTTAAAAGAACTGTTAAAATCACTGCTCATTTTTAAATAAACGCCCAAAAAGGGCAAACTATTTCTTGATTCACAATACTTTAAATTCATAAGAAAAGTTTTATTTTTTATTTTTAATATGCATTAAAACAGGTAATCACAAAGACATGTCTGTGTAAAGGGTTTATTAATGTTCTCAATTTTAAGCCCCACCTTACTACAAACAAAATATTTTAGCATGAATAAAAGTCAAAGGGGGGGAAACAATACAGTGTATAACAACATAGATGCAATAAATGCCTGCATACGGTGTAAAACAAAAAAATCAGTTTCTGATCCAATGAGTCTAATCTTGAAGGCTCCCTTTGACAGCATTTACACCCTTTTCCAAACTGTACAAACAAAATTTACATGACTAAAATAACAACCGAGAACAGAATTGAATAGGCCAGAGAGCTTTATGGTGGCAGTCGGCCTCAAATGCGTGAAGGCATCCAGAGAAGAAAGCCAAATAAATGTTGCGAGGCCACTGGTAGAAGTCACAGAGGGTCCGAGGACACGTCGACAACAGGGGGGAGGGAGTTCTCTCTCCCGAGCTGCACCGGCAACAGCAAAAACGTGAAAGCCGCAGACTAGACCGTCGAGTCAACTGGGAGGCGGATATGGCACAGCCGGGAGAAAGTCCAAAGTAGACCACTGAGGTTCCAGCTGAATTCTCAAGAAACATCTAGAGACGAGAGGAGACACATAAAATACAACTTCACAAACATTTGAAAAATAAAAAATAAAAATACTCACAGCTAGCAGGCTGTTCTCCAAACCTTCGCATGAGCTGATCATGCGTGAACTTGACAAAGGCATCGTACTGCTCTGTTGGGAAAATATTAAAATGAGTGATTATCATATCGGGGAAACAAAATGAAACACTTTTTTTTTCTTTTTCTTTTAAAGCATACCAGCTAATTTCATGGTCAGAATCTCATCATAGTCCTCCCGGATTTTATCCTCACGCTCCTTGAGTAATCTTTCACAGATCATCCCGACTTGTCGGAGGGAAAATAAGGGCTGCTCCTTCCTGGTGGGAGAGGATGCGCCTGAGCTTGAACCTGTCCGGATAAGAAATCTCAGTTAATACAAAAACAATCTAAAGTATTGGGGGCACTTGGGCCTGTAGTATAAATCTAGCTTTTAGAAAAAAAAGGTGCTCATGCTACCTGATAGGGAAGATCCGCTGGGGATATTGTGAAGTTCCAGAGTAGAGAAGGCGTCTACTTGCTGAAAATGAGCGTCCAGATTTCGTCGCTTGAGCCGCTTATACTCCTGTTTGATGTTGTGCAGGATTTGCTCTGAGACAGAAACATATAAACACGTAACGAAAGCGGTCGTAATAAATATAAAATAACACGCATTGTCACTGGCATTGAAGATTTGGGTCAATCGTTCCAGCATACCACAGCAACAAGTTAATACTAGCCTTCGCCTCGCCGATCCCTATTTTTTTTTTAATAGTTAGCGTCCAACATAAGTCAAATAAAATATAAAAATATAAATCCCCGACAACCTGTGGTGAGTCTGGATGACACTTGTCCGAACGGCGAAGGTTCCAGGCGGAGGTACTTCTGCGGCGAGGAGACGGGAGACCGGATCGGGGCGCACCTCCTCCTCTTCGGGGAAGCCTGGTTCATTAACGGGTCAAAATCCAGAGTCCTCTTCAGAGTAGCTGCACACGCCATTGCGTTAGCTCCCAAAAATCTCAGCAAGTCACAAGATTATTTCCGTTATGTTATGTTATAGCAGGGTGTAAGAACGCTAATGCTAGCTATCGTTCTCCGGCTACAGTAGTGGAGTAGCAATTCCGGGGTATGAGAAAACGCCGCTTTCTCGTCTCTCGTTTCTTTCTGTTGACCGATGGCACCCAATTTAAGTCAACAAACGTGTTTTGAACAAAAGCGGGGACAACGATACGTCTTAGCTACGGTGTATCGTCAGATGAAAGCAGATATTTCGACGCTATACAAGGTAAAGACAACGGTTAAACGGTGGGCCGGCGAGATTCGTTCATCTTTTCACTTGCTATGCGCATGCGCGAGAAAGCGCCCAAATGCCGGTAGTTGTAGTTTTTAATCACCTATGACGGTTGACGTTATACTTACTTGAATACTACATTTCCCGACAACCCCAGTGACATTTTTTAAAAACTGTAGTTGTTTGGCAACAAACCCCAGCGGGCAGAGAAGTTTCTAAACGATTTCGATTTTCCGCATGTTCTACAATCCACCCTCCGACGGCTTATGCTTCTGAAACAATGAAAACAAGTGTATTTTTTAAAAAAGTAAGAAATAGTTCCAGAATATTTGTGGGGGGAAAAATGTATTTGGGTTTTTGCAGTTTGGAATATTTAGTAGATAAATGAACAAAGTCCTGTTGGCATCTGTGCAGACAGATGTTGCATTTATCCCAAGCTGTCTTAAACAGAAGATGAACAGAAATGAACAGATGTTGCTCTCGTGTAATGCTATCAGTGCAATTTGTCCCTGTGGGGATTATTAGAAATACAACAAACACAAAAAAAAAAACGTGTGAAGAGGTTTGGGTTCTTGGTTAGAAGTAAAAATACAAAAACAAGCCACCAGAGGGCGCTAAAAGACAGTACATTGAATGATTGGCTGGATGTGGGGAGCTGATGATTTCTCCATCTTTTTTCTTTATTGACCTCATAATGGTAAACTGGAGCTCAGGGAGAGGCGGGGTGGGTTAATGTTCATCATGCTGAAATGATCAATCAAATAGCTTCAGACAAACGTGACAATCAACTGCAACTTTATTGAAACAGTAATATTAAAAACACTTGAGCGATTGTGATTTTTTTTTTTGTCATTTTGAGGATTTGCTCATTTTCCCACTACTGTACAGTCACTTGACATTTATTTTTTTTAGTCTTCACTATTCAATAATACAAGAGGCAGCAGAAGCATTTACTGGTACATAGCTGTTATGGATTGCGTCACACCAATAGAAAAACCTACAGAAGAACAATTGTGCTGTCAAATTCCTAGATTAAAAAGCACTCACTTGCTTATTTGGGGGTGGGGGAAATAATCGTTTTTTGTTTTTTTTTCAAAAATGCTTTTGTAAGTGCGAACACTCCCCTCATCCATTTCTTTATTTGCACATGTAAAATGAACAGCAGACAATATTTCCATTACGCTTACGAGCACTTCACTACAGGCCAGTGCATGTTCGGCTTTTTCAGCAAAACAAAACAAAAATGACCCGACACCCTGCTGCAACAGTAGCACTGGAATACAACTCACTGCAATGATTCATTAAAGGCTTTGGGTTCGAAGTTGAACTATATCACCAAGTCACGAGGTATTACATACAATCTAGTCAAAAGCGGACACGAGATGAACGCAGCTCGCACAGTTGTGACCAGCACACTGAGTCCTAGCTCATTTTTGAGTCCAACATTTTTGCCCTCAAGCCGTACTGAATAGCCGAGCATTTGGATTTGAACTAAGGATGGGCATTATAGAAACATTTGATTGCTCGTCGATTGTGCCAAAGGGATTGTTGATGAATGGCAACCAAGGTGCACCACCTAGAAGCAACCAGCGGAGGCGCTGTTGGTCCCGTCTCAAGTAGTTTCTAGTAGAAGAAGAAAAGGTAACCTACGGTAACTACAGTACATCCACCGTCTATAGGACTTTAGAACAATCAAAGATCCTCAGATCCCATCAAAAATATATATTGAAACGATCAATTAGGCCTTTTGTAAAAATGCCCATCCCTAATTGCAACGATGTTTGCATTATAACACTGTACACTCGATGATTGTGATACTCTATACTGGCTAACGGCTAGCAAGTAAACAAATAGATACAATTGTACAACGGTGATCACCATTTGTTTAAAAAAAAAAGTCAGTTTTTTTTTTACCACATAAAAAAAAAACTGCGTTGATTCTTAATATCTCGAGTTAGAAGCGCTGTTATTTTTCACATTGCACGACTCGCCACTCATTTCGCTTCACACGCTCCTTGCACACTCGCCACTCACTGAGTGTTGTCAGAAGAAGTATAAAAAGTGACCTGTTCTAATAATAAGAGAAAATGTCTGTACATGAAAGCCTGTGAGAAAGTCCAAGAGCGGGAGACAGAAAGAGAGAGAAGGTTTTTTTTTTGTATTCATCATGGTGCAAATGGCACACGGTATAAGACGTGTGAAATTCAAAATGTCAGTAGCCCCTTGTTCCCAACGTGAAGATAAGATACATTATTTTCAAAACCTGAAGTCACGGTACAAAAATATAAAATGCATTCACTAATTGGACTATCATGAAAGTCAACTGAAGAATTCCTCGCAGTCCATATACGACCTTGTAATACCATTTGGCACTTGGGCACATCATGTGCTCACACACTAACAGCTAAATGTGCTTTTTTTTTTTCAGTGGCCAGAATCATTCAGTTGATAAGATGAAATTTGGTATGAATATACTCTGTACGTCAAGTAAAAAAAAAAAAAAAATCTTTACAATGAAGGCAACGAAATCTACCTGTTTTGATCCATCTCAGGGGGCGGCCATTTTGCTTTGCACTGCCACAGTGCCTAAGAGCTAAGGTAACGACTCAGCATGACCCCCCCCACAAAAAAAAAAATACTTCAGAAAACAGGTGAGCAGTGATTGGTCGTTACCTAAGCCTTGAGCAGCTGTGATGTCATTTTCAGTCGACAGCGAACTACAAAATGGCGGCCCCCTGAGATGAATCAAAACTGGTGTATTTTACTGCTTAATTTATATGCTACAAACACAATATTAATCCGAATGGCATGTTTAGAATATAGGGGGTAACCATTAAAAAAAAAAAAAAAAACAACGGTAAAATATTTGCCTTGGTTCAAGAAAGGTTAGAAAGAAACTGGTCTGATAACCTCCATCTCGCACCGATGTCTTCAAATAGTCGTTAAAAAAATCAAGTTATGTAGCAGATACTTCATATATTTTGCATATCAGGCAGTTATTTGGTGGGTTAAAGGCCAGAACTACTCTTCCAATTAAAGTCCCACAAAGAGTATTTCTGCCAAATTTCATGCTCGTATCATCAAAGGAAGGATTGTTTGGCTTATCTTCTCTGCCCCGACGTAAGCTGACTAAATTGTCTTTTTTTTATCTTCAAATCAGGTTTATTACAATGAACGACAAGAAACATGACATGTAACCCGCCACCCCCCCCCCCCCCCAATCTCGACAGCCAATTACACGGCTTCCGCCGAAGTCTCCGTGGACACCGACATTGTCACTTTGGCTATTTTCACAGTGGTCTTGACGCAGCTCTCGGCGGCCCTGTTGGCCGAGATGTTGGCGCCGCGGTTCTGGCAGTCCGACTCCAGGCTGTTGTCCAGCTGCTGGCCGCTGCCCCGGCAGGCGTGGCAGGAGCCGAGGAAGGCGTGCCTCAGGTCCTTGCTCCTCAGGGCGTAGATGACGGGGTTGACGGTGGAGTTGAGCAGGCAGAGCATGCTGCAGAAGGCGAACACCGTCTTGATGTCGTCGTCCATCCGCCAGAAGAGGTCGTAGACCATGATGGCCAGCACGGGACCCCAGCACATGACCAGCACCGCCAGGATGAGCACCAGAGTCTTGGCCAGGCGGATGTCCATGCGGGCCTGCTCGGGCCGCGCGGTCTGGACTTTGGTGCCGTCGGCCGAGTACACCACCAGGCTCTTCTGGGAGGTGCGGCTGAGCATGCGCACGGCGTGGTGGTGCGCCTTCCACAGGATGTAGATGTAAGCGTAGATGATGAACAGAACCAGCACGCTGGTCACCCCGATCCAGAAGAGCAGGTAGTTCTCGTCGATGAGCGGGAATATGTCGGAGCACACCGACTTGAGCCGCTTGCAGTTCCAGCCGAGCAGAGGTAGCACGGCGATGACGATGGAGATGGTCCACATCACGCAGAAGGCGATGACCGCCTTGGTCCGGGTCACGATGCGCCGGTAGGCCAGAGGCCTGTGGATGGAGATGTAGCGGTCGATGGCGGTGAGGAAGAGGCTGCCGACGGAGGCGGTGAACGACGCCGTCACTCCGCCCAGCTTGAAGAGAAACACGTTGGGGCTGTCCTTGCGGTGGAACACGTGGAAGTCCAAGAAGCTGTAGACGAAGATGACGCTGCCCAGCAGGTCGGCCACGGCCAGGCTGCCGATGAAGTGGTAGGAGGGCCTGCAGCGCAGGGTGCGAGACTGCAGGATCACGCACAGCACCACCAGGTTCTCCAGGACGGTGAAGGTGCCCAGGGTGAGCGACATGACGGCCACGGCCAGCTGCTGACTGGGCGTCAGGATCATGAAGCACTCCATGTCCATGAAGTTCTCGCCGCATTGGATGGTGGCGCCCTCGTCCCGGAAGGCGGTGCGGTTGGAGAGGATCTCCGTGGCGTTGGTGGGGTAGAACCCCCTGAGGATCAGCTCCTCGTCGGGGGGGACTTTGTCAGGGAAGGCGTTGCTACGGAAGGACGACAAGGGCTTCTGCAGGGAGAAGACGCCCTTGAAGTCCACGTCGCTGACCGGCTCATCGTAGTTGGCGTCGTTGGAACCCAGGTATTGTAAGCCAGAGGTGATAGTCCGGAAGGTGGTGTCGGCCACAGCATCCAGCACAGACTGCATGTTGCTGGGAGGGGACGGGAGGACTGCGAGCTTACACCGACCTGCGAACGGACCACACGTCAAGTCACAACCTGCACAATCCCTCCACTCCAACCCCCCCCCCCCCCCCCCCCCCCCACCACACTTCTGATCTGGAGCCGAACCCAGATGACTACGAGACCCATAAATCTTTAAATGGATCTTTGACGTCTATAGCCGTCAATGGCAGCGAACGCGTTGGCGTAAGAAATCATGTCAAGTACATTTTTCTGTCCTACTGACAAGATCATTTTGCCGAATATATTTATGACGTTCCTTCTTGTTTTTCGAGGCCAGCTTTTTGAGGGCGAAGCAGACGAGTCCGTCGTCCCGCCTCTGCAATATCAAAGATGATGTTCAGTTTGGATTGATACTACAAGAGATGGATTCATTTAAGAACTCACAGTCCAAATATTAAATGCACTTCCTACACCCACAAAAAAATAAATACATTTATACATTTCGGACGCGTTTCTTGAAGGGCAGATTTATGTGCAGGTGTACCTAAAGTTTTGGCCTGTAGTTGTAGTTCCAATAAAGGGGCTGCAGCAGTGCTTCGTAGACTCAAGAAACAACATTTACATGAATAAATAATGCCTGTAGTTGATTTTTTATTAATTTTAATATTTAAAAATACACCCAACGCTCATTTTTGCGAACATCATTTAACTATACTACCGAGTCAAAATATTAGACTCGCCTCTCATTATGCGAACTCCACCTACAAAAAAAATGAACATTTAAATGACACTTTTTGTTCATGTGAATTTGTGAATGTTTCGCTCAGTCGGTGTATTACAATGGACAAGATACAGTGGAAGAAATCTGAACTCATTTCAATTTGAAATTAAGTAAATTATTTCAATTCATTCAAATCCCTCCCCGAAAGGAATTGCACAATTTTTTTTGTCATTATTTTTTGTGTGTGCAGGTGTACCTAATGTTTTGGCCACTCGGTGCATTTACAATTAGGAGGCTGCAGCAGTGTTTCTGAGACCCAATACATGTACATTGTCACTACAAATAACATTTAATTAAATTATTCCACGTTTTTGCTAGTTAAAAAAAAAATCAATTTGATTCAATATCTTTTTTTTTTGGGGGGGGGGCGCTCAATTTTCCTCCCCATGAGGACTACTGCTTTCCATGCAACATTTCTCTCTGTGCGTTCATCTGATGTTGGGTACCGTGAACAGGAATTTTGTGCAAATAAATTGTCCAGCAAGTGGACACATTTATAAATAAATTCTGATTTCATACTTTTATGCAAGTTCCAAAAAATATATATATTTGATATATGATCATCATCTTTTGAATAAACAAGTAAATTATATAGGCTAAACATTTCGGTCAGATTTAAAACCTCACTTAAATTGCATGCATTACCCACGCCCGTGCTATATATATATATATATATATAAATAAAAATAATAATTCACTATGGTACTTAATGATGTCATTTATCAAATTAGTTCAGAAATGGTGGCAACATAATACTTTAATGCGGAAAACCCCCCACTAACGCATTAGAATTAAGATGAGTAATAATCCTCAAAAGATGAAAATGATTGTGTTTTACCTTACATAATTCCCTCCAGTGCGCTGATCCGCCCTTTATCTTCGCGCGTTAATCCAAGGCAAAAGAAGCGCAACATCCAGCCTCCTCTCAATTCGTTAAAAAAAAAAAAAAAACAGCAAACAAAACAAAACAAAGTGTGATTTAATACAAATGAAGCTTGCTTGCCATTTCCAACACTCACATCGACAGACGAATGCTAGTTTGTGCGCGCGCGCGCGTGCTTCTGCTGTTGGGGAGGATGCGAGCGCGGCTCTCCTCCAGACGCTCTGTGCTCTCTCCACAGTCCTCTCTCACACTTTTTATAAGGCGTCGCTCCCTCAAAAGCCGCGTCACGTGCCGGCATCACTTTTTTTCCAGCTTGCCCCCCCCCCCCCCCCCACCCCACCATGCGCGTGAGGCAGTCAGTGCACTCGCAAGGAGAAATCTTATTTGAATTCCCAGCGCTCCCCTTCGAGCTCACACAAAAAAGAAGCATCAAATACAGCAACGGAATCGGATTAAGTAGCCAGTCCGACTGTGAGCGGGGATTTTGGTATAGAAACAAAAAAAGGTGACATGGATCTTTTTCTTTTAAAGCAATTGATGCCAAATTATTGAAACAATGGCCATTGAAGACGCACTGAAATGATTGTTTTAAGATCGTGCACTGCTGCGATACATATTTTTGAAAAACAAATCATTGATTTAATTAAAGAGAAAGTCAAGTAAAAAAATATCGTTATAATATGTTGTATTGGAAATAGTGGAATATGAATTAAGCAGCAACATCGACCCAATTTGATCCATCTCTGGGGGCGGCCATTTTGCCACTTGCTGTCGAAAATGACATCACAGTTGCTCAGGTAATGACCAATCGCGGCTCAGCTTGCGAGTGTCACATGACCAAACTCGTAAAACAGGTGAGCCGTGATTCTAATTTAGCTTCAAAATTGATATTCACAAATATATATATATTTTTTACTTGATTTCTCTTTAAAACTGTTTTTAAGAAAAACAGGTCATAATATATATTTGTCCAGATCCACCTTAACTCATTCACTGCCATTGACGGCTAAAAACGTCAAAAATACATTTGAACTATTTATTTTAGTTTAACATTTTTTCCCACTTTTGTTAACAAGAGTATGAAAACCTAGATTTTTTTGATTGTACATTTAAAACAGATATAACATTTGCGATTAATGTAGTGAAGTCATAAGAATAATTATAATTAAAAAATTTAATTGCCTGTCACCCCTAATTTTTTATAATTTAAAAAAAAATTATGGTAGTGAATGAATTTTAATTCAGTAATCTGTGTTTCATGTGATAGTCTATTTGTCATATAAAATTGTAGGGTTTGGCAATGCTCAAGCATCGAAAAAGCATATACTAAAAATAAATAAATAAATAAAAATAAATAAATAAAAAGAGAGAGAGCAATGATGATGACATGTCGAATTGGTCAAATTACCGAATGAACAATACTGAGCTCTCTCAAAGAAAAAAAAGAAACGAAAAAAATAAAAAGTATATACTAAATATATATATATATTTTTAACCATATTTAATTTAAAGTAACAAGATAGCAAATCAATGCTAATGTTTGAGGTTTTGCTCTACAGTACATTCTAGCAGTGTTAGCTGCTATGCTAACTGGTCAAGAAAAATGTAGCTATTCAATAAAAAATAAATAAAAAAAACATTGATGTCATTGAGTTTTTCCGATAATTAGCAACAGAATGGGATTGTTCAGAGTAACACATTTTTTACAGCGAAAAAAAAGAAGAAGAAAAATAGAAGAAAGGACTTACCTTAGGTCCACCCATGGTTAGCTTATTGATGTCATTTTTGCTGAGTAATGTGTTTTTTTTGTCGTACGTTGAGGGCACACTAGTATAATTACACTTTTAAAAACACATCTGTGACAGGAAGACATCCAACAAAATCATACTCCCCCAAAAAAATCGAAACAAAAATGTATTTTATGTGTTATATCTGATATGTAAGTTGTCCGCATGATTTCAAGATGGCGGCCTCCTGCCAGCAAGGTTGCCAGTGGTTAAATATTAGTGGATATATTGGTCGTTATGTGGCTAGATTATACTCATCATTTTGTGCGCGCCTTCATGAAACTGTATGTCAAACCAACCGGATAACTTTGCTGGAGGCGGCCATCTTGAAATCACGTGAACGAGCTACCCTGAATTTCTGCCCATCAGTGCTTAGCGTAAGTAGCGTACATACAGTGGGAAGTGAAAATTGCAGTCTTGTAAGTTGCGACAAACTATGTACGAACATTAAAATGGAACCAATCAAACTGATGTCATATTTTTAATTATGGCTTTTTGTGAGTTTCAATAATTATGCAAAAAGTTGCAACAAATGTATGATGAGCGAGAGAGAGTTGTGTGTGTGTGTGCGTGCAAAGTGACCAATTAACCTTTTGTCAAGTGGCCTTGCGGATCTCATTTACATGTATTTATTTGGCAAACATCACAAAGACATGTTTAACTTTCTGTCCCGCGACACATCGGCTGAATTAGCATTTTGCTAATCAGGCAAACATTGCCGTTGTTGTTCTTAGGCAGACTTTGTCATCCAGGCAAAACTTTCACGAGGTTGTTTTTGAAACTTTGTGATCGCTTCAATGGTGCACACTTACTTCAGGTAGAATTATACGCAAATCGTTGCTGCGGCAACCGCAAATCGTCTACAATTATGGCCATAGTCGTGTCATTCATTTTGATGCGATGCTATTCTGCGTAGATGTAGGAGGTGCGGTAGCAACAAAAGTTGACATTCAAATTCAAATGCAGTACCAAAAAAATTCCAGTCGTGATATTTTAGATGCGTGAAAAAGGGCTTTCTCCGCCACAACTCGATCCTCAAGCATAGCAAAAATTCCCGTCACATCTTTTGGTGTTGAAATCGTGGCTCTTTCTGACTCACAGATTGTCCCCCCCCCCCCCCCCCCACGTCTAATCTGTAAATTCAGCGCGCCGCCTTAACATTCACATCCATTTGATAGACAGCCAAAGTCCCAGTGAGAACAATTTCCTTCCCCGCCTTAAGTTACGGGTGATGTTTCGTTGTCATTCGCACGCACCCGAGCACATACACAAGCATCGCAGCCCAATTAACATGATTGTCCTTCATGTGTTGGGAGGATCATGGCTGCTAATACACAAGATAATAAACTGCTGTACTTGTACAATGACCTGATCCAAGGTTCAACTGTGGTTGGGAAACTCACAAAAATACCAAAATGGCCGCCACATTACCGAATCAACTGCAAGCAGACAATCGCGTCCATGCAAACAAGATTACTGCATGTCACAGGGCGGATGACGACAGGGCGGACATTTGTGTCTGATGTTAGTATTACATGAGCACACGGTACACGGTTCGGTTAGCAAGCCGTGCTAACAGATACGTTCAGAATCTCTGAAATAATTGTGTGTCATGAGAGTATCTCACAATGACAGAGTGGACATTTTAATTTTGACAGCATCGACCGACACGCGCAACAAAATACTGTTCGTAATGTCACTGAAAAAAAATCTGAGGGTTTGTTAAAGGGACAGACGCGCCATAATGACAGGGCGGACAACAATTTCAAAGGAAATCGTAGCGTCCTGGAATGGATTGCGTCTGCACCTGATACGAAACAAAACCACCTGCTGCTGCACAAAGTTACACAAAAGTATCTTTTTTGGCCACACGGCGCAGTTTGCGTCCTCCCCCCCCCTCGAATATTGTGACAGTTTCCACTGATTCGTTTGGCATGCTAACCTGTTAGTGAGCAATGAGCGGTGGCTCAGGCAAAAAAGCTTCGCGCCATCTGGCTTTCAGCTGTGCTACAAAACATTTTGTCCTCCACTGACTCACAATGGAGCCATCTATCAGCGGAGGGAAAAGAAAGAGAGAAAAAAAAAACACACACAAACAAATACTGTCAACGAACGCCGCGGTAGTAGAAAACACAAAACGTGTCGGGTTCAATGTAATGTTTTCCAGCGTTGTTCGGTCTGCGCTAATGAAAGGGACGGAATGGAATCCAGAGATGCAACAGGTTGATGCGTGACGCGTTAAGTGCTTCCTTCCTTGCCTCCGGCTCCACATTAACGCCGAATGAGTGCATTTTTTTTTTGCATCTTTCCTTCGTTTTTTTTCTTTTTCGAAGCACACCGTGACTCCCGGGGAAAAATAGGATTGGTATTTGACTGATCTAAAGATTAGCATATGTTTTATTCAAAGCAGGCTTAACTGTGCCTGAAAATAGGTCACATGTACTTTATGAAAAAATCTCCTTTTCCGCATTACTTATAATTCTCTGCTTATTGCGGGACGAGCGCGACGTTGAGCTTTAACGCGTATAAGCGTCCATATTGGAACAGCTGCAGGTTCGCGCTCCGATTGATGAACTTTGAGATTGAATTAGATCCTAACTGCCAATAAAAGGCCGTCTGCTGCAAGGTGACGGACGCTTCCCCTCGGATGCGTTCACACCAATCTCGAGCGTCATCCGATTATGTACGTCCGCCGTAGCTAACGGCGTACAGTTAGCTAGCTAACGGCATACAGCTAGCTAGCTAATGGCATACAGCAGGACAGTTTAACGCCGTATCTTCATAATTAAATTTCCATAAATGCTCAAACGTAAACACAACCAAACCCCTTTTAACTTTGCTAACTTTGAGATAAAGTCTTGTTACAAACACACACAAATGTTCAGAGTAAATGTGACCTGACGCTTTATTAAACTTTGTTTAGCATGGAAACAAATTTACCGGACGACAGGAATCCAAAGAACAGATTTTGTGTACAATTTTGGGGGGACGACGCCCATCCACCCAAATGGTATAAGATGCTAACGATAAATAAAATACGGGCTTGGGGTCTTTTGTCATTTATTATTATTATTATTGTGTTAGTTAAGTCTCCCTTTTTCTGCGCAATCACTTCATCCTGAACCAGGAAGTGGTTCGCATGTATTCACGTGAACTGTAGTTTAACCTCCCGCGCATGAGAAAAAAACTCTTCCAGAGCACAAAGCAGCAGCTTCTTTCGTTCTGAGGAAATGCGTTCTGGCAACCAATTTAAATGCTGCCCATCAAAGGTCCTTCTGGGTCAACGCGAGTCGACTTGAACCCGGAGAAAAACAACTCAAAAGGAACGTCGTCTGCCATCTATCTCCGCGCGCGAGTAATCTCCCCGCTTCCTCATCCGCGCTCGTTTTTCCTCCGTCTGCTTTTCCCCGAGAAGTCGACGACGTCCATTTCCATATCTTTCGAGGGCGCCTCGTCGCTTCGGTCCGCGGCGACATTGTGACCGCGCTGAATGGCTTTTGGTAACTCGCTTCAAGGTTTCGCCATTCTGTGTGCGAGTTTGCATTAACGGCAGCTTTTTAAGTCAGCGGTCCATCTTGCAGGACTGATCGGCTTTATTGCTGACATTTTCTAAATATATTGTAACTTGTGCTAAGCGTAACACAGGAAGGCCACAGCCGACGTTTGAACCCAGAACTGTGAGGCGGATTGCGCCAACCAACGAACGTACCGTGCGGATGGAAAGGGCTGTACGTGCTGTTTGTTCTTTCCTCAACTTTGTCCATCAGCTTCATGGAAGTGAGGTGAGCAATGGCAATTTCGATGAAGGATTTAAAGTCGAAATATGATTCCATGCCTGATAAAAGTGTGAAAAGGTTAAGTGACTTTTGAGCTTCCTTTGACACGCACAAAAAAAAGGTCACGCACACAGAATAGTTTTTTTTTTAGTAAAAGCATATTTAGCGAATAAGAACTTTTTTTTATGCGTGTGAGAATTTTTGGGGGCTGAGTCTGAGTTTTTTTGTGGGGGGGGGGCAGTTTTTTGTGTGTGATTTTTAAAAAATATGAAATAGATTTTTTTTGGAGGGAAATTTTTTGGGAATGTGAATTTTTTTGTGGTAAATGTAAGGACTAGTTTTGTGCAAATGTGAGAGGGTTTTGCATTAGTGTGAGAGTTTTTTTTGGGGGGGGGGGGTAAAGTGCTTTTTTGTAGCGTGAGTTATTTTTCGGTAAATGTGGGAGGTATTTTGTTTTTGTTGCTGTGAGAAGATTTTGTTATGGGAATTTTTTTGGTGACTGACATTTTTGGAAAGAGAGAGATTTTTTTGCTAAGTGTGGGTGTTGATTTTGTCGTCGTGTGCAATCTTTTTGGGTTAAGTTAGTTCATCTGATAGTTTTTTTTGTGATTTTGAGAGTTTGTTGTTGTTCATTTTATGGTTTTGGTGAATGTGAGAGGTACTTTTAGGTGAGTGAGGTTATAGGTCCGTGTGAGATTTCTTTATGTGAGAGTTTTTTGTTGTTAATTTTACGGTTTTGGTGAATGTGAGAGGTACTTTTAGGTGAGTGAAGTTATAGGTCCGTGTGAGATTTCTTGATGTGTGAGTTTTTTTGGTACGAGCTTTGAAGAAGTAAGAGTTTTTTTGTGAGGCTGAGAGTTTTTCATTTGGTGAGGGTGAGGTTTCTCTTTGTTGTGTGAAATGCTTTTTGTTTTGTTGGCGAGTACCATTTTTTTTCCGTCTGTACCTGTGAGAGCTTTCTCATGACTATGAAAGTTTTTTGGGTTAAATGTGAGGCTTGGTTTTGTTGTGTATGAGTTTTTTTTTTTAAATCTGAATATGAGACTTTTTTAGTATGTGTGAGTTCATTCTGGTGAGTGTGAGAATTATTTATGTGAGAGAGGTAAATGTTATTTTTAATAAATATGGCTTTTCATGATTTTTTTTTTAATGCATGTTACCACTTCTGCGGGTGAGAGGAGGGGGAAGAAGGAACCCCCGGCTGGGAGGGGGGTGGGGGGTGGGGGGCAGATGTCGCGGATGTCCCGGGTCTGAGGTGCGAGACCAGGATGGCCGACCTTGCGGCGAGGCGCGCGAGTGCAAAAGGACGGACGGGCGTTCCATCTGGGCTGGAATTCATTAAGTCCAATCTCTCACCATAGCAGCGAGGGAGACAAAATGTTATTGTCGGCCGTTATAAGATGCCATAAAATTGTATCATCAGCTGCCTTTTTATTTGAGAAACAAGCCCTTGGGTGTAAGGGACATACCAGGAAAAGTACAGTACTTTTTCCGACTGAGTGTCTGATGCGATTTTTATGCGCGCTTTCTTGTACTTTATCTTCAGACGACAAGGTTGTAAATTGTACTTGAAACACAAATCTTTACTGGTTGGTGTATTTAACGAGTTGCTGCGGCAATGCAGGTCACCAGAATTGCTTGGTTATTTTTCCCAACACGTCTGCTTGGTCTTTTGTTGGGGCACAATCATTGGTGTAAATAAAAAAAAAATAAAAAAATAATAATCGCATTAATCATGTATTAACGCAAATTAAGGTAGCACAGGTTGTGTTTGAGCAATAAAAGCAACTACATGCATTTAAAATAAATGTTTGCGTATGACATTCAGAATATTTGTTCATGTCAAACTAACAAACAAACATCAAATTTTAAATTATGCAACTGATTAACGGATTAGAAAAAGAGGAGGGAGGAGCGTGTGCAGTGGACGTCTTCATAACATTAAAAAAAACACACAACAGGTGCTCTTTAAATTTGGTGGGCAACATTTTTTGATAAAAAAGCTTTTATAAAATTAAGCGATTAATCGTGATTCATCAAAATTCTTAATCGGATTTAAAAATGGAATCGCTTGACAGCTATATAAAACAAAGATATTCATACACTCACAGCTATTTTCACTTGAGCAAACACCTGAAGCAACCACCTTCGCTCCCAGCTGTTTTACTGGATTTTTTGGATTTTACAGCAATTAGCATTAGAATACAGCTAAATTCCATCCTTATTCACATATCTGTGGGGAAAAGAGCTTTTTGCAACATGGTCCTGGTTGATCTCTTATACTCTTATACTACCATTGCTTCAACCGTTCGCTTCAGTTCAGAGGCTGCGTCAAAGCCTTCTGTATGCACTAGCCTTAAAAAAACGTATAAACATGTCTTTGGGACACGGGTAATATTTAAAATAGAACGTATTTATACGTTTTTGGGAGCAAATTACTTACTCTGCCTGAGGAACTGTTACGTAATAACCCCCCCCCCCCCCCCCACACACACACATTGAGCAGCTAGGCTCCTATAGGCCTTTCATCGTCAAAGATGGCAGAAAGACTGTCATGTAAAAGACAAAAGGTTATAAAATAAAGTGTACTTTGACAGTTCAGTGAATGATGAAACGTTGGTGGCATACAGTCAAATGTTTATGGGCGCTCGCTTTATGAGGTGGTGGGGATATAGTAAATTAGCCAGTGGTGGCTTTGCGCCGTTAATTTGCAGCCTGGGACATGAAGGGGCGAACATCCGTTCTGGAGAAAGTCTCATAGTTTAATAACATGACAAAAAGTTTTTAGATTTGCTGTCCTTGAATAAAAGTAGGGTTGGGAAAGTTGCAAAAAGTAGCACCACCACTGATCGTCGTAGCAAGATGAAAGAAAAAAAAAAAAAAAGAAGCCCTTCTTCTAATACATTCAGTCATTTCACCTTATTAGCAGCGCTAAATTGTGCCGTCCCGCGTTCGTCATGCGCCACAGAGGCCTAAATGGCACCAATGGCTCTGCTTTGTTGGCCAGTCACTTCGCTCTCGATGTCAATACATAATTTGAGCGGCGTTGCGACATCTCTTCCCAATCTGTCGCCACAAACTCCTGCCAAATGACAACGCGCGGACCGACCGGCTGCGCGTACCTGCCCGTCCGTCTGTCAAGTGCAACCATCGCAACCCTCCGCTGAATTGGCACCGCGGCCTTAGATATGCCGTTGGCATGACAACCGCCCGGGCATCTAAATGACACAGCCGAGGTTGAGCGCAAACAAAAGCAGAAGAACATCATTTTCTTCCACAGGGAAGGACTTGACAACAGAGAAAGAAGAAGGCCAATCATAACAAGATGTTCCCAGCCAATTTATCCCAGGGAGATCTCTCGTCTCCTCAGCACGTGAAAATTCCACATCGGGCAAACGCTGACGACGAGGCGGGCGGTTGCAGGCATGATGACGACCAAGGTGAGGACATGGCGTTCGAAAAGAAAAGAAAAAAATAAAAGGTGTGGAAAGCAGTTAACATCTGCTCCACCGAGCACTCTGGCGTCATGGCAACGACATCCACTTGGAACGCGGGGTTGCGCGACTGTTGCTGCGGTATCCTGCCTAATAGCCGGGATCGGATCGCATCCCCAAAGCTTCACGGTCAGGAGACCCTCATAAACAAACCCACCGCTTATTAAATCCAAATTGTCAGTCTGTGTGAGTCTCGTTAAAATGATACTGGTGGAAAAATTATTGTTTTTTTCGATATGCATCTCTCTCTCTCTCATGTATATATATATATATATATATATATATATTAGGGGTGTGAATTGCCTAGTAGCTTGCGAGTCGATCTGTATCGCGATTCAGAGGTCACGATGCGATTCCGATACGAATCTATAAGTCAATTATTGTGATTTTTTTTTTCTAAACTCAAATTTAGAAAATAATCATCAATAAACTTGTACATTTACACTGTAGGATTTGTATGAAAATGTACTTCAGGCTTATAAACTGTTGTCCACCGCATTTAACAAACAAATCAAATTTTAAGGCTTAATGTTCCATGAATATAACATTCTGCCATACTTAGAAAGTGTGAACCCGAACTCTAATTAAGACATTTTGTTGAATATTTCCATCAAAAGTTGATCTTTAAAAATCGATTCGGCTGCATATAGAATCGATATGAGAATTGTGCGCTGTAATATTGCCGAATCGATTTTTTAACACCCCTAATATATATATATATATATATATATATATATATATATATATATATATATATATATATATATATATATATATATATATGTACATACAGTATACACACATACTTATTAGGGGCGTCAAAATGAGTGCGTTAAATTTGAGTTAATTTCATCTTTTTCATTTTAACTCAATTTGATAAATTATGAAATTACTTTATCAATGACAAAAAGATGCAGCCATATTTCTATTAGTATAACATTTTGTTCCCACTTTTATGCTAAGAGTATGAAAACTTAGGGGAAAAAAAATATATATGTTATTGTGTAATTTATTAGAACAGATAAAAATTGCGATTAATCGTGAGTTAACTATTAAAAGTTGTGCGATTAATTACGATCATTTTTTTTTTATTGCCTCACACGCCTATACAGTGAGCAGGATTTTCCGCTGATGCAGAAACTGATAGACAGACTTGTGCATTTTGTCCAACGTGTCACATGCTAGAACATTCACACGCTGTTCTTGTACATTCACACATTCGGATGGCTCTAAATAAAGACAGACAGGCCAATTATCACACTCTATAGTCAGTCCATTTTATGTGCACTCTCGATTTCTTATATTTCCGTATAACTCCCATGACTAAATTATTCACAGAAAAATTCTTCTGCATCAGCTTTGTGTTGAAAGCCTGGCATTAGTTTTAAGCCCAAAATGTATTTTCTCTATTCTCATTAAAAACATTTTTTTTTTTTAATCATTTGACTGCGACTGTTGCTGCTGCGGCGCCCCAATTCCCCGCTGAACAGTAATTAAAGTCACTTCCTCCTCTGCATCTCATCAAAGAAAAAAAAAGGTTGAATGTGGATGTTGTAAGAAAGGATGTGCGTCTTTTGTCAATTACATCGGCACGTCAGGATGCAAAGCGCATACTAATGTCCGCTTCTGCAGACCAGACTCCAGGTGAACACACCAGCTTCTCTTTTAAAGCTCTGATGCAACTAAATTGTCATTCATGTCACTCACCTCGAGTGTTTAAAATTTCTCGCTTAAAGTTGATAACTGTGTGCTTCCTTCAATATTTCACTTTTATAACATCAGATGGCTTATGAGTGAGCAGCCCACAAGGTGACATTTTGCGGTCACAGATGAAGCCAAAAAAACTTGGTCGCTACAATCTGTCAGTTTGGCTAATTTGTTTTTTGTAATTAACATTCAGATGTAGATAAACTAAAAAAAAAAAATGTGGTCGGAACGGTGATGTTGTGATCGGGTTTAATCAAAGCTATTATTCAGACCAATAGTAGTTAACAAAGCTGACATTCCTCTTTTAATTTGTGCTCTTAAAAGTCCATAAATGTTTGTAATTACCGCAGCTCCCACTGCACCGACAAAGGGCAAGTGCAAGAAAATGCTTCATTACTACTTGATGAATAACAAACAACCCGGCTCAAGGATCTCATTTGCTTACTAGACTTAAGTGAACAAAGGGAAAACTTGGCACAATGAGTCAATGTTGAGGATTTGGAAAGACCTCGATAGGCAGGTAGGTAGAGGCATTTTTCCGACTTCATTTTTCATACATTTTTAGACTTTTCTGCCTTTGTCAATTTTCTGAAATTTTTAGCAATTTTATGGACTTATGGTCATTTTCTGCCTCTCTTCTTCATTTTTTTTGGACATTTTATGGCAATTAAAAAAAAAATGTCCTGCCTTTTTTGTTATAAATTTTCTGAAATTTTCTGAAATTTTAAGGACATATGGTCATTTTCTGCCTCCTTTCTTTTTTGGACATTTTATGGCAATTTTTTTTTTTAATTTTCTGCCTTTTTTTGCTATCAATTTTCTGACATTTTTGGCAATTTTATGAACATATTATAGTAATTTTCTGTCTCCATCTTTTTTTGGACATTTTATGGTTATTTTTGGGCAATTTTTTTCTACCTTTTTAGCTATCAATTTTCTGACATTTTGGGCAATTTTGGGCACATTTTATGGTCGTTTTCTGTCTTTCTTTTGTTTTTGGACATTTTATACTTTATGACACATTTTCTTTTCTGCCATTTTTTATAAAATTCTAATTTTGGGCAATTTCATGGACATTTTAAAAACTTTTTAAAATTGACCTTTCGTGGAAATGTGGAAATTTTTTGAATATTTAATTATTATTATTTTCAATCAAAAATCATTCATTCATTTAAAGAATATTTTATCAAAAAAATTGATAAAAAATAAAACCTAAATTTGATAATAATAAATAAAGATATATAATAATAATAAAAACAGGGAGCCACAGGAGAGGGGACCAAAGAGCCACGTGTGGCTCCAGAGCCGCAAGGTTGCAGACCCCCGAGCTAGGAAAATAGCTTGGTAAGGTTGCGTATTTGGTTAGTCAGGCAACTAAGTTGGGGCAGAAGGATTGGATTAAAAGGTACAACAGTCAAGATGGCGGAAGAGTAGTTAGCACGACTCTCTCACAGTAAGAAGGTGCCCGGGTCGATTTGATCCTCTTTTGTGTCGAGTTAGCATGTTTTCTCCATGTACGTCTTGTCCTGGGTGCTCCAGTTTCCTCCCTAAAGCTAAAAATACGCATGATTAATTTCCTGTTAGCTTCTTTAACTACACTACTTAGACAAGATCAGAATTTGGTCCCATTCGCTTCCCACTTCTCACTGTACAATGTTCATGTGACTGAATAAAGTACCTTTAGGAAGAAAAGTAGGACAGAAGGCGGGTCAGTTGGAAGGAAAGAAAGTAGTTGTGTTGGTAGGTTGGTAAATAACAAAAGGAGGAAGATAAAGTGGCCGTTGTTTTTTTGGACGATACTTTTTGGGTAACGTTGAGGTTGTTTATTTCGGTGACATGTAGGTGATAGAAAAGCTGGAAAAAGGCGGAAAGGCTGTCATCTCCCCCTCATTGCCTTAATGTGTGCATGGAAACTTTGGCTAACTTTTGATGGCTGAGGAAGAGGAGGAGTCGATGTGACAGAAGTGACAAGGTAGCATGTTGAAAGGTGCTTATTTGTGCACACTGAATGGAAAACAAAGAGTGGGGGGCGGGGGGGGGGGGATTACGGCATCAGGAAAGATAAGGTCCGACTTCTTCGGGGCAGCGTCATTTCATTGCATCTGAAAGAAAAATGTACTTCTGTTTTGACAATTTCAAGAGAGAGTCATCCGATTCCAATCCTTAATTCAACCAGTAAACTATAAATGATGACAATGTGAACACAGTATGTTCAACGGAAACTTTAAATTCACATTTAACTCATTCACTGACATACATTCATTAAAAAGAAAAAAGAAAAAAAAAGATTATTAAAAATTAGGGGCAAGAGTCGATCACAAATTTCATATCTGTTCTAAATGTACAATAAAAAAATTCTAGGTTTTCATATTCTTGTTAACAAAAGTGGAAAAAATGTTAAACTAATAGAAATAGTTCAAATGAATTTTTGACGTCTTAAGCCGTCAATGGCAGTGAATGAATTAAAAAAAGAAAAGAAAATATTATTAAATATTTGGGGCGTCAGGCGATTAGTTTTTAATCGTAATTAATCACATGACTTCACAAGTTAACTCGTAATTAATCACAAATTTCATATCTTTTCTAAATGTACAATAAAAAAAAAATCTAGGTTTTCATACTCTTGTTAACAAAATTGGGGAAAAAAATGTTAAACTAATAGAAATAGTTGAAATGAATTTTGGGCATTTATAGCCGTCAATGGCAGTGAATGAGTTAAAGGCTGAGCAGGCATGGGACATAAAATAGTATGGATTTCAGCCAAGCATCGACTTTTGGCATATGCCTGACCTTTATTACAAAGATTCATGAATTATTCATTGGGAAATTAAGCAAAATGTTTAGCTGTTCCGTTGCTTTTATTTTGCCCATAACATTTTGATGATGTCTTTCTTTACAGTGACAATGAAAATGTCCTTGAACAACAACAGTATTGGACTCTGAGTGCCAAAATATATGAAGTAGGTACGAACATGGTGGAGGGAAAAATTCATTAAAAAGGACATTCAGAATCAAAAAGACCCCATGCAGCGCAAATGATTTGCCCTTCTTGCCACAAAAAAAAAAGCGTGTTATTTGCTTTTTTTCTCGTCCTTGTACATCAATTACACACTCCCTCTCACATATCAACTTGCTTTCCTACTTTTGGATTTTCACAAGAAAAAACAAAACGTTCTAAACACCAGCTGCGGTGCAATGTTCTCCACTTATTCGCATTTCAGCCGATTACAGCTCAGGCCCTTTGAGCCAGAATTGTCCAAAAGTATAACCTGAGGCCAGACAATATTTTAGACACAGAGATTTTTTTTGGGGGGGGGAAGCTATTTGGTAACACATTAAGTGTGCTGTCTGATTCGCAATAGACAACACAGAATAGCGGAGGTGATTTAGGTTAATGGCCATCTGTCTTGAAACGACAATCAAAGTCCCGGTCCACTTAAAACGTGTTGCTCGCTCGGAGGTTCTTCACATAACAAAGCCTAATGCGCTCATCTCGCGTCTGATCACGTCTCATGGAGGACATCTCTGTCTCGAACCTCAAGGTCGTTGTAGAGAAGGGAAAGTCAACACTTTTTTTTGGGGGGGGGGGGGGGGGGGGCAATAATATGTTCTATGCAGCCTCCCTCTGATTTAAATATGGCATTCTGGTTAATATTACATTTGTGGAATTGTGAGTTATGAAGCAAAATCCAGCCATTTTTATCCATCTCAGGGGGCGGCCATTTTGCCACTTGCTGTCGACTGAAGACATCAATGTTGCTCAGGTCTCAGGTAACAACCAATCACAGCACAGCTTCAGAAAACAAGTGACCCTGAGCAACTGTGATGTCATCTTCAGTCGACAGCAAGTGGCAAAATGGCCGCCCCATGAGATGGATAAAAACGGCTGGATTTTGCTTCATAACTCATAAAAATGTAATTTTATTCAGAATGTCATGTTTAGACTAGTGAGGTCCCATGTGACATATTATTGTCAAGAAATGTTGAATCACAGTTCAGCTTCAGAAAACAGATGAGCTTGTGATTGGTCTTTGCCTGAGCAACTGTGATGTCATCTTCAGTCGACAGTCAAGTGGCCAAATATATAATTACCCTTCATCTGTATCATTTTCACTCGTTTTCTGTTCATTTTCCAGACTGCTGCAATCAATAAAAACAGGTCTTCTAAAAAAAAATAAAAAATGAAAAAAAGAAGAATAGAAAGAAAAACTCAGCAGCATCCAAAGAGTAAAAACGCTGACGGCGAAATGAAGCCCAGCGTTTCCCAGCTCACCGCCGTGTATCAAAGAGCCCGCGCCAATGACTCCAGGCCGTGTCATTAGTGTGTCTGGAAGCCGCGGAAAGGCCGGCCAGACAAAAAATCAAACGCGTCCCTGTGGAGCAGAACAGCGTGAACCCTTTACCCCCCAAAAAAAAAAAATTCTGCGGTGACATTAGTGCCGCTTGGAGCCAAGTGAACCGGCGAGTGACATTAGAAAAGAAGTCATACGGTAGCAACGCTCACTCCGGTTCGCCATTTTGCCTACTTGCAATTCAGCGTTCGCTTTTAACGGCCCCGAGGCAAAATAAATGCAAAGGAAATTCGAAAAAGAGCCCAAAATTCGCAAAAAAATACGTTTTTACGCTTAGAGGGGGTGGATTTTGAAGTTATAAAGAATTACAAAAGAAAACTCACACGACGTCATCGCACGGCACATTCGCTTCCTGTTCTTCTTCTATTAAATTACTGGTGGATCACATCTCTATGGTGTATATAGCGCCACCTACAGCGGCGGAGCCCCCTCTCAATATTCGCAAAAGAAGAACAGATGGGAACGCGCATAAGTCACATGTCCGTTTTGCGCATTTTCAGTAAATTTGCTTAAAATTTTCGAAACAATTGGACGGAAACCTGACTAGTGACCCTAATTACAAGTTTGAAGATGATGATGAAGATGCTAATTAGAGGGCACACCTTGGTTGAACATGCCCCTATTGTTCAATTATTTTCAAACGTTTCTAGGGGTATCATCATTTTTGTCCCGGGTCTGTTTGAAGAATTAAAATAGATAAAAAAAAAAAAAAATAATAATAATAATAATAATTCTATTAAACCACCATTTAAAATCAATGTCAATTTTTATAGTTAAGTTAAAAAATATACATATATTTTTTATAGCAATAGCAATGTGCACAACTTTAGCAGGGCTACTGTTCTTTGCAGTTAAAACAAATGAAGAAATACAATAAAAATAAATCCACATTCTCCCCCGCTGGCCAAATATTGAGCTGAAAGTATTGAGGACCACATTAGCAAGACTTTGGGGATCTCACATTATTACGGCACGGATTTAAATGGAGCGCTTTTGTCACATATTCAATATTCAGTCCGAGCAGGAAGTCGCCCGCGGCTTAGGATCACACAACAGGTTTTTATGATTTCGTAATAACGTTTAAAACCTTTGAGGCCAGCTCAGGTAATTTTTTTGGTTAGCGAGGGTGGGAAAAAAAAAAAACCCACAGCCATCCTCAATTCTGCTCTGATATGAGAATCATTAAAATGCAGACGAGGAGTCATTTTACAAAACAGGATGTCGGCGCCATTGTTCTCCCGGCCCATTTTTAGCCATTCTATTATCTCTAATGGCTCCAATGACAAACAGGGAAAATTGTTGCCATGAATGAGAACCACTTTCACCGAACGGGAGGACGCTTTTTATATTCGGACCGAGCTGTATAACCTGACCTTGAGCGCAGATGCTCCACCATACATATGGAGCAGCTCTCAATTTGATGTTGACGTCCCTGCACAATGTAAGACAACAAAACCCGTTGCCTTATCCAATAAAATCATAATTTTACACCCATTGCAAATTGCGTTGCTTATGTCCCCTATTTGTGATTCGTTTTGCAATTTTCACTACACATTTTATTGCCGTAGCATTTATTCTGGCTGCGGGCATGTCAGATGACTTGAATGTGTCGATTTTAAAAAATAAATAAATAAATAATGTTTTTTTTTTGGTCACAGCTCATTTGCTTGGCTGTAAATGTTAGTTTTTCCACACAGGAAACAATGACAATCTAAACACGCTAAAATGTCGTCGGGTGCAGTTTTCGTCTCTTTTTGAGTGCTTTGGTGGTGATATTGGTCCAAAAGCAAGCGTCGTCTTGTGTTAAAAGAAATAACAACAAAAAAGAGGCATGGCTTATTTTTTTGTGTCTTTGTTATTGACCGCAGTTGAAAACTGCATTTGTTACGATTTGTATTCTGGTGGACGCGTCACGTCGTCCTTTTGTACATCTTTTCTCCCCGCTAACGGCGTTACTCGCCAAAATGTTATCACGGTGCATTACTTGACAGAGCCGCTTTACACACAAAAACAAAGTCAAACAATGGCCTTCAAAGATTATTTTAGAATATTTAAAAAACAAAAACACTAACAGCGTTTACCTTTTGATAGTTTGAACTAAGCTCTCGTGTGGATATACGAAAAGTATAAACTACGGATTGACTTTGGAGTCATCCTTTTTCCGCGAATATATGAATTGAGAATGATGCAGTAGTCACATTTGAGAGTTGTTAAAGAGGAGCAACAAAACATTTTTGATTTCCTAGTTGAGTGCTAAATGTTCCTTTCCTAATCAAACATCAGAGTCGAAGGAAAGTGGCTTAACAGGCGTGACGTGCATCCATAAATCTCATATTGCCCTCGTGTGCATGGTGGCCAAGAGGATGGACAACATTTATTTTTCATGTGTGGCCTCAAGAGCTCGACTTGCATGTTTCAACATCTCATCGCTACAACGCTCACAGGTTTTTTTTCTTTCTGCAGTCAAGGTCCACCGTGGCTGTGTTCAGATGGAATAATATGACGGCGTATTAGGCAATATTCGGAGAAAAAATTTATTATAGTTAGTTTTAGTTAGTTTTGCAAATGGAAACTGTAGTTTCATGTTCTTTCTTATTTTTGTTAACAAAAGTTTATTTTTCAATTTTAATCTCAGTCATTTTGTTAACTAAAAGAACCTTGCAGAGTGAACATTTCCTTGGCATTTGATTATATTCAAGGAAAAGGAGGAAAATCAGTTTAACTATGTGTAACTGAAAATTAAGGGGAAAAAAAAGAAAAAAAATCACAAGATGTACTCTGCATTTGCATCAGACAGAACTGCCCACTAAAACAGAGCAACTTAAACTCGAGTGTGACAAGAGGATGCTAAGTGTGTTGTAATTTGTCGAGGTAACATTTCAAATTGTGTGGAAAAAAAATTGCTTGTCTCTTTTGAATCATTGCCTGTATATATATATATATATATATTTTTTTTTTTAAGATTCTGTGATAGGGACTGCTTCTTGAAAAATGTATTTGAAAATGAGAGGTCGCCAGTGTTGTGGAATGGATTGTTTCTGACCTTTGAGGTTTCAGTGTATTTTATTTTGACACGGTACAGCAGTGGTGTCAAACTCGCTTTCATTGTGTCATTATTGTTGCCCTTGGGGAACCGGACATAATGATGAAACAGAGTAAATGTCATTGACAATGGAACATCAACAGTTTACTCTTTTCTTTTTAGGAAATAGTTTTTCTTATTTTTAAGGAAATGAAGAATATAGACTCGTGCAACTGTAAAAGCTTGTAGAGTCTGAATGTATTTGGCTCCTTTTAAAGAGCCCAACAATTTTTATTTATCTATTTATTTTTCACATATTTTTTCAAAGAGAGCAACATTATTCTTCACAAAACACTTGCCATTCCTCCATTACCTCTTCTCGTTGAACGACACGGCATACTGCTGCTCACCAGCGTGCCGCTTCCCTGAGCGCGACGAGGTATGCCCACACGACACCATTCAACCCTTCTGGCGTTTATATGTGACACTTTCCTCAAGAAAAAACATTGCGATAATGCTCCCTGAGGAACATCCACTTCATTTTCTTGGAGCTTAACACCATTTAAAAAAATGAATGCCCCCCTTTTATCACTGTCACCAAAATCCAATAAAGTGAAATCAGTCCTCTCTTCTCTTGAGTGGCTTCAGATCTGCATCTTTTTTTTTTCTTTTTACTTTAAAGGCTTCTCGCACAGTCCTAATGTAATTTAAGCTACTGCGGTAAATACAAATTAAAAGCTGCAAACACGCAGATATAGCCAGAAGTCAACAAATTCACTTAGCCTACAAAACAGTACAAATGATGTCTTGAAACAAACAAGCTAGTAGCACTAAAGCTAGCAAAACGTTTTCATATAACAGAGCGCAAAGATAAGATTGGATAAACTGAAGTCTTCTTATGTAAAGTCTGCTAACACAAATGTAAAGCTGTTGTGTAACGGTTCCTCAACGGCAAGTCCCGGCTGATATGATTATTTCAGCGGCTATCTGAATAGCCCAATTAAGCTAGGCTAACCGCTATGCTCATCCACAGCCATCTTATTGGCTACACTCTGAGCAGCTGTATGAAGGTTGTGTCACCTCGAGTTTTTATAGTCCAGCGATGGCAGAAGTTGAAAGTACTTTAGGAAATCAGCTGATTGGAAGATGACAACGGCTAGCTGACTAGCTTTAAACACTGATGCAGAGAAGTGAAGTCAAGTGGACTCTATATAATATAATGTGTAGCGTTCCTAATACACTGAAATAAAAGTAGTAGAACTTTGAGGTTTTCTTGTGTTTTTAAAAATGCAGCTTATTATTATTTTCATTCTTCTAAATGTGCGTTACTTACAGCGGTTACACATCTGAGGTTGCTGGGAAGTAAATGGCTCCATTTCTGTGGAAAAGGTCAGCATATTTGTTATTCAATTTCAATGTCTCTTGATTTGTTTTATTTTACTTTACTGTCAAGGGCGACAAACTCCGAGCTCCACGCGGGCAACCTTACGCAATCAACTTGAAATCACGTGAGAGATAAGTTTGCTGCACGTCCACCTTCAAAAGTTTGGGCCGAGGCAATTTGTTTGCATCCTGCGGGCGAGCGGAGAGTAAAAACCGTGAAAACAACAAAATGCTATTCAAGCTTTTTCTTTACTCCATTAACTTGGGTGCGTGTAAGAATGATAGTTCCATACGATACATATTGTTTGGGGGGGGGGGGGGGGGACACGTGACCGTTTCTTCAATTACTTTTACATAAATGAAGTCATAATTAATAGAAGCAAACGCCCACAGTTACAAGAACGAGGAAAATCGAAAATGAAAGCTAGTGTGAAATTAAACGTTTGAAGATGTCTTTCTGACGTTAATAGCCTAGTTTTATCTCGTTTGGGAACATTTATTCAAATTCAAATATTTTTCTTAGCCAGTAAATTCTCTTGTATCCGAAGGCGTACAAGTAAATGGAATCTATAAATTGTGCGTGCTAAATTGATAGACAATTGCTGTTAAAAAGTAAAATCCTAAATATATCATATAAAGTTAATTAACTTCCAGTTAATTTCTTCCGAGCATCATAAAACCGTTATTTAGTGTACAGTAGACGTCTAACAATGATTTGATTACCAGTAAATCGACAGGTAATCCAGTATCTAATATTTGGTGTTGCATTATTTGGCAAAAGTGCATTTAAGTCCAAACAAAACATGAACCTATCCGTGGAAACAATAAGGCCGACAAACCACAAAGCGCCGCCTCCTAATTGCCCGCCGCCTCCTCCCTTTCAGTGGCATTATCACGGTTGCCCTCAAATGGGGCTGCGAGGAGCAATATGTGATAATAGATTAGCGGCGCCGTGGCTCCCCGACTAAAGCCTGGAAAAATGTGCGCAATTAAATTTCCAATCTGAGCGTATTATCAGACGCTCTTATCGCAGCGACGCGTGTTATTTACAAGCCGCCTGATAAAAGGACGCAAAGTGCGTTTTTAACTGGCCGCTTGGCCGGCAACACGTTGAACATGGAGATAAGACGGCAGCGCGATGATTTAATAATAATAATAATAATGTCGACGGCACCACCTGCGCTCGCGCGCCGTGTTTACGTGTTCACATCACAGCCCTCGCCTCGTGCACTCTCAGGGACTCGCACTCGGAGAGAACACGATGCGTTATTAATGCGACCGATTCTGTTTCTGCCTTGTTTGTTTGCTTTGTTGCCTTGGAAGGGAACTCACGCTTTCGCGGGAAGATTTTAGAAAGTGGGGATTTTTTTTTTTTGCTGTAGAGGGGGAATAAGCCACGCAGGTCTCGGTTGGCATCAAGTTAACGAAGAATGAAAATGTGGAAGTCATATGTGAACTCACTAGCCTAAAGATGACATTTTGATTAATATTACATTTGTGGAATATGAGTTATGAAGCGAAATCCAGCCGTTTTTATCCATCTCAGGGGGCGGCCATTTTGCCACTTGCTGTCGACTGAAAATGACATCACAGTTGCTCAGGGCTCAGGCAACGACCAATCACAGCTCACCTGTTTTCTGAAGCTGTGCTGTGATTGGTTGTTACGTGTAGCAACATGGCCGCCCCCTGAGATGGCTAAAAACGGCTGGATTCACATTCCACTAACGCAATATTAAACATGATAACATATTTAGACTAATGGGGCTGCACAGCACATATTATTAGCAAAAAATAATTGGGGGGTTGACTTCCCCTTTTTTACCGTTTTACATTTGACCATTAAAGATCCTGTAAAGGGAATTTAGATACTATTTGTTTCGACATGCATAATACATGTTTGTAGACTCTTGGTACCTCAACTTTGGAACTTCATTTGTTCCGTGACCCTGTTCTTAAATCGAGTAAAAAATTTCCCATTGAAACGAATGTAAATTTAATTAATCCGTTCCAGCCCCCTAATTATGCTATATTTACTTTATATCTTCAAAATTTTAATTGGTGTGTGGTTGAAAAAAAGAGTATTAGGGCTGGTCGATAATGAAGAAAATATTAATCACAATTATATTGGTAATAATTGAAATCATGGACGATAATTTATTTTTTGGTACAAAACAAGAAGATGTTAAAACGTAAAAAATATTAAGACAAATAAAATTCTTTGAAACACTAAATTATGTGAGTTCCTTTTGGATGAAACTAAATGTATTCAATTTGTTATTTTAAAATAAAATAAAAAGGTGCAAATGTATACATTTAAACAACTCAAAATTTGCATGAATAATAATAAAAAAAATTGTTACGATTATGCTGATCCTGTAATTGTGGAGTGTAATAATTGAAATTGTACTTGAATTTGGGTTAATTGCACAGCCCTATAGAGTACAACATAAAATAAGTGAAAATATACGTCGCTATAAATAACACACTAAACAAACAAGTGCTTATTATTCTTCAACTTTAAGTGAAGAGGGGAGAAAGACAACAGCTCCCATATTGAAAAAGAGTCTCTTTACAAAATAATATCATTCACATTTTACCTTTATAATAATAATAATAAAAATAATAATATATTTTCCAATTGTCACAACAAAAAAATATCCAGGGAAATGTATTTTTTTGCCACATTCATTACGTTAAGCAGAAATTGAGTTTATGTTGTCATTTCCTTTTTCTTTTTTTTTTATTTATTTAAGAGACACACAAGACTTTTAGCCACGTTAATCAGAAATGCATTTACAGATAAGTCATTCTGAGGTCAAATTAAGAGTAAAAAAAGAAAAAAGAAAAAAGAAAAAAGAAAAAAAGATACCGCACAGCACTGATCCGTCTGCTCATCCATCCTCAAAAGTTTTGCATAAGGAAACATGTACATTATAGGCATATTTTATTTATTTTTTAAAGTTCGGAAAAATGTCCACTCGTAACTCAAGGTTCTCCTGCAAAGGCTGAAAAGTATGTAAAATAGAACAAATTTCCCCCATTTTAGTTAAGGAAAAATGGTCCCTCGCGCCTTTGCTTGCATCAACGGTTATTTGCCTACAACCCGCAAATTGAATTTCCCTTCAGGTTAGAGCGCCTCGTTGTCTCAGCGTTGATGACCCAGCAGGTATATTCTCGCCACCGGGTGGATATATTTCAGTGACGGGTTAGCTGACGGATACCGTCGGCGAGCACATTCCGAGAACGCAGCGATGCATCATCACTGCAAGAAGGTGAACGAGACTTTGATGACAGTCAGCCTGCTTCCGAGTGCAGTCTGGAACGGGGGGGGGGGGGGGGGGGGCGACGCACCTCGCGAGTGCATCTCATCCATCTCTGCTATTACAACAAGTCGCCTCTGGCACCGGCAGGCGGGACCTTAAAACGCACTTGATTTGATTCCAGCCTCCTCCTATATGCTCCACTCCACTGACTTACATTGACTTGATCCCTCCACACTGCGTGACTAAACCCAACAGCGTCAGCCCTCGCGCCTCAAAATAAATGCACATTCTGCTCCCCAAAAAGCCAGAAAATAACAGCTGTGCGGGAGACTCATTGATTCCCGAACCTATTTCTGCATCAATCCTTCTCAGATGAACACTTCTCTGCACACTGAAATAGAAATCTTTTTTGGGGATTGTATCGATTACATCGGGTAGCCTCCTACCTTACGTCTTGTTAAGGCGGAGCTGAAATGCAGCACGAGAGCTGACGAGTAAATCAGCTCAGGGTGACAGCGCGCACACTCCAACGATCAACAGAAATAAGTCTGCTCCTCGAGATTCACGAGCCACTTTGAAGATTCTGGATAAAGAAGGAAGGCAGGAATTAGGAGCGTTCAACAGGTTCTAAATTCAGCCGGGGATATTATCGGTTGGAGAAATTCAACATAACATTTACGCCTACTTGTATAATATGCTCCAAAAGTCACTTTATCTCCCTTAGACTTTAAGACCTCATATTTGCTGTGTTTCATTTGATTGTTTTTCATAAAATATTTATTGTAATTATAAGTAGATTACTAGTGGGCTATGCTATGATTTAATACAAATTTAGGTGACATGCTGCCATAGAAATAGAACCTAATCGTAAACAGGCATGGGTAGATTACCGGATTGACGGTTTACTGTGGTTTGAAAAAGTCATGGTTGCAATAACCGATAATTGCCTCCAATTAACTCATTCACTGCCATTGACGGCTATAAACATAAAAAATTCACTATTTCTATTAGTTTAACATTTTTTTTTATTTTGTTAACAAGAGTATGAAGACCTAGATTTGTTAATTGTACATTTAGAGCAGATAGCATTTTTGATTAATTGTGAGTTAACTAGTGAAGTCATGCGATTAATTACAATTAAAAAAAAATTAATCGCCTCTTGCCCCTAATTTTTTATATATTTTTTTTAATTAATTTATGGCAGTGAATGAGTTAACTCCCCCACACCCCCCGCCTCCCCTTGTAAGACACTGCAAAAACGGATGCCTTTTAGCTCTGTAGATTAATGTGCATTATACCCCCCAAAAAAAGGTGCTACCAGGTACTAGTTAGCCCCAAGGATGACATGAGTAGCCCACGGGTCTGTTCTAAAAATAGCTGACGGGACAATGTGACTTACTAAGAAGAATTAAAACAAAAGAAGAATGCTACTATTAATTTATTTAAACTTAACATGGTACACATTTCTTCTGTACTAAATATTATAAATATATAATATTTATATTAATATTTCAAATGAACTCATTCACTGCCATAAAAAAAAGATTATTAAAAATTAGGGGCAGCATTTTTAACATAACAACAAATAGTTCAAATTTATTTTTGACGTCTATAGCCGTCAATGGCAATGAATTAATAAAAATAAAAAAAAGAAGAAAACTTTATTAAAAATTTGGGGCGTCAGGCGGTTAAAATTTGTAATCATAATTAATTGCATGACTTCATTAGTTAACTCACAATTGATCACAAATTTTATATCTGTTCTAAATGTACAATAAAAAAATTCTAGGTTTTCATACTCTTGTTAACAAAAGTGGAAAAAAATGTTAAACTAATACAAATAGATAAAATACATTTCTGACGTCTATAGCCGTCAATGGCAGTGAATGAGTTAAAATATACTCTGTTCAATAAGGGGGAAAAAAGTATTTATTTTTAGCTGTAATTTTAACACCATGATACCTCAATATTTTTGTTCATGGTTATCATACTGTCAGAATCTAATATCGGCCCATGCCTACTTGTGCTGACATATTGCTGCGTTGCTTTATTCCAGGAAATTGGGAATCAAATTATTATTATTATTTTTTTAAATCAGACCGGTTACTTCTAGGGCAAAATTAATCTAACATGGATTCACAACGACACTTCTCAGTGAGGCCAGAACCCAAGTGTGTAAAAACGTTCTGATTAACTGCATCTTGAAGCAACTGAGGAAAAATGGAGCGCAGTACTTAACTGCAGGCAGCGGAGGCGCTGTTCATTCAGTCTCCAATAGTTTGCCGTCTCAGAAAGCAACATGACGTCAGCTATGGAAAGTTATGTTAAATCACTTTTTGGGCACAACTTAGCTTACTACAACACTTAGCATTCTTTGTGACAACACCGAGTGACATCATCTTCAGTTCGCAAGTCTTGATTGCGGCGCTTCACGTAAACATTCGCCCACGACGTCCATCTTAATAGAAAGCTAAAACAAACAATTAAAACGGAGACAAAAGCCTTTTGCATTGCAACAGCAGCAATTTACTACCTGTTCACAAAGCATCATGGGAAGCGTCTTACAAACACTGAAGACAAAATTTCCATCACACTTAAAACAAAGAAAACGTCTTGTATTTACTTTTCATTCAAATTCGTCATGACTTACCCGCTCAGAAAATATACAATGTCCTGTGCTCTCCACAATAGAACTAAAAAAGGTACAAGATACAGAAAAAAATAAGACCAACACATTTGTTATGTAACATAATGAACACAATTTTTTTGTTGAATTTATAACCCACTGCTTTACATTGCTGGGAACAAAAAAGCCGGTATGTCGATGTCAAATTAGGAAACTCTATTTGCCATTTAAAAAGACCAAAATAAAAGAGTATTCTGTTGTTGTTGTTTTTTTTGGGAGCAGATTGATTGTCCACTTGTCCTGTCTGTTGACGTGTGTGTGTGTGTCATCACTGTGTTACATCCCCGCCCGTCTGTGTAGCTTTTAAATCTACAGATGGGCTTCATTTGGACAACTTGGGAGTGTTCCACATCCACGCCAGATCGGTTTCTTTTCATCTGAAAACTCAAATCCTTGCAGTTGCAAAAACAAAGTGACATCTTGAAGGTGCTTTTGCTTTTTTGCTTAACAGTTCAAACGAAGAATCCACATGTTTGTTTTTTTGTTTTTGTTTGTTTTAATATGAACACCAGCAATTAAAGCAACAATGTAACGCGGTCAATTCAATGAACGCGGACAGGTGGGCGGGTGGGCGTGAACACGGACGCCTTCAAATACGACTTTCCATCAGGCCGAGGTGGCTGGCTGGTGATAAAGGATGGACAGCGGCTGTAGAAAAGTCCAGAGCGGCCCAGCATGGTTCGCTCGAGTCTATTGGATGGACCGGTTAGGCCTCTTCGGCGGGGGAGGGGGCATTAGCTCAGAGTCCGGGTCTGTTGGGTGTTTGCGGGTCTGGGCTTGGACTGCTTGAGGACAACGGTCCACGTACTCCAACAAGATTTTCTTGGTGACGGGTTCCTGGATGCTTTTACACACCGCTGGGAATAGACAAGGGATGGGAGGGATAACCATGAAGGAGCGGCTAACAGGAAATTCCGCGTGGGAGGTATTATGGACTCAATTGCTGGGCTTGGCGTTTATTGTCTCAGAATACTCTTCGCTCGTCTTTAAAGATCAGTCAAAATGCTCGAAAACGGCTGGCAGTCAATGAGTTAAACTGGAGTGGCGACTACCAACGGGAGAAGGGATTATAATGACTGACAGATGAGTATTTGGCCCTCATCTAAAGCTCTTTTCTGGGATAGCGTCCAGTTTTCTTTCCGTGTAACAAGAGGTTGACTTCTGGAAAATTGACTTATTTCACTCACGACAACAACAACACGCAAATACAACATGACATAACATTTGCAGTCACGTGGAAAATTACCATTTGAAGGACATTCCTGCTATTCAGACTGCTTAAAATGAATGGACCAATTACTGCTCTATGGACAAAGGGCAACTTTGTGGTTTAACAAACATTGCTACTTTCAAAAACAGCTTAATTATTTGGCCGATTGTAGTGTAAATCGTGATTGATTCAGTATCAATAGTCAATTATGTTTTCATTACGATAGACAATGACATCTGAGGCTCACTCAAGCTTTTTTTTTCTTGTAGTAGCTAGCAGGCTAGGCTAATCATCTTGAGCTAACTAGTCTTCACCAACATTTTGGGTAACTCAGGAAGCAATTATATAACAATGTGTGTTTTAAATTTGCAATATTCATAATTGATTCATGACATAAAGTCCTTGATAAAAAAAGAACCTTGATAAAAAAAAAAGAAAAGTGTTTACAGTAACAAGCTAGTTCTGAGAGATATATTGCTAATTGCGTTTAACATAGTCTTCTTCAAGAGAACAGTGTTAGAGAATAAAATGTAGATTCATCATCATTACTTATGATTTATTACTATAATACTACTTCTTTTTTTTTGTGGGCCTGTATTATGGTGGGTAGTGGGCTGGGGATTTGTTTTTAAATCATGGAAAGCATTTTGAGCTGCATTTTTTTTGTGCTGTATAAATTAAGATTTATTGAATGACATAATGTTGAGGATGCAAAGAAATTTAGGATAACCAAACATGCCTGAAAGGGTCTCGAAACATCTATAATAATGCATGAAAAAAAAAAAAAATCAGTTTTAACAGTGGAACGGCTAACAAAGATGTCAAAAGTAGACACAGCTAAACAAACATTCCACTGTAATGGTCTGCCCAGGATAACATGAAGTGGGCAGAATTGCAGCCCAATCGTTCTCGTCTTGAGATAAAAAGCTGCGTTTGCCTACGGGCCCTCACAGCAGCAGGACGCCAGGTCAGGCAGCCTGAAGAAGCTCAATAAGTCCTGCTTTCTTACCCTCTTCAATAAAGTCATTCTTTCTTATTTGCTCCATCTTATTGTGTCAGTGGCTACCGGCATGTGCAAAAGGGTCAAGTCAGCACATTGTTGAACTACAAAAAACGTGGGTGACATAAGAGGACTACATCACGTAAACAGATCTTTAAAAATCCATTATGAATCCCGTAATGAATGATTCTTATAAACAAACCAGAAGACAAGATTCAGACTTACTTTCTTTGGTTGTTTGTCGTTTTGCTCAACATCTGCTCACAAAACACGCCTTTCAAGAGGGGAACAAAGACGACTCACCCATGGCTGTGTCGTAGGAGTTTGGGAAGCTCTTGTCGATCCGCTGCCTCATGAACACCCAGCTGTTGTTGGCGAAGGTGCACTCGATGATCTTGTTGTCGTACAGTTTGAGCTCTTTCGTGGCCTGCGACAGACGACACGGCTGTTTTTTTTTTTTTACGTTTACAGGTCAGGGAGGACAACGGCAGAATACTTGTTGTTATGATTGCCCATTATACTCATTTGGACACCATTGCATTGCGCAAGACTGAGATCCATTTGGCTTCCGAGGACAAGGCATCATCTGAATGTAATAGATGTAATTCACTAACCGCAATGGCCGCAGTGTTAAAAACCCATTAAAAATCCATTTACATTCAAGATTATATTTGGCGCAGGCAACCGCTGTTCAACATTGAGAAACTGAGTGTTGCAGCTCCAATTCTGAAAATTATAGTACATAAAAAGTTCAAAATTCTGGCCTTTAACTTTTTAATTTGCAAACCCACAGTTATCGTAAAGATAAAAAAAAAAAAAAGTTAAATTATCAGCAGCAATAAAAACTAGGGGTGTCAAAATGAGTGCATTAATTTTAAGTTAATTAATTGAAAGTTTCTTTAACGCCACTAACTTTTTCAACGCGCGATTAATGACTGCCCCTTACTTGGAAAGCCTGTATGGGGGAATTCCAGTCGCAACGCAGCAGACACGTCCACGACAAAATTTTGCAGTAATAAATGTAATAATAATGCGTACATATATTTGTGGAGACTGGGGTCAAGTTGTATTTGACGTTTTTAAAAATGAGCGGAATTTCACAAGTTACGTCATGTTAAAGTTTAGATAGCTCTTAATATGAAAAGAAAAGTGCATTGAGGCAGAAAAATAACCAGTTTAATTTTAACTCAGTTTTATGAATTATTATGAAATAACTGTATCAATTACTAAAAGATGCAGCCATATTTCTATTAGTTAATTTTTTTTCTTCCACTTTTAGGTGAACAAGATTATGAAAATTTTATCGTATGCTTTTTAACCTATATAAGAGTTGCGATTAATTATGAGTTAACTATTGAAGTCATGCGATTAATTAAGATTAAAATATTTAATCGCCAGGCTGACACCCCTAATAAGAACCACATATTACACATTATTTAAATGACTGTCATCTCACATTTTATGCCTTTTTTTTTAAATGCCATAGGATTGCACTCTTGGAAGTTGTATAAGGAAATACCACACAAGAGGGATTGTCACATTCTCAACTATGATGACAGTTGGCCACCTCCATGAAGGCATCTGCCCACCTCCATGAAGGTCAAACACTCCGACGCACGAAAACAACATCCAGTCAGTTGCCTGGCTACACGAAGCATTTGTGTGAAGGCGAGATGGTATCTGCCCGACCAGCTGAGCAGAACTAAACTCGAAAGCAATGCCAGGGACATCTACCAGTACATTCATGAGACCAGACAGGATGCAAGACAACATTTCACATAATTAGCCTTTTTTTTTTTTTATAGCGCAACCTCGGGCTATAATCACAATGGCTCCCATGATTCACTCACTCTGTGATCCATTTCATCCTTTTCACTGCTGTTATGTTGCGGGTCGAAATGACCCAATTCAAGTTAAAGAAAAAATGTTAGCTTTTCGTTATCAAACTTGGCACCAAGAGACAATTCATATTTGACAACATATGTATGGAAACAGTAAGGAGCTATAAGAATGTGTCTGTGGTTGATTTTGGAGCATTAAGCATACACTGGGTCAAACTGACCCAATATTCAAATCAACAGATTATGCAATGGTTAATTTTAACGTATGTGCAATGAAAATGGTTAATAATAAGTTATGTTTATAATTTGTTTTATTATTGTTAATGTTTATTCTGTTGGTTTGGGGATGTTAAACATTGTAAGAATAAAATAAAAAAAATTGGGGGGTTGGGGGTTAAACATTCCGGGTCAAATTGACCCATTGCAAGTAAAAAAATAAATAAATAAATATATATATATATATATATATATATATTCTCATCAACAGACAATTAAAATTATTCACTTATACATTTTCTATTATAATGTTTATCGGAATGCTTTTAGAAAATTAAACAGCCTGGGTCAAATTGACCCATAACTACAAACTAGTAGTTTTTCACAATGAAACTTTTCATCAACAGATTTAAATTGTTCATTTTGGTATATTTGCATTGAAAACTGTTAATCATGAGCAATAATACATTATCAGAGCACTATTAGAACATTAAACATAGCCCGGGTCAAACCCTTTTCAAACTTAAAGGGCTACAAATAGTTGAACTTCATGATAAAACTTGTTAAAAATGGTTCATTAGAAATATTTGCAATAAAAGTGGTTAATAATGTTTATTAGTGTTTATATAATTAAAACATGGGTCAAATTGACCCGGGAACAGTATTGCTGTTCTGTGAGAAAGCAATCTAACAGGAGGGTTAGCATAGAAGTGGTTTATAACATTAAAATATATCAGTTTATGATACCTCTTCAACCTACAAACAATCCAACAACAAATGAAGCTATTGCAATATTGAGAGGCCGTCTTCCTTGCCATGTTGGGATTTTGCTCAGTTTTTACGAGACGATCTTTAAGGCTTAATCAAACGAAACAGACTTCTCAGTTGCGGCGCCATTTAATGCAGTGGGATAATACAACAAACAAGCAACAGATGAGTACTCTATAATGCGCAGAGCTCAGAGCTGTGATCCGGATGACTGACTTGTTTCCTCATATTTGATATGAAAATATATCAGTGAGCAGCAAAACCTCGAAAATATTTTTGATGGCAGACTAACACTAAATACGTACGAATGGTTACCAGAAATCACCTACTTCAAACACTGCATTGGTGCACAAAGGGATCTCAATACCAACAAAGAGCATGGAACAGCATGTTGTCCAAGTTGACAGTGAACAGTGACATTCAACAAAGGTCAGGCGTGGAAAAACAGCCAAGAAAACAATGGCGTTTGGCAAGATCCTAGAATTCTACATGAGGGCTTCATACTTCCTGGAGTGTGGGGCATCTGGGCTGACAGCGGGGGCGCCACAAATATCACACAGGAAGCACGAAAGAGTGTGAGGGAGGAAGATGGAGAACACAGGCCTCAGCCAAGTTCCATCAAGTCAAGTTCAGACATACAAATTAACGAGCATTAATAGTAGTGAGCTCTTTTCTGTAGCTTGTGTGGACAAAATTATGTCCATGAAAGAAAACGCCACAATAGTCACTAGACAGGTTTCCATCCAATTGTTTAGAATTTTTTAAGCAAATTTACTGAAAATGCGACTTACGCCCGTTTCCAGCTGTTCTTCTTTTGCGAATATTGAGAGGGGGACTCCGCCGCTGTAGGTGGCGCTAGATACACCATAGAGATGTGATCCACCAATAATTTACGTCGTATGAGTTTTCTTTTGTAATTCTTGATCAACCGTAGCGTTTCTTTGCCGTTTTCCATCTAAACTAGCATTAATATTCGCTTCTTTAATTAATTCCAAAAATATTTCTGTTTCGTCATCCCCCAAACATACCTTACTTTATCCTGCGACATTGCTTTGGGACTACAAACGTACGTGCGACGTGTATCCAGTCTTGCCAACGGTTGCAAAACCTGTTTCCATCGCCAAAATTAGCATTTTCCTTTTTTTCCCGATACACTTCAAAATCCACCCCCTCTAAGCGTAAAAACTTTTTTTTTGCGAATTTTGGGACCAATTTTCGAATTTCTAGCGTTTCCATTCAGTTGTATTTTCGCATTTCTTGAAAATTCGAATAAAGATGGGTGGATGGAAATCCAATTACTGAAATCAGGGAGGTTGGCTTCAGTTGTCTATAATTTTCTTTCTAGTTGCCTGAGACAATGCTTTCATTTGCTGTCGTCCATGTTCGGAGTGATACACACCATGTGTCTCCACTCTTTGTCACTGACTCGTTTATGAGTTTGAAGACACCTGTGATGTCAATTAAAGGACACACCTGAGTTAAATGTCTCTGTGGTCAAATGATGATTCTTTTATAGAGTAAAAAGTGGCAATTCGCATCAGAAGATATATAGAGGCACTTTACACAATGAGCAGATCAAAAAACAAACTCCTCATACATCATATAGTACTGTATATATCTATAGGACATAAACTAAACCCCACATGAGCAAGCACGGCAAGGAAAGACTCCCCAGAATGAAGCAAACAGATGCCAGGTCCTGTGGGGCGACGACGCTTTCCAAGAGTTCTGCACAGCGTTCTGGCAGACAAGTGAAGGACAGTACAGGCAGGCTACGGGCCGAGTCTCTTCCCGCTGGTGCAGGTCGACATGTTGGCTGCCACTTTTTCGACAACACCTGGTGCTTAATCTGTCCAAATCTGTCTGTTATGGCGGCGCATGTGTGCTAATAGTTATCGGAGAGCTTGGCAGGCAAACTCTTTTTGAGCTACTGTTGCATTAGTGCAGGCGACAAAAGCTTAGTGCATTGCATTAGTGCACTGTGCATTCAGCGGAGATGGGGATTGGAGTCAGTGTGACCTGACTTGGGACTTTTTGATTTTATATGAAGAATAGAGGAGTGTCAGACGATTACATTTTTTTTAATGGTAATTAATCACATGACTTGAATAGTTCACAAATTTACACATTTTATATCTGTTCTAAAATGTACAAAAAATGCACAATAAAATATTTTTTCTAAGTTTTCATACTCTTGTTAACATAAAAAAAATTTTAGTCATTGATACAGTAATTTCATAATGATTCATAAAATTGAGTTAAAATTAAAAAGATGTACTGTACTGTGAAAAACAAGTGTGATATTGATTTGTGTTGGTCATTTTTCTGCCACTAGATGGCCTAATTGCATTTGTAAAACGTTTGTGACATCTCAGTGCATTTTTCTTATTAAAGGCTATCTAATCTTTATCATGAACTAACTTGTGAAATTCTGCACATTTTTAAAATGGTAAAACACAACTTGACCCCAGTCCAATATATGCATTATTATTAAATTTATTATTATTAAATTTCTTACTGCAAACGTTTCCAGTACAGGCTTTCCAAATAAGGGGCGGTCATTAATTGCGCGTAAAAAAAAATATTGTGGCGTTAAAGGAACTTTAAATTAACTCAAAATTAACACACTAATTTTGACACCCCTAATGAAGATTTACTGAATATAACAGAGCAAAAGATGGGAATAGCAATGATTGCAGGATGAGCCTGTCAATCAGTCAAACTCCTCTCTTAATACAAAAAGTACAAACTTTCATATCAAGTAGTATGTCGTCGGAGGGGTGCAGACATTCGGCTGTAAAAAATACAGGTTTTATGTACAGTTACATCGGGCAGCCAGATTACGAAATTAAATTGAGTATGTCATTTGACGTTACATAAATCAGCCAATAATTCTATCATTATCATGAATCTTTTTGCTTTATGAAGATCAGATACTGCAGGTAAGACTGCATTAGTAAGGTGACCGGACTAGAGACTTGACTTGCGATATAACCTTTGACCTCACTTGCCCTGGACAAAATGACTTTGTCATAGCTTACGACTTGAAGGTTTACAACTTGAGGCTTACCATCTCCCATATTCAAAATTATGTGAAAATAGACAAACATCACAGCCAGATGCTTGTGTAGTTTCAGGGATTTTTTATTTATTTGAAGTGTTCTAACAACTCATAAAACCCCAATTCAACTTTTTAGTCTGTAATTTTGATGTGGAAATTTCTGAGCATTGACTTTCTGAGCGTTGACTTTCCAGCACAGTCAATGTATCCTTAACATCTTCTAGTCTAGCTTTATCCAGCATTGTGGGTAAATAACATGCTTGTTTACCTTGTGTGCAAGACTGTGACAGCCACAATAACACCTGCCTGTCACGTTGCAAGCCCGTCTTTATCTGTCTGCCGCTCAATGTGAATGAACTCATTGGAGTGTCACTCGCTCTCAGTGTAAAAAGAGCACCGAGTCCTGCGTGTACTATTAGCAACATATCCTGTCAGCAATGCTGGCAAAAGCGTAACGGCTTTAAAATTAAGGGACAATGATCTCAAACTATTAGTATTAGTGTTCACTGTCTTAACTCATTCACTGCCATTGACGCCTATAAACGTCAAAAATTCATTTTAACTATTTCTATTAGTTTAAATTTTTTTCCCACTTTTGTTAACAAGAGAAAACCTAAACATTTTTTTAATTTTTTTTTTTAAAAAGAAAAGAAAAGATTATTAGAAATTAGGGGCGTCAGGCGATTACATTTTTTAAATTATAATTAATCGCATGACTTCAGTAATTAACTCACGTTTAATCACAAATTTTATATCTGTTCTAAATGTATAATTTTTTTTTCTAGGTTTTCATACTCCTGTTAACAAAAGTGGAAAAAAATGTTAAACTAATAGAAATAGTTCAAATGAATTTTTGACGTCTATAGCCGTGGCAGTGAATGAGTTAATTGCAAAAAAAAGCAACAGCCAACGGATTAACAAGGTCTAATTAACAATGTTGGACTGGCATTATGTTGCTCTACTAGAAAATCAAAAGAGGGATCATATTTCAGAAGGGAGTTACCGGGATTGACTTTTTACCAACTGTCACTACGCATGGAAATTCAAAGAGAGGATTACGACAAGTATTGGCGCAGAACTTTTACTTGTTATTGTTCGCATTACATTTAATTGTAATGATCACTGTTTATGACAATTATTGACTTGGAGGAATTATGTGGGTCTATTGCTTCATAATGAGGCGCACAGGGTTCATTTAGAACTTCCACTTGGGGAAACAAATATTCATTGCTTGATAAATAAGACGAGTGCGCTTGAATGGGCTTAATTTACAATACTTTTGGGGCGTCGGGCTCATAGAAACCATTTTTGGTGCCTTCTTGGCCCCTTAATTGGGTAGTGGGTGTCTCCAGTGTAATGTTTAGTCTCAAGAAGACTGGGATGAATAATTTATCAACTGTTTACTTCTGCCAAGCGAAAATTCATGGTGTATTAGTCTGACTGCAGCTGTTGTTTAAAAAAAAAAAATCTGGATTATGCCAAAATTACAAAAACAATTTGTACAAAAGTTGGTCTGTATGTACCAAAACAACATAGGTGAAGCTCATTATAAAAAAAAGTGTGGCTATATCAATTTATTTTCCCTCCATCTTGACTGAGGTCTGCGCTCTACTAAGAGATATTTTAGTGCAGTTTCATTTAGATTCCTTTTTGCAATCTAGATAAAAAAAGATGCCTTTTCAATCAACTCCAAGCAATCCAAGAAGCAAAGCTTTAACGCTTCATCAAGTTTGGATGGACTTGCATGTGCCATAGACGCTGAAACGAGGTCTGCAATTGCTTCATGTGCTCCATTGGATCATCTGATAAACATATTCGGGGTGCTATTCTACATTTGTGGTTACAAAAATAGTGCGATTCGTGCTGCAAATGCGCAATATTCTCTTTTTGCGGTGAACATTTCCAGAGTATAAAAAATATGCTGTTCATTAAGACACATTCACTCGATCTCTATGCCTCCAAAATGAGTGTGTTTGGATGTTATTGCCTGAAACGGACAAATGAAATCTGTTGAACCAAGTTCTCAATATAAATGTACTTATTACACATTTACTCAATTGCCGAAAAATGAGGAAGTCGGCCTAAACGAGGCATTTGTCAATTAGAACGCATGGTAATTTCGGCAGTCACATTGTCAAACTAACTTCACCAGAAGGAACCAGTCCCACAATGAGATAACTCTGATCCTCATCAACTCTCAAATGATCAAGGATTAATGAGCCGCACTCTTCGGCCACATATCGGTGAAATTCAGCGAAATTGGGCAGCCGATGGGCTGGAGACAATGACTCCATTTCATCGCAAGACTTGTAGAGGCTGCATATCAGGAAATGGAGTAAAACTGAATGAGGGGAAGGAGTATAAATAATTAGCGAGACAAATTATTTAGCACGGCAATACGTGTCAAAAGTAAGACCGAGATGGCAGTAAGTCAGCTCTAACAGGATCATCATATATCCATATTTGCTCCGACAGTGGCCGGGGGCGTTTACTGAAATGCAGACGGGTCCCAGGTGTCTCTGTGAGATAAGGCATTCATTACATTATTTAATGAACACTCAAATAGATGTTTCATATACAGTACATGTTCCACTCAGCTCACTCTAGACTTGTCTGTGGTTTGTTTAAATTTTTATTTTCCGTTAAGGGACCACAATCAGTATAATAAATGAGAACACAAAATCAATACAATAGGGATGTTTTCAGCAGCAGCCCGCGTGGTAAGAAACTGAGGGCACATTGGCTTTATGAATATGGATGGACGTAGCTAACACTGGGGAGCGAGCACACGCAGAGGCGACTGGGAAGCTAATCACTGTCTACATAATGTAAGATCCCCTTTATACGGTTTGAATGTCCACGTGTGAACAGTCGTGCTTATGAACTGAGGTCTGAATAAAAGGAGGCTAATTCAGGAAATAAGGTTGTCTCAAGAAATCAGATGCTTCCATGTCTTAAGCTGGCATGCTACTTTATTACCATAATTCATGCGGCGATTTACTTGAAAACATCCTTGAACAACAAGAGCAGGAAAACCAACCAAAAATTACAGTAGCAGCTTCCCCCCCCCCTTTTTTTCTGAGTATCGCAGACTGCCAAGGGCTGATTCGTGGAAATCGGGCATGAAGTGACAGGAGCAGAAGAGCGGGGTAATCACTCGATGACAGAACCCAAACTGTACTTGAGACAATGACAACATTGTATCTGAAAGCACGTCTAGTAAATGGCCATCATCGTTTGATGGAAAACTTCACATGTGGACGCAGATAAAATTTTATATAAAAGGTAAATTAGGGTAAAAAAAAAAAGAAGGAAAAAGAGATTTAATTGGGATGCTAATTACACAATGAATAAGCTAATAAGCCGCAATTAAACATATGCAATAATCTAAAATTACATTATATTTCAAATCATATAGCTCAGTGTTTTTATGTATTGTATGTATTAATGTAATTAATAGTGTAAAGGTATCCATTTGAATTCAGAGCATGTTATCATCATATTAAGATTCAAATCTAACATAAAGAAATGCCACCAATGTCGTTCATGCCTTTAGGGAAATAAAGTATGCCAACAAGCTTCCCGCCAGGAATTTGTTGACACGCATGTTTCTAAAAATAGCAAATGACGGCTCTAATAAGGAAATAGTACATGCGGGAATTCATCAGTGGTCATGTTGAGCTAAACAAAATGGGATCCTATTATAATAAAAACAAATGGTGTATTAAAATGCAACAAAAACAAACAAGTTAATTGAAAACGAATACGGCAGGTGTCATATAAAGCTCAATTAAATGTCTGCTTCGTTTTGCTGCTAATGTGAAACAATACCCAAATCACCGCTTTCACAACTGATATGAAACAAATTGGAACTTGCCTTATGATGCGAGGACTATCAATCACTTTAGATGAAATGGCAATTACGGTACATTGACTCCACTTAGGTCTATGACATTTATGACAGATAACATGAACGACCTACATATCATAAAGTTGCATGTTCCTTAAAAGGGAAGTCAAGCTATTTATTTATTTTTTGGGGTGACAATAATATGTTCTATGCAGTCCAACTAGTCTAAATATGGCATTCTGGTTAATATTGCATTAGTGGAATATGAGTCAAGTAGCAAAATCCAGCCATTTTCATCCAGCTGAGTGGGCGGCCATTTTGCCACTTGCTGTGGAATGAAGATGACATCAATGTTGCTCAGGTCTGAGGTAACAACCAATCACAGCACAGCTTCAGAAAACAAGTGACCCTGAGCAACTGTGATGACATCTTCAGTCGACAGCAAGTGGCAAAATGGCCGCCCCATGAGATGGATAAAAACGGCTGGATTTTGCTTCATAACTCATAAAAATGTAATTTTATTCAGAATGTCATATTTAGACTAGTGAGGTCACATGTGACATATTATTGTCAAGAAATGTTGAAGGTTGAAATTTCATATTCCTCTAATTTCAAATTTTTAGTTCCTGATCGTAAAATAGCCCCAAGAACTTGAAATAAGGCCGGGTATCGGCCTGATACCAATAACTGGTATTGGTACTCGCCCTTCCCTATCACATGGTCATCATCAGTGAATACTCTAAGAGAGTAATTTGTGTAAACAAAATAATGCAAAAACGATAAATGGGAGTCAAAAGATTCTATGTCACGTATAGATGTGCCATCATGGAGAACCTGCACATCGACATCATGAGTTGCAGATCCAGTGTTACCTGAAGAATGTCTCAACTTTGACATTTTTAAGCTACAACTGCTGCTTGGCAGATTTTTTTTTTTCAGCAATTAAACATTAAACAGGACCACAAGTTGTGGAATTCATTAAAAGCAACCCATTCGTTCTCTCACCTTCATCTTTGCAAAGGGCCTCTCGTAGTTGCCGACGTAAAGCAAGCCGACAGTCTGAGGCAGCAGCCTGCAAAGACCAAACAGGCTACAGTTATCAGGATGCAGCACAAGAGTATCTCGAGCGGTGCGAAGACATCATCACGCTGCTTCCATTTTGCGGCGAGTAACAGAAAGGCAGAAATGTGATATAGCACCCCCGTGAGCCCTTCTGTCTCTCTGCGCGGCTTGAGGTGCAGAGAAAATGACATTACGTCCACAATCCAAGGCTGAGGCTGTGATAAATTGGAGGCAAATGTACAGAATAGGAAATAAGATTCCGCAAATTATGTACAAAGTGAGACTTGTGAGTTTTTTTTTGTGTGCGTACGATGGAAGTGTCTGCGCAGTATTTGTGTCTCATCCCCGAGATGAAGCCCAACAGATGTCTTAATCACACACTGCTCCAGTCCTCACCACCCTCCCCATGCTCCCCCATCAGAAGCCTGTTGTTATTTGCACACTCGAGCTCTATTAGGATCGAAGATTCAAGAGCAGGCGCCGGTTTTATTTTAGTTACCCATCTACGGAGCGGAAACAAAGGGGGCTATTGTTACTAACTGATAGCTCAAACTACAGTGCGGCGCGACTGAATCTCATTCAGAGACTGAGAAGAAATAGGAGACTGTCATTATACACGTCCCCCCCCCCCCCCCCTTCTGTGTAATAATAGCAAACATGGAGAGTGAGGAAGGACATTAAAAAAGCCAAATAGCCCTGCTGCAGTAATGGACTCGTGCATCTGTCCTTCCTTTCTCGTCATTGCTCTATTAATACGATGGACTAACACATTTGGTACAAAAAGAAAAAAAACAACTGACATTTTTATTGCACTTTGCCAAATGGTTAGGGTGACCACGTAAACAATACATTACACACATTGCAACCTTCGAATGTAAAGTTGTTGGTTGGTTTAAATGCCCAAAGATGAACAACTCTATGGGCCTAAAGAAATTATCAGAAAAAGGAAAGGGGGGGGGGGGGATAGTGGTTGGGAGCAACTTAAAGCTAAAAAAAAATAATATGACAAATGTGCTCCCCTTATCTCAAGAGAACAGTAACACTTTTCTTTTTGAATTGCTTTGCAGCTCGCCAGATTATGCTAATAAAACAATGTGCATCCTGTGGTTGAAAAAATAATATACATGTGCGCAGTCCATCTCCTTGGGAAGCTTTCATATATAACATCAGTTAATACATGATCAGGATTTTTAAGACGATCACCGATCAAGGAGTTTGGAGAAAACGATCAACGATTTAAAAAACTTCATAAGGACCAGCGTTGGGAATAACGGCGTTAGGTAACTCGGTTATTTTTTTAAACGGACTAATATAACAAATTATTCCCCCCATATTTGAAAAAGCCATTATCGTTATTGTATGTGAAACGCAATGCGTTGCAATTTATTTATTAGTTTGAAGGCTCGAAGTAAGCTTACAGTAGGTTCCGGTAAATCCATTCATGTTAGAGGCACTGTTGCTGTCTCATCTCGTCACAATAAAAGCGTCTTGACAGCTGGAACGCACAGTGACCTTTATTTTGGAGGTACCGCAGGAAGCAGGTCACGACATTTCTTCCTTCACAATGAACATGATGTTAGCATTTAGTAGTAATTATTTTATATAAAACATTTTTTTTAAGTAGTAAACGTTGCCTAAACAATTCACACTCACTTTTCCCCCAATTGAAAGTCTGTGCTAACCACTTCTCCCTCAATTCGGCATATTTTTTGCTATATATGTAAAACCTGCATTCTCATCATTCGCAAGGTGAAATGGAAGCTCTTTTAAAATGTCCAAGGTTCATTTTCAAGCCTTTCTTTCAAAGATCCATTTTACAAACTTGCTCGTATTGCATTGGTTAGCGTCAATAGCCAAGGTTCAGACATTCTGCCAGAGGTCAAATTGAAGCAAGACGGTTTAAGATACATATTCAAGCCTTTCTGAGTACATCGCGATAAAATGCTTTCAAAATGAAAATTCTACAACATTCAAAGGTAAAATATACAGCCTATTTGATAACATCTCCATCTAACAAGTTATTTAATCAAACAGATTTGTGGTGAAATGAATCACTTATAAAGCACTTTGTTCAAGATGAAAACATCAGATTCATATTCAACCATTATTAGCAATTAAGCAGCTCTCAGAAACCCTGCGGACGACGATGAGAGAAAAAGGCGAGGTCAGCAGCGTGGAATTTAAATCTCTTTAAACAGGCCGGCTCAAGCTTGAGTAAATGATGGAAATACCCAATGAAAATTCTACTTTGATGAAGTTCCGCAGTATCAAGCGGGAAAGAAATGCTGGGTGGATCCGTTAAACAAAATGATGAATTGAGACGCTGGAATGTCACTCGAGTCTCGCCACAATCAAGAAGATGGTAACAAGAAGCCTCTCAAGGGCCAGTTAAACGGAGCCATTTTCCATTTCTGGGAATGTGAAAACACTGCACACCTATTTGCAGGATGATGTAAGCGTTAGTCATGGCCTCCACAGACGCAACGCCGCTGGATCAATTTATCCATCGTTTAAGCGGTCCATGCAATACTTGGGGACTGCCGAATGCCAGTTTGAATAGATGCTGCTTTGCATTTTCTTCACTTCCACCTCTCCATTCCTCCTGACGTACAATAACAACAGCCTGCCTCTGTGCCGGTGTACAAACGATGATGAAACCTCAAGGCGAAGACGTGCTCAAGGATTGATTGTGTGGGCTGATGAATACGTTACTGTTACCTCCTCGTGTGTCTGCCCATCTCTCTCAGATGGTTAACAGAGGAGAGACGTAAAAAAAAAAAAAAAAAAAAAAAAAAATCCAAGATGGCGTGCGGTCTGATGAGAGCATCTCTCTCAAAACGGCATCAACGATCCTGCTCTGCGTTCTCCGGCAACACAGCGTACAATATTCGACTTTGATGTCAGAAAGAGCGGCTGTGAACCCTTCCCAATCTGCGGGCGAAGAATGACGGCGGGGCTCAGAACTGGGACAGTCGCCGAGGTCACCTGGCTCTCAGGGGAGGAGGCTGCGTGACCATCGAGTCTGTCGCGATGGATCTGCTTGAGGGCACTCGCGCGCTGCGCCACAGCTAAGCACAGAGCGCGCTGACCAAATACACGGGAGGGAACAAAAAACATACAGCCTCGCAAGCGATCAGTCGTGTGCGTGGCTCGTCACAGCTGGACTTTCAGCGCACTATTTATTTTTAATAAGATGCTAATGTTTGCTAATTACCATGTACAGACAAAAATACATGCCCAACATTGGAATGGAAAAGTTAAATGACGCTGTTGGCCACAAAGGATTTTTTTTACTTTAATACTCCACATTGATGTTTAGTCATCAATCATTTATTTTGGCTGTGGTGGGCGACAGCGTGAAAGCGTTCACCCAGCCCAGGTCCATTCACTCATCAACATTCTGGGAATTATCTCATCCGCGGGAATTAATGGGAATAAAAAAGGAAATTTGCGCACGAAGCGAGTATTGTTTTTTCTTCAGGGTTTGTTCAAGTTTGAAAAGCCGTTTGTCGGACACTCGCAGCTTTCATTGTCGTGAACAGTTTTTCTTGTCGGCATAGTTCCCCAAACTGTACTTAAGTTCCCTGTAGAGGGTCAACTTTCCATTATGTAAATCTTCTTTCTTCCCGTGAAGTTTCTAGGAATTTTGCAAACCTACTTGTTAACAAGCATGTTCTGCGTTAATTTGCATAATAATCTAGATAATTGCAAAACATCTCTTTTCTATATGATGGAGGGGCTCAGAACTCTTTTTTATATATATATATATATATATCCATCCATCCATCCATTTTCTGTACCGCTTGTCCTCACAAGGGTAGTGGGGGTTGCTGGAGCCTATCCCAGCTGGCTTCGGGCAGTAGGCGGGGTACACCCTGAACTGGTTGCCAGCCAATCGCAGGGCACACAGAGACGAACAACCATACTCACAATCACACCTATGGACAATTTGGAGTGTCCAATTCACCTGCCATGCATGTTTTTGGAATGTGGGAGGAAACCGGAGTACCCGGAGAAAACCCACGCAAGCACGGGGAGAACATGCAAACTCCACCCAGGAAGGCCGATATATATATATATATATATATATATATATATATATATATATATAATATTTTTTTTTTTTTTACGTGCCTGATTAACAAAAGTTGAAAAAACCTGAAATCCAATTTCAGGTTATTCCAGTGGAATTACACCTTCCACTTCCGACTTCCAACGTTTCTACTAATACATACAAGAAACACGGAAGGCGCCTAATTACCTGCAAGGGAATGATTGCCTTTCACGGCACAGAATTTCTTTTTTTAAGGGTGGGCGGGGGACACAAAGATAAACACCGGTGCATCTGAATAATTCATTGCTGCAGAGGATGATGACCACAAAATGAGAGAAGACGTGAAGGGCAGCCATGCTCTTTGCACTTAAAGCCTTTAAAAGCAAATATTCTGTGAGAATGTGGTAAAAGGAAGGAACGCTGCACACTATCACAGCGTTTCCATCAGATGAATTGCTCCCCAAGGCAATGGGAAAGAAAGGGGGGTGGGGCAAAGTGTGAGAAATAGACAAAAGATTTGTCAGTTCCGTTTTTTTTATCGATTTAAGGCTCCTTTTTTTCTTTTCTTTTTTATCGATTTAAGGCTTTTTTTTTTTTTTTTTTTGGTGAAGCACAAAGTGACACTATATACACACACCAGTGCAGGAGTTACTGTTTTACATACCCTTCTCCTCCGACTTTTGTGATCTTGAGGCGAAAGTCCACCGAATTGAGGTTTGGGGGCTTCCATTTCAGGATGTCGTCGCACCTTCCGGGCTTGTATCTCTGCGGACATATAAACGTGCTTTGGGTGAATATACGGTAAATATAAAAGGTCTGCACGTCCCTTTGAAATGCCGGAGAGCATTCATTTTGTGACTTTTTACAACCTGTGCATCTATTTTTTGGTATCTTTTCAAGAGAGGAAGAAATAATCAAAAATTGGGATGTGGCTTTGTTCAAGAGTAAGCAATTACTTCTGAACCAAGTCTACACAATGTACACCATATCATGTAAGATGTTCAGGTCATTTACAGAGCGCATTCAAAAGGTGGCGGTCACGGTGTCTTTCTTTCCGTCATTTGCGCAGGGGTGTGCGGACTTTTTATATCCACTGCAGAGTCAAAGTGTTTTAATGAAACAGGATTACATTATGCCACTGTGTGTCTTTGTCAAGCCCATACATACGCCTGCGGACTTGGCTGAGCAATCTGTGAGCAGAATTTCTAAGTAGAGGAATTGCCTTAATGGTCCGTCTGGTTTTTTACACTCGATTTGAAATGGTAAAAAAAAAAAAAAAAAAATGCAAAATTTGTTCATGTGTTCCACCCAAAAATTGGATTATTATAAAATTGCACAGTCGGATCGCGTCATAATACAGAAGTTGTCCAACCTTTCAGTCCTCTTAAGTGTGCTTCGGCACAATCTCGCAGGCTCACCCTCCACACCTCCTTGATGATTTGTGCGTGCGTGACATTTCGGAGGATATGACGCGCGGTGGAATAATGAGAAATGTAAAGGCATTGTGAGTGGAGGCGGGAACAGATGAGCAGATTCTGTCACTGTCAGGTTGCCCAGTAACAAAAGTATACGCTGAGGGAAGATGTCTGCAAAACAGACAGGATTCCTCCCTCTGGAGATCCTTGCGCTTGTTACATCACATGACCAAATATGGCTTCGCCTACGGGGCTGGATGTCATTATTGCATAAATCGCAGGAGACAAGACAGCATGCTGATGCTTGTCAAATGTGAAAGCTACATCTCTCAACCGACACATACACACGTGTATCTGCATGTACAGTATATATATAAGTGTATATATTGCGGGGCTGGACTGGCACAAAAAACAAAAACAAAAAAAATAATCGGCCCTGGCATTTTGACTTAGGCCGAACCCGGCCCAACTCTTGCCGAACAAGTAGTTCTGCCACCCATGTTTATTGATGATGTTTCACTTTGCTATCTAAATTCGAAATGGATTAACGGACTGGTCCCTCTAAATTTAAGTCTCATCTTAAGACTTCTCTCCGTGTGTTTATTAATTAATCATTTATTTATTTATTATTAACGTATTGATTTTTTTTATTTGATTTATTGTACTTAAGTGTTTGATTGATTGTTTTTTGTTTTGTTTTCATAGTTGGTTTTACTAGATTTTATGTGTATGATAGTGTGCGGATCTCAATGTGCAGCACTTTGGAAGCGCTCGTTTATAAAAATGTGTTATAGAAATAAAGTGGATTGGATCAATCATGGGCAAAATAGAGGAAAATAATTCAAAAGCACCGCATCGGCCCAAAACGTCTTGCATGTGCCCTGTATGCCAAATGGTCAGTCCAGCCCTGATATACTGTCCATATATACTATATACTAGGGGTGTAACAAAAAAAACAGTTTGACCCGGAAAGTCTTTTTTTTTTTTTTTATGATGCAAGTGCATCAAACTGAATTGAGTCGAATTGTTCAACTTTGAAATATATTGAGATATGTGTCAAATTGTCTTTTATTGGAGAGCTATATCGTCATTCAAATGTATGTCAAATGACAACAAAGCCAAACCTAATCGAATCGTTCCACTTTCAAATCGTACTGTCCTTGTATCGTTTCACATGCCACATACTGAAAACACAAATAAATACATAGACTGTATAAATGTATATAAATATGCGATATAATACGTACATATTTATATGTACAGTATTTGTTAACTGTACATATATACAGTGCAAACATGTTTATATACACATATTTCTACATGAAAACGGTGTAAAATTTTTGCTCATGTTGACATTTACTTTTGAGTTGATGCTCATGTTGACGATTATATCAAAGATCACTGAAACAAGTTGCTTTCCACTCCCACGCTTTGGAGGAAAATAAAAGATGTACTTAACCACGGCTTCTTCAAAAGATATATGTCGAGTTTGATGCCGGTTTCAAAGGGACATTAACGCCGCCTCCACAGCAACAGCTCCCTCATGGACAAAAGATGGACAGCCCGCACTCATAACACCTTCACTTTACATCAAACATGTTCGCTTCAGGTTGTTGATTAATGGAATTATAATTTCGCAAATGCCATCTGTATGCCCAACAGTTACAGATTTAGTTAAGGATGGAAAATGGTTGCGCATATGGTTATTACTTTAATTGAGCTGTATAATCTTGGGGAAAAAGTAAATTTTCAACCCGTGAGGCAGTTTTATCTGTCAGGAGGAAAAACAACGATAACCAAAATATAAATGGTACCTTAATGCAATTACTTGATAAAAAAAATTGAGAATTAAGTATTCAGAGAATAAATTGCTCAAGTATTGAGTAACTGGTGAAGAACACATGAATGTGAAATAGACAAAAACAAAAAGTCCACAGAGCATTATATTTTGCAACCATAGACCAAGACAGCCTCTCATCAGGGAGAAAAGTGGAAGGTCTTAGACTGGCCAAGTCAATAACCGGACCATAACCCAATAGAGCATGCATTTTACCTCCTTAAGGAGACTGAAGGGAGAAACCCCCAGAAAATAACTGAAAAAGGCCGCCGTAAAGGCCTGGAAAAGCTTTTCAATTGAAGAATGCAACTGTCTGATCAAGTCAATAGGGTCCGACCGATTAATCGGTCGCCGATTATAGCCTTTCAAACATTTCCCATTAACACTATCATCGAAGAAAACCGAAGTTTACGACGCTGTGAAAGTACCCCGAATGCACAATTTTGTTTGCGTAGCATTAGCAACTAGCAAGTGTGTAGCATATGTTATTCTGGTTATTCTGTTGACCCTAAACATCCTTTAATGGCACCCCAGTTGGAGTTCGCTGTAAAACTTAACACACGACAATTACATCCAATGTGTATTTAAAAACATACAAAACATCCTTCGTTTTAAAAACATTGCTAGGCTTAGCGCTAATGCTCCCATTCAAATGCTAACAGGATTCGACTTTGGGAGTGTTTTTCCTTCAAATAACGAATATTCACAGACAAATGCTGTGGGAACGCATACAGGTAAGATAGCACAAATTAGTCCCAATGTGTGAAAAACGAGTTATTTTAATAGGATTTAATCGCAACGTTCTTCTGTACTCTAAGTGTGTGTACACCATGGATGCATTAAATTAATTGTATGCATTAAATATTTTAATTGGCAGTCTGTATTTTTTTCTGCCAAAAATCGGTATCGGCCTCAAAAAATGCACATCGGTCGGGCCTTAGTCGCAGGCTTAAATTATTGCAAGTAAGTTTACTTTAAGTTCATTTAATAATGTGTTCCAATACTTTTGCTCACTTAAAAAGTGGCTGGTTTCAAACAAAAGGTGCTCTGTCCTGAGTTGTTCAACACATCTAAATGTAAATACCATGAAATAAAAGCTAGAATTAAAATTTTGTGTCTCATATTTATCTTTTGATTTCAGACCCAAATGTTTTCAGCATACCACAAAAATAAAGAAACCGACCTTGCCATTCCAATACTTTTGGAGGGGACTGAATAAACACCGTGTGTATGCATAGAAACGTCATAAAAGTCTATTTCCTTGAGAATCGCAGTGGTATGAATGGTTTTGTAACCTTCCACGCTTTAAAGCAAAGCGCAGCCTGCGATGAATAAATCCGAGCCACAACAACAACAATCTGATGAAACCCAATCAAACACATGATCGTGAAATGCATTTCCAAATGTAAATGTGCACCCAGTACCACTTATATTAACATTTTCTGTATTGGTAATAAGGGACTTTACAAAATAAAAGCTTTTTTTTTTCTTGAAGTGAAAAAACGACCTTGTCGTTGCATGCTGAATTCAGCCGCACTTCTACCAAAATCATTTCCATGTAATAATGGCAGATTGCGTGGAAATTGCCTGCATGCTCCCTGAGAGAAACGCAAAGTTTGACAGATGATCGTGACGGTGATGCAAAAGAATTTTAATAAGTGCCTACATTTTTGTCTTTCTATCTCATTTCAATGTTTTATACTTGAACCATATACTTTATGTACCCCACATATTACATCATAATAATGTCCAAACTGTCAGTTTATTTAGAACAAGAATTTTCTCTTCACTGAGAAAGTTAAGTAAAAGGGAAAATCATAGAACATTTCTTTTCATTATCTAATCATTTCTTTGTATTTTACTCCACAAAACATGTCTTTCGAAACGTTGACTTTCTTACTACATCTACTTGTTAGAGCTTCTACTTGGACAGTCACTTTTTTTCCACTATTGGTTTTCTTTTCTCTCGTTGCAAAGTTCTGAAATTAAAACTGTGTCAGACTTAACACTGCAGAAAGAGGCAGCGCCATGTTTTGCTGCCAAGGCACTTTTTCCAATTCCCTTTAAACAACATTTTCTCTCTTTTTTTTATTTTTGCTGACTCTGCATCAATCTAAGTAGCAGGCCATAAAACCACAATCCAAAAATGCCCAACATTAATAGGCATTTTGGTTTTAAAAATAATCCAAGACGGGGGAAAAAGTGCAATGCAAGTAGACATCTGTGCACAGGTGATACATTGGAATGGGGAAATTAACACAAAGGCTTAGCCTTACTCTTTTGTATGGATTTATAAAGGTGACAAATTAGAAATGAGTAATTCTGTTGGAATATGCACATATTTGAATAATGAATACATATGCAATTATATAAATCCGACACTCATTCCCATGACAAGCTCTTATTTACAGGCATTGTTGTTGCACAATGTAATTTTTTTTTAATAATAATAAAGAGCAAAAAATAATATTGCACTTGCACGAGGGACAACTGCATCGCTAAATAAATGCAAAGGCAGCATTATGTGTGGACATGTGCCATGTGAACAACAAATATTCATGTAATGAAGGACTCAATATCGCGATTTCACATCAGTGAGTTAAAAAAACAAAAACAACAACAGTAAACTGGATATTGTTGGTGGGACCAAACCATAACCCTTCCTTGGAAGCCACCAAGGGGAAATAAATAACACGGGGGGGGGGGGGGGGGGGGGTTGGGTGACTATATATTAGAAGCTGGAGTGTGCAGCAAACGGAGAAGGTGACAAACTATTGAACGGCTGCAGATCACAGATTTGTTACCCCCTTTTAAGTCCTGAAATAGCTTGCCTCTATTTGATCCTTTACAATCCATATTTGCAGGGAGAGACAGAGCTCTGTGGTTTCCACTTTGCCGCAGGAAAGCGGAAGAAATCAACAACAAAAATGAAAATAGATGGGTTGAATTTGGAACGATGCTGGCTAAATCTTTTTCTCCCCGCACCTCTTTTCTCTCTTTTTCTCCTCTTTTCTCTTTGCGGGCTCATCTTAAAGGATGGACATGTTTTCACTGATTCCGTATTCTGTAACTCAGCATTAAATTTAGAGCAAAGGTGAATGGAAATGCACCTCATCTATGGCTTAATTCATCACTGATGACAATAATAACAATCTAATATTCATTATGAGTATATGCACCTGTAACGACAAAATTTAAGAATATTATGCTTTTACGTTCAGCGAAAGCAACGAAAAAAATTACTACATTTTACAAACAAAAGCTACAGTCGTATTAACTACTTAGAAAAACACTGGAATTGAGTAACTTTCTAACTAATTCATAATTACTTGAATAGAAAGTTTATTTGCAAATATTTATTTTTATTACTAATAAAACTATTGAAATGCATTGAGGGAGGGGGGGGGTGTTTTTTTTGCACACATTATTGTTATTAATCCACAACATATAAAAGTATTCTTCAAAAATGGATATTATATGGAGACTATAATTATTAAATAATAATAATAATAAACAATAACATGGCAAACAAAAATTTACATTTCCACCACAACCTCCTAACGTGAAACATGACTAACATTAGTAGTTTGAGAAGTAGAAAAACAAGATAGCCAATAGAAATACTTAGGATATAATGTTACAATATTACACTGTTAACAGCTTTTGTTCAAAGGCACATAGTTGTGTGCTGAATATTACAGATAAAAGGCAGGCCGAGTCAATAGATTTGCTCCCAGGAGAAAGTCTGCCTCTCTTACAGGTCGGCGTGTTGAGTCACTCTAAAATGTATGGAGTGTTCTTGAGGATGTACCGAGCGATTGTGTAGCACCGAGGGTTTTATAGCTAATGGGGAAAAAAAGAAAAACGACTAACTTTGTTGAGGAAATATAATTTGGGGTTTCAGGGGCTTTGCTCAAAATATTTTATCCACCTCGGCAATATAGATTAAAAAAAAAAAAGTCCATCCCTTGTTTGCTATTTGATGTAATAGTAAGAGTAACACTATAAAAAATAAGTCATGCTACCAACATAGCAGCCATGGCTAACATTGGCTTGTTTATAGTCCTAATGCTGGATTAGTATTGTTAGCGCTAAATTAATACTTTTGATCGTTTTCAACATCGCACTGGACAAATGCCCTGTCTTAATAAAAATAAAAATAAAATAAAAATACATAAATAAATAATAATAAATAATAAATAAATAAAACTAATAACAACTATAATTACGCATTAAAAATAAACAAAAACTAAGAACTAGCAGGCATGTTCTAAAAACGAATTTAAGTGTAATGAATTTGGAAAAAGAAAAGTCCAAATGAAATGAAGGCTAATGAAAAAACCCAAATTATAATAACCTTGGGTGGCACAATGATTTATCGGTAAAATGAAAAGAAAATGAGGCAAAGGGTAAATGAAAAGAAAATGAGGCTACGAGGAGAAATTAAGAAGGTAATTTGTCTGCTGAAATAACCTCCTGACATGTTAAAAATATGCCGATTTTAGAGGGTCGAGACCTGTATAAATAAAAAATGTTTTGAACTTCTGTTAACAGTTTTTAAAATGGCACATCCAAAAATAAATAACACTATTTGCCTCCATTTTTGAGCGAACAGATCCGAGATTAAACTATAAGCAAAAAGTCCTCTTCTAACAGACGATCTTCCATTTTTATATTTACCATCTGCATTTAAAGTCTGACTATAGAATCAAAATCTTGCCAATGATCCCCGAACAAAGAAAACATATTCCAAAGAGGCTCTGCGGTGGCTCTGATAAGACACCCACCGCTAAGAAAAGTAAAAACCTTTGTGCTAATATTAATGGCCATTCACAGCAGCCAAGACCCCACTAAGATTAACCTTGGGGCCTAATCTCATTCACACAAAAAAGATTAACATTACATCTACTGTGGAGAGCAACAAAGCCCAATGACTTTGGAAGTGACTGGAGTGCCAGGCAGTCCTTGCTTATTTACCCTAAATGAATACTTATTTGGTAAGACTATAAAATGCTGCAGTCGAGCCTTTTAAGAGCCATTAACCTGCCCTTGCCATGCATGCTCTTAATCCAGGGGCGTTACGATCTACTTACTGTACATGTGTGCATTATAACTGACCTCTTGCATAATAATTCAAAACCTAAATTTATCTCGCTTTCCTAAATGAGCTGTTTTGGTTATAGGTGACATTAAATAAAGCCTGAACCATGAAATATATGAGAGAAAATTCAGATTCTTTGTAAATAGAGTATTTAATTGGTCCTTTTGAACAAAAAAACAAACATTTTTTTTGTGGGGTGGGGGGGGGGGGCAAAAATGAACTTCCACATATGACTTTGAATTTGTATCACATTTGATACATCCGGTCACAATGCTTTAAATTCGTACATTTATAACTGTCAACAATATAATAATAAACAGACCATACCAAAAATCAGAAAGAACATTTCCCACTATTAATAAGTATAGGTGTCTCTCCTTCCTCAATTGGGGCGATCTTGTACGGTCGCTGAAAAAGCCAACAGCTGGGTGATACTGCCCTCTAATGGATTATCCGTGCAATGCGTAAGTGCGAAAAAAATATCATACTCATGAAATAGAGGGATCAAAATGTCTTGTATTTTAATATTATTATTCATTTAAATCACAATTTATTTTCTATTACAAAAACCTGTCAAATGAACAGGGATGTCTTGACTTTTATTTCCACTGCAACTACATGAGGTAACCCCTAAAATAAATACGTCTTTAAATCACTAAACAAAATCAGACAGTGCTCGTTATGATGTAGTACAGTTCTAAAAAGCGTCACATTACAAATAAAATAAAATAAATTCTTTGTTATAACTAAATAATAAATACACTGTCAAAATTCAAATTGATAGAGAGCAAAATCATCATCATATAAGTCACAATAGAATTTCCAGGAAATATTATCAGTAAGGTTTGAAGATTGCTATATTTTATTACCGGTAATTATTCCTCAGGGAAAACACAATGAACCTCAAGCGGGAGGGGGGACGTGTTTCCATGGTGAGTATTCACTCATTCACTCTGGGGGGTGACATTCAGAGCTTCGCAGCAGCCCATATTGTGGCTCCTACTGTGAAATATTATTTACAAATAAATGCTTACTTATAAAGGCTGACGGATTTGTCCATCCGTGTCAGTCAATAACCCATGTTACAAGCAAAAGGTCAAAAAGGGAAATGTATTTTAATGAGAGGATTTATTCAGTCAATAAAAGGTTGTGTTTCCTAATGTAAATTGCCAGAAACCCTGACTGAAATCATTATTCACAAACCTGTTCAAAACACTGGGGAAAAGAGCTTGTTGCAACATGGCCCTGATTGATCTCTTATATTCTGCTGCCAACTGCTGGCTGTTTTTTGTCATAACTACCATTGCTTTAAGCGACCACTTCAGATCAGAGGCTGCATTAAAGCCTTCTGTATGCTCTTGCAAACAAAAAAAAACATAAAAAAGGTTTAAATACGTTTTTGGGACCAAGGTAATATTTAAGATAGAACGTTTTTATACGTTTTGGGGAGCAAATGAGTTAAAGATTAACTGATTGGACCTAATTGTCAATAGATAAAGAAACTGACAGTCTTTACGGACTGACATGTTATCACTGTTATTTCAAAAAGACTTCAACAGATATTATGGAATAAAAAAACAGTTGCATAATAATAATGATAACATTTGTGCATTTTATTTTGGCCGCCTTTTTTGAGTGGTGATTTGAATCTGGTGAGAGTCTGAGTTTGTAATGTGAGGTGAGAGGGAGGTAGAATAAATTGAACAGATGATGACAACCTAAAAGAATGGCAAGGTCTGGTAATGTTGGAGGTTTGTGAGGTTATTGACGGCTGTAAACGAGAAGGGGGAATCGTGTATGAAATATAATGTGTAATGGGCAGCCATTCAAGTTGCTGTCAAACATATTACTTGTATGAGGGGATCTCGTCAGAATGTGGATGGCTTTTCTTCAGTAGGCCAGTAAGTTGCAGTAATCAAGACATGATGGGAATAGTGTTAGGGGAGGGGGATGGACAAAAAAAGACTGCAGATGTTATAAAGGTGAAAGTAAAATTCTGCACACTTAGTAGGTTGATAGTTGCAGCCCTACTTATGTAAAAGAAAAGAAAAAATGACCCTAAAAAATATTAACTCTAGGGGTGTCAGTCAATATTTTTTTTTAATTGTAATTAATCGCATGACTTTAATAATTAACTCATGATTAATCGCAAATAATCGCTCATTTTATATCTGTTGTAAATATACAAAAAATTAAATTATATTTTTTCCCCGTTTTCCATACTCTTGTTAACATAAAAGGGAAAAAGTTCAAATGATTTCAGGTTTTTCTAAAATGATTTCATTTAAATCATTTTAACTTTTTGAATGGCATTCCAGAAAAATACACTTGATAAATAACAAAACATGGCATTATATTAACAAACAACCCTAAAAAGGTATTAAATCATTGTGCTGTTTTGAAACAGGTGCATAAGCAGGTGTTGTCAGGAGAATCTCACAAAGCAGAAAATTACATATCCCAAGAGAGGACCTTAAATGATTTTCCATCTATAATTACACGAGGCTTGCTGTTGTAGGCATTGATATGATTTTGAAACCAATCTATTTATATACTTAGTGGGTAGAAAACCCATCGTGATTTATGGAATCATTGTCTGTCATGGTACTGTATTCCTGCACAAACATCCCATGTGAATTTCTACACAAAATATCACAATTACAAAAAAGTTAACTTGAACTGTAGGCTGTAAAAATATAGCTGGTTCGCTTGTAACAAGTCATAAAAGTGTGACTGTTACTGTGAAATTGCGTGGACAGTGTTATTTCTATTTATTTATAATAAAGGATGGTAAGAATAACGGCATCAGCAGGAGGTACTACAAAAATGTGACCTTAGTGCAGCAAAATCATCTGTGTGGTCACGAGCCTGTGACATCATCATACATCGTACTGTCAAGTGGGCCTTACTTACCCCACATGGCTGGAAGATGAGGCCGTCAACTTCATGGCTGACCTGGGATGTAAAACTGCCTTCCAAGAGCTAAAATGTAAAAAGAATGGAGTTAGGCAAGACTAAACCACAACAGAGTCTGAAGATTTATTTGGAAAATGTGAAAAAGCAACGAACCTGAGAAAACAAAGAGGGGGTTAATTTTTATAAATAAATACAAAATTTGACCTTTTCCAGTTACAGTTGAAAAAGTAAACTTATTTTTGGTGATGAAATGACAGATGTCCCAATCAAGTGTTTTACTATCCGTTGACCAAAAATATGCGCATAAAGTTCACGGTGACTGTGTGGCGAAGAATTACAAATCAGAAACAAGAATATATTTCAACCAGCAGCGGTACGAGGAGCAGCCTGCTGCTGCTGCTGCAAGGGAGAAAGAAAATCAATCTAAAACAGTATCATATGCCCTAGAAAATGAAACGAAATAGCCACTCTAATATATGACTGCATATCATAAGACAGCATCTGATAAAATCCCTTTAAAGGGCAAACAATAAACGCAGCGCAACAAAATCGACCAAAATGCGAGACGAATACAAAGCAAATGTAAAAAGAATCTTAGTTTATTTTAATGGTGTACTCGTAACATGTGGAAATAAAAAAAAAAATGCATTCAAGATGAAGATACCTATGTTTAGGCAGCCAGGAAATTGCCTTGATCGATAAAGAAGAATCGCATTAGTGTACAGAGCACCAGGTATCATGTATAATTGCCAGGCGGTCATAATGAATTAAGGCAGATGGCAACTACGAGGCACTCAAAGAGAGGACACCTCAGGCAAGGCACCCAATATTGTATCTCAAAATCAACTGGTGTCATCTTCTTTTCTAACTAACCAAGTTTGTTGAAAACAAATCTGGACCCAGATTGATGAGGAACTACAGTACTGTGAAATAGCATTAGATTTGTTTACAATACTGTTTGTTTGGCCTGGGCTGACCTTTTCTTAATGTATTTAATTGTGGGCCATTGGCCACTGTCACCAGCAGATTATTTACTGTCATTTGTGTACTGTAATGTACTATACTTGACAAGTTGAATGGTCTATGCTTTCATTGTTGATGTGCTTCACTACCAGTGTGTTGTTTGCGCAGATGTGTGTTTATCTAATTCAGTATGGACCTACCATCGAAAGACAGTTTTCAACCCAAGACACGCTTAGGATGGCCCCCTCATTTAAATAACATTTCATGACGCATTTCATGAGCGTTTTTATTTATTTATTGACATTTAATTATATTTAAATATTTATTTTTGTATTTATTTCCACATTTATTTTCATATGATTATTTTTTTATATATTATTTTTTTTACTTGTATTTATTTATTTAGTTATGTATGTACAGTATATATTTTGTTGTTTTTATTTCAATTTAAATTTAGTTTTTGTATTAAATGTTTTAATTATATTTTTTCATATCAGTTTGTATTTTCATTTTTATTTTTTTATTATGTTGGCATTTTGGTCCATTAATTCATTCAAACCCCAAAAACGTATAAATATGTTTTTAAATACTTTTTCCTTCTTTCCCCAAAACGTATTTATATGTTTAAAAAAAAAAAGAAAACGTTTCTTTATGCAAGAGCATACAGAAGACTTTGATGGAACTTCGGACATGAAGAAGTCACAAAGCAATGGTAGTTATTACAAAAAACGGCCAGCAGGTAGCAGCATAGTATAAGAGATCAACCAGGGCCATGTTGCAACAAGCTTACCAGTAATTTCAACAGGTTTATGAATAATGATGAAACTTAGCTATATTCTATTGCTAATTTCTGCAAAATGGAAACAGATACAAATGATGAAAAGAAAAGAGTCTAATCTTTCTTTTGGGAGGTTCCATGTTTTTATAGAAATAGAACACAATATTCTGTGGGCCTTGCAAAATCAGTCAAAATCCAGTAAAACAGCCGGGAGCGAAGGGGGTTGCTTCAAGTGAAAATGGCTGGGAGTGAATGAGTTAACTGTGTTGAAAAACAAAAAAACAAAACAAAAATCTTCATCCAAAACACCTTTTTTTTTTACGCACACGGACTCAATAACTGAATAATGAAGCGAGTAATCAAGACAAAAAGACAACATTAACATAAATTAATCAGCATCCCTCCACTCTTGTACAGCGCTGACATTTCAATCAGGGAGCACGCAGTCATTGAGAAAGCACGTGACGAGTTGGTTTCATCTGATAGAGTGAGACACTCACCATGCTGGAGAAGACAGCTCATCATCCATCTTGTCTCTGGACTGAGCCAGACAAACTAATAACCTCCGTCACGAGAACCGCAAATCATGGCATAATGTAACCACATTTGAATTTAATGTATTCGTGACAAATCATGTTGTTTCCTATCAAAGACAAGGCTGAGGGGTTCTATGATGGCAGGCCTCCTTTAAATGGTAAGTAGAGAAGACAATGTGAGAAAAATCTTTTTTCGATACGGCGAATGCTGCTGCATCGTGTCACAACGGCAGACGGAAAAATCTTTCATTCGCATTTGAAAAACGAGGAGTGAGCCCTGCCACAAACACTTAAACGGCCACTAAAATATGTTTGCTCTCTACTGTATTTGTACAAGAAAATAAAGCCACATCCGTGCTCTTGAGAGCGATGAATGAGTCACAACTGATCACACCAAAGTTGACAATCATGCTGACACGGACAAGGCAGAGAGCCAGACTCAAAAGAAATGGTGTCTTTATGCGGGAATGGCAAGTGGGCGGCAAGATCGAGGAGTTCCATTTCACTTCTCTTGCCATCTTAGCAAGCAACCCACCCACCACTTTCGCTCAACACGGTGAACTTGGATGGAGAGAAGAGCAGAAATAAAGACTTCCAGTCAAACACCCACCTTCTGTAAGGAGGTACCTTGAAGTGATTAAGTGGAGAAGGGGGCAGTGGAACTGCTTTCATGTTCAAGCTCTTTGGGAAGGAGACAAAGCGGTGCGCGCTACAGGAGGGGCGTGTGGGTGGGGTTGAAACTAAACAAATACCCATAAAAAAAAAGTTTTTTTTTTTTTTTAATCAAGCTTTCATTGCAAGGTGGGACAAGAGAGGCCGTGGGAGAGGGGGGGGAAAAGGCTACTCATGCATAACCGGGTAGGCCCAGGATTGTGCCTACCAACTGGGTAAAATTATACTGCAGTTCATTTCACACGTTCTGGAAGGAGTATATGCACAATTTTTTTTTTTTAACACATTCAATGTGATTTATCAAACCTGGGATGAATCACAATGGATGGTTTAGGATTTCTGAATAACAGACAAAATCGTGCCAACGTATGAATCAGGCAAAATGACATTTTTGAAATGGCAGAAACAAAAAACTACAACAAATTAGAGTGGAAATTAATCGATTAATCGACAAGATTATCAAGTTAACTTTTTTAATAACTGCGTAATCATTTGGAGCCATTTTTCAATTCAAAATTGTCCAAATCCTCTGACTTTAGCTTATCAACCGTGATTGTTCACTGATTCCTGTAGTCCTTCATGAAAGAAGACTGATTATCTCCTGTGTTTAATCAAAATAAGACACTTGCAAACATCTGTTTTTACTTTGGAAAACAATGACAGAACCGGCACATCTATCCCTCTTCTTTTTCTTTTTTTTTTTATCAATATACGAATACCAAGAATGAAATAAACAACAATCACTGATTAATATACAGTAATCAGGGAGAAAATGCTTTTGTAATACACTTTAATGCAAAATTAAAATGAATCTGATTAGCCAATTAATCGATTCTAAAAATATTTGATAATGACAGCGCCAAATTTGAGATATATTGTCAATTCAGCAATGCAATCTTAGCTAGCTTAGTATCTTAATGCTGACTCGGAGACAGTCACACATTGATTAATCAGAGGAATATTTACTTTACGGTAAGGCTTATTGTAAACGAATTTTTCAAAAAACTGTTTAATATTAACCAATTATTAAACAAAAACAAATAAACATCACATAAGAGGGAGTGATGTACGCAACAACCGTTCTGAAACTGAGAACCACTTTTTGGGTACTGACTAATATGAAGTTGAAGTTGCATAGGCTGATCCTACTACAGCTGCAAATGACTTATAATAGAATAAAAATCTCAATTTAAATTTTCTATTAATTGATTATGATTCAGTTACTGGTTTGGTCGGTAGCATGTCAGAAAATAGGAAAAAATGTTGATCATTTTTATTCCAACATTAAAGCAGATGTTTTTATTGCAAATGTCATATTGATCAAACAAAAGATACCGGTAATCAGTCTGCTTTTATGAAGACCTACATGAATCTGATTATTTTATGTTGAGAAGCTGAAATTGTGAGGATTTTGACTACTTTTATTTATTTTTAATTTTATTTAGATTAAACACAATGTTATGGAGGATGGGCAAATACATCCAATTGCTAAACAATCGAGACAAAATACCTCAAACATTTGCTTCCCCAAATTTATCAGGAGCAGTTTAGTTTGCCTCTTCCAATTCCATCACTACAAACTCAATTTTGCGCTTGCTTTGTTAGAGTGACTGATGAACACGCCATTAAGCGCCTGTTATTTTGGTCTTAGCAAAAGATCACAATCTTAGTAAATCAAAAGCAACACACTCAACAGCGTGAGCAATCTGTTAGAGTGAACGAGCAATTGAGTGACCGCTATTTGGGCTCTTAGTAAATCGGGTCGTAAGAGAAAGACTCAATTTTCACCATGATTAACTCATTCACTGCCATTGACGGCTATACACGTCAAAAATTGTTTCTATTAGTTTAACATTTTTTCCCACTTTTGTTAACAAGAGTATGAAAACCTAGAAACTTTTCTTTATTGTACATTTAGAACAGATATTAAATTTGTGATTAATTCGTGACTGATTAACTAGTGAAGTCATGCGATTAATTATGATTAAAAAATGTAATTGCCTGACGCCCCTAATTTTTAATAATCTTTTCTTTAAAAAAAAAAAGAAGAAAAGATTATTAGGAATTAGGAACATCAGGTAATTAATCGCATGACTTCTCCAGTTAACTCACGATTAATCACAAATTTTATATCTGTTCTAAATATACAATAATTTTTTCTAAGTTTTCATACTCTTGTTAACAAAAGTGGAAAAATAATTTCAACTAATAGAAATAGTTCAAATGAATTTTTGACGTCTATCGCCGTCATTGGCAGTGAATGAGTTCATGTCAGTCTACGTTTGGTCTCACAAAAGGACACAATCAATATGAATGGCCGAGCTATAGCGGGACAGCAGATTAATGATGCGTTCTGTATGCCATTCACCTCGAGTACGACTCTATCCTCATCAAGATTTTTAACGGCCAATCAAAGTAGGCCCATTCCATAAAACCCTTCCTCCCCGTGCTTACAAAATGAGTGAAATGCGGGATACCCACGAGGCTCATTTTCTGTGCCCTAGACACGCACAACTCGACTGATGCTATGCACTCCCCATCCGTGTTGTGTCCTTGCGCTGTCTGTTCATCTTCTGCTCAGGGGAGGCTTGTGAGTGGGGGGTTTCAATCAAAGGCAGAGAGGATGGATTGATATTCCAGTCAAGCTACAGGGTTGTTGTTGCTGGAGGCTCCTCTCAAGCCTATTGTGAATGGCCCTGAAAATTCAGTGTATAGTTTATTATGTTTACGGAATATTAAAAAAAAAAAAATACCACGTCACAGAGCGTATGCGGGGTTACCAAAACGTTGGCTGGTTTTGGACTAGAACTCTGTTATACAGTCTATAAAAGTTGGTAGCCGAATTAAAGTAGTTTCATAACAAATGGAGCATATAAGACAAAAAGGGAGACGTGCATCATGGGAATAATAAACCAATAATGGATATTGTTTATCAGCTATTGCTGATGAGAGGTGGCGTATTCACCTTTTCTCCCCAGTGAATGCAAAAAATTATGTTCATGCTTCATTTCTTGCATAATGTCCTCCTGTGAGTGGGTGCAGATATTGAATTCGGGTGAAGAGGAGTGTTAGTTATAGGGCAGCAAGGTCTTGTCACAGGGTTCATCTCCTATAGCAAAAAGACTTGACAGCAGAAGTGTGAGGTCAGCGAGCCACGAGGAAGCCGCAGACAGATCACACTCAGGTAATGAGACATGCCGGAGAGGGGTATCATCTCTGTCTTGTACATTTCACAATACAAACCACCAGCTTTTGGCAGGAGAAAAAAGGATTTGGACTTGTGTGACAAAATAATAGTAAGTCAACATGAGAATGTGTCCCAAAAAATTAATCATACCAGCCTCTGACATTTTCACATTGTGTTCCCTTGTACCCAAGAAGAAATGGATCCGGAGAAAACTTAGCTTGAAAAATACTACATACACACATTATAATGTCAACTGTGTTGACAGTGATTTATGCGTCTAAATTTGATCTCAATTAGGGCTACAGCTAACGATTATTCCAATTGTCCATCTTTTTTCCATTAATCGATGAATCCGCCAAAATAATATTTTATTGAGCTTGTACCTCAAATTTGTAATCGGAGTTGAAATTTAAAGCAAAAAATCAACAACAAATTGTCCCGATGACGGACTACTTCACAAAGGCCACTCAAAAAGCACCAATTATACAAATCCTTGAGAAATCAGACCACATATGCGGAAAAAACTAAACAACCTATTTGTATGTATTTGGAATAAATACAGTGACGAACATTTTTTTTTGCCACACCCTCAGCATCACTCTCGTTCTGCTACAAATTTGTATTTATCTTTCCACAACTTCTATTTGTCAGCGGGGTCTCCTTATTACATGGGCATGAAAAGTGCTCTGTGTAAATAAAAGCCCATAATGGCCGTTGAATTAGCTTACTTGCAACAGATGGGTTGCGAGTGATGCTGGTAGCACAGCTAGACAATAAACTTGAGACGATGAAAATCTTTGCCAGGGCTGCACTTTAGGAAGCAAGTACAACCAGACCAGATGGTGAGTGAGTATTACACATTTCACGTTAACAAATAACAGAAGCGGTAAGACTATAAATTGCATTAAAAGCTTTTACAAACTCCCTGGGAAAAAAATATAGTTTTTTTTTTTTACCCTATAACTAATGCCTCCCTTTCCATGGCACAGTATCTATCTACTTGCTCACAATTGCTATTTCTACCATTCGATGGTGGGCAGCCGCCATAGTCAGTCACCAAACCAAAAATACCCTCACATTAGGATTTTGGCGTGCCTTAATCTCAAAGACCACAGTGGCACTTTCCTGTCAGGATAAAAGATGGCAGAAAAACACCCCAAAAGAATAATAGCGCAACCTGTTCCTTTCACAGCGGGGCTTGCTTTCAGATTTCTCCAGTGGCTAGCGCTCTATTTTTTTCCTCAGCCAACTCCATTCAAACCCCTAAAATACGCCATGGTTGTGCAAATTTGGAAATCCTGTATGCCAAAAGGGTCAGTAAGATAATTGGGTGAGTGGAGGAAGCAAAATGAATAACTGGAGTCATTTGGAAGGGAAATGAGGACTTCAATGTCCAAGCGTCAGCCATGAAACACATCAACCTAGCAACAGACAAAGGCCAGCATACAAACTGCAGCCTGTGACTGAATTGCCCCCAAAAAGGAATTTGCCGTCAACATATCATAAAGTGGAGGATTGTGCTGCTATGAATGAAAGCCAGACACCAGTTCCCCTACATTAACATCCCGTATAACAGAGTTATGACTGTATGGGGACCAGATGGTCACTGACCAACACAAAAGAACCAGCGACTTAAATATTCTGATCGACATCCAGAGGGAGTGATATAACCTCTTAAATTACAATAGAGATAGCAAAACTATTGTAAGCTATAAGTTTAAATTGTCAAAAGTTTCAATCAGTGTCGGCACAGAAAGAGATGCTTGCAAAGTCTCATCCCATCCATAAACCCTGATCATTAGTGGAAGTGGAAGGCCCAAGGTTTCCAATTGATCTTGGCTCGAGCAAAACATCAAATAAATTGTGCTCTGACCCCCTCAAGACCTGACGTTACAGCACAAGCGCACCTTTGAGGATGGCTAAATCGTGTTTTAGAGGATAAAAGCTGTACCCCTGGCTTTTTCCAAAGACACAGCCCAACTGAGACCTAGATGGTGAAGATTATTGATTTCACAAAAAAAACCACTGGTCTGACAAATGTGACAATGACAAATGACATATATTTTCTAGATCAGTTTTCCGCACTGAAGACAGTGCTCCAGTTTTTCTGTTGCACAATATTTGCTCTTTTTTTTTTTAAGGGGGCCCATTTTGCTACTAGGTAGCGTACTAGCTCAGTCACGCAACTTAAAGGCAACTTTTAAGCGACGTTCCAAGAACAATACCTGAACTGCCAAGGGATTCATAGAACATACTACTGTATATCTATTAGACCACTCAAAGAGGAAATTTCACCTCATTTTGCTGCCAAGATATTTGTTTTAGTTGGGTTTTTTTTTATCACTTTTCCTCGCAGCAAGTGGCTTTGAAACAGGCGAACGTTTATCAGGAGCGCTAAAGGTAAGCATATCCTCTACTGGTAACTTGTAGCCTCAGCATTTTTTCAGTTTTGTTTTGAGAAAATAACAATCGGGTATTATATGATATTATTATTCTATTATACTTTTTAAAATTTGTCTACGTTTTTTTCTGCTTGGCATTCAGAGAAGGTGGACTCATTTCAACATCTTCTGATGCTGATTACAAAAAAAAACGGGAGCATATACAGAAATATAGAGATATTTGGATTCTACGTCTGAATTTGCCCTAGAAAACGTTGTTGGCTACTTTTGGGGGGGAACCAGGAAATCGGAAGTCCCGCCTCCTCCGTGGCATATACCCCATTAAGATAGAAAGTGATGAGGTTTTGCTGAAGGAAGAATCAGGGATAATGACGTAACACTCTTTTAAAAAAAAAAAAAAAAAGAAAGAGAGAGAGAGACAGACAGACAGACAGCCTTTCTCTGTCAGGTCAATCCTACAAATCAGAACTGCTCCCTTGCACCCTTTGGACCGACTATTCCCAAGTCCCAAATGCTATATCCTCATTCACAGGTTGACTTGGCACACAGGCTCCCTTGCAACCATAAATAGTGTTTCTGCCACTCATAATTCAACATTACCTAGTCCTACTCCACTACAGTAAAATGCTCTCCTTGCCTGAACCCTTGAAAAGAATCGTACATTTTTCCAAGAAAGTTGAGTAGCGCCACAGCTTCAAGTACTAAGAATCTTAGAGTCTGCTTTCATCTCTGGTGCCAAGAGGCCAACCATTTTATCCTGCCATCAAACACAAGCAACACATTTTTTGTGGACCTTGGCGGCTTTTAGCTATTTTCCTCCCAGGAATAACCCCTACAGAGCCTCCTGAGGGTAATTCCCATAACATCTACACAGCATCGACAGCAAAGAGAGATAAAAACCTATTTAGATATGGTTACTCTTGGCCAGGCTGAGCTCATTACCCAGACTGCCCAGCTGACCATTTACTTTGCTGACAAAAAAGCTCAAGGAGTTTACTTTTTCTTTATTTTTTTCGCCCTAAGGTTAAAACCAATATATTTCTTCCAAACTCTATTGCCCTCTGTGGTCTGCCCATTTTTCATGTGGTACCAATGGCATTTAAAACATAAACATTATACACTGGTGCCTTGAGATACAAGATTATTTGGTTATATGGAATGTGTTGCTGCACCCTTTGAGATACGAGTGACACGACTTGTGCGAAATATATATATATATATATATATATATATATATATATATATATATATATATATATATATATATATATAATTATTAGAGCTGTCAAACGATAGAAATTGTTTTAATCAGATTAATCAGATCTTAGAATTTTGATTAATCACGATTAATTGCTTGATAAAAAGGGCTTTTTTTAATCAAAGAAATTTCCCCGCCATAAATAAACCTCTCTCCTCTCCTTTGTCCTTGGATGCTAATTGTTGAAACACCACCTCCTGCTTTCTCGCAACTAAATAAAAGGAAAGAGCCTCAGGTACAGGAGGAGGTGTGGCTTATGTTTTATTAAAAACACTCTAAACACTACCTTATTTGCAATGGCAGATTTTCACCCTGTTATCTCCCAGGATACCCAGATACATCTTTGAATTCCAACACGACTTTTCATGTTTACCAAAAACGAAATGCCACAGATTACAGTAATTAATGACTGGGTGTAACTACAGTAATTTCTGGACTATAAGGCGCACCTGACTATAAGCCGCACTAGCTAAATTTGGGGAATACTCAAGTTTGTTAGACATATAAGCCGCACCTGACTGTAAGCCGCAGGTGTTTTAATGTTACCGCACCGGGGTCCCGCCATTTTCTTTTCCATAATGAGGGCGCAAATTGTCTCGCTCTCGTTCTGTCTCTTTTACTCTATTTGGGCTCACTTGGTTTGTTTTGCTCTGCCTGACGCTCTTGAGCTTTCTTTATAGCGTGCCCCCTTGTGATCTGATGGATAAGCCGCACTTTTGGATTAGCCGCAGGGTCGAATGCAAGTGAAAAAGTAGCGGCTTATAGTCCAGAAATTACTGTAGTGAAAAAATTCTGAATTATTTACCTTGCGTGACGCTTGAATGTCGAAGAACGGCTTATTTCGGACACTGAAGGGCTCCTTCGTTTTGTCAATCTGTCCAGTCTTCATTTTTTCCATCCGGGGAGAAATTATCTCTTTTTCGATGCATAACAACCGGATATTGAAATCACACTGACCCACAGGCTGTCCCTGAAACACACACAGACAAATTGAATCTCAAATAGAAATAAATATAATAAAAAAGACTGCAGGTCGCATCAACTTAACAATAGGAACGTCTTGACAAAGTATTACAGAATGGGAAGTGCAAAAAAAAGAAATAGCTGTTTAATCTTCGCCGGTGAAATTCTTCAAAGGGTTAACTTGACATCAAATAAAACTAAACATCAACAAACAGTACAGTGAAATCCATTTTGCTTTGTTACTATGACAACAGTTGCAGTAATGGCTACACATGGCGGTACCTGTTAAGCGGTAATTTGAGCCATCGCTGCCTTTTAATCTGCTTTGCCCATCAAGGTCACAAAATAATAAAATATCCATACATAGTTTTATGAAGATATTGACAATAGCCGTGTGCTATTTGGGGGTTTTCTTGACCTGAATGTAATTAAAGTAATAACACATGGACAATAAATATAAAGCATGTACTGTATATTTATGGTGATCTACATAGCAAGTAAAGCCACCATCATAATATTGGTTGCTACCCGAATAAATTGCATTTGGTAGCGACAAGAAAACAGAAAATAGTTTACAACTTGTATTTGTGAAATCACCACAATATGCTTTGTTCTATATATCTGTACTCATCCCATAGAGCGGATTATTGCAATTCACTGGCGTCGGGCGGAAATTCATAAGTCACAATTTGGTAAAAAAAAAAAGAAAAGAAAAAATTATATATATATTTTGGTCAGTCCACCTAAAATGGCTTGTTGATGGTTGAACAAACAGGCCATTTTTGTAGTCTCTTGCAAAATGACTACTTTGGAGGCACAAGGACTCGGCCTGACGGCAGCAAATTCCATCTAAATATGCTTCTGTCAAGCTGCTGTAAATAATTTAGAGTTGTTTCAATATGCAGTTGCCAATCTAGGAATAGCCATATACACGGCATAACATCTGCTCTTCCTTCAGTCATAAGCTTCATGCAGAATTCAGATTTAACCGCTTCCACATCTGGCTCAAGACAAACTACACTTTCCGACAAGGTCCGGTCCCAGGTGACATCATGTCTTTGTATTCTACCACTTGAATCTTATCATTTTAAGCATTTCCTACATTTACATTGTGCCTTTGCAGTTAGATCCTCAACCTGTGCCAATATGCATTCCGCCAACATCACTGAATAAACTCTTACCGTGATGTCACATTGTATATTTTACTTCTTCATAAGTAGCTCTTAAAGCTCAATCTAAATAAAGCTGCACTCGACTATTTACTTGGGCCATGGCTCAATACTCGGCAATCTATATCAGGACACAGCGAGCGGGACGGTAGAGTCTCGGTTGTATTAGTATTCTGCTTGGTACCTGCAGAAAAGGTCAGTACTCAAGAGCTTTTGAGGTAATCATTGGAGAGGGGAGGAGGAAAGTGATGTTTGTTGACTGTGCAAGCAGTGGTGGGTGGCAAATATTTTTTTTTCGATTTAGATGTAATAATTTGATGGGTTGTCTGGTAAGCCATTCGCATATTTATTAAAAAAGAAAAAAAGAAATGTTAAATATAAGGACACAAGTAACACAAGGCTTGATGAATGTCAAGGCATGGTTCGAACGATGACTGCGTTGACACTGCTGAAAAATGAACCCACCTCAACAGCAAAATCTAATTAACAAAATTTACGTATGTTTTTTTCACGTTATTTCGGATGTCGATAAAACCGGCAAATCATCCACAGGAGGAAAAGCTGGTATCGTGTCCCACACATTCAGCACCATCTGTCAGCAGTGTCATAGGGACAGCGCAAGATGTAAGTGTGGATGATTGAAGGCGTGTGCTATCCACGCCTCAGCAACACAAAAACGCAGCAGACTGTTCTTCAAATACAGAAGAGATTAAAGATTGTTTTTAATAATTGACGGTTGCAATCTTGAAAAGGAATAAAGGCCTTAAGCCAAGGAACGAAGTGTGACAAAAAATGTCCCACAAATAATACGATACCAGTCATGCGGCAATGTTCAACATATTACAGCACATTCCACGGTCAGCAGCGAGCTACCGCAGCATGAGAGGGATTTCATTATTCAAACTTAACCTTGTGGGAGGTACTGAACCCCACCAATTTCCTATGCGCATTCACCGAACCCTACCTTATTGAAAAATAAAATATAATTCAACTCAACACTATATTTGTAGTGTTCTTAAGTTAGAACCCAGCGGCAACAGATACAATAAAAAAAAGTAGAGGCCTCAGAATTGAACCCTGTGGAACACCAAACATTCCGTTATACACGTGAAGCCATATTGCACATATTGGTCTGACCAATCTTTTTTTTTTTTTGCACGGCATTAATATGAAAGTACCATCTGCATACAGTTACTTATAAACTGATTAAATTCAATTATTAATGAATCACTTTCTGGTTTATGACCATAACGACAAAAATCTTACAGCACAGGATCGGAACACCAGCAACAACAACACTTGCAGTGGTCATATATTTCAACGTGTTACGTAACTTCCATTATGGCTGAAGTATGAGTAGGCCTACATCAAGAATCTATATATATAACTCACATTAAATGTTAAACACCTGAGTGCTGCAGGAACACAGATTTTCTTTCTTGAAGACAGGCTGCCGCAACAAGTAAGATCTTGAAAATAAGGTAGGAACAATTCCCACCGTGTTGTTGTTGTGAAAAGCAGTTCAAAGTTATTTTACAGTATTTTAGGATGAATGACATTTAGCAATGGTGATGAAATATGGACTCAAAGTCAAGAGAGTAATGTGCAGCTCCTGTCATAGAGATGTTGCACTAAAATTCGTCAGGCACACATAGCAATAATATTTATTCTGCAGGCGTTTCAAAGCCAATTTCCTTTAAGCTTCAATACTCCATGAGGACTGTAGTTTGATTTGTTACTGCAGGTTATTCTGAAATCCGGCTTTTTCTTGTAGAATTGAATAGTGTATAAAATACATGAATCTGGATTATATTCTGTTTTCTCAGGCACAACACATATAAATCGAAGATGAATATGCCTCAATATAGTTTTTATTGTATTGTATAAAAAGAAAACTTCAAGGCCGGTTTTATTTTATATTTCCTGACTCATCATTTTTCTTGTGTTTGTGCTATTTAAATGCAAATAGTTGGTTATGTCCTATTGGCAAAAATGGAAAGACTGCATAAAGACTGCTGAATGAGGCAGCCCTGATGTTGCTAACAACTTGAGTCTTACATGAGGCCACGGGCCTAGCAGGTGGTTTCATGTCCCTTCTGCTACACAGAGGATGAGGCCCCGGCACCGAGGGGCACCCCACACCACAGATAATGAAGAAGGCTAATAATGGCCAAGTCGGATCAATACAACAGTGCTCGAGCGCCAGCTTGGGGGAGTCATGTGGAGCTACTAACCACTGCCAAACATCTTACAAAAGACATTCCCATCAGAGAAGTGTCCTCATTGAGCCACTTGCTGGGGTGATCGATGGAGAGATGGGGGCAGTGGAGGAAAAGAACGGTCAAAGCTACCTTTCTCCACTTTCTCTTCCTTTCGGGTAATTGATCAGGTTTCAATGGGGAAAGGAGCAGTGGCTTGGTTAAGGTTGATAACTGCAAGCTTGCTTGCTTCTGCGCCTGCTTGACTGCTGTTAGCAGAATACAGATCAACCCGAGATGAATTCATTTACAATTACGGAGGTGTGTTAACAGTCCTGCGATGTCCTCAGCCAGTTCAGGAGAGAATAGCCATTGCCAAATATGGTAAGAGGGAACCAATGGACGCATTGATCGTAGGTTTCAATCAATATTTAGCTGTGAATGTACACATAACTAACTAAAATGCATATTGGTCAGAAGCCTAGACTTAAAGTTGACAACAGGGTGTAAAGTGTGGGATGTGACTGGATGTGGAGTTGAGACCCAGCAGGCAGACTGTGGACTGCGTCAAATAATGCAGAGCTTATTCAAATGAACAAGTCTGCCCCAATCAAACTGATCGCTTCATTTTCTGTTAGAAAACCAGCATATAGCATTCTTGTCAATGCACTTTCGCGCCATACAATCGAAGAATTGTATTACAGTGGTGTTTTCTTTGTTTTTGTTTTTATATTATCCCCCACCCTGACCCTTTTCAATAGTAAGCACCCTTAAAAAATTATGTATTTATGCTGCTATTTTTGTCCTTTTTTGTAATATTTGGGTAAATAAAAAAAATGCAAAAAACAATCTATTACATTGTTAAACAAAATATAGAATATTCGGTCAATTAAGAAACGTGTACGACATATGTAGTGTAAATTGACATTTTCGCGCCATACAATCCAAGAATTGTATTACAGTGGCCCCTCGCTACGACGCAGTTCGCTTTATCACGTATTTTTATTTAGGTCCATAAATCATACATTGCGGGATTTACCTTGACTTATATCTCGACATTTCACGGGGTGTTTTTTTTTCTTTTCTTTTTTTTAAGATTATCCCCCACCCCAACCCTTTTCAATAGTTATGCTGCTATTTTTGACCATTAAAAAAAAATAATTGTAAATAAAAACAGTTCTTTCTTTCATTCAACACAATATATTACATTTGTAAACAAAATATAGAATATTTGGTAAATAAAGAATTGTGTACTATGATGAGTTTCAAAAATTTTTGACGTTTTTCTTCTTTTAATTCTTCTTAGAAAGTCAGTGTCCCATCACTGGTGACCTATTTTTAGAAGAGACCCCAGTTAATCGTACACGTCGGCCCCGACACAGTAAGGCCAATGCGTGTGTCTCAATCGTCCACACCACCCTCCTCCGCCTCAGTCACGTAGACGAATATGATCCGAACATCGCTAATCAGTACCGTAACAGAAGTGGAACGCCAGCTGTAAAGTGAATGACACAATGCTGACTTTTTCTACACTGATTGCTGTCCCAAGTGGGTTTTATGCACTCCACCCAATGCTGGGACTGATGTCACCGCACATTTAATTATCCAACTGTCGTAGCAATATTCAGCCTCTGCTGGGCTCTGTCTCATCTGTGACGGCTCTGATGCCGCTATTCTGTGGGATCTCTGCATAAAAATGGCTCATCTAAATTTATGTCAGGGTAAAGATGACACAGTTCCTCATAAGACTACTCACATTGAATTTGATGATGTCATATATCAGATAGCGGGGGACGGGCTGACCATTCACCTTGTCAATGATCATCTCCTGCAGAGACGAAGAGAAAAGAGTCAAGTGACGATTATAACGGCATAGAAGATTCCTCAAATCATTTGAGCATGTACATACCAGATATATGTATAAATATTAATGCAACACTTTTCTTTTGTTTTTAGGGCATGAACTCAAAGATATAAAACTTCTTCCACACAATATCACCATTTCTTTCATATATTGTTCACAAACCAGTCTAAATCTGTGATAGTGAGCACTTCTCCTTTGCCGAGATAATCAATCCCACTCCTACAACTTAAACTCTTAAGTCTATTTCAGAGTGACCATTTATTGTGAGAAGTCTAAGGCACACACCTGTGCACTAATCCTGGTGTCTAACCAGCATCATGATATGGCACACCTGTGAGGTGGGATGAATTATCTCGGCAGTGCTCACTATCACAGATTTAGACTGGTTGTGAGCAAAAACAAAAGTTCTGCGTTTATACATACAATTAAACGAACATCTGTGCGCCACAGGGCCCACGAGGCCTGTGGCAATAAGCAGGATATGTAGCAAGGAACTGGATGTGCTCGGGGTAGGGTCAGACGAAAGAGGGACGTGAGGCAGAAATAGCACCAAGTATCAATTATGCACAGCTTTCAAGTTGAGAGTCAGGTGAAGCGGTGATGGACGACGGTGAGCAGACAGACCACTGGTGTTCAAAACTCTTACGCAACAAGGATGGACTTGCGGGGTTTGCAGACTTTGGCAGGACTTGTTCCGTGCTCATGAAATATTAATGCTACTAACTTTTTTTCTCAAGTTGCAGACTTAAATGAAAAAATGGCAGCAGGTACAAGAATGTCAGGCTCTAGCCATGGCTGACAAAAAGTGAGCCTCACGTGAATAATTGTGCAGCAGATATCTAGGATGAATGTTGTTTGCGGTTTTAAATTACACAATATATTTCCGGGGGGGGGGGGGGGGGGGATGACAAGATAGGTCCCGCAGCGGTCTGGAAAAGGACAAATTAAATTATTTCAAAATATATTCTTTCGCCATTTCTTATAAGGAATTATACCAACAGAAGGTAGATAAGACGATTAAATTCTTTCATTTTGATTTCAGAACAGCACAGTTTTTGAGGTGAATATAAATTAGGGGTGTCAAAATTAGTGCGTTAATTTTGTGTTAATTTAAAGTTCTTTTAACGGCATACATTTTTTTAGCGCACGACTAATGACCGTCCCTTACTTGGAAAACCTGAACTGAGGGAATTCCGGTCTCAACGCAGCAGACACGTCCACGTCAAAATTTAGCAGTAATAAATGTAATAATAATGCATATATTTGTGGAGAAAGGGGTCAAGTTGTATTTTACAACTTTAAAAATGTGCAGTTACTTCATGTTATAGATTAGATTGCTCTTAATATGAAAAGAAAAATGCACTGAGCTGTCACAAACGTCTTACAAATGCAATTATGCCATCTAGTGGCAGAAAATTACCTCAACACAAATCAATAATGTAATAATAATAATAATAATAATGAGTGTGAGCTCTTTTTTTTTACAGTACAGTACATCTTTTTACTCAATTTTATGAATTGTGAAATTACTGTATCAATGACTAAAAGATGCAGCCATATTTATTATTAGTTTAACATGTTTTCCCACTTTTATGTTAACAAGAGTAGGAAAACTGTATTGTACATTTAAAACAGATTTAAAATGTTTTGATTAATCCTGGGTTAACTATTGAATATGCGATTAAATACGATTAAATGTTTTAGTCGACTGACACAACCATTTATATAAACATTAGCTGGTGAATCTTAGCTTGTTATGTTAATTATGAGAAAGGCAAATGCCAACATGTCAGGCAAGTTGAGGTATCGGACACTCAAAAAGAGTTTACAGTATGTCTTATACAAATAGAATATGTGTCACAGTGGCAAGTAAAAAATGTGTGTTGCAATCATGTATCTGTAACTAAATTCTTATTTTGACATCAAAAGACCTTTGTTGATCTTTGTTAACAAATGATCAATGTGTTTGTGTCTTTAATCTGTTGGAAGACCCAAAACTTGCAAACTACATTTTTCTCCAGAATGCCTTGCTAGATTTTAGATTATTTATTTTTTTGGCCAAAGTACAAGTTCAAGATCCCTGTGCTGAATTTAGTAAAGCAGTCCTTGTTGTTTCACAGTGACTAGGGTCTAGTGTTCTTTTCTTCATACACACAGCAAAGGCAACTTGGTACTCTTTTGTTAAAGGAAAAAACAAAAACAATCAAACATTGTCCCGGAAGCATTGTGGCTTGTCAATATGTATCCAAGCAAATGATTGTCTCATCAGTTATTTCAGTGATGTGGGTTTTTCAATTCAGAGGGGTGCCAACCTTTTTTCCCCCCACGTGCGTAGGTGTCTGCTTTAGATGTGATTAAAAATGTAAAGTCAGATTTGTGGCATCCATCCATTAGGTAGTTGGCAGCATGGAAACAAATGAATGGCATATGTGTTTTCTGACGTGATTTGTGGGTGTGGCTGAGAGGGTGAGAAATGACGCAGTCACCAAGCATCTGGTTCAGTCAACCATCGCTCAGGCAGACAACAGCCATGGATGAATACATTAGCGTGACCAATGGAAGCTGCCATTATGGTGCCCATCAAGTTATGAAATTGGAGAAAGGTAGGTAAAGCCACAAAAACAGAGTAAACAAAGACCAATGCCTGCAGGCTAAAGATGAAACCTATCAGAAAAAACAGCAGGATTTGAACATAGCTCACTATAAATAGAAATCGCATCCTCTCTATGGGAACGAAGAGCCAGAAGCATAAACACAAAGAAATACACAAGAGTAAAACAAGTTCTTAGAGCAATCTCAACACACAACCAACACCTGGGCTTCGGGGACATAAGAGAAATGCAGACATTTGAAAAGAAAAATGCATTTTTGTGTCCTCCTACCGCAGGGGTGGACAACTGGCAGCCCAGTATGGACATTTAATTAACATAATTGATTAATTGAGTTTTTGAGTGAGGCTTGGTGGCTTCCAAAGATGAAAATGTGTCCCTGTTAAAGCAAACTACACAGAAGAAATCACATCCAAAGGGAACCGCAAATTATTTCAACATTTGAAGACAACAAATGAAGACACCCAGCAGCAAATATTGCTCTGTACATGACTTGGAAGAACACTCGAGAGGAAACTCTTGCCGAGAAATAGATAACATGAGAGGAATCATTTTCACATTGTTTTTTTTTTCTTTCTATGATCCCGATGACATGGTGCACGTTTCCGTTGCAAAAGCAGTGATTCATCGACGTACGGTAGCAGCATGAAATAAACATATCCCTGGCTGAGTATTATAGCCTACAAATATGCAAGTGCTCCATCATCAAGCCAAAGCACCGATCCTGCAAAACCTTGTCAGATCAACCGCTCCATCAATCATTTCCACGTGCAACAGCAGAATTATCATTAAAAATCAGAAATTGATGACTCGATACGTCATGCTCAAGCCGAGCAGCATTAAGAACCAAAAGCTGTTTCCTAGTAAAGCTTGGTATCGTAGGATGAGGTCACACCTCAGCGAACTCACCGCCAAGAATTACAACGCAACACAGAGCACAACAGACGCAGGAATCAGTGGCAGAAAAACGGTCAAATCTTCCATTAGACATTTCCCCAGGACATGGGAGGATGATTTTCACGTCAGCTATATGTGTGAGGGGCTCAACTGCCAGCCAGACTGCAACATCTTTGGCCCAGAGGTTTTGGAAACCAAGATCAATTATCTGCAAGACTGAGCAGCAGGGATAGGATGGTAAGGTTATGAAGGTTAGTGATGCTGTTGCGGTCCGCTCAGGGTCTGATAGGATTTTCTAAAGCAGCGACGATACAATACAAAACACAATTATGACAAAGACGGTAAAATACGACGAGCAATAGAACTTACCCCATCTAAAAGTGTATTTGCTAGATGGATGCGTGGATCTTTCCGGAAAGGAAACTCTAAATTGGGTAAGTGGAAGATCGTATTGTCTCTGTCAGTCATGAATACTTCATGTTTGCCATTGATCACCATCATATACCTGTTGGGAGAGTTGGAAAAACATCAATCAGTACTTGGCTGATACTGCATGGAATAGTCACGATCTTGCATGATAAGCAGCCTGCAGATGAAAGCACATTTTTCTCGGGGAAATAAACGGCACCCTTCCACTCGCGTTTGCAGAGGATGACGCACACGGAGAGTTCACTACGAAATTCATCTACCATCTGTACCCTGCTTGAGCCGTGACTGCCGCCATCTATACGTTGAATCGTTTCATTAAAATGGGAGTCAACCCAATTTTTTTCCCTTTACAATATGTTCTCTGCAGCCCCACGGTATTCGGATGAATAATGTGTTTGTGGAATATGAATTAAGAAGCAAAAAATTCAGCTGCCATTTTGTCACTTGCTGTCGACATCACAGTTGTCAAGTAACGACCAATAACGGCTCAGCTTGTGAATGTCACATGACCAAACTCGGAAAACAGGTGAGCTGCGATAGGCCTGAGCAACTGTGATGTCATTTTCTGTTGACAGCAAGTGGCAGTACAAGACAAAATGGCCGCCTCCTGAGATGTAGAAAAACAGGGGTTGCAGAGAATTGTTAAGAAAAATTTGGGTTTGACTGCAACCTATAAATGGAGTTCAAATTAGCACCAATCTGTGAACTGCTACATGGACATTTCTGCTTATACAGTTTAAACTACAACAAATTAATAAAATTATGTACTAAGATTTCTTAAGAAATGTGTTCATTTTCTTTTGTTTGTAGCTCTGGACAATGGATTTAAGTATTAAGTGTCATTTTGGAGGATAACAAAGGCCTTAATTTGAAAAGGATCATTTAAGTACTTAAGGCTTTCCCTGACACACCGTATTAACTGATTTGCAACACAGAATTGGCAGAATTACTGTAATAGGACACTACTGTTGATGCCCCAGATGGCAACATAAATAGAATCCCAACATTTGTCCAGAATATTTTAAAATAGACAAAACTCAAACATCGTGCTACTCAAATGTCAGTCCTGCAGAGAAAAACAGAACAGGTGTATAATAAGAAACCAAGGCCATCATCGTAATTATCATCACAACCACACGGGTGTGACTAATAACATTAATTAGAGCCCTGTTCAAATCAGGTCCGCACAGTGACCTGCTGTTCCGGTCGGTTTAATGAAATTGTTTTGGCATCCAAAAAGTAGAGAGGTACAAAATTTAATTGACCAGCAATGTCGCATAGAGCCCATTTCTGTAAATTGCCGTTCCTGACATTTGACTTTTCACTCAGCTGCAAACCACGAGATTCTCAACGAGATTCTCAATGTACAATATTATTAAAAAGTGAAGGCAACAACAACAAAAGACGAACGCTTTCATTATGTGATAAAAAGCAGAAAGCGCACCAATTCCTCCAGATCAGAGTGTAATACAATTAAAGTATGGACATTTTACCCACTTCTGCTATTTAGTACATTTTGTGTCCCCAGACTAAAAAAATCTACATACAGCAAAATCTAATGCTTAAATTCCATTTTAATAGATTTTGAAATACTGTGCCAAACAACTCAAATTCAACAGAAAATTCTAGTGACATTTTTTTTTACACAAAAAAAAAAAGACTCCAAAACACAAACAACATGATTCAGTTTTGACACATGGCTTTTCTAATGTTTAACCAACTAAATATTGTACCAATAATGAGTTTAAATCACTTTGTATTCCAGTTGTTTCCCTGCCAATTAACTTCTGACTTGAATAGCCCTGAAGTCCTTTGAGCTAAGCTGATGCATGAAAGAACTGTCATGGTGGACCTGACTTGACTTTGTAATGTCTCTTAAATGTTAAACAATATGGTGGCTCCATTGCACACCTCTTAAAAACTCCATTAGCATTCCAAGACGGTCTGCTGCTTTTTAACCCACAGTAAATAAAGCAGGATTAATTATAAAGCATAACAAGCAATCATGAGGCAACATTTTTCAAAGGTTAAGTAGTATAACCAATGTACTCCAAAATAGAGACTAATTATTTAGCTTCTTAAACATTTAAGGGGATTTGTGACATAAAAAATGGAAGGAGACATTTAAGACATTTATAGTCAGGGGAGAATAAAAAGAATGTTAGAATATGCTCCCTTTTGAAAACAAGGTCACACAACAGAGATGGATTTAAGATGACATCCCCGGCGATGATATGGATCGCTCATACCTGCTGTGCCTCCCTATCATTTCCACAAAAGGCTTAGATGTGATAAATATCCTGTCAATACCAGCTGGTTCCAAGTGGGGAGATTGATAAGATGCCAAGGATCAGACGGCATCAAATACCATACCAGACGACCATTTAATCTTGCTTTGACTGACGTACAAGTCATATATTTTCATTAATTAACTGGCAAAATCCTTTACTTGTCTAAGTAAGGGAAATAATATTGTAATAGTAATCGTATTGAAACGGTTATTCTGTACACTGTACAATGGCAGCAACTGTTTTTTCTCTCTCATTGCGTGGCATCTAAAGATCAAACTGATTAGCAACACATTACAGATGACTTTTCCTCTACAAACTACAAAACTGTTTTATTACACTGAATTTGATGAAACACTGCCAATAATCACGCTTCACCATTTAGCCGAAGGGATACTCTGAGTGGAGCTGCAGTTCCATCACAAAGAGGAGTTAACTTAAGACGCCCAAGGCATGAGATGAAGACTGCCTTTGGGGTGCAATCAATTGGAGGTGTTTTTTTGTGTGGACCAAAAAGAAGATGAAGGTATTTATTATGTGGCTCATTTGGCTCAGATAAAAGTCAAGGCTACATTCTCAAAGACACCTGCGTAATCCTTCGTCAACTGAAAAGACAGGAGAATAATGGCTTCATAAAGACATCAGCAGTTCCTCAAGGTTTGTTAAATTGGGGGAAATAAATACCTCAATGCAGGGTGATTTTCAAAGGTTACTTTCGCTGAAAGTCAAATATACAATACCTTCTCACCAGGAACTATTACTAATTTAAACGCTAGTCAATCTGGTGACCGGTGGTTGTGTTATTACTTTAGCTAATGCTAAATGCTATCTTGGTTGACAAGTTCAACAGTTAAACAAGGCAATGCGCTCCTCATTATCCAACTGGTGGTTGTGTTATTACTTTAGCTAATGCTAAATGCTATCTTGGTTGACAAGTTCAACAGCTGTAAACGTTTTTTACCTTGCGCCCGTCCCGCATGGCAACATTAGAAATACAGCGCCAGCTCAGCTTGTGTTGGATCTGATTGGTGACTGCAGCATTAAACTAGACTATTAAACGAGACTACATTACCCATGATTCTTACAATTGGAAGTAGTGCTAGTTCCCGGTGTGACGAAAACACATCTGCTAGCGAGTAGCGATTAGATGCGGATGACAATAATAAGGCAAACGTGAATGTGGAGGTAAATCGGAAGGAAACTAACGGTTACATTTCTTTGTTATTGATGTGATCTGTCACGGTTAAATAGCGACGTCTGGTCATCCTACATTATTGTTGTCTCCTCAAATGACTCAAAAATGCTTCTCTTTTTTTTCTGCCCATTCTTTTGTCAACAATCCCAAGGATCAATGATTTTTTTATTTTCAAATGTTTACAGAGAAAACTTGCCAATGAGAGGTTGTATACAGCAAGGATTACTTCTAACAACACGTTCAGTTAAAAGGTCACTGAGAGAGGCAATACGAATCAAAGGCATGTTCAAAAGTCTTCTGGAAAAGCAAGAGATAAACAAAAAAATGTGGGAGGATAAAGAAACAACGGTGTCTTGGAAGCGTTGGCCAGATATAGTTGCACTTTTTAAAAAGGTGCTTGAGGTGGGAGTAGAAACACGATCAAAACATCCAAAAGATAAAAAACACTACGCAGACTGTGCTCGGGAAGAAAATGTTTGAAAAAAATCGGACAAATAATGATGCACACTGACACAAAGGAGCTTGAGTGCAGTGAGTTCTTAAAAAAGGACCACTGTCAGAGTATCAAACAGAGATTTTCTAGTATCTGGTACAACGGCAAATAGGTATGCAGTGAGGAGAAGCCGTTCCTCCGTTGTCTAATTGGGCCAGTTAGCCACAGCTAACCCTGCCATGTTCAGAGGAACGCAGCGGGAGACCATTAAATGCCTTCTAACGTCCAAAGTGGTCCTCTTCATCATGCTTACCTTATTCACATCAACCTGTCTACACGGTCATTAGTAACATCTGTCAACGTATTACACGATCAATCGTGAAAACATACAACATGATATGTCTGTAATACCTAATTTGGTGTCCCTCCCACTTCAATCTTAGCCATATGTGTGAGACCAGTCCCCACAGCACTTAAGCCTTAATGAGGCGCAGACTACCATTGTGTCATCTTCTTCCCCGGTCAAGTCCGGTGGCACGACTGACAGATGAGTACCGGCGGGGGGAGGCTCAAGATCTAAGAGCTTTGCTCATCATTACCAGTGCATCAATGAGCAAGACTGCGCTCTTATGCCAGGTTTTCGCAAAGTGGTCCAAGTGGTCTGCAATAGATCAGGCTTATTTGTCCACTAAGGGATACGAAGCTGGGATGCTTCATAAACAGCGTGACATCATGCCAAGGCAAGGAAAGGCAATGACAAGAAGCACAAGACTGGAGAGTGAAATTGATTTAAAAAAAATGCTTGGAATCAAAAATAATTGGGGGTTTATACTTCATACTTATGCAACCAGGTTATTTGTAAGCTTTTTATTTTTCAATTGTGTGCAACACGTTATATCACATCTTGGCCTCTCTTTTTTTTTTCTTTTTTTTATATCACAAAAACCTGACATTTGAAACAGGGTGTGTAGACTTTTTATATTTTATATAGTGATGACTCAGATGGTTTGGTTGCTTTCTGATTAATTGAGATACTGTTGTCTTTTTCTTCGCAAGTCAAGCTGCAACTTTACTGACGCTTGTAGCCCAAGAGGTCTCAATCATAGATTCTCTGTCTCTCTTCCATGAAATTTACGCGCCAGTACGATTCTGAAATTGACTGAAGTCATTAAAAATTCTCAAGCGCATGGCACATTTCACCAGAGTGCACGCAAGAGAGAATTTCAATTGTACAAAAAAAAAAGTTTCTCTGTGCAAAAAAAAAAAGTTCCTCTGTGCAAAAAAAAAAAAGTTCCTCTGTGCTTTCAAGGGAGACAACAATTTTATTCGGTTATGTGACCGGAAACAAAAAGTTCAATGCCATATATCTTTGTTGCGGAGTACCAAACAAAACACCATTCTATCTCAGGTGCTACAACAACCATGTTAGGTTGGTTAGCTATGTGAAGGCCAGTAATTAACTCATTCACTGCCATCGACGGCTATAGACGTCAAAAATTAATTTGAACTATTTCTATTAGTTTAACATTTTTTCCCACTTTTGTTAACAAGAGTATGAAAACCTAGAAAAAATGTTTTTGGGTACATTTAGAACAGATACAAAATTTGTGATTAATCGTGTTTTTTTTGTTGATCAGGGGCAGACAAAAGTTGTACTTCTTTCTGTCCCCTTTCATTCTTTTGTTTTACTTGGAATTTGAATATTGCTTTTTATTGTCTTTTTTCTTTTAAAAATTAATGAAATTAATTGATTGATTGAGTTAACTAGTGAAGTCATGCAATTAATTATGATTAAAGAAAAATAATCGCCTGACACCCCTAATTTTGAATTTTATTTTCTTAAAAAGAAAAAAGAAAAGATTATTTAAAAAAAATTAAATAAAAAAAAAAGATTATTAAGAATTAGGAGCGTCAGGCGATTAATTTTTTCCGTAATTAATCGCATGACTTCACTAGTTAACTCACAATTAATCACAAATTTTATATACGTTCCAAATGTACAATATTTTTTTCTAGGTTTTCATACTCTTGTTAACAAAAGTGGAAAAAAATTTAAACTAATAGAAATAGTTCAAATTAATTTTTTACGTCTATAGCCGTTAATGGCAGTGAAAGAGTTCAACACAATTCACGTCCACGCCATCTTCACTAATGGCAACGAAGCTAATTTAACACCCCTCAGTAGACAAGCATATATATGAAACCATTAAACATCTAAAGGAGACTCAGCAAAGGTGCCAAAACCAAATAATAACACTAAAAAGTATCATCAGCCAGACATCTTACTTTATCCTCTCTGCTTTAAACTCTTTAAAAATGTGTTTTTTTTTAATGATCAAGGCTGCCAAGCTTCTATCAGGACTGCTGAATATCAAATGATCTATTCACAAGCAAAGCAAATATTAATTTAGCACGGTCTGTAAGGCTTTTTGAGGTATGATTTTCCAAATCAAGCAGTTTCACACGCAACGTTATGATCAAGACTCACCGTGTCCCATCAGCTTTCCAGCTGACTTTGTAGGGATGCTGCTCCAAGAAGCAAAGGTTTTGTCGATCCATTGATACCGGTTGAGCACCAGGAAAACCAGATCTGCAAGCAAAAGGAACATACATACCGTGTTGATTCAATTCGATCACTTATAGACTCAACCGGCTTTCTTGGGCGATCCGACAGATTCGTGAAGACAGGTGGAAACGGGGGCCAGATTATAGTCTGCCATGTTTTATGTGAGGCCACTGACAAGAGATGTCACTAAAAGAACGGCAGAAGAACTGTGCTTGAAAGAAATCTCCGCTGTCTATGCGGATGTTGCACACGACATTGTTTATGGATGACGTACAGTTCTCTTTTTTTTTTTTGGCCAATTTGTTTTGTGTTTTGGATGATAAGCAAATCCTCTATTTCTCTATACTTTAGCTTTTCCATCATGTCGGTAGAGGTTCATCTTGGTCTCATCAGACCGTAAAGCTTTGGTTCATCTCTGTACTTTGCAAAAATCCTATCTGGCCTTTCAATTCTAGTGGTTTGCGTCTTGTGGTATGGCATACATTTTCTTCTTTCAAAGTCTTTATAAATAATGTAACTCATGATGGTCGCAACGGAATAAATCTTGAAGTCTACAAAACAATTGTATTATAATTAAAAGACTTTCTTCCAGCCAAACAAGAGTCAACTATTTTGTGATAAGCAATCTTGCTCTTGACTGTTTGCACTTGATGAGGCAATTAAAAAAATACTGTTTGTAGCAGATTAAAGCGCGCAGCCCCAAGCTACGCAATTGCATTCAGTCATTAGCAATTAAATGAAGACATTTGATGGACTATAATAGTGTAATTCTTTTAATATTGATGTCAAACGTACTGTCATCTTAGGCATATTGTACACAGCAACCTATCATGTCCTCAACTCCTCTCAGTGCTCATCAGTACAGCACTGCGACTGAGTACAGTACTGTTATGTTGTCTGCCTACATGTTGTTACTGGACCGTTTGTGTTCAATCTGTTGCTTAAACGGTTAAAGATAGCTGGGCCTTTCTTCAGGCAGTTTGTCTGGTACATATACAAGGTGTAATTCTTTGTTTCGTGTTAAGTTTGACAGTCAACATCAACTGGGTGTGGTATTTTCGAGACTGGTAAAAGCCTGCTTGTTATGTACTGAAGTTAACTGTAGACCAGGGGTCTGCAACCTGCGACTCTGGGGCTAAATGTGGCTCTTTAATCATATATTTTTTTCACATATTTGTTTGTTTTTTTTTAGATAAAATATTCTTCAAATTAATTAATGATTAAATAAAAAATAAATAATTAAACATTCAAGAAATGTCAAGAGTCCAAATTTGTCAGAAAAGGAGAGACAAAGGGTAGATGAAAACTTTTTTTTTTTTAAATACCTTCGATAAAAAGTGACCATAAATGTCCAAAAGGGAAGAGGAAAAGCAAAACATTTACATGAAATGTCCACAAAATTGGCAAAAAATGCCAGAAAATTTATAGCAAAATAAGGCATAAAATGTCCAAAAAAATGAAAACAGACAGACATGACTATAATATGTCCACTATAATTAAAACTGAAAAAAAAAAAAAAGAAATTTGACAGAAAGGCAGTATGAAAATATATGAAAAATAAAGTATGAAAAATTACAACAACAAAAAATCCAAAAAGCGGAAGACGAAAGGTAAATGAGTCTGTACGTAATGGATGCTTCATATTTTTGTGTTGTGGACTTGTGGTGCAGCTCTTATTAACTCTTGGGCCCTCAGTACATTGGACCAACACTAACACACTGTTTCCTTCATCACAATATTCAAATGTTTCGCCGCTCCAGACAGTTGTTGCTTATTTATTTGGCCTAAAATGGCTCTTTTGCCAGTAAAGGTTGCTGACCCGTGATGTGGACGAATAGGGGTAAATAAGAGAACCACTGCCACTACTACTGTCAATTTGTAACTATATTTAGAAAGTAGCTCAATAAAATCCAGCAATATACGTACAGATAAAACAACTTTGTAAGAGAGCAAAAAAATGGAAATAATGTTGACTGTTCCCTCAGTTGAGGCAGTCATTTCATTAAAAAGCTGCAGCTGCATTTTTTTTTTCATTAGAAAAATCTATTCCTGACTCTCTCGCCTGTTTCAAAGTGTCAGGATCAGGAGAACAAAAAAGAAAAGAAAAAGGTGACAGAAGAGAAATGAGCCTCTCACAATACACCCACATATGCAAACGCACGCACACACCTTTTCCCACAGGGGCAGAATAAGCACAAAAGAAGGTACTGCACTTACTTGTTCCACTCGGCCATCTCCTGACACATTCTTTGGATCTCGCCTAGTTTGGGCTGCGTGGTGACCTGTGTGACACCTTTCACCGTGACACCCTCGAGGAAAACTGCCCCCTGGGAAGAAGAATGAAAGACGTCTGTGTTGGAGTAAAAAAAAAAAAAAAAAAAAACACTCCCTCCTACACCAATACAAGACACTTCTTCACACAGCTGAAACTGTTCCAAACAGTTGTTCGGAGCGGTGTTAACAAGCGTCTGGAAAACATCATCAATCCAGCTTTTCTTCTTCTTTTTTTTACCTTTCCACATCACTCCATCCCGACATGAATTATATATTAATTCAACCTAATAAACTTCTTCCTTTGCTTCAGGATCCCCTTCCTCATTACCTGAAGAAACTTTGTATGCTTGTTTCAGAATGTTGTTCAAGTGGTTATCAAGCATTCCTCACAGCAAGAAGCTTCAGGTTGGGATGCGGGTTCAAATCTCAGTTCAGTCATTTCTAGGTTGAGTGTACTAAAAATTTTTTTTTAAAAATGCTCCAGCTTCTGTTTGTCTGTGCAAAGGATAAGCAGGATTTAAAAAAATGGTAGTACTCGTAGATGCAAGTGCATGTTCTATTGGATAATGTTATAATTATATGATTAGCTGCGGGGGCGGGCTTGAAGTCAGTCTCAGAGGAAATCTATTATAACTAAGTCAGAGTATGTCATTTGTACTACAAATAATGCACACAGTGAATCAATACTTAAATTTCTAAGCGATGGGGGTACAGTCAACCACTTAAATGAGTACACCCCAAAGTATTTGTCATAAATGGAGTTTCCTTTTGGTATCAGTATTTTCTATGGCATACACTCTGCAACAAAGTCAGTGCACGCATACAAAATTACATTTCTCTAATAATCTTGTGTAGCACAGACAAAATGAGAGGAGGTGCAGAGAACTTCTGCCCGTGTAAATATTTTTTATAGGCCAGAAAAACAATTAATCATTAGATATGTTCTGTTTAGCAATGCAGCTCTGGGATTTCTAAACGTTCTAAGGGCAGACTTGGAGCCAGTCACAAGAAGGAGTCATGCCGAATTCTTCAAAATTCCTTGTAACGTAATTTCTTTGTGTCTGGGTCTTTTCAGTGTACTGAAGTGCGACAATTGATGCTAGTCTCTCCTTCCAACGTTTTAAAGGCAATGTTGCGCAGGGTGGGCAGGTACACGCACTCGGGGCGAGTTAAATCAAACTTACATTTAAAACTAAAAATTATAATTTAATTCAATTTAAATAAATAAAAATATGGAAAAAAAACATTTGTCTTTTTTTTAAAATGAAAACAATTTAATACAACTTACTTAAATCAAACATGACTTTTAATGCAGTTGCTGGCTTCCCAAAAATGATCATAAAGCTATATTTGTCTTTCTTTTTCTCTATCAATTCTAACTTGATTGTGCGCTGCGGTGCTTTCCCAAAGTTCCCATACCTAAAGTGCAGCGGTCTTCATCACTTTTACAACGGTGGCCAACAGGGTGTGCAATCTGTTTTGAACATACAATTCAGCACCCGCTATTTGGGATCTTTATTAAGGCCCTTATAAATGGATAAAAAGCTTGCTTTTTAATAGGGGTGCAATCATTTTATGTTGAGGACTCGATTTCCCCCATTATAAGCTTTAAAGTGCAATGTATTTCACCGAAGCAGATGTGAAGTCTACTTCTTTCTCAAAAGAGCCAATTGGCCACCAACCAGTGCGAATAACCTTGAAATGGCTACTCAACCGCGACCAAGCGACTGTACTTCTTAACGATGCTGGAGTAAATGCAGGGTGCAAGCTGCAGCTCTGCCTGCCGGCTTGGTCCCGCCACAACTCCACGCTGCAGCCCATCACATCCAGAGAAATTGAATTTGCCTTGACACGAGCTTTCAATGCACTTACGGATTTACCCTTTGCTTTTGGGGATCATTTCCTTTCAAAGTGATTGTCTTGAAGTGTTTTTTTTTTGTTTTTTTTACTACTTAAGAGTGGTAACTACTCCATTTTAGAAGTGAGAGTGGAAGAATCAGGTTAATGTTGATGGAGAAATTGAATCAAAAGCAACTTGAGATGATTCAGTGCTTCCTTTTTCAGGATTAAAAGCAAACAAGCATATTGTTAAACGTGTTGAGGCAACAAGGCCAAAGCTTACTGTTAATGCAGCGTCCCATTTATATGCGCACACAAAGTCCTACCAGTTTTAGCTTCTCCTTCTTTCGCTTGCCGGGCGCCGAGCCGGACGAGCTGGGCCCGGATTCCTGGTTAAGTGCGTTCCCGTCGTCATCCACTTCCCCACCGTCGTCCTCAAAGCACCACTCGGGCAGCGTGGGGGCGGCAGGCGCGTCCTCCTCATCTCCATAGCGACGGAAAAGCTCTTTGAGGTAGTCACCCTTGTAGATCCCAGGGGCCCGGGCCTGGGCAAAAGCTGCGACGGCTGCTTCCACGCTGATAAGAGGAAACACAGGCAGGATTATTATTTCTAACTCGCACACTGACCAGATGATGCTCAATCAACGGGAGGTGGATTGAATATTTTTGCTTCGCAAACAAACTACTCAGTCTTGATTGACACTAAAAGAGATGTATGAATGCAACAAACGGGTTTTATCATACTGAGTATGGATGGGCGAGTCTCGATACCAGGTATCGGTATTGGGCGCATACCAGGCCTTATTTCATAGTATCAGTACTCGGAAATTGCGGCCATTTTATGATCAGGAACTACAAATTGGAAGAACAGAAAACTGGCACTCAATGTCATGCAATTTTAAGGAAAAATGTTATATAGGTAGTCCTCAACTTACGAACACAATGGGTTCCAAGAGGTTGTTTTTAAGTCAAATTTGTTTGTAAATTGAATTACATTAAATATTGATTAAAAGTCAAATTTTATGAAATTATTAACAAAAAATATTATAATAAAAATGTGTAAAAATATTAAACTAATTAAAATATACACTGTATTTATTCTTCTCATTATTATTAATATTATTATTATACTAATTTAGAGGTTGTCGAATCACATTAAAATAATTTTCAAAGTTACATTTTATGAAAATTATTTTTAAATAAAATAATACAAATATGTAAAAAAATATTAAACAGATTAAAATATACACTGTCTAATTATTATTATTATTATTATTTATTTAAAATTACCTATTATTGTTTTGGGGGGGCGAAATTTAATACAGGAGTCATGACAAACTTGAAGCACACCCTTAACCGGGTGCAAAACCAGTCAGTCCCAAAAATGTTAGACTTGGAATTAGGTCTTGCAGCTAGCAATAGACCGATGACGATTATTAGTATTCAAATTGGTCAATGGCCGATATTTGGAGCTGATACTACTCGAAATGAAGTTTTTCAAAACTGACATTTTAAACTTTCATTTATCTTTAAACCACTACTGAAGAAGTGTATGAGCACGCCAGGCAAATGAACCTGCTATAACCAAAGGTGTTTCCTGTAGAATTTGGAGGGCGAATGTTTCTTGCTAGGATGAATGCTGATGAAGCCACCGTTATTTGTTTACCCTATCCTGTTCAAAACATCAAGTAAGTCATGTAAGCTCTAATGTAATTATGCTTCATTCCAACCCCTTGTATTGTCTAATAGAAGAGGCAACCACAATTTATCACAGCGTATGTAGCCTAGAGGTTATTAAGGTCATCTCAAATGAAAGTGTTCTGCGACTGCATATCGAAATAAACCCACCTATAAAAAGTTTATAGATGGATGAATTTGTAATTACTATTACTTGGTATTATTTGGAAATTACAAAAAGGCGGGGAGGGGGAAATTGGCGTGCAAGGAGTTCATCTGATAGTCGCATTATCTCACAACACACAGGATGAGCCCAGCGCTTTGGGAATATTCATTACACAGGAAGTAGTGGGTGGTGGGAGGATTTAATCAGCCTACATGTCTACAGCAGCTTCCAGGAATTTTTGTTCTCTCAGACGACCTGCCCCACCTCTGTCCAAAGACCCCCGCCGGACCATCCCACCCACCACGATCACTCACTGTAATGCACCCATATCTGGCGTGAGGGCGATAAGCTCTGCTAACTGCTCAGCTTTGCGTTGCCTGCGTTGATTGATAGTGACGTCTTTGTTGCTATCCGACATGCGGTAACAATCGAAAGGAGAACGGGATTACCGTCTGATGAAAGGGAATTGCAGAACGCTGTATGGCTGAGCTTGTCACGGGAGACCTTTCGCAGCAAGATTGGGGGCGGAACCAATCACTAACAATCATCTTGTAATTACAGTGAATACAATTTTTCGCAGGGGACGTTCAAGGCCCACCCAGAATAGACGAAAGCCAACGCTACAGAGAAAAAAATGAACTTTTTCTTTTTTTTAATAAATGCATCCCTCCTTTTAAGACATTTAAATTTATCAAACCTTTTTTTTTTTTATCTGGCGCAAATGAGGTGGGGAACACTGTATTAGCAGTTCAATTGTGGTGAGCGAGATCAGAACCTTACCTCCAGTCCATCTTCTCCACCAAATAAGCAGATATCAAAAAGCCTGTCCGATTGAACCCATGCGTGCAGTGGACACCTTTGGGACACCAAGGAAACAGCAGAGTAATTAAAAAAATAACAATTAATAATGCTATTCATTGGTAAAGTCATAACTACAACATTGGCTATAAATTTAAAACGATTAATGGTGCCGGTGTTCTTTAAAAGGTGGCACTAGTGAACGTCTGCATATCAGATTTGCGGATTAAAAAAATAATAATAATAATTTGGGAAACTAGCCTGTGTTATATGAACCTTCGCGTACTTGTGGGTCAGCATGTGTAATTTTTGGGGGAAGCTATCCTCCAATAATTGCTGGAAATGTATTTGCTGTTTTAAACTAAATTATTGTGCAACAAAACAACACACACATTCGTCATCTTGTGGAATCTTGGTGCCAAGGAACTATATTGAAGTGAATTGAGGCGCTTTATTTAGACAAACGTTGTTCTTCATCGCCATCTTGTGGCATCTAGAGGCAATTATTGGGGGGGGGGGGCATCAAATTATCACTCGCAGATTTTACCCCCATAAATGGCGGAGATCCACGATACATAGTGCCTTCCTTGCGATCAAAGTAAGCAAGGGCCCAATTCTCTGACATCTCTGAAAGGTTATCCTGAGCGATTAACCCTTGGTGTGGTCTATGTCAAGAGACTAGTGATTTTACCTCCCTGATCTGCTTGGAAAACAATTGGGTTGGCAATCATAAAGCCTGTTCAATATTTACTGCCCGCAAATCCTATGTGTGCTTAAAACCGAGTGTGATGTGATTGCAACATTTTAAAACCCCCGTTTAAGTTATTCAAAAGTCATTGTTTACAACACACATTTTGAAATTCAAGTACACACATTGTACACATTTTACATAAGCTAGTCTTGAAAGCTAAACTGAAGTCCAACAGGTGCATGAGGGGGGTTTAGCAATGCATCATTTCTAGCAATATCAAACTTGAATTACCCTCCTTAATTTACAATACCACAAGAGGCCGTCTTTTGTATGTGTGGAACTGCAGTGACACTCCCTGTGCACACAAAGTTTGCCCGGCAACGTCGCACACGACTGAAGATGGAATGAAATGACGTAAGTGCCTAGAGATCACATTTACAAGCCGAGCTGCCTAATCTGGACACAGAAAAGAAAACAAGCACAATCACCAGGAGGCTAAAGATTGGACACACGCTCACACAGCGATCTTATGTTCAAGCAGTTTGTGTTACAAGCCAGACAGGCGTTTGTTGAAGTTCCTCTGGTGGGGTTTAAATAAAGGGTGTTCCAAAGAAGAGAAAGAGAGCCCCCTATTGACTGAAACCAGTAACATCCCTTCCTCACATGGTGTACCTTCCCTTCACTGGTCAGAACATAACTCTTATGTAGCGCTACAGTAACTCATATACTACATTATTCTGCAATTGCTCTGTTTTTTTTTTAATGTCTATTCTGTTCTCTTTTTTTTCTTCTTGTCCCTACACAAACCGCGTTGTGTTTGACTGCATTTCCAATAGAAATCTATACAAACCGCAGAGGGAGTATTTCAAACTGCACAGAAAAATTGTTCCAATAAAAAAAAAAGTCAAACAAAGCCACCATTCTGTATTCCAAGCAGCTGAGGGGGACAGGCTTGGGGGAAAAATGCCCATAATGATTTTGCATAAAAAGCAAAAACAGTGGACTAAATAAACAGTGAAAATTCAAAGGTGTTCTGATTTTCTGTTCTGCTGCATTGATTTCTCTGTTTAGAGCTTTTTGGGTAAGATCTTCAAAGCATGAGAGGCAATATAACACTATATATGTTCTATATTCAGGAATGAAACAAGTGTGTGTCGTGGCGTTTAATATTCAGTGTTCCAGCAATCCCTGTCGAGCGGAATAAATTGAAACCGCCGTGTCCAAGGAATAAAATGATGGTAGCAGATAAGTACATGAAATGGGAAGCAAAAAAATAGAGTCTGAAAAGCTTGAGCTGTTCCCATAACATCAAATCAAATCTATTATGTACAGACATTTTCAACGTGTGAAAGCATTTTATGTTATTCATAATGTGCAGAAAATAGCTATTGTGATGCAGCACATTTAACATAAATGAGTACACACCCTTTGAAATGAACTTTTATCGATTACGCAGTGAACACAAAATACATTTTCTGAATCTGTGGTTGAATTCTTGTGACATACATTTTTTTTAATGATTTTTTTTTCGTGGCTCTGCTAGAATTGCTTGTCATTGGTGTGTACTCATTTTTGCAACATTTGTTAGAAAATGAAGTTTATGGTGTGCATATTGACAAATAATTATCATTGGCTAGCCAGCATTAGATTTTTACTCTTCAGAAAGCTATATAAAATATTGCCAAAAATCAAATACCACAAATAAAATTGACATCATATTACATATAACATTATTGCAAATATAGTTGCGATTAAAAATTTGGAAGGGGTTACAAATGTTGTTGTTTTTTTATGGTATAGTAATGTAGTACAATTATTTTTAGGAGCCTACTGCTTTAATCTACACATCTGATATAGTGAAAAATATATTGAAAATAATATAGGCTCATTCAGTCAAACTCCAGATATTGGATCCTCACCTATTAGGTCTGTAGAATTCTTCTCTATGAAGTGCTCACAGAGTCTGATGAACATAGCAGTGGTCTCCTTAGAAGGACATTCTCCATGCCTGGGGAAAAAGAAAGACGTAAGCATATAATACTGCATCCATTTAAAACAGACTTTTGTGATAGCTGGAATTCAGAATTGTTATATTCTCATATTCATCTTTTCATATGAAACTCAAATGTCTTCAATACACAAAAAAAACACAGGAACTGACCTTGCCATTCCAATACTTTTGGAGGGGTCTATATAGACAAACAACAATTCAAGCCAAAATCGTAAACATAGCATACCCTTTACACTGTAGTTTAACGTATTTGATCCCTTCCTTTTCGATGTCATTGCGGTCGTAGAAGCGAGTTGTGTTCGTCAAATCCACGAGCAAACCCATTTTAACCTAAAGAGGGCAAAAAATAATAATTTGATATGCTGCTATGTTTTGAATACAAGAGGCAAATAGTGGTGATTCAAAAGATTTACATTTAAACTCTTCAAGTAGTTAGACAGCATGCTCGGGTAAAATCGGTTCTCCTCTGCAACTTGATCATCATATCTGGGACCCAGCATAGTTTTCATAGGCAGGAATTTACCTGGAGAAAACAAAGAAAAAAAGGACAGCATGGTGGACAACTGGTTAGCACGTCTACCTCACTGTTCATCTGGACATAATGTGTGGTTTGCATTTTCTCCCTGCTTTTACGTGGGTTTTCTCTGAGTACTCTGGACTCCTCCCACATTCCAAACATATTCACGTTAGGTTAATTGAAGACTGAATTTATCTATAGGTGTGGATGCTAGTGAATAGTTCACTATCTGTGCCCTGCAACTGCCTGACAACAAGTCCACAGTGCCAGCTTACCTGCAACCCTAATGAGGAGCAAGTTCATATGTATAGAAAGTTGATGTATACAAACACAAGAAAACATGGTTAAATACTCAAGAAAACGTGGTTAAATACTCACGATTGCCTTATAGTTTGCACTGTATGGCATTTAAGGGACAATTTTTGATATTTTGAATAATTTGTGACATTTCCTTACAATTAATACAAGTTTTTAAATGAAGGATTTATAATTAATCTTCCCATTACTTTTTATAGATACAGCATTTAGAACAGCATCGCGCTCTAATCCTCATTGTGCGCATGCGTACACTGGGTTTGTTTTGACACGTGATATACGCAACCCTCCTGATAGCTAAGCTACTAGTAAACTATCCTTTTTTAAAAAAAAATAAAATACATAAAAAGTTCATAAAAGACCAAACAGAACCACTAACGTTACGACATAAAGCTAATTATATAAGTATTACTTAGCCAAAAATGATGCATTTACTGTGCTTTATAGTAACTCCTATTTTTACAAATGCTACACTACTCGCTAATGTTAGCATATTGTGATGCTAACATGCAATGACTTAACGGTTAAACTGTATTATTATAATATTTCAATATTGGATTCAAATGTAATCGTAGTTTGAGGTCGGAATACACAAACAGCAGATATGTCGCTACGTCGAATAAGATATATGTAATGTAAATAACGTTAATAAATGTATTCTGAGCTCGGCTGTTTCACCTGCCACTGGTTGTCCTCTTCTGGGACAATTCCGCCATCGGGGAGGGGGTCCCGTGTGTGACATAGTTAGCTCCCAGCCGTTGGTATAACGGACAAGCGCGTCTGACGGCCTATACAATAATCCAAGGCGTCTGCACGGTAATATCACCTTAATCCCCGAGTTGTGGTTTACCCAAACACCGCGGATTCAAAGGCCCATTTGCCGCTAGTTGAGCTCATTCAAAATTACGGTCACCGGATATTAAATTTTAAATTGTTGTTGCTTTTTTAAATCAGCTATTCTTAGATCTCAATTTGGCAAACATTGCGTCCGTACGAATACTGCGATTATAAACATGGTCTCTCGGTCAGCTAAATAAACAAGCTACGCTTCTCATTCATGTTCCATCAGGGTGCCTGTGTTGCGTTCCCGTGTCAGCCGGAAGTCAAAATTTTCCAAACCTTTGATAATTTTACCATATGTGATAGCAACAGCAAGTTATTTGTTTGTTTGGCTGCACTTGGATGAGTGCACGTTCATCTTTATTGCTTGTGTTAACCGTGGTTATTTTATTTATATTTCCATTAAAATATGTGCTTGTTGAGCAATGTTAATGTTCAATATATCCGGGACCTAGGCGAAGAACGCATCGCAGGTGTATGTTTGTTTGTATGTATGTTTTTTTCTTTGTTTTTAACCTATTTGTTAAATGAAGTTGCAAAGTTTAAGCGCATTTATTGCATACACAAATCACAAATATTCCCATCTCCATCTGTACTCCGACTTTCGAGGAAACGTAAACGCGTCATTCGCGTTTTTTGTTTTTTTGTTTGTTTTTTGTTTGTTTTTGTTTTTTTTAGCGGTCTCCTGTATGTTGCTGCCCCCTGCATGTAAATCTTTGCAACGACATGAACGTGCCTAAAATGCTGAACATAATATCGAACATAAAACTACAACCAGAATCTTCATTTTAAAATAATAATAATAAAAAAAATAACAATAATAATACATGAGCAAAACACATTTTCTTAAATATACAAGCAGCGTTCCTTTCACGATGCTGTACATGCAATAGCACACAAGTGTGCCAAAATGCATCATCTGGAGCAGTTCTAAATAAATAATTATCTATAACATGACAAAAACAAACAAAAAATACTAACCATTCTGCTGATTATTATAATGTTTTGCTCTTCAGTCTTTCTCAGGAAGTTCCTTTGGCCCAGCATCTCTCTCAATTAACTTAGATAGATTCTTTAGTTTGCTCTTGATGATGAGGATGGATGAGGATGTCCTCTATGAACTGCAGGTTAACTTCAAACTGAAGGTCAGCCTGAGCTTGTAGTGAGTCTAGAGAAGTCAGCAATCTTAGTTCAAGTGCTGGAGCTTCAGACACTCTAGTAGTTGGAAGGACCCAAAAAAAAGTTTAAAAAACACTGCGGTAATAAAAGCGTTTCGCAATATTGTGTGATTCCGATGCAATGATTTTTGACCTTCCTGTCGTGCCATACTTGCTTCCACTTCCGGGTGTTTGTTTTCATCCGGAGAGACGTGGAAGTGCAGCTCGTCGAGAGAAGACGTTCTTGCCCTTCTTCATTATAGAATATTTTTATACACTTTTGTGGACTCTCTACCGATACTACGTTGGGAATGCAGCACTTTAAACTCGGTCGAGACAAACTGTACAGCACAAGGTGCTGTGGATGTTGCCATGTCCGGACGGGGACGATCATCCTCGGAACATGGTACATGGTACGTAACAAAATCGAAATGTATTGATTGATCTCGAATGTTAGAAACGATTGGTGTCACATGTGTGTCACTGTAACAAATATTATGTGAATCCACGTCGACTCTGTCATTCTAAGTGATTTGTTATTGCTACGAAATGGCCTTGAATCCCAAACAGCGGTTGAATGTCATGTTAGCCGCAAATGCTAATGTTAGCAGGCTAGTTTCATGATTTTAGCGCACGTTTTAGTTGTTTACTTTTCAACAACGTGGTTTAAAATGCCATCATTGTGTGGAAAGTATGGACAGAAGAATCCATAGCCATCGAAGTAGGGTAACAGCTGTTGTCGAACAAAAAAATGATATGTAGGTCGGTCAACGTCATAGCTAGCATGAAGTAACATGAAGTATAACCGAAAGCAAAACACACTGGAAGTTTTGATATCTTAAAAACACACACGCACGCACAATTACTGCGCAAAAGAGATCAGAAATGCAACGATAAGTAATTAGTGGTGAACTATACCATGATAAACATTTTGTTTGTAAGTTTCTCACTTAAGATATTTGAAGTCAATCCCCGCCCCGCCACCAAACAACAACACGGTACATACACTATAATTTAAAACGTTTTGCAAGATTACCTTTATAAACAATTGTCTTACAACTAAGTACATACAATATACTCCAACTGTTCACACTGTAAAAGTACTCTGCAGTCTTTCAGAACTTTGTAAACGCAAAAAATAGTAACCCTACATTACACGTTGGGGTAACTATTATTTTACATTATTTTACTATTTTATGCTCATTAGATTAGCCTCAAGGACCTTCTTGTGAATAGCAAATTAGTAAGGGTTGACTTGACTGCATTGTTTTTATTTATTTAATTATTTCAAATAGGTTGTTAATGGTGACGTGTTTTCCTCCTCAACAGGTAATCAACTTGCTGATGGGAATCCTGCTAACAGTTGCGGCGACCCATCCGGAAAGCGTTCCCTCTGTCAACTTGCAGTATGCCGTTATTGACCATTACTTAACATCTGACAGGATGTCAGGTTGGTTAATTGCAATTTGTTGGGATATATTGAAGGCAGCCTGTGGCTTTTTGTGTGTGGCTTTTTTCACAAATCAACAAATAATTGAACTTCCTGGCTCATGTGCAGGATGCCTTAGCGCAGTTCACTGCGGATTTGTGTGTTAATGTGCTGCTATTGTGACTAAATTTCATACCGGTGCGAGTGTATGAAACAGCGGGTCCTCTGTGTACGACAGTGTACCATTCCTGTGGTGATGTGACCCAGATTTGCCAATGCAGCAGTAAAGTAATAAATATAGTTAATGGTTGAAAAACACTTAAAAGCCATGAGTGCAACAAAATAAAATAAAAATTGTATGGCGGTAACGGAGCATGCTTTATGCTGCATGATGACATATTCTTAAATCCTTGATTAAAGTACCACTGATTGTCACCCCCACCTAAGTGGGGCGAAATTCTTCCTCCGCATTTTGACCCATCCCCTGAGGGAGCGGTGAGCAGCAACAGGAGCCGCGCTCGGGAATCATTTGGTGATCTAACCCCCCAATTCCAACCCTTAATGCTAAGTGAGGAAATGGGTCCTATTTTTATCGTCTTTGGTGTGAACCCACAACCTCCCAGTCTCAGGGCGAACACTCTATTACGTTGAAATAATATACGAAATCGCATTATAATACGTATTAAAACCTGAAATAATATATAATATTGAGTCATGGCATCTATTAGTCACAAATGCTCTTCCTAGATGGCAAAAGCTAGCTAAATAACGTTTGTATCATTTGTGTGGGTGTGATTTTTTTTTTTTTTTTTTTGTAATTTAAATGTTGACTTAATAAAAATGGGTAAACATTGTATTAAACGTGCCAAAATATCTGTTCACTTGTATTCAACCAGGTAATGCCGGTGCCGGATTGGCCATCTCTCTGCTGATGGTCACTATCAGTGCTATGTTGCTGTATGGCGCCATTACTGTAAGTGCACATTTATTTAGCCTGCCTGAAAGCTGTTGCAAGGACAATACTCATTTCCATTTTTTTTTTTTTTGTACCCGGCTTTCCACAAGAATTCCTCCATCCACGCTATGTTCCTCACTGCAATTCATTTTTATCTCTCAGGCCCGCCTGATGGCAACACGACTTTAATAGCATTTGGATGGAGCTGCTCGTAGTGGGGGCAACTGCACAGTTAGTGTCACACCACCCTTGTGCAGTGTGCATGTCAGAAGTGTGCATGAATATTCTGTTTTTTGCTGTTTTGTCTAACAGTTGAGCAAGTCTGAGCCACTTTGTCTGGTTCATTAACCACCCCGAAACTTGAGCCGTGATTATACTGCTAGTAAGGCGACAATAAATTCTCACGGAATTGTGTTTTTAGCCTCACCTCAATTAACCAATGATTAACAAACTCTCAATGGGCGCTGGGTTAAATTAACCTGCACAATCTAAGGAGAGCTGCTAGAGCTGTGTCAAATAAGTCCCCCAAGATGTTGTCAAACCCCCATCTTAACAGGAAAGTAGTACAAGCAGATGAGAATGGCAATTAACTCATTCCCTGCCATTGATGGCTATAGATGTCAGAAATTCGTTTGAACTATTTCTATTAGTTAAAAAAAAAAATCCACTTTTGTTAACACGAGTATGAAAACCTAGAATTGTTTTTAAACATTTAGAACAGATATAAAATTTGCGATTAATCGTGTTAACTAGTGAAGTCATGTGATTCATTACGATTAAAACATTTTTTTATTTTAACCCCCCTAATCTTTTCTTATTTTTAAAAATCGCGTCAGGCAATTATTATTTTTTAATTGTAATTAATTGTATGTCTTCAATAGTTAACTCACGATTCATATTTTTTTTTTTACATCTGTTCTAAATGTACAATATATTTTTTTCTAGGTTTTCATACTCTTGTTAGCGAAAGTGGTGGTGGGGGGGGAAATTAAACTAGTAGAAATAGTTCAAATGAATTTTTGACATCTATAGCCGTCAATGGCAGTGAATGAGTTAATATTCCGCATTGGCCTTTGAGACGAGTTCTAGTAACGAGAGCGAGTTTTGTTTGAGTCTCTATTAATGCCTGCTCTTCTTTCGTCTCCAGCACCGCAGTGGGCTGCTCATCCCGTTCTTCTGCTACCAGATGTTCGACTTTGCTTTAAGCTGTCTGGTGGCCTGCAGCTCTCTCACCTACCTGCCGAGGATACAGGAGTACCTGGACCAGCTGGTGAGTCCCCAAGCTAATGGGTGGGGCTCAGCACATCGACTTTGTCGCCACTGCTTGTTTAATGACGCACTTCTTGACATGACGCAGATGACTGGGCTGGTCCGCGCCTTCTTTTCTCAGCCTTCTTTTGTCATTTACATGAGAGTATGACTAGTATGAATGAGAATGTACCTTTTAACCTAATTGATTTTCCAACTCTTATTTCGTCAGCCGGATTTCCCGTACAAGGATAACCTCCTGTCTCTGGATCCTCGGTTCCTGTTTTTCTTCGTGCTGGTCCTCTTCACCTTCCTCATTGTCCTCAAGGTAAAAGTTGCTCCATCCATCCATCCTTTTTTTTTGTTTTATAGTGCTTGGACTTAGACAAGATGCAGGGTACAGATGGAGATGATTGAATTTTCACTTATGTATTGATTTTATTTTATTTTTTTTGCAGGCATATTTGATGAACTGTGTGTGGAACTGCTACAAGTACATCAACAACAGGAACAAACCAGATGTCGCCGTCTTCCTTTCCTTTGAGAATCAGCCCCAGGTTTGTGAATACAAAGACAAACTACTAATTTGACCTTTCAAATAACCACCTCCAAAATCACTGCGATGATACACGGGCCTATTGGTCCAACTTCATAATAGACAGCCAATCAGGATATAGTATGGTCTGTATCACTCCCCCTGCTCGTTTCAGTATTATTGGCACAAGGCGGCGTACCCTCACTGAATAAGAGTTACGACATTGTCAAATGTTTGTAAGACGTGGTTGCTTTGTTTGAGGGCTGTTTCATCTTTATTTTCTTCTCTTTTTTTTTTGCTTAAATTGACATATCATGTATATACAGTAAATACGAATTAGTGGCTAATTCAATAAAAGAGATTTAAAAAATCTAAATAGAGAAAGCAAAAGTGTAGGAGTTAACAAATGACGTGAAACTTCTGGACTTTAAGATAAAAATAAACATATGGGGGTACAATTGCAAAAAAAAAACTTAAAATACTGAATCGATAGATACCAATGAAATAAAATGGAAGAGCGAGCATTTGTGGGATAGTCCCAAATTATAGTGGTTCAGGGTGTTTAATTTAATTGTATTTACTTAGCGCAGGTATACATAAGGAAGTGCTACTTAATGCGTTATGTGCAGGACTAACCAGCAGAGGTCACAACAAACACACATTCACTACTGTACTCTACTTGAGAGAAACCGAGCTGAAAAAATGACCAGTAATATTCAGCTGCTGTCCCTCAGAGGGTTGAGACGATTGTGAAAGCAATATACAGCACTTAATTACAGGTAATGTAGTTGTACGTGATGCTGCCTTTCGTGCAGATGTCCCAGGTTCGAATCCGAGATATAAAATGATCATCAATGGATGGACGCATCATCAAAAATGCCCCTGGCAACCGATTGTAAGTGACCCGTGCTTTTTCCACACCTGTGATTGCCTTTCTTCTTCCTCGTCTCACGCAGTCGGATCTTCCCACCTACGAGATGGCCGTCAACATGCCCGACAAGGACCCGCCCCCGCCTTACATGCCGTTTTAAAGGACCAGCCCACTGTGGACGACACATGCCGCCAAATGCATTTCTACATTCCCTCACTAACCCCCCTCCGCCTCTTATCTACTGTATATATTTTGTGCAAAAGATGACGGAGAAAATCCAACTGAACGCCAGCCTTTTTCTTTCCATTTAATGTTTCAATCAAATGCAGTCAACAATCCAGCATCATCCTCGTGTAGACTGACAGAGTCCCACTTATTGTAGCTCCTTAATTGTTGATCTTTATAAGACTTTTAACAGTTGCATCTCAGTTTTTGGGAAGCACACCACAGCACTATTATTTGGTGTTATTTATTTAGCTTTGCTGTGGTTCACGACCACCACCACCACCACCAGCTCAGATGTTTACATCGCACTCTGCTGCCAGCTAGTTTTCCAGCATTGTACAAGGAGGGAGGGAGAAAGAAAGCTGCTTTGCCACCAGCCTGACATCAACTCATCTGTCGTGAAACATTTGTTGTTGCATGCCCTCCCATGACTTAACCATGCTTCTTTTTCTTCCATTTCATTATACCCACTTTAATATCATTGACTTCAATAAAGAGTTGAGACCATCTGCAGTTCTTTAATTGGCTCTTATTTTATTTGTCGTGCTGATTTGGGGAATACATGCTGTGAACTGTTGGTTGCGAAAGCAGCCCAAACTGTATGTTGCAGTATTTAATCATAATTAAGTACTATTATGCAAAAAAAAAAAAAAATTCTAAAAAAGGCCTCTTCCCAAATAAATGCTAAACTAAATAGACCCCTGCTTGTCAGCCACAACAGTAGTACGCACATGCAAGTACAGTATTCAGTTAGATAATTGTATGAACTTGACCCTCCTTCCCAGAATTGTCGCTCATTTGAGAACTTGCTTCTTTTAGCTCGACCACCCCCTGCATGCCATCCTTTCCCGAAAGGCCAGGAGGTCATGTGACCCAGCCCCCAAGGCGAAACTTAATTCGTGACGCGTTGGCCTCGGGCTTCCTCCTCATATGAGGAGTTTCGGGACCCCGAGAGGGAGACCACCAGTGGCAGTTGTGAAGGAGGATGAGGATGATAGTGATGATGAAGTACTGGCTGTGGGGTCTCGTGTGCGGCACCCCCTTCATGCTGGGAGACGTGTTGGCCACCTACCAGCTCAACGGCCAGAGTTTTGCACAGACCAGAAACAACGGACGACCACCCACAAGGACGCTAAACCCAGCAAGTATGTTCAAACTCTCCATGTAAACTCAAAACTATAGCTATTTTAGCTTTATTCCACTTTTAAAATGTGTACTTTATAATTTTAGTCTATGATTAAAACGGAAAAAAAAAACTCAAAAGTATTTGGTGATTTTTTTTTTTTTGTTGACCAGCGACATTTTTTATTTGTAGTCTTCCAATACAGTATAGCATTATCGTCATAAATTAAATGTTGTAGTTAAAAGTGAAATACGTTTTAAACATAGCTTGGTGTAATGTGCATATTGCTTCAATCAGTTAGCGTTTTATCTAATCGTGTACCATGTTTGTTTTTTTCCCCCCTGAAAGATTTAATTCCTAAGCAGTTAACAAAACAGTGTACATGGTAATGTCATATCTCTAGCTGCAAAAAAAAAATATATAATCTATATGAAGAATGTCTAGTGCATAGCATGAAATCTACTTTCTGTCGCTGTCCAATGAAAAGTGCACATTAAAAAAAAAAAGTGCAGTACTAGAAGATGCCATTTTATTGGGCAGCGATGTTTTGTGACAAGCAACGCAAAGTCTTGACTTGTTGCAAACAACCCCAACTGCATACATTCCTAATTCCACTCATCTTTTGTGCTTAAAAGAAAGCGGATGCTCCTTCCGCCATGGTTGTTTGTGCGTTAGATGGATTACTGAAAAACACCTTTGTGGACAGGTGTGGATCTTTACCTGAATGTAGAGGTATTTTCCTTTTAACACCTCTACAAAGAAAGCGTTAAATTAAAATAAATTAATTAAGTGACCCTGCTAGCACACAAACACAAAAAAACTGAACTTTGAATTATTCTTCATTGTGAACTACTCCTCACTTTTTGTTCAGTTTGACGGCAAAAGTCTTAGGCCACCATTAGCAAAGTAGTAATGACCACGTGGTTGGAAAGATCACTATAACAACAACGTTTGTGGTGGAGTAAGATTTTTGCACTACTGTATACTGTTTGTCACTGAAAGTTACTAAAGCCTCATTTCCACAATGCGGAAACAGGTCAGTTCGTTTAGGTACGGTGCGCATTTTTTCGAAAAAGTCAATAAGTTTAAATCCGCAATTCCACCAAACTGTATGGTTCAGTGCAATCCAGTAGCGTGCTAATTTTCAACGTCGTCTTCTGTGAAGAATTCCAAAAGATTTGATCCATTTTTAGGTGTATCGTTCCAGGTTCCACTTCACAGTATACCCGGCAAAAGAAATGTAAACTTTACTCATTTGTAGTGTATGGAAAACTGAACTGACAAGGGACGTGTGTGGAAACGTGGCTTCAATTGAAGTCTCTACAAGATAAAAGCCAAAATTCCCTCAAACAGTACAATTCAGTTCGGTCGGATCCAAAAAAGAATTTTCATTGTTTCCATTGTAAAATATTCTAAAAATATTCCATTGGTACAGTCCTATATTTCCTACACCGTAGAATATATCGCTGTATATACCACAGTAGAAATTAAAGCGGACTGTAAACATGACTCTTCATGGCTCACGCTTCACGTGTTTCTACAATAAATATCTGATCTGTATCACCTTTCAAAAACCCTTTTTATTGGACTATCGATTACACTATTACAATATCATCCCTCGTTTGAGACGCAAGTCTGATGAAGATTAAACCATACGGTGGCAAACTGACCTGAACCGTACCATTCAGCGGAAATGCGGCTTTGGTGTACGCCATGTCAACTTAACACGATCTTCCTTTTTGACCTACTAATGATCTCCTCTTTGGTGGCCCTGTAGTTCACAGAGGTGACTACACGTATAGAGGAGGGTTTCACTACCACTACCAGCCACCAAGGATCCCTCCACCGGTAGTGTATCGACCTTTTCCACTATCTCCTCCAGTAACTTACCGCAGGCCCTCGGTCCCTATGTGGCACTATCATCACAAATTAAAAGGGCAACTGCGACCGCAAGTGCCCCATGTTTACAAAGGTCCTGCCCCACCTGTAGTGCACCACCCCCACCATAATCCCAAAGGCCGTTATTACCCGAAAAGTCCGTGTCCCACAGTGGCAACTCGACCTGTGGTGTACCTCCCAACCGCCCCTCCCACCCAGCGACTAACCACGGTGCCAACTATGGCACCGACTTTGCCACCAACAACAACAACAACAACCACCACCACCACCACCACCACAACAACCACCACTTTGGCACCAGTGGAGACCACCACTCCAGTGCCGGTCAGTACCCAAAGCGGCTCCGCCACCACCACCATCAGTCCTGTGAAGACAGGTAGACTATTACCAGTCAGGTTTGCTTATTTAAAAAGCTTATTTCTTTCTGCATTTGTAGTTTAGCAGTTAATGTTGACTCCTTGTTCATATTGAATGGAAATATGTTCATATGTATTTTTTTTTTAATATACATTTTTAAACTATAGTTCACTGGAAGGTCATATAACTTAAAAACAGAAGTGGTCATTGGACTGTCATTCTAATTTTTCTTCCATAGCCAATAAGAACAGCTCGAGTGTTTTTTTTTCTGCTCCTGTTGCTAGGCAGAATTCATCAAATCAAACCATACCTGCCCTATATACTAATGAAAAACCAACAGTATAAGCAAGTCAGACCAAGTCATTCAAGTGAAATTGTATATTTTCGGCACACCTGATGATCTCGCTCAATCATAACTGCATATGGGGGGGAAAAAATGTCAAATGCGAGCTATGCATCTATTTTTTCTTCTGCCTTTGTTGCTAGGCAGAATTCACAGGGCTCCACCATAACTGCCCTATAGACCAATGAAAACCAACAGTGTATGCAAGCCACTCCCACAAGAGTGATAATAGGAACAGGAAGCCATATAGAAACAGTTGAATCCTAGCTCTGTATTATTTATAAAAACAAAACAAATAATATCACAGGGAAGGGGATCACCATCAGACCACATTAAATAATTTGATGTTTTAATCTTGCATGCATCCCTAACAAAACTACAAATGCATCACTTGCTGACGTTTTCCATTATATAAGGCCACTTTCTCTACAATTAAGTTTATTGTTTAGTGCACAAGCGTGCCTTGGACAGGTCAAATGGAGAATGGGAGCAAAGATGTACGGTTGCTTTTGTAATTTTGTTGAACATTCAGTAGACATGAAGATCTTGGCTGCTTGAATTAGGATGGTGTGTCCAAACGTGTGAAAGTGGCTGGGAGGATCAAGAATTCCAAGTCTATCTTAACATGTTTTATTTCTTGTGTGGAATCCTTTTCATTCAGGATGAAAGGATAAGACCAGTGTGAAATGAATGAATACAGGCCCCATGTATCATTTGACAATCTTCTGGAGACAATGCGCAAAGCCAGAATGTTCTCTGTGCATCTCAAACAGGATGAAAAGTCAGTCGTGTTCCTCCCCATTGTTCAATGTGTCGTCTTTTACGCTGTTCTACCCACAATGTGTTCTGTCTGAGATCAGAACTGTCGCGTAATGCTGAGCTAGCCATAATGCTGCCATGTTGATCACCAGAGTCACCAGAGTCTCAGTGCACGAGCCGCCTCTTGGACCTGGTCTTCATCATCGACAGCTCACGGAGCATCCGCCCCAGTGATTTTGATAAAGTCAAGACGTTCCTGGCGCTCATGGTTGACACGTTAGCGGTCGGCCCCGACGCCACCAGGGTGGCCGTGGTCAACTACGCCAGCACGGTCAAGATCGAGTTCCTGCTCAAAGACCACTTCAACAAACCCGACATGAAGAAGGCCATCTCCCGCATCGAGCCTCTGGCCGCAGGCACCATGACAGGCCTGGCCATCAAGACGGCTGTGAACGAAGCCTTCACCGAGGAGTCCGGAGCCAGGCCTCAATCTCGGAACATTGCCAAAGTGGCCATCATTGTGACGGACGGGAGGCCTCAGGACCACGTGGAGGAGGTCTCCGCCACGGCCCGCGCCGAAGGCATCCAGATCTACGCCGTCGGGGTGGACCGTGCGGATATGGCGTCGCTGAAGCAGATGGCCAGCTTGCCTCTGGAGGACCACGTCTTCTATGTGGAGACCTACGGCGTTATCGAGAAGCTCACCTCCAAGTTTCGGGAGACGCTGTGTGGTAGGACAATGGCGGCCCCGCGAGACCTTCTTGTACCATTAACCCCCCCGGTTCTAGCTGCACGGTAGGAGGCACCTACAGTCTAACGGGGAGCGTTCCACGCTTCGGATCATTTGTCAACCATAATAAATATAAAAGAAAATTCGGAACCCCTACATGGACTGCAGATGTCAGCACTAGAACCCGATTAGAGCTGCAGAATTAATACAAAGGAAAGTTTGAGGGTCAAACGAGCCTTAAACTTTGTATTTTTGAAATGTTGACATCCTATTTATACTTTGTTTTAGCCTCAATTTTTCAAACCATTGGCTGCCGTAGACAAGGTCCGTGATTGAATTGTATCCCAGTCACTGACTGATAAACGTGGGAGTGAATCTTTGACTTTCTCTAAATGTGTCCTGAGATTGACTTGTGACGAATCCAGGGTTTAGTCTGCCTTTTGCCCAAAAAGTCTGTTGGGATAGAGCCCAGCTCTCTGCAACCCTTAACTCATTCACTGCCATTGACAGTTATAGACGTCAAATATTCATTTGAACTATTTCTATTAGTTTAAATTTTTTTTTCCCACTTTTGTTACCAAGAGTATGAAAACCTAGAATTGTTTTTATTGTACATTTAGAACAGATATAACATTTGTGATCATCGAGTACTCGTGAAGTCCTGTAATTAATTCCGATTAAAAAATGTAATCGCTTGACGCTCCTAATTTTTGTTAATCTTTTATTTTATTTTTTTAAATCGCATCAGGCGGTTAAAATTTTTAATTGTAATTAATCGTATGACTTTAATAGTTAACTCACAATTAATCATACATTTCATATCTGTTCTAAATGTACAGTAAAAAAAATTCTAGGTTTTAATACTTTTGTTAACAAAAGTGGAACAAAAATTTAAACTAATAGAAATAGTTCAAATGAATTTTTGACGTCAATAGCCGTCAACGGCAGTGAATGAGTTAAGAGGATAAGCGGGATAGAAAATGGATGGATAGATGATATTCTTGAGATTTCAGGTCCATCCAACTATTTCCTATACTGTTTATCCTCACCGATCCAAGCTGGCTTTAGGCAAGAGCCCGAATTCACCTTGGACTGGTCACCAGCCAATCAGAAATTTTTGATGATCTTATGTTAAAAAAATGGTCAGAGTACATTGTCTAATTTAGAGAAATATTTGAACAAATAAGGTTCTGTTGCAAACACTATTTAATGATGTAATTTTCCTATTGATCCTTACAACACCCCACAAATCTATGTTGATTGTAATGACTTTTACTTTAAAAAAAAATGTTTTTGAACATTTCCAGCACATACGTACGTATGCCAGCAAAATGAATCCTCACTTGCCAATCCTTTAATCCTGTCCTAGGCTTGGACCCCTGTTCCATTGGAAACGACTGTGAGCACATTTGTGTCAACAACATTGCCACCTATTACTGCAAGTGCCGCACTGGATATATCTTGAATGCCGACCACAGAACATGCTCCTTGAAACGTAAGCCCTTACACGTTTCACTCTCTAGGATTTAGATCTTGCGGTGAACCTTACATTTCTGATACCGACCTTTCTAATATAAAACGCGCGGTACTGTTAATGTGTCAGTTGAATTTTGACACGGTGTCTTTAATGTGATGCAGAGGTGAAGGTAGACGCGGTGGTGGATCCTTGCAGGTGCGAAGCCAGACTGGCTTTCCAAAAGCAGACGCAGGCTGCCGTGCAGCAGATCACTGCCAAGCATATCCTTTTTTTGTTATAAAAAGTACATTTATAATATGTCATATATGGACAGGCCTGGATACATGAATGGATGGATCGATGTCAGATGATGAGCAAAAAGACAATGAATGGATGATGGACGGATGATAAAGTGATGAATTTGCAAAAAAAAAAAAAAAAAAAAGCTAGCGAGATGGACAAATGATTGTATGGATTGACATCACATGGATGGCTGGATGTTTGGGTAACAGAACGACAAATGTTCTCCTTGACTTAGCAGTCACTAGCTGATGTAGCAGGAAGAATTGAACGCCTCGAGGAGGCGCTGGGCCGTGTGTGACGCTCGACAAAGGGGTGAGTGTTGGCGCGGCCCGGGCGGTAAAACACCATCCCGGCGACCACACAGTGTGACCCCTTTCCATTTATTTGCTTTATTTGCACAGGCCGCCAGTGGGTGTCGGAGACACGGACTGCTGAAAAGGCGCACATGTGCTGCTGGATGGATGTCAAGCATGCAGTCGACTGTCGTGGACCGTAGAGAAACTAATCACACCGAGAGTGCTGTCTGCTCTCTGTCTGCCGTTCCTCTTTACTGAAACGCCACAGACAATTCAAATCCGCAATATTTTTTGTGACCTCGACTGCACACACGTGCATATTGTGTATACTGTGATATGGTTTGTTCTGTTTTTGTTAAATCTCATGAAAATTCAGTACTTTGTGTTACACTTGTTTGCATTTAAACTGTATTACTTTTTATGCTAAAAATGTTTATATTTTTTAAATATATATATTAAAGGTAATCCATTTATGAGTTGATACATACACTGTATGTTTTGTTTGAATAAATAAAAATGATAATAAACTCACCAGGAATAATTTGTCTTTTTATATCATGAAATAGCATTAAACAAATCATTTCAGGCAAACAAAATGAACCACTAGGATTAGTAAAGGAACTATTAGAAATTTGAATAATTCATCATTAACTATACAGTACATTTTCTCTGGATACTCCGACCTCATCCACAAAACTTGCATGTTAGGTTAACTAAAGCGTTATGTGTGTCAAGTGGAGAGTGGTGACTTTTCTGCATCTACAGGTGTCTCTTCCTAAATACCAATCTCGCTTATGATGCAGTAAATATGTGCCCTGCTTTGCTTTGTATTGGTGAGTGAGAGAGCTTTTTGGTTAGTGTGAGAGTTTTTTGTTTTTTTATTGAGTGATTTGATTGGTGAGTGTAAGTGAATGTTTGGTTCTTTCAGTGAGTGTTTTTCAGTGAGTCTGATGACGTTTTTTGAGTTTATTGTTTAGTGTGTGTGTGTGTTTTTTTGGTGGATGTGAGATTTTTGGGGAGTGTGAGGCTTTTAATGGAACGTGCAAGGTGTTTTTTATTGTGAGTAAAAGTTTTTTTTGGTGTGAATCGGATTTTGTTAGGGTGAGTTTTTGGGGTTAGTGAAAGTTTTCTGTGTGTGTTTTCGTTTTTTACTGAGTGAATTTATTTTTAATGAGAGTTTTCAGTCTAAATGTTTTTTGGGTGTATGTGAAAGATGTTTATTTAGAGTGAGGTTTTGTGGTGGATAAAAGTTATTTTTGTTGAGTGCCAGTCAGAGGCTTTTTGGTGGATGTGAGTTTTTTTTTTTTTTTTTTGAGAATCAAAGGTTTTCATGCAAAGTGTAAGAGGTTTCATGTGGCGTGTGAGAGACTTTTGGTTATGAGCGATAAGTTTGTTTGTTTGTGTGCGTGTGTGACATTTGTTAGTGAGTGTAAGATGGGTGATGATTTTTTTTTTTGTGGTTTTCGTGTGAGTATTTTTTTTTTGTTGAACGTGAGTTTTGTTTTGTTTTTTTGGGGGGGAGGGTGAATGTGAGCGCTTTTTTTTGATGACTATGAGAGGTTTTTTTTGTGTGTGGGTAAGCTGTTTTTGTGAAAGGCTTTTCTCGTGAGTGTTTGTGATTTCTGGCCCATACGGTACGTCAAACACTTACTGTACAGTAGCACACATTTTACTGACATCTCCACACCTCAAGAGCAATCCTAATATGTGATGACGCACTCATCTTCAACACTATGTGTGCGCTTATACCGCCTCGACTGTTGCTCCAGGCAACGTTCCGGGGTCAAAGGTTGGCTTGTTTGTCGGAGAGTGTGCCGGACACAGTGTGTCCTCTGTGTGCGCGCTCGTGAGTCAACATTTACCTTTAGTCTACTTGTGTCTCCATTTTTACTAGACAGCTGCTTCATGTTTGTTTGCCTCCTTGCCGGCGTTCATGGTTACCACGCATGGAAGGCGAAGCCCTCGCTGCCTTGTCTGTCGGAGGAAGAAGATGAATGTGAGTGACACGGCGCTGCGAAGTGGAAAAGACGCATAAAGAACGAGGCGACCAATTCCGGGAAGCTCGAAGCAATATTGAAGGAAAGCGAAGACCCCTACGTTCGATCTTTAACATTGTTCCATGAGAGACGTTTTTTACAGTTATTTTGTCTATTTATTGTCTGTCCATCCAATCTTCTATCAATCAATTGTCCATCCGTCCACCAAATGATTCACTCATCTGTCCACCAACTCTATATACATGTGAATGATTGTTAGTTGTTGTATATAGTGTATATACTATAGTTTACAATATTAGCAACATGTATGACAACATAACGAAAATGTGATGTTTTTCAGACTATCTTCTGTATTTCTTCACTTTTTTTAATTAAAGTATTAGAGCATATTAATATTATGCTCAACTGTATATTATTTATAGCATCAGGTACAAAAACAAAAGAGCGGGTAGTGAAAAGGGAACTCCAGTCAACCCTAACGAGGAATGCCCCAGGATGACTGACCGACTGACTGACTTGACTAAAGGTGTATGATGGATGGTTGTGTGCTTGGACTTGAACACCTTGTGTCAAGTCTCTCAGTCGGTAAACTGCATACCGCAGCACAGAGAGACATTTAAGGCATGGACTGGCAGTGTCAGTTCCTGAGCTGCACGTCAGACATTTATCTCTCAAGCTCACGTGGTTGTTTTCATGTCTTCCAGGTAAACCCTTCACTTACGTAGAAGTTGAGCCAGAACATTGTGACAAAGGGGGTGAATGAAAGGTCAAGAAAATTATGAATTTCATTATTAAATGAGGAAAAACAGGGATTAACTATAAATAGTGAATAAAAGTAGCAGGAATTGATTGCGCTTTGACTAAACCTTGAATGCTCATTTGATAGCCTTGTTTAGTTGTAGTTACAAAACTGAAATTACTGCAAAAGCGCTTGCTTCTTCAAGTCAGGTAACCTTCATATACATACAGTCAGAAGGACTCTTTTCTAAAATGCTATAAATTCATTTGGGTCATTTTGAGATAAAAGACAATTGTTTCAATAGGCATGCACGTTTACTAACATTAATTGTAACCTGGGAAATCAATTATTTGACAAAATCTGTATATATTATGTTTCTGTTTAATGTACTGACTTGAATGTGGCGTCTGCAACAAAGCGAGGATAAATAAATACAACTTTAAAAAAAATTCTGTACTTGAAAATGTGGATCAACCTGAATGTACTCGTTTAGTACATTATTGCCTTTTTCGCAACAAAAGCCATTATATTACAGGACTATGAGTCAAACATGTGGCTATGTGTGTTTCACACAGTGTGGGGATAAATGAGGCACAAAAAGGAAGCGCATGCATGGCCACCGGGTGACCTCTGCATTGTTGATGTACCACTTTCACCCCGACAGCTGTGTTCTTCACGAGGAAAATCGTGTGAGAATGCAATAAAGTAACTAAACTAAACTAAACTTGAATTGTTATTTTCTAAATGTGCCCAATGATTGACTGGCAACCAGTCCAGTTCGTGATCTGCATTTTGTCAAAAGTAAGCCCGTGAGGGAAAATAATGCCGTGATTGGCTGACGACCTGTTTGAGGTGTAACGCGCCTGTAGCCTTATGTCAGCTGAAAGAAAATGGATGCATTGAAACAAAATTAACTAGGTTACTGAGTGTGTAGTGATTCACTTGCTTGACATCCGTGCAGGCAGCGTGAGTTGAGTTCAATTCCCACTCGGTGTGAAAGTGAGTCAGAAGGGATAACCTCCAGCTCTCTGTAACAAGCAGTAGAGAAAATGGTTAAAGAAAATAAAACCGAATAAAAATTTAAACAGAATAAACTGAAAAAAAGATGTGACATTTATGTCGGATATAGTATATAGTTTATGTGACGTCACATCCGGTCGTAATGGCGGACGAGTGTGTGCAAATATTTCAAAATGCTAACGAAGAGTTTAAAAAAGAGAATTTCAAAAGGGCCGAAGAGCTTTACAACAACTTCATTTCGTCGTGCGCACATTCCAGGTTGTTGTTTGTTGTCTAGTAAGGCTACTTAAGATTTCTGACACTTGTCAATCGACATTAAAACGCTGTCACCTTGTTTTCACAGGGAACGTGAAGCCTCTCGTTTGGCGACCGCTTACAACAACCGCGGCCAAATCAAATATTTTCGTGTGGATTTTGACGACGCGGTTGAGGATTACACCTCGGCGATAAAAGCTAACCACAAGTTTGAAGTAGCGTTCTACAACAGAGGACTAATATATTATAGACTGGGTAAGGAAAACGTTTCAGTCAAAGAATGTTGATCACTTCCGGTTTCTGGCATCGGCCTTCAAATTAAGTAATATCATAATCAAACTACAATATTTAAAATGCCGTACTTTCTGCTTGTAATAGCCAAACTCAAATTAAGAAGAAACTGTGTTCATGTTCTTGTAGCACATCTTCTGAACCGAACGTCACAAATGACCCTTTCCTTTCAAAATAAAGCACTTCCGTTTCCATGTACATAATAAAATACAGTACAAATCAAATGAAACTAATCAATAAAAGATGATTTATTGATAGAATGGTATTCCTCTCAATGGAGGAATGTCATGAGGCCGAATAATATTTATGTGAATTATAATACTGGATAATCAATCATAAATTTTTTACTGCTCATAACATTTGTCATAAAAATGCTCTATATATATATATATATATATATATATAAAGTTGACCTATAACAATCAGAATATAGGTTACATTTTTTTAACCAGCTTGCATTTGACCCCAACAATGTTGAATTCTTGAGGACACTAGATGGAGCTGTGTATTTACAAATCCAAAGCCCATGTGGGAAACTGTAAACGCTGACTCAACAAGCGAACAACTGTGATGCCTGCTTTGAAAAAATCATCACCTTCCTCTACTTTTAATGTTTTACAGGTTTTTTTGACAACGCTGTTAGAGATTTCCAACAAGCTCTACAGCTCAATGAAGCCTTTGAGGATGCCAATGTTGCCCTTCGGCGGACTCTGCTGGACCAACGGGACAAAATGAACAGAGGACATTGATGTTTGTGAACATTTGTATCTAACCTATGTTGTCTAATTGCACACTGCACTCATCAAAATTGTATTGAATTAACAACTGCTGCCCCTCCATACAGGCCAATTTCTCTGATTAAAGTTAGAATTTAATGGAAACTAGAATGCCACTCAATAGAATGCACCAAAATGTTGTTATATGACAAATAAAAATTAAACAAATGTATATATTTGTGTATATTAAATACATTTCTATTCAATTTGATTATGTGACTCACAATGATTTTGTATAAGCACAATGCCACTTTGAATGATTATTTATATATATTAACATTGATTAAATTGCTTGGACTATATTATCACCCAAGGAATGTACAGCATTACATTTCGAACCCATGGACTAATTTAATTGAAGGTTTGAGCTTTGGCAGAGATCATAAAATGAGTGTGAGACCCCTGATATATAGTCAAATTATTCGGAAAATTTTTTTTTGGGGGGGGGTGAACCCAGACTACCCATGTCTGGATTTGAACCCACAACCTTGGATCTGGGAGGCAGCTATGCTAACCACTTGCCTGACATGCCACAATGTTGAATCACTTTCAAAACATGGTCTACCAAATGGTTGAGCTGATTACTAAACTTCTTCCAAACTGGATTCATTTGGAATACATTTTTGTACATATGTGGAAAAATAAATCACTTTGTAAAACTATTAACTAGCTTGTGTGCGTGTGCATGTGTGTGTGTGTGTGTTGTACATACTACATTGTGAGGACCAAAATACGTCTACCCAACAGATTGATGACATTTTTGTAAAGTGAGGACATTTTGGCCGGTCCTCACAACTCAAGACCTCTTTTTGAGGGTCATGACCTGGTTTTAGAGTTTAGGTTTGAATTAGGTTATGGTTGAGGTTAGGGTAAGGAATGGGAGTAGGCGATCATTTTTGATGGTTGGGGTTAGGGGGAGGGGCTAGGAAAGGCATTATGTCTATGGATGTCCTCACAATTATATAAGTATAAGTGTGTGTGTGCGTGCGTGTTTGTGATCACGCATGTGATTAGTGATGCACATCACCTGTGCATCATAATTACTAGTGGTATAAAACAGGTAGTGAGGCTTCAATGAAGCAGTCATCTCCTTCTTCACTTCAGAGTTGGTGGGGGCATGCTGGGCTTTGAGTGCCAATCTCTGCAAGTGGTTCTTTTCCTGTGACGGTATTTTTTTTTTGGAGAGGTTGGTTTGGCTGTACTCAGACTGATTTCAGGATGTTGAATTCAGAGAATTTGTAAGTATATCTATATTTTCTATTTTTTGTTCACTGTGGAATTTTTGTGTTTTAATATGTATGTGTGTATTCTGAAAGACTGATACGGAGCCTGCTGGCTGTGGTAATCGCCTTGAGTCAAGCAAAGCCAAATGCTAAGAGCCACACAGAGCCAAGTGAGCTATTTTTGTTTTTGTTTTTTTAAATTGTTGTGCTTGCTATGTCTAAGCAGAGTTTCTTTTACCACAGGTGGTTTAAGGACTGACTGTGTAGGTAACCTGATGAGGCTCTCGCTGGACAAAGCCCTGGCTGTAGGGAACCAACTAGAAGTGGAGGCCATAAGTGAGTACAAAAAGAATGACTCAGAATCGACTTTGCTATAAAATGGTTGCCTCCGCCCTTTTTCCCCTCAGATGGTACCCGACACATTGTGCTAACACCCGCCTTGGCTGCTCAATGTGGCTACAGCATGGAGTCTGACCCGTGGGGTAACACCAGAATCTACACGTCACTGATGGGCTGCTATGTGGACAACAAAGTGTGTTTTGGCAAAAATCTGGTGCGGCTAGGTGGCTGCAAGCAACAATTGTTGTTGAACGTTTGGGTTTTAACAGACCATGTCCTTGTAGGATGATTCAACCTTTAACGTTGGCCTCAGACTGCGAATGTACAGCGGCAAACCGTCTGACGTGGTCTCCCATAACGTGATGAAGACTTGCAGCTACACCCGCTGGGCCACCAGAGAGATTCTTTGTGACAGAAACTACATGGAAGTATGTGGCTTTTGCACAGTCAGGCTATTTTTTTATATATTTATTTTTATACAAAGTTGATTGTTTCCCCCCCCCCCCTTTTTTTTTTTTTTTAATATAGGTGTCAAACTACATGCCCCAACCTGTTCCAGACACCAATGGAGATGATTATTCAAAGAATGCTGTCCCCAGTGTATGTGGATTGAAACTATGTGATAAATGGTTGTGCACGTAACATTGCAATGAAAGCAAATCTCTCTATTATAGAGCCACGGTGAGTCTGGTATCTGGAAGCTGACGTTCTACACACCTGAGGCAATCGTGATGCTTAAGCGTGAGGCCGAACAAGCAGGATACAAAGCCATGACCACTGCTAGCCGCCTGGTTGTGCGAAGCCCCTACAATACAGCAGAAACATATGCTGAGGATGTAAGCAGCGTATGTTTGGTTTTTACTGTCAACTGCAGTATAACTAAATGTTAGTTGTTGTTTTTTTTTAGGTGGCTGGAGTCCCAATGGAGGTTGTCAAGGTTAGCGTCTACCATGAGGCAACTGAAGGTGCAACTGTAATGAACATGGCAGCCGCTTGCCCTACAGGTGAGTTGGATTAAAAGCAGGGTAATTAGTATTTTAAAACGGTTTACAGCTCTGTTAGTATTTTTAGTTTTTAAACTCAGTTCTGTAGTGCATAATAGTTTCTAATGTAGCTGACATAACTTGCAGTAATGCCAGTATTAAACTTGGTTGTCAAGTACTTTTTTTTTATATACTGACTTTTTCATATAAAACAAAAGGAACACGATTCTTACCAAGCGTTGAGTTTATAAGAAAATAATCAAATGCGCAAAATCGTCACCTGGAGGCGCCTTTCTATTAGATGACGTCATGTACGTGCGACGCTTTCGAATGTACTTGATTCCTATTAATAGTTTTTCTTGTTTGTAAGTGTCAAGTTCTATGCAGAAATGTTTGGATTTAAAAAAAAAAAGTCACTCTTCATACACTTAAAATCAACCCCAAATGTTCATGTATTGCTTACAAAAGCAAACTAAAGACGATAAGTTTTTATTTTCCATTTTGTTACCCAATGGCGCCACCTAGAGGTGGCAACTCCTACATTGTCTTAGCCAGTGGAACTCGACAATTGTAGCTGCACTGTTAATACTCTGCATTTAAGTTTTTCTACTGACTAGTTAACTAAACTATATCCTAAAATTATGTTTTTTTTTAATTTTGGTGTAATCTAGCCACCTATGAAACATTGTAAACAAATTACCCCAGATCAGCCACATTTAATTGTATCCTTCTACAGGTGGCGTCCTCTTCACCGACGACGTCATCTCCTGGCACATCCCTCGCCGTGTGACTCCCCTTGTGGACGGAAGCGTGAAGATCCTGGAGATGTACATGGGCATCAATGGCCAGCGTCTGGATCGTCGTCAGATGGCCGCACGTGGCTACGGTCTGTCCGCGACAGACTTTCACCTCGTTGTCGAGATTCCCTTGGGCTCTCCTGATGGCTACAACAAGGTTCGGCATGCCCTTGCCAACACGCTGCATGTCAATCGACATGCTTTATTTTCAAACTGTTTATGCATTATTGCAGAGCCATGCCCCAGATTACCAGTACCACATCACCTACACGGTAGAGCCCATGCTTGAAATCCTGTGGAGGTCCGAGAGAACCCACGAAGATACAAGATATAAAATTCTGTTTCCCATCACAACGCCTCTTACGCCCAGGTTTCCCCAAGCTGTTGACGGTAAGTCACAATATCTTACTTTGGGAGGGGGGGGGTGTTTGGAGTATCCTAACAAATCATGACCCCCTTGTTCAGTTACCAATGCAGAGGAGAGGTTTTTCAGCATCCATGTGGGCACCTTCCTGGATGATGTGGCGCTCAAGAACCTCACAGTCGCTACCGGCACTTACCCTGCAGAGGATTGTGCGGCCAAAGGCTTCATGATTCATGAGCGTAGACATCCTGGTGGCACAAAGAGCTTCTCTCTGAAAGTTCCCTTTGCGGTTGCTGAAGTCCTCAAACATGTATGTAAAGTAATTTCTGTTTTTTTTTTTTTTTTTTTTTTTTTGTTTGTTTTTTTGTAACTGATGTTTGTAAACGATGGCTTCTTGTCCCTTTGCAGAATCCCGAGCCCTTGGTTACAACTTACACACTCGCTCTAGTTTTTGGCTTTGTGATTCACCCCGAAGGAAGTCCTTTTGCTCACCCAGCGGAGTTGACTGCCTCTCTACAGGATGTTGGTAAGACGTATTCCTTATTTGCACGTGGCCTTGTGTTTCTAACCTGATTTTAATACAATGTCATTTCTTCCCTTAAAGTACTTCCCACCATGAAAGGCACTTGTGATCAGCATTCATTCTACGTCGATGTGACATTTGGAAATCAAGGCAGGAACTTTGACATTCTGGTTGGCTACCAGCCGCTAACTCCCGAGCTAGCCCAATCATTCAGATTGCAAGAGAATGAGACCCACCTCACCCTTGTGGTTCCCTTTGCTGCCAAACAGACGGCATTTGAGGTAGACTTCACTGTAAAAAAAAAAAAAAAAAAAAAAGGTTGCCATGGAACCGCCTTTTAACTTTTTATTTTCATAGCGTATAACATCAGCTTCAGTCAGAGCAAGACTTGATATGCTGCTTTGGGAGCCGAACAACAACTGGATGCTTGCTGATCTCTTCCTGACCTGCAACTTCCCCTTGAGAACCACCAGTGAGGCGGAACGCCGCTTTTTGAGATTGGACTGATCCAGTGGCGTTTTTTTTGGGTGACATTTCTTTCTTTGTCTGTCTTCAGCATGCTACCCCAATGGAACCATGACTGCTCTGGCTGTCAAGGTGGAGTCTGTTCCCAACCTCATCCCCAGTTGGCTCACCCTCAACGACAAGTCCTGTAAACCATCCTACAGTGATGACCGCTTTGCTTATTTCTCATTCACTGCTAATAGCTGTGGAACCACACAAAGAGTAAACGTCTTAATTAAAAAAAAAAAAAATTTTTTTTTACATTTATAACTTTGTGTAGTTAGTCTTAAAACTCGTATTGTCTCCAGTTCTTGGACAACTACATGGTGTACCAAAATGAGATCGGCCTCTATTATAGCCACAAAAGCACTTCCTACTCATCAACTGATCCAGAGTATAGGTACGTCTTCATCCTGATTACGTAATGCATTATCACTTGAGCTGCATCCTTCACTCCTCCAGGCAAACTGTCTCCTGCTACTACATGGTCAATCACACGCAAACTATCATGTTTGGCTACAAGTCCCGCAACACTTACCCGTCAGCAGAGATTGGCGTGGGACAACTTGATGTGCAAATGAGGCTAGCTCACGGTAAGACTGCGTAGCAACATTAGCATTTTTAGCAAATGGCTAATTATTATTTTTTTTTTCCCTCTTCAGACTCCTCCTATAACTACTTCTACCAAGTTGAAGATTACCCAGTAGTGAAATACCTCAGGCAGCCTCTGTACTTTGAAGCGGAGCTGTCTCATTCTAACGATCCTTCCCTGGAGCTCATCTTGGAAAGCTGCTGGGCGACTGCTAACGAAGATTCAAGTTCTCAGCCCAGTTGGGACGTCATTGTGAACACGTAAGAGTGATGATATTTTTGATGACTTTGTGCTTCCAATCCCCACCTAATATCCATTTATTTTTGACTCAACAGGTGTGAGAACAAAGAAGACAGCTACGTTACGCTCTTCCACCCCGTTGCGGCCGATGCCAGGGTCGCCATCCCATCTCACTTCAAGCGTTTCTCAATCAAGATGTTCGCCTTCACCAGAGATACGGTTCTTAAGGATGAGGTAAAACTATCACAAAGAAACTCTCCCATGTGTCACTTGCTAACATGTCTTTCTATTTTAGATCTACATCCACTGTAACGCAATGGTGTGCGACACAAATGACAAATCAGAAGGTGTCTGCAGAGGTCAGTGTCCACGTCTCAGTCACGGCATTACCGGATTTCAAGGGATCAAAGGATTAAAAAGAAGTGAGTGTTAAAAAAATAATAATAATTTTGACCGCTTCATCAACATGGCACTGACTCGTGTTTGTCCTTTCGCAGCACAAAGAAGCAAGGACTCAACCCAGCAAAGGAAGATCTCATCTGGACCAATTCACCTCTTTAACTCTGAATAAAGATTCTTAAAGTAACACTTTTTGCAATGGCTTCATTTTCTTAAGTTGGTACAAAATGTTTGAACTTATATTTTGCAAAAGATCATCCAATCTATTGTAAAACTTGTTTCTAATTTGGATGTCATTTTCTACATCGGTATTTTAAAGTTATATCTCCCTCGAAAGTTAATTGGTGTTGCGTTTGGGTCTTTGTAACTGATAGTATTAAATTGTAAAATAAGTGCGACATCTGTGCATCACTTAAAATGACAAATTAAACCTGTTGAACATTGTGACTAGACAGTAAAAAAAAATTGATGTCCACCCTTATGTAATACTTTATATCTGGCAAAATTTTAATTTTTTGAAAATTGCTTTGGCTTTTGGTTCAAATTTAAATGGCTATTTCACTCATTGGGCCATCTTCAAGATATATTTGTCTGGTAACTTTATTTTTCATGAACAATACCTTTTAAAACAGTTTAACACTTGCTGTACACTGATATCACCTGTGCTCAGGAAACTAGTGACTACCAATCATGGCTCAGTTTGACCAAACCCAGAAAACAGGTGAGCTGTTATTGGTTGTTACTGTTAAGTTTTTAACATTGTTTTTCAGTTTCAATTTATATTTTAGCCGTTTTGGATTTAGTTATAGCAGTATGGCTCAATGAATAGAATTGTATTATCTGTCTCACTCTCAGAAGAAGGGCAACGGGTTTGTACATTTGCTATCTTTAAGGGAGTTTTGTCTGGGGCCGGTCTCTGCCGGTCGGAAGAGGGGAGTCACAGGCTGATTATTATTGTTTTTCTCTAATCTGATTTATACCCATGGGAACAGATTCTCTTGTATTCACTGAGTGGTAAACAAATGTACTGTGGGCTGATGGGAGGAGACTTTTCGTATTCACCTACTTTTCAATAAATAATGATGTGACGGAGAGCCGGACACACAATCTGATGGAACACGGCTTCAGTGTCGTCAGCTTTTGTCATCAGAAGCTTCTGATAATTATAATACCTTTGCAAAGGGACTTCTTCACCAGGATCTCACCATTCAGTTAATTGAACACGCAAAGAGTACAATACTTAATATTGTCTACTCTAACATTACCTACAGTAGTTCCTCAGTGCAGGTGATGTCATCAGTCAAAAGCAAGTGGAAAGAAGTGTTAATTGTACATGAAAAATTAAGTTATCAAATTAATTCTGGACAAAATAATTTATTGCTGAAAAGGGTTCAATGAGTCAAGTATCCCTTTAAACATGAAATTCATGAAACAGGCATGGACAAAAGTGGGAATGTGTCCAGAGGGGCAGCTGTGGAGCTTTTTTTTTTTTTTGCCATACTAGAATAGTATAATCGCACAGCCGCTACAGTAGGTGGCAGTGGCGCTCTGAGTGCAAGCAGGGAGTAGTATTCTTTGTAAGTTGGTCAAATTTTGCTAAATAGTTAGTTTTGAAATAATTGAGAGGCGCTGCCATGTTCAACCAAGGTGTCCTCTAATTAGCATACAGGTGTACCATGCTAAACACAATAGACCAGAGGGAGCAAAGGACAAAGTTGTTGAAAGAAAATTATGAACAAGTAAGTTCAAAGTCTCATTTATTTAAAAGTAACAAAAATTAATGATTGCCTGAAAAAATTGCACAACAAAATATGAAACTCAGTCCGATCATTTTTGTCCTAGCATGTTTCATGACTATTAAATAATTCTGTTGAACCACAATTCAAGAGCAATGTTACATATTTATTGATTTTCATTTTTATTGCTTTTGTCAAATTAAAGTTATTTCTGTGACCAGTGTTTATCCTCCAAAAACAGAGGGATAACTAATTTTGTTCACATGTAAACAAACTAGCACTCATTTCAGGAGCAAATACTAAGCCAGGATTGAGGATCACTAGTTTTAAAGGTGAAGTGTTGAACGCTCTGTATGAACTATAAGAGCCAGAAACTCCGCCCCCTCAATTTTGTGTTCGGGAAAGCGCATGTAAATACTACACTGGTCTGTAGCCATTAACTAATTTCCATCCGTTTGTAATGTCCACTTTTGTTTGAAGCCTTACTTGCACATTTCTATTTTGCCATTTTTAATCTGGCATCTCTTTAACGGTTGGAATGTATACCTTCGGTAAAGGAATTTGAGACTTGGCAGTCATAAATCCTTAAAATGTAAAGTCAATAGTACCCATAAAACTTGTTTAACTGACCTTGCATCTCTTAAGTTGCTTACTCAGATGCAACCGTTTTTGGCTCCTCCACTCCATGTAGTTTATGATTATTTTTTTTTGGCCCCCTCTTTGGTCATCTCCCATAAAATCCACTTGTGCCCAAACAACAGATGGTGACTGTAGATTTCTTTTTTTTTTATTTTAAATATTATTTTTTATTCCCCCCCTTTGAAGGTTGTTATGGAGACACAGCAATATTAAGATGCTTGGAGATAGTCTCAACAATCATGTGTAGTTTTTCCAACCACAATTTATTTACTTATCAGAGTAAAGTTATTTCTGTGACCATGTCTGCCAAAAGTGTGATAATTGAACAAGCACAACACCGCAAAAACAATCATGTTTAAAAGTCACTTTTATATCAATTGAGATTGATGCATCCAGAAGACACTTCTGTGAGGTCTTGCACATTTGAAGCAGCTCTCTTGTGAACTAGAACAGAGAAGGAAAAAAAAAAAAAGGCATTAAGTAATTATATTAAAACATGAAATACAAAGCTAATCTTATCCCACCTTTAACCCCGTTGCCCTGGCTGTAACACCACCTCTTCTTGCACTCTTCATTCAGGTGATTTTGGGAGTCACAGATCACCACATCGCAGTGGACATGGAGCTGCGATGACAAAACGCCGTTAAGGTCTTCGAATATGTAGAATTATGCGTTCCGGTGGGATGCAATACCTGCTTAATCAAGTTGTCCTGGTCTCGGGCAAAGGCAAACATACGGACCTCAAAGCGCTTTACATGGGATGGAAACGGCACGCCGTCTTTTTTCCACACAGGATGGAAGATCACCTGGCTTGGGTCTACTGGGTTTGCACAGCTGTAAAGCGCAAAAAAAAAAATAAAATAAAAAAAAAAAAAAAAAAAATTAAACACATTGGCCCATTGTAATCATACAGCTGCCCTAAACTACCATTTTCTTACCCATTTATGATCAGATTCCACCTGGGCAGGGATTGTCTGTCCTCGTCGACTGTGGCCCAGCAGGTCTCCAGTTCCAGTGACACTCTTGGATTGGTTGATCCGAGCGCCACCTCAAAATACAGGGGCTCTTGCAGGTACTTTGTGATTGGGTAGTCGGCGGCACCATAAAACACACTGTAGGAATCATCTGTCGCAGAGATAATGTTAAATTGCCTCTAAATACCCGTACATGTTTATATAAAAAATAAAAAAAATCATTAAAGCTATATTGCCTATTACACATTTATAAACATGTTATAACATATTAGCCTAGTGATATTTTTTATTATTATTTAATCTAGTACCTATTGTGACAGTCAAGAGATTGACAAGCAACAGCAAGCACAATTAGTGATTTCGATGACCAACGTTACACTCTACTTGCATTGGGGCCAAATGGTGCAGTGACGTGAAAATAAGAGATGTTGAGGATTGTTTGGCCTTGGCAGAGCTCTGCTCATGTAGTCACCATTTATAGACAAGTTCAAAGTGACCGTAGGAACATCAAGGGTAGGCCAATATAAAAATGTGGCCGTAGCTTTAGCTTGCCAAAGTGCGTCATAAGTTTGACCACTTACTCCAAAAAAACTATTCAAGGATAATCTCATTTTTGACATTGCCAAGCATTTTTCTTCCTATTAAAAGCTTATACAAAAAGGCCACATACCCACAGCAATCTTCAGTAGTACTGGCAGCTCTCCTCTTCCGTTTTTGGCATACGGCGCACTCCTGCGATGTCTGGTGTGGAAGGCCACGGAGCGACTCGTGTTGACGTTATAGTAACACGAAACCCTTAAACTTCAGTGGAAGAAAAAAAAAAAGTGCTTGATAACTGCTTACAAATAAGTGAGCTTCAGCTTTTTATATCTGCAATGAAATACATCCAACTTTTATTACTTCATGTTGTAATTTTTTTAATAGTCTCTTTGGCAGGCTATAACATGCCGGGCACTATGCAAGGTTACATTGAAGGTGCTCATAAGTCATCTTTATGTGGATGAGGGTTTAAGTAAAGAACACTCATTGTATGAAGCTATTCATCACATAAAAAAATAATAATAATAAAAAAATCTTGCTACTTACTCGTATTCCGGTTCTTCATCATAATTTGAGCCGTTAGTTTTACGAAAGTCAGGACTATGCGGCAGGGCGATTTCGTTCTCGTAGAGCATCGAATTGGAGACAAACTTTAGGGAGAACAGAAACGAGTCAACTAAAGTCTTTCCTGTCGTAAGATAAGTCGGGATCTTCACCTTCCTGGTGGTCCCACAGGTGTTGCCAGTGAAGACGAAATAGGCGACGCGGTCGTCGCTGTAGGCCGGACCGCAGGTCGGGTCAAGGAGCGTCAGCTTCCTGGGGTTCAGGCTGGGGACCGACTCCAGTTTGACTGCCAGGGCTGTCATGGTTCCGTTGGGTAAGCACTCTGAAAGAAGGTCAGCGGTTAAGACCTTGGGTTGGTCGAGAATGTACACTGAAAACAGTTTGATCCCCCCCCCCCCCCCCAAAAAAAAAAAAGAAAAAAAAAAGAAAAATACATATATATATTTTTTTTTTATTAAACAAAACATTTCTGTACGGAAGCATATTGCATTCACTTGGGGGGGGGGGGGGCTTGCAGTTTTTCTGACATTTTTGGGAGAGCTTTGTTTTGAGTAATTTTCTAAATTACCGTTTTACTGAGTAATTTTCCCTCAGTTATATAATTATTTTTTTTCATTTTTCCTTACACCAATAATACGGTGTGTGTTACTAATTACGGTACATGCCTTACCTTAACTGAGCCAGAAGGTACGTTGGAGGTATGCGGGAAAAGTAAGTCTACAACAAGTCGCTTGGAACTCAGGTGTTAAAATGTATTAATAATTCCAAAAAAAACATAAGCTGCACATTTAACACCCCCCCTCCCCCAATGTTTTTGAGTAATATTTCCTCCCATTTTTCTGAATATTTTATATGACAAATAAATTACTCATAAAAACAAAATACATTTTAAAAAAAAAAAAGCTACTTTTGTGCATTATTCATTTCACCCATTTTTTTGTTTAAAATAACCCAAACTGTTTGTTCAGTCCTTTTTCTACCCAACTGTTTTTAAGAATGTGAAATACATGGAATGAAGTTTCAATGTTCATAACAAAACCTGTGAGTGTTGATTGAAAGAGACAAGTCAGAGTGAAGTCGTTGATGTTTTGGTCCGTTTCTCGATTTAGCAACGTTATGTCAAGTCTGCTCCGGAGAGCCGACCCCTCGATTGCCTGTGCAGGGAAAACCAATTTGTATCAACTTCGTGTCCCAATACTCCCTCCTGTTCAAAGTGTGAAGTTCTGCACGCGATTTGAGTACATACCTCATAGATGACATCAGGGGACGAAAACGGCACCACGACACTGAAGTGTGTTCTGTTGCTGGTGAAGCTGTACTCCTGAGACAGGCTTTGGCTCAAAAAGCGTTTCCCCAGACGAGTTTCGAAGTTGTGACCTTCTGTTCCGTATTGCACCAGGATGTAGAAGTTCTGGCCGTCGCAGCCGCCGTTAGCGAACGGATGGACTATGGTTGTACTTGTAACTGAAAGAAGAAAAAATATACAGGCATTTACAATGTTTTTAACCAGTCAAAGATCTACTAAAAGTAAATAGTGCGTCTTAGGTTTGATCTTTATTAACATTTACTCACCTTCTTCAGCCAATTTAGCTTCTAGATTAGCAGTGTGACAAAACGGTATGAACTTTGGCCAGACAACCAGGCCGAAAGTCAGGTGAAGCGAGTAGACCGTAGCCCCTGCTTCTGTCTGGTCAGAGAAATTACATTTTTTTTTAATATATATATATATATATATATATATATAAAGTTCTTTCAAGGTATTTTCCGGCCAGGCTGACCTTCCGTTGGACGACGCGGTCTGCGAAAGGAACTTGGAGCGAGATTAACTTCAAGCCGCTGCTTTGAGAACGGCGCTCCTGCACGTTAAAGCCTCGCTCGTTGAAGCCGCGGACGGACACGATCTCGTTGGCGAAGGTGATGTTGAGTAGAGACACGTCAGACGCAAAATAACCGATCACCATTTTGAACACCTTCTCTTCTGGAACAGTGTCTGTTTGGGAGAGGAGTGAGTTGTTGGGTGGATTTTGCCGCTTAATTTATACGAGTGTGGGGCTGCATAGAAAATATTGTAAAGATTTTTTGACTTTACTTCCCTTTAAGTCATGACAATTCCATACCATCACATTGGCAGTTATTAAACATGTATACATATTTTTTTAAATATTTAACAGAAGACAAAAGTAATGTTCTTTACTGTATTAAAAAAACTAATCACTTAACTCATTCACTGCCATTAATTCATTTTTTATTATGGGCGACAGGCAATTACATGTTTTAATTTTAATTAATCGTATGACTACTAGTTAACTCAAGATTAATCGCAAATTTGATATCTGTTCTAAATTTATAATATTTTCTTTTGAGGTTTTCCTACTCGTTAACAAAAATGGAAACATTTTACACTAATAGAAATTAGTTAAAATTATTTTTAGATTTTCATTACTGTCAATGGGAGCGAATTGAAAAAAAGAAAATTAAAAAATTGGGGCGTCGGGAGATTAAAATGTTTATCTTAATTAATCTCATGACTTTACATCGGTTCTAAATTTACAATAAAAAAAATGTTTTTCATACTCTGGTTAACAAAAGGAAAAATAATGTTAAATAGTTCTAATGTTTTTAGCCGTCAATGACAGTGAATGAGGTAATATTACAGTGTGGCTACCAGATAAGCTAACAATTAGCCTCTTGCTCTGTTGGATTTTCCAGCATTTTGATGCCCTTTACAAGCATGCTGCTCCCAACAGGTCAGTCTGGGTACTACAACAGAAATACAGCTGCGGAGAGTATAGTGATATAATTCTAAGCAACATCATTCGCTTGCATTGAGGTAATGTTTTTTTAAATCAATGCGCGTTACCCGCCAACACCAGAGACTCACCGTCTTGGACATTTAAAGGTTGAGGAACTGGTGGCGTCACGATTGGCAAGAGCACTTTATATCTCGTGTCCTCACTGGTGGCGTCCTCAATCCACAGCAACTCAAGCATGGGTTCAATCACGTAACAGACCAAATACTGATTATCGCGGACAAGACTCTGGAAAAATTAACAGCACAGTTAGCAAAATAAAACTTCAATTCTAAGAGTTTTCCTTGCGTAAACGGACCATAAAGCCGCCGCCAGGTGCTCCGATGGGAATTTGGACCGCGATGTACATGTTGTCAATAGTCATGTTGTAACGGCGGGCCGACACCTCGTCGGCGTCCAACCTCTTTCCGTCCACACCCACGTGAACCTCCAGAAGTCTGAACCGGCCGGAGGAAATGAGCGGGTCGATGCGTGTGGGCAGGAACCAGCTGATCATGTTCTCCGTGAAGAAAACACTTCCTAGAACGGCAGCGTCAAAGTCCCAGTCTAAAATTGTATGGACTCATTTTTCAAGGACTCTCCTTACAGTAATTTTTAACTCATTCACAGATGTCAAATAGATTTTAACCATTTCTATTAGTTTAACATATTTTCCATTTTTTATTAACAAGAGTATGAAAACCTAGAATTATTTTTGTACATTTAGAACAGATATAACATTTTTGATTAATTGTGAGTTAATTAGTCAAGTCATGCGATTACAAATTTGTATTGCCTGATGCCCCTAATTTTTTTATATATATTTTTTTTAAGGACAATATAAAAAATTAGGGGCATCAGGCAATACATATTTGTAATCGCATGACTTGACTAATTAACTCACGATTAATCACAGATTATATATCTGTTCTAATAAAATAACAAAAATCTAGGTTTTCATACTCTTGTTACCAAAACTGGGGAAAAAAAAGTTAAACTAATAAAAATAGTTCAAATGAATTTTTGACGTCTATAGCAGTCAATGGCAGTGAATGAGTTAATATGGTAGTTCATACATAGCAGATCCAAATAAACTGCGCTAAGTGGTGTTAGGACTAAAACATCACGCGAATTTGTCACTTTGATTGGATCTCATTACCTTCTAGTAGCGGACAAGCAGCGGTTACATCAACCTGGCTTCTGAACCAATTCTTTTCAAAGATGGCGGAAGCTTGCAGAACAGTCATGGGCACTCCCGCTACCTGAAGATGTCAAAGTGTGTGTTTAACAATTGGCTTTACGCCAAAAACATGCGTCGCATTACAAAGAGTTAGACAAACAAAAAACAGATTTTTTTATCAACTGTCCTGTTTGCTGAGGTTCCCCCCCCCCCCCCCCAACTCACATGTTGAATATACATCTCTGCTGCAGACTTGCTACTACGCAGGACGAGCCTCGTGGCGGTGTTGGCGACCCCATAGCCGGCCTTGTGGGCCTCCTGCAATGTCATCCTTTTCTCCTCAGGTGTGTAAAACACCAGTGATGAGATTCTGAATCCAGAGTCGACCAGCTTTTTCTGATAAAATTGAAATGTCAGGATGTTTTTTTTTTTTTCAAACGACCATTCAGGAAGAGGGTCATGCAGCGGCCATGGGTTCGTCTCACCTTGATGGGCGTAGCATGTGGCGGCAGAGCGTAGTGTTCTGGAATGGTTCTTTTCACGGACACCTGCAAATGAGGTCACTGTATAAGCGGGCATCCATCTTTGCTTCTGTGATGACATCTAATGTGCAAGCCTTGATCCCCACACACACACACAGCTCTCCTCTCTGCGAGAGTCATGGTGCATTCACTAACCTCAGAGATAGGCAGTCCTCAATATATATATATAAAAAGATGGGGATTATAAATACGTTCTCTCTACTTATTACATTGGGGCTCAGCACCTGCTAATTAATTTATTAAAATTGTTTTTTGGGAGGGCAAGTAAATTTACATCAACTCATTCACTGCCATTGACGGCAACAATTAATTTGAACTATTTCCATTAGTTTCACTTTTGTTAACAAGAGTATGAAAATCTAAAAAAATAAAATAAATTGCACATTTAGAACATAAAATTTGTGATTAATTTCAAGTTGCCCCCAATTTAAAAAATAAAATAAAAAATTTGGGGTGTCACACAATTAAATGTTTGAATTGTAATTAATCGCATGACTTCAATAGCTAACTCACGATTAATTACAAATTTGATATAATATTTTTTTTTAGGTTTTCACTCTTAACAAAAGTGGAAAAAAATGACAAACTAATAGAAATTGTTCTAATGAATTTTTTTTACATCTATAGCCGTCAATGGTTTTTGTTTTAAGTTGTAGTATCACCTTTCACCACTAGATGGCAGCCATAGCTTGCAGTAGGTCTTATGCCTGCTCTCCTGTGTTCGTTCAAGAGTTAGTGGCCCACGGTTTAAATAATGCAACTAAAAAAAATATAATGAAAACAAAATGCTGTTTAAAAAAAAGAAACTGGCAAATTTTTGACTTGCCTCCATATAATTGCGATCACAGACTATCTCCCTGCAGGCCTGCGAGCTGTAGTGGCAGGTTTCAGCCACTTGGTACACATCTTGAGCCATAGAGTTAGAATGGAGCCTGAGATTTAACACCGTTGTGAACTCATTCCCCTAGAAGACAAATGTAAAAATCCGTTAAAACCAACAATGAACATGTTGGCTGGAGATTTGCATTGCGTATACCGTGTTTTGAGCAAAACAGTTGTGAAGGGAGGCGTAAATCATAATTGTTCCTTGCTTGTGAGTCATACTGAAGCCGCATCGTGTTGCCAAACTTTGTGTGAGCTTTACAGCAGAATTACCTGAAATTAAAATAGTCTCTGTGAACTGAAAATACATGTAAAATTTGACACCAAAGTATTGTTAACAACCCTCATAGGGGGGGAAGGGGGGCATTTTGTTCTCATATGCTGTGGGTGTGTCCAATGCTAAGACCTGAGTTAAAGAAAATGGCTGCTACTTCATGTGGCATGTTAGGTTTAGACCTAACATGGTTGAGCTGTTACAATATCTGCGTGAAGACTCTAGCAAATACAATAAATAGCTACAAGAAACTTGGGTGTCACCATAGCGAGCTAGCTAGCTAGCAGCACCGCACAACCACTGATGCTAACCTATGGTTTTAAAGTTCCTATATTGGGGTTGTGGGGAAAGTAAAGTCACTTTACATTTTTTTAAAACAGCATGTCTGAAGACTTTACGGAGAACTTACCAACAACGACAGATACCTCCAGAAATTGCTTTGGAAGTAGACGAACATCCACACGCAGCATATTTCCCAGGCATTTCGTGTTAATATCTAAAAAATAATAATAAAAATAGCTGACATCATAGTGAAGCGGCAAGGGAGGTACAAAAGTCATGAAATTGACTTACTTGGGGGATACATCTTTCTGGCCTCTACATTTCCAAGTAACGAAAGAAGAAAAAGCCACCTGGAAAAGACAGAATTACTCTCAAACGTGAAAGGACAAACACGGAACTAAAGAAAATGAGAACACTACAAACCCGAGTCCAAAGACAACAGCCATGGCACAAACAGGAAGAACAGAGGTCCTGAATGTGCCTGTTCCTGCAGCTTATAAGAATGCTTGGGGTGGGACCCCAAGCTTTTCAGACAGAAAGAGGAAGTAGCACAGGTGGATCACATCAGAGGCTGATGGACCACAAGGCACCAAGGCCCTGATTGGACGTAAAACTGGTCTACTGACCCTAAAGGTGAGAGGACAAAGGTAAGAATGATTACTTGGGTCGCTCACAAAAAGTTGGACATTTGAGAGACATCAAGTCCCCCATCAAGGCCTGATTGACACTTAAACAGCTTGACATGTCACATGATATGAATATTAATGGGGGTCACAGGAGGACCCTCAAGGATTCCACTATATGGGCTGCGTGGCGGCAGCCTTGGCTGAAGTAATTTGTCACATTTGTGGGCTGCACTCGTCGCTATTAAAATGCGCATGTATGTCCTCGAGCTCTGCAAACATTCACAATTGATGATGTTCTTTATTTATTTTTAGATTTGAATCTCATTTCCAGCGGCTATGTAGCCTACTATGTGTCCTACTGTGTTTGCTTGGTCACTTGTCGCTAGGCAGAATTTATTGGGCTCAATTGTTTGTTAGTGACATCTAAATGTAAAAAAAATTGGCATATATCCGTCACTCACAACCGACCTAGATGAACAATCGAGTATATGCCAATTACGCTAATGCTAATCTGTGCTAACAGTGCAGCTTTGCGGGGAGGAGATCGTCGAATAATCGAATAAATTGTTTTTCCTTTTTCTTGCCAGATATCGATTCATAAAACCCTAACTCGATCCTTTTAATATGTATTTTCCCCCATTAATTCATGTGAAAATAAAAAAAAATTGTAAAGGCTTAAATGGGTTTTTTTTTGTGTCTTGTTTTTTTAATTTATTTACTGTACACAGGAATTAAGTATTAGTATGTATTATATTTACAAAAAACGTTTTCATTTTCATTTTATTTAATTTGATTTCATTTTAATAAAATAACAATTTAATATGTAAAAATATGAAACATAATATAAATGTAATATATATATATGTATATGTAACATGAAAGTTGATACTGCGTAAAATCCTTAACTGAATAGATATTCAAACAAAGTGAATCACGAATCGAATCGAATCTTTAGTGAATGGAATCGAATCGAATCTTTAGTGAATCGAATCGAATCAATTCAGGACATGGGAATCAATACCCATCCCTAATAGGCAGATAGCTGAACAACAGTCACTTAGTAACTTGATTCTCCACTTTGATGTATGCTCAAGAACTCCAGAGACATAACTATTTTTATACAAGCCATTAAAAAGTCAATTTTCTATAATATGTCCTCTATAAAAGCATGAAATTACGACTTTCTATGTCAACCCTGGAGATGAGGTCACATGGACCGTGACATCATCCCCACACATCAGCAAGTCTCTTCCTCTCTCCCACAACCCTCCCACCCGGCCCCTCCCTGCACGCTGTAAAAGGCAGCGAAGAAGCGCCGTGTCCCGCTTCCGTCTCTCCCCCTCACGAAGCCGCCGCCGCCGCCGCCGCCGCTGCCGCCGCTCCTCTCAGAGCACCGAGTCTGCCACCCGGACAAGAATGTGACCGCAGGCCAGGCGCAAAGTTCGATTGAATGGAAAGTGAGCATCCGAATCCTGGTATGGAGCTTGTGTTGTCACCTCCGATTAAAAGTTAATCAAATTTGTAATGAGTGTGATGTGGTGAGGATGGAAAGTGTGTTTTCAGTTCAACTTGTTGCCTTTGGAACGCGAATCCTCCTGCCGCTTCTCTCCCCCTCCGACTATTTCCCGGTGTGTGCGTGCGGAGTATTGATTTCTCTCCTTTCGGAGAACTAATCTATTCCACGCTCCCTCTGTAATCCTCAGGACCATGGGCTATGGGCAAATCCTCCACAAACGCGGCTACGACGAGCAGCAGCTTCGCCTCAACGTCGGAGGACTTCGCTTCGAGGTGGCCGAGGACACGCTGCAGCAGTTCCCGCACACGCGTCTGGCCCGCCTGCTGCGCTGCCGGAGCGAGACGGCCATCCTGGAGCTGTGCGACGACTACAGCGCCGCCGACAAGGAGTACTACTTCGACCGGAATCCCCGGGTGTTCCTCTGCGTGCTCAACTTCTACCAGACGGGGCGCCTGCACATGATAGAGGACGTGTGCGTGTTTTCCTTCAGCCAGGAGATCGAGTACTGGGGCGTGCAGGACTTCCACTTGGCCGACTGCTGCAGCAACTGGTTCCACGAGAGGAAGGAGTACATCCATCACCGGGACTGGGACGCCAGGAGCGAGGATGGCGAGCAGCCCAGCATCGACTCGTCAATGGCCGAGTTGTCGGCGCTGGATCTGGACTTGGCGAAGTTCGAGGGCGCGTGGTGCGCCGAGTTGCGGAGTTACGTGTGGCTCAGGCTGGAGGATCCGGGTCACTCGCGAGCGTCCAAGGTCATCGCCTTGGCGTCCCTCAGCGTGGTGTTGACGTCCATCATCGCCATGTGCGTCCACAGCATGCCTGAATTTCAGCGCCTGGACGATAACGACAAGCCCATCGAGGACCCCGTCCTCGCCATCCTGGAGGTCATCTGCATCGTGTGCTTCTCGGCCGAGTTCATCGTCCGGCTGATCGTGGCGCCCTCCTGCAGGAAGTTCCTCTGGAATCCATTGAACATTATCGACATCGCCTCCATCCTGCCCTTCTACGCCACCCTGGCTCTGGAAAAGTCCGACGAGGAGGGCGCCGAGGAGAACGCGGACATCGAGAACATGGGGAAAGTGGTGCAGGTTCTCCGCCTCATGAGGGTTCTCCGAATCCTCAAACTGGCTCGGCACTCCATCGGGCTGCGAGCGTTGGGCGCCACCGTGCGTCACAGCTACAACGAGGTGGGGCTCCTGCTTCTCTTCCTCTCCGTCGGGATCTCCATCTTCTCCGCCCTTATCTACTTTGCGGAGAAGGAGGTAGAAGACACGGACTTGGGCACCATCCCGTCCGGTTGGTGGTGGGCCACGATCACCATGACGACGGTGGGCTTCGGGGACACGTGCCCCGTCACGCTGGCCGGGAAGATCGTCGCCACCTTGTGTATCATCTGCGGACTTTTAGTGGTGGCGCTGCCCGTTACTATTATTTTTAATAAGTTCTCCAAGTACTACCAGAGAAACCAAGCCATTGAGAACCAAGGTATTCCCAAACCCGTGAGACAGGACCCTGAACTTCCTTATTACAACATAAGGGACTTGTTCACCGAGAAGGTGTATCCGTTTCTCGGCAGCATCACTCTTAGGAAAAGTGTAAGCAGCGTCGGGGATGACACGGACGCGTCCAGCTTACAGGATATTGACATGTACAATGCTGATGATCGTGAAAACTGAAGTGTTATCAGGCCACGCCCCTAATTTGTCACTTTCGGCTTATTTACGCTTCATAAGCCAGTTTCATTTCTTTACATTATTTTTTTTGTTATGTTTTTATTAGGGGTGTCAAAATTGTGAGTTAAATTGTGAGTTAATTGTGAGTTAATTGTAAGTTATTTTAACGGCACAATTTTTTTTAGCGTGTGATTAATGACCGCCCCTTACTTGGAAAGCCTGTACTGGAAGAATTCCAGTGGCAACGCAGCAGACTCGTCCACGTCAAAATTTTGCAATAATGAATTTTATAATACATTTTGTGGCGACTGGGGTCATGTTGTATTTTCCCATTTTAAAAATCTGCAGAATTTCACTTCATGTAAAAGATTAGATAGTCTTAATATGAAAAGAACAATGCACTAAGCTGTCACCAATGTCTTACAAATGCAATTATGCCGTCTAGTGGCAAAAAAAATTACCTCAACACAAATCAATATCACACTCGTTTTTTACAGTACAGTAGATCTTTTTAATTTTAACTCAATTTTATGAATTATTATGAAATTACTGTAAAAGATGCAGCCATATTTCTATGCATTTATTCCCCTTTTATGTTAACAAGAGTATGACAACTTTGGAAAAAAATTATTGTACATTTTATTGTACATTTAGAACATGAATAACAATAAAAAAAAATTGTATCACATGACACTCCTAGTTTTTATATTTACATATTACAAAACTGTTTTTTTGTCTTCATGTGACCAGAAAAATGGTGGTGTTTTGTTTTTTTCTTGAATAGAATAATGGCATTTCAAATTATTTCTATTGGTTACACTGATTTCAAATATGAGTATTATGAGTTCAAGCTTGGTCACAGAACAAAATAAAACATAAGCCAGTGTATCAACATATTCCCAGCAACTGTTTCTTTTTCTTTTTTTTCTACTGGGGAGCAAAAGCAGCTGCACTAAAACATACAAACCCTCCCACCCACTAGGGAATCACCTGAACCTTGCTCCAAGGCCTGAAAGCCCATTTTCTGCTTGAGAAAACTGCAATGATGCATGCGGCAGGCTCCTAATGTTCGTGTTTTTTTTTCTTCTTTCTGAGTGATCTCTTATTGATTTGTCCACTCGTCCCGACTTCAGAGTTTGGAGCGCGCCAAAAGTCTAGAAAGGACAACACTGTCTTAATCATGGGTCATTAACTCATTCACTGCCATTGACGGCTATAGACGTCAAAAATTCATTTGAACTATTTCTATAAATTTTACACTTTTTCCACTTTTGTTAATAAGAGTATGAAAACCTAAAAACAAATGTTTGTTGTACATTTAGAACAGATATAAAATGTGTGATTAATTGTGAGTTAATTACTGAAGTCATGTGATTAATTACAATTGAAAATTTTAATCGCCTGATGCGATTTAAAAAAAGGAAAAAAAGATTATTAAAAATTAAGGGCGTCAGGCGATTAATTTTTTTAAATTGTAATTAATCACATGACTTTACTAGTTAACTCACAATTAATCGCAAATTTTATATCGGTTCTAAATGTACAATAAAAAAATTCTAGGTTTTCATACTCTTGTTAACAAAAGTGGAAAAAAAATTTTAAACTAATAGAAATAGTTCAAATTAATTTTTGACGTCTATAGCCGTCAACGGCAGTGAATGAGTTAATACATTATTGCATGGAAGAACATTCAAATGCATTTACTGCAAATTGATATTTATTTTTGGACATCTGTTTTTAATGGGTGGGGGGGCATGCATGGGCCGTACCTTATGTTGAACAACAGACTCCTTGCAATAACTGGATTTAAATTCATTCACGGTGGTTACTTTCTTTTGAGATGAGGTCAACTTCAAATGAAGTGAAAGTGATGCTACCTGACAGAGTTATTGATTAGCTTTCCCTTCAGGTTATATTCTGCTTGGATAAACTGCTGTTCTACCAATCTTACTTACATTAATAAATGAGTTCATTTTGTTGTTGTTTTTAATTGAACAAAGCAGATTATGTTCCTTAAACATATCCCCCGCCCCCTTTTTGCTGATAAAGTCAGATTATCGGATGTGATCCTGAGTTATTATCCAACATGCTCACTACTCATTTGTTAGCATGTTGCTAACAATTTAGCTGGGTATACTTGTGGGTTTTGAGCCGATTGAGTTACTTTTACACAAGATTGGGGGGGGTACAAATCAACTACCGAAATTGGGTTGTTGATGTAGTTGGTAAGGATTGTTTTGTGGGTTATTTGACCAAACATAACCCCCCAAAAATTTGGTCAGGTTCGATTTCTACTCTATTTGTTTTTTTCTTGACCCAACTGCTTTTAGAGTGTAAAAACTGTGGCGAATATTTTTTTTTTACTACTTTCATCAGTACTCATCAGTACAAAAATAAATAAAACGTAACCCAATGCTCTGGGTATACTGTAAATAACCCAGCATTGGCTCAGATCCTTTTGGACCCAGTGCTGGGTTCTCTATTTGACCAAATTTGTGTTACTTTCTTCCCATCAGCCTAGCATTCGGAATATTCTCCCAAAATGATAGCCTACCACTTTAACAGTGGAATGATAATGCGATAGCAGAAACGTAAAAAGCGTTATTCATACATTTATAAACTCTCTTGTCATCATAATGAGCGAATAGTGCGGTTTGTGGTGGGAAAAAAATACTTGAAAATAATGACATCACTTCAAAATATGAATTGATTATTTTGTAAAATTGCATTCCACAGACCACACGTTGAGACACACAAAAAAATTAAGAAAAAGCTCATGTAAATGCTTGGAATTCAGCCAGAATTGATTCTTACTTTACCCTGAACAAAAAAACAAAAACAAATGTGTCATCGTGAGTGGATGCTTGCGGGCATGGAGGTCACAGCGACGCCGCGTGAAATCCATGCGAGTAGACAAAGATGATCATGCAGCAACAGCATGTCGTGATAGTGATAGTGATAGTGTTACGTTCTTCGCCAATTACACTGGAGCAGCCAAATGTGCAAACTCACTTAAATAAATGACATCATACACTTATCGAACATATGTTGCCCTGCAAATGGTGGCTCAAATGTTAGACTTTATAGAAGAGCATGTACATACAGTGCACGAGCAAAACAAAGGAAAATAAAACCAAGAGATTGTGCTAAAAAAAAAACTTTAAAAAACTACTATACTTAGTTGCACATGTATTTTTTTTTAACTTAATACTTTAGAAAAAAACACTCACAATTTGAGAAGAAAATGAAAATTGGGCCCAACTTGGACTGTTTCACCTTAGGGTGTACTCACTTTTGTTGCCAGAGGTATTTTGAGGAGAAAGTGAATTTATGCTGTTATGTAAGCTGTACACTGACCACCGTGTTATTTCTTCAGTGTTGTCCCATGAAAATAATTAATAACTATATAAATAAAATGAAACATTGACAATAATGTGATTGCTTTACTCCCTTTTCCATTAAAGAGATGTCAAATTATAATAAACTGAATCGTTAAATTAACCGTTGGACATTGCTCGTCCCATTTGAGTTATTCTCTACATTAGTCAACATTAATGTAAAATAATGTGAAGCCGTTAAGAAAAAAAGATATAAGTGAGAAATACATACATAAGGGAACATTCATTTTACCGTTAATTATCTCAGAGGAAGTTTTCATATTTCATTACAAGATGGATTTATTTTTTTTATCTCCTAAAAAATACAAATGTATAGATTTTTAAACGCAGTTATAAGTGAATTTTACATACTGCCAAAAGCATATTGCTAGCTATGTGTGGATGTGATGGTTGTTTGTCTATATGTGCACTGCAATTAGCTGGAGACCAGTCCAGGCTGTACCCCTCTGGTTGGATAAATAAATAAATATTCATACTAAAAATATTAATGTTAAACACATAAAATTATGTGGGTCTTTCTGGTCTATCTGGGACATATAAGCATCATTAAATTTGGTGCGATGGTTGAGAATAAATGTAAATTACCCGTAAAGGTCAAAGTCGCTGTGTCAGCACAAATGTCAGCATTGCTTTTAACGACCCGCATTTCTATCCTACAGTACAACTTCACGCCTCCAGGGGCTTTATTTTGTTGACCCCGAAACAGCGGGCTTTATTACATTAAGGCGCAAGTGACGCGGCCATACTTCTGTAAACTCCTTGTTTTGATCCGCATCCGCGTGAGATGGTGGAAAACGAAAGCAGCGGGATGAAAGGTGCGACGGAACAATTGAGTTTCTGTCAGCTAAGCTGTGCTCCATTTCACAAACGCGCCACACGCAAAAAAAAAAAAATCAATAACTTTTATTTAAGCCTTTTCTTCGTTTGGGATCAGTGTCAACACTGTATTTGCTGCTGGACTGATTTGCAGGCGCTTGATGTTTCTCAGGCTGAAGTTTGACAGATATTTCTGTTAGTGTTGTTTTAAGGGAGACATATTTATAGACGTCCATGACTCATCAACAATGCGCAGTAAGAACATTTTTTTCCAAGCGAAAACATCTGTCTCGCCTTGGGAATTATCTTATGACAGATGTGGAGTCCTGCCCAAATCTATTTTAATCTCTTTGTGAATCTAACTCTCGATCATGATGACATCTGGCTTTTCAATATTTATCTTTATCTTTATCAAAAACACATTGAATAGCAAATCTGCCGCCATTGTCCCAAAAAAACTTCGCTGGGTTCACGAAGGTCGAAGGGAAGCTCTGTGCTACTTATGGCGCACCAGCTAGCTAGCAACAAACTTCAAGTGGCTAATGCTAATTGCTAAGCTAACCTAAGAGTGACACAGCTAGCGTGATTAACACAGGAATTAAGTGGGTTTTTTTTAGATAATACATAATATTTGTTTGTTTTTACAACAGAGTCCTGAGTTTTGACTTTCTGCGCAAAATATGTTCTCAAAATTACATTACAACAGATCTTTTTTTTTTAATTATCAATATATAGCTCAATTGCTTCTCGAGAAGGAAATACATTTTGCTGCTATGTGAATTCATGTGAATTCAAGACATTAAAACTGTTGATCCTTCAAAAAAAAAAAGAAAGAAAGAAAACAATTGTTCATTTGTTATATTGCGAATTTTTTATTAAATAAAATTACACCACAAAATCATTATTCGTCATTGAGGTCACTGATTGGCAAAACTGCTTCACGGTGAAACCAATTCTGCCTAGCAACAGGTGAACTCACAAAAGTGGCAAGTGCTGCATTCAAATCCAAACCTTTCCAGATTTATATCCTGCGGGTGGAGTACATGTGGGAAATGGAGTATGAAGAACATAGATTGGTCTGAAAACGGTGACATAGATCACATCACTGCTGGCTGTGAGCGTTAAATAAAAGTCATATATTTAGAATAGTCCACAGTCGAGGAGACCAAGTCGTCAGGAGGAAAATGTATCTTCACCTTGCCTTGGACTCAGAGGAGCGGCTTATCCCATTAACGGCACGGGAATCCTGCCGCATTTCAATTAGCCTCAGTGCCATTCTACATTAGAGTCATCAGTCAAGCAAACCAGCAGAACCACATAATACAGCCTCTTGTGTGTGTGTGTGGCCTCCTGTTTCACTCGACACCAGACAAATTAACAGCAATCTGCGATGTACAGTACACATGACATTTTATTAGATACATTTGGGGCGAAAAATGGTTCAACAGTGTCTCTCTCCTTCTGTTAATCGACCAACCCACACGACTGGATGTGCATTTGTGTAATGGCTTTTTGTGTTTGACGGACGAGCTGAGCGATGCTGGACAGGCCCCAAGTGACCATGAAAAAGTTGCTGGGCTGAAAAACGTCCAGTTCATAGCTGATCCTGCTGCTGCTGCGGCGGCTCTTAGCCGCCATGATGGAACGCTCGCTATCCACGGAGAGCCACAACGGCGAGAGCGGGAATTTAATGGAGGCAGTAAAAGAGAGCAGGCGGGGGCAGGCGTTGAATCCTGCTAATGAGTCCCGAAGAAGGGAGGATGGACGAGCCGTAGTGGTTCGGTCGCGGGATAAACTTGCTCGTCTGCGTGGCAATCTCTGATCGTCTCGAATTCTTCTAAGCCGGAAATAATGCAAATGTGTATTTCTATGTTTGTATGTTTGACAGTTAACCTCAACTAGGAGTGGCATTGGAGCTTCTTTGTTTATTGTTCACATTATCATTCAAATAAATAAATAAATACCGACTTTGAGCCTATGATATGGTCAGGGTTCATGGTTGGCGCTGTGGAGTGTGGAAGACCAAAGTGCAGGAAAACAGGGTGCAGAAGTCACAAAAAGTATTTATTTTGAAAACATAAACAAGGCAAATAGAAAAATAAATATAATATAATAATATAATATAATAATATAATATAATATAAAAATAAAAAATAAACAAACAATAAATCACAAAAAAAAGCTGCCCTTTGTCTTCTTCTTCTTCTTGTGAAATTTTGACGGTTGGCAAACAACATAATGGTGCATTTCTGCCACCTACTGGTGAGAAGTGTAGAACAGACTAACACTTTAATGTATTAAATAAATATCCATCCATCCATTTTCTTAAATATAAGTAATAGAACAGAACAGAACAGAACAGAATAGAATAGTATAGAATAGAATAGAATAGAATAGAATAGAATAGAATAGAATAGAACAAGGGGCGGAGCTTACCAGAGCAGGTGGAAACCTAACGAGCAACAGTAGACATGAAACAAGAAACACAGGGAAAACATGAAATTAAATTCAGAAGGGTGAGTAGCTTTCTTGCATTTTGGATTCATATACTTTTATTGTCCAACTTAATTTTATGCTTGTATAGCAGCTACAAATGTTGAAAAGTTTATTTAAAAAAAATGCCTGTCCAGTTTAAAACATTTGAAAAAAACAACAACATCAGAATAATATACTAAAGTACTTGACTACATCTCTAAAATCCATCATTGCTGCGCCTAGAAACAGCAGAATGTGCTTTTTCTTTTCTTTTTTTCCTTTTTTTTTTAGCTCAGTGTGTATGACGTCATCAAGCATGCAATTGTGTCCACTCAGCCTTTGGGGACATCAATAAATGGCCGTAATTAAAAACCAATGACAATCTATGGCTTTATTGAATTCATAAATGTCTTCCGCGCAGCACAATCTATGTTATGGGTTTCCGCGTCATGGTTTTCATCTTGCTCCACTCTGCAGTTTCATCCTAGTGGCCATTTGTCTTCACTGCGCCTAATCCAAGGAAATTTCAACAATCAATACAGGCTTGATGGGATTCATCAATCATTAACTTAATGGACGATGTTGGCGTTACGGCCGCTTGCCCTGCATATGAGAAGCTCTGTAAAGAAAAGCAAACTTTTAAAAGGATTTCCTTAGATTCTCTTGAAAAAGTTAGCACCTGGCTGTGCTAACATTGGCGCTATGACAACACACTAAAAATCACAATGTGAAAGTGATTAAAGCTATTAACTGTAGCAAAGTAAAGGCACCGCCAACACTCTCCTTTCTCCCTCAAGGTCGCTTCACCCATAAGAGGCCCCACATTGCCAAGTATGAGTTAGACAGAGCGTTGATTAGCTTTTTTTTTTAAATGGCCGCTGTGAAACCAAGAGCCAAAGACATTATTCAGCGACTAATTGGCCACCACATTTCTGGTCATACCCCCTCGAATGATGACTTTGATTAGCCAATGAGATGACCTTGTGATGCAGCCCCCACTAATATTCTGTATGCGGAACCAAATCCACCCGTCTCAGGTGGCGGCCATTTTGTCACTTGCTGGCGACTGAAAATGACATCAGTTGTTCATCAACCAATCACGATTCTGCTTCAGAAAACAGGTGACCCGTGATTGGTCGTCACCTGAGCCCTGAGCAACCGTGATGTCATTTTCAAAAAAAAAAAAAAAAAAAAAAAAAAAGAGCAATGATGATGACATTTCCGAATGAACAATACTGAGCTCTTTAAAAAAGAGGAAAAAAAGAAAATAAAAAATAAAAAATAAAAAAATAAAAAAAATAAACCAAGTGACAAAATGGCCGCCCCCTGAGATGGATACAAAAGGGGAGATGATGCCGCTTCATTCCACAAATGCAATATTATCAGAATGCTGTGTTTATTTGGACCACTCTTATGCAGTCTTTCCAATTCAAAAAGTCCAGGTCCAAATCCCAAAGTAGTTCTGTCCATAATGGAAGGAATGTTTACATAACTGAACGCTAATGGTGTCATCTGAGCGTATTTATGCGAACATGTAAAGCAAGAAAGCACTTTGGCGTGAGCCAAATGCCTCGTCTAATAACACACGGGGCATCAATTGTTGCCAGCAAACGGAACTAACAGCTTTCTGCATGCTCTCTGGGAGACAATAATTCTCATTTAGGTTCCCGCACATCAGCGCGAAATGATGCGAGTGATGGAAAAACACACCAACTGAAGAGGATTTATGTGACGCCGTCTTCATTTAGGGCGCACGCAAAAATGAAAACAAAGAAATCGACGCTAGTTACAAGGCGAGCGATGTGTTGCCGTTTCTGAAATTGATGTTTGTATTAGTTTTATGCCAGCATATGCAAAAAAAATACTGTAAATTGCTTATCAGAAGTTGAGTGAGGAAAGTTGAGCTTCTAAGTTTGAACGGATTTAAGATACACGGACACGATTTTTCAATGAGAGTCAATAGAAGAGCAAAAATTGGACACTTTTGGTGAGGAAAAAAGAAAAAGAAAGGAAAAGCTGTCGTAAAGTGTTGCGGCATCCGAAGCACTACATCACCCTCCCATTGGAGAAAAGGAGGGGGGGACCATATGTTTGATGACTTTTTGACGAATGGCACTTTCAGGATCCATCCCATCTCTTGATGGATCACAGTGAGCGCTTAAAAAAAAAAGCCAGCTGCAAAGTGTTGGCTCAAGGATGTACTGGAAAAACGTACTGGAATAGTCATGACGGTGCATTATATGCTGTTGGGGGGTTAGAATAATTGAATAGTCATGCTATTAATGTAAAAAAAAAGAAAAAGAAAGAAGTCATAATCACTTCAAAAAACCTAGTAAAGTTTTTCACTTAGAAATTCTAAGAGTAAAATTTACACTTGGAAGAGAGTAAAATATTATTATTATAATGTTACTCAAAGTATTTGTACTGTGTACGAGAGAATTGGCCTATCCCATAACTAAAACCTAGTTTGTTTGTTTTTTTGACTCAGAAATTCTATTTCAATTTTAGAGGGAAATTTTGTGAGTACATTTTATTAGTTTATTTAAAAAAAAAAATGTTTTATACAGTACAAACTGGCGACCTTCAACTTAAGACGACCACTCTACCACTTGAGCTATGCCACTCCGACTGTTTGCTACTATCCAAAGAGAGACCAAAAACATTCCCTGGTACACACAAAGTACTTTGATTAAAATTTACTCTCTTCCAAGTGTAAATAATAAACCCAATAAACTGCATTGTATTGAATTTTTTTTTTTTTTAAAGCATAATGTCTCCTTTAAACGTCCGTGTTCCAGTAAATCGAAGAGAGAGGCAAATCTTCGAAAAACGTGTCAGCATCAGTCAGCTCAGAGATGGATGCAATCGAAGACGGGCTATTTGAACAAGCCTGCGAGAGGAACGCTTGCTGACCGTGGCTAAAACTCTGACAGGAGAGGCGGGGTGTGGAGGGTTTTAATTCCATTAAGTTAGCCGGCAAATGAGGATAGCGTCTGTCTTTTTAAAATGCACGCCGTCGACATGATGGACCGATAAGCAATCAAGCGATAGGTGTCACCGGTCAAGGGGTCAAGCAGGGGGGAGTGTCGAGAGGTGCGGATGACATTGAAATTGAGCTTTAGTGCTTTGTCACTTATATGGCTTCCAAAGTCATTACAAGGAGTGATTGGGACCCACGTCAAGGACACGTGGTTGCTGCATTTGGCATGTGAACCCATTATAGAAACTAATACTACAAAAATACGGATGCAAATGTCACGGTCCAACTTGTCAGTGATGAGTCTGAGACAGGAAGAGGACCACTTGATCCTCTCTGATCCACAAGCCTTAAATGGATCTCATCTCCCCAGGGCGGCAGGTTATACTTTACTGGGCATGCTCTTTAACGACTGTCATGGCCTTAAGGATGAGTGCGGAGACTGGATTAAAGGGTAGACAGCGCCCCTAAGTGGACACACTATAGCAATTTGTGCAATTTTGACGACCCTTCCATTTATCGCTACCGCTGGAGAATAACGTAATTTGCTGACATCTGATGGCCAAAAGGTGAAATGCAGTTTGACTGTCATTCATAATAAGAAATGTGCAGATTAAATTTATCCAGAGGGAATAGTCTCAACTATGAGTAGGAATTATTTGAGGTGTTGATTTTTATTTAGACTTTTTTAAAATATTTTTTTAAATGTTGATTCTAAAAACGAATTTCAATTTTTTTTTTTATCAAGAGTTCATGCTAAAAAAAAATCCTAAATGCTACATTTTAATGCAATTTAAATACAGTTGATGCAAGCATCCTAAAAAAAATTATTGTACTTAAAGGTGTTGACGTATTATGAAATTCAAACAAAATAAAAACAGACATTGTTTTGTATCTTTAATTAAATATCAGGCGTACCAATTTTTATATTGCATTCAAAATTAAATGAATATAGTGATGTTCCTAAAGCCAGATTATACAATACGGAAATAAAATCTAATTTTGGAAAAATGACATTCATTTTGACAGCTCTAATGAAAAAAATAAAAATATATACAAAAAAATTGAGTTGAACTACATACAAGGTTTATATCTTATGGTCACAAATCTAAAAGATAAATTATTATTATTATTAATTATTGTTAAAATAAGCTATTTAATGAATATTTCCATTTTCTAACCTCTTCTTCAAATGATCTGGCCAACCTGTCCATTTTAAAAATCAAATGCACAAATTTGCCCACCACTGACAATTACCAAAAAAACACATTGATTGTTCAACACTTATTGTTTTTATTTTCAATTCACAAGTTATATTGCATCTGATAGGATACACTTTTTTTTATATTACCAAAATTGATGAAAAATTGCATAAATACGGCAAACTTTATATATATTTTTTGTTTTTGTTTTTACATATTACTTTTAAAGGTTATTTAGTTGTAAAAAAGTGTACAACCAAACTTAAAATAGAATCAGCAACATTTAACGCAGCATTTTCAAACTCTGCAAAATCGTTTTGAAAACGAGCCATGGGCTCCTTTAAATTAAAAAGGAACCATAAACATATTTTTTGTTCTGTGTAAATTACAGACAACCTGATCATGAATACCAAACAACCCAGGGAAAGTCCCTATACTGGAAATGCCGAGTTTGGGACAAAAAAAATTATTAAATAAAGGATTTACAGTACTGTAAAAAGGCAACATTGGCAAAAGCGTACTGTAGAAGTGCATTTAGACAAAAATAAAGTCATTTGTAATATTTTAAACGATACAAATGTGTGAAAATATGGAGTGGTTGATGAATACGAACAGTCTTTTATCAGCCAGGAGAGGAGTGCAAGTGCTCCGCAGGAAGACTTGAAAAATTTCTCTTGTGCTTATTCCACTCTTATTGATCATTTTTTTGTCCGACCCGTTGAATCTGCTGTTTCGCCGCAAATTTCCGCCTCAGTGCCAATCTTCGTCGTTGTCGTCCTCCTCCCCCTCCGACGAGTCCTCCTGGCTGCTCGGCTCCCCCTGGTTCTCCGATCCGTTCCCGCCTTGGTGGGACGCCGCCGCCGCTATGGCTAACAATGCCTCCTTGCGGGCTTGGGCGGCGGCGGCCGCCGCCTGCTCTTCCGCCGCCCTCTGGCGCAGAGCGGCGGCTTTCTTCTCTTGCTCGGCGTGGCTCTTCATGTGGGCGCTGCGGCTCTTGACTTTGTGAAACACCCTGATGCACACATTAACAATGGTCAGGACAGGGTACAGTTTTAATAAATACATTTGAAGAAGCAACGCGTATCACGGTGTGTTAAAATAAAATTTTCTTTCAATTATTATTATTTTTTTAACTCATTCACTGCCATTGACGGCTATAGACGTCAAAAATTCATTTGAACTATTTCTATTCGTTTTCCCCCCACTTTTGTTAACAAGAGTATAAAAACCTAGAAATTTAGTTTTATTGTACATTTAGAACAGATATAAAATGTGTGATTAATCGTGAGTTAACTAGTAGTCATGCGATTAATTACGATTACAAATTTTAATCGCCTGACGCACCTAATTTTTAACATTTTTTCTTTTTTTTTAATAATAAAAAATAACTAGTGAAGTCATGCAATTAATTAAAATTAAAAATTGTAATTGGCTGATGCCTCAAAATTTTAATAATCTTTCTTCTTTTTAAAAAGAAAAAGAAAAGAAATTAACAAAAAATAAAACATTTTAAACTAATAGAAATAGTTTATAGCCGTGAATGGCAGTGAACGAGTTAATATTTGTGTGAATAAACAGCATTTTTCTCCTTGAAGATTTATTTTTTATTTTTTTCAAAATAGAGAATATTTGCTTCATAACAAAGTCAACACAAAAATCTAACGAAATGGACTTTCCGTGACAACTTTGGTCGTACCTGCCACATTTCTTGCATGGAAATTCTGCGTCAGGATCTTGCGCGGGCTTCGCTGGCACTTTGGTCTTCTTTGCTGCCGCTTCGCTTCGAGGCCTGTGCGGCGCCGATGTGTGGGCAGCATCCTTGACAACGTTCTCTGCCTCTTTAGCCACCGGCGCAGTGCCCGCCTGGAGAACAAATTTTGTCATTGCACAGAAGCATACATTTTCTTTACAGTAATAGGTTGTGCCCCAACCGGTCTGGTATTCTGATTAATATTGCATATTATGAGTAAAGTAGCAAAATCCACCTGTTCTTATCCATGCCCGGGGCGGCCATTTTGTCATTTGTTGTCGATTGAAAATGACATCGAGGTTGCTTAGGTAATGACCAATCACATCTGACCTGTTTTCTGAGGCTGAGCCCCGCGATGTCCTTTTTTAGTCAACGGGAAGTGACAAAATGGCCGCCCCCTGACCTGGATAAAAAAAACTTTTGGATTTTGTCCCAACACTCACATAGTCATGAGCCTGCAGTGAGTGAGCCACCATGGCTTGTTGATTGCCCTCCTGCTGAAAAGGAAGCTCCTTCTTGTCCTCCGTGTGTATTTGGGTTGAATTAGACTGTTGGGAACTCTAAGGAATCACAAAGTAGGTTAACAACTTGGGCCATGTCTCATTTTCAGACCAGAGGTTATTCATATTACACATTAGGCAATGGACAATTTCTGAAATGTTTTCCATATTTGAAGCTTTACATGGGAATTATGCAAGTTTATGCAAATTAAGGGAATTTGAGGGTTATTGAAAGATAATGGAAAGAAAAAAAAAAGTCATAAGCAGACATGTGTGCAAGGGCATTACAGTAAAGTACAGTAAGTAAATGACTTACTCCATACGCCTCTAAAAAGGTGAAATGGCTTATTTAGCCAATGAAAATCACTATTTGTAAATATCCTAGGTACCATGCATGGTATTTTGTCTCACAATAGGCAACGTTTGTTTCTTATGCATTGGTTTGCTTTTTTTTTATGAGAGTCTGCAACTTGTCTTTGTTCCTGATCTGTATCTAAAACCTTAAGACAGCATAAACAATAAGTTACCAAAACAAAAGTACAATTTTGACCAGTGGGCACTGTGCATTACGGGTAGCGTACCACTAGATGGCGCTGATTTTCTTTCTTCCCACTATTCCCAAGTTTTACTTCAGCCTAGCAACAAGTTACTTTTTGTTTTTGGTTATTAATTTTGTAATCCGCATGATTTTAGTTGTTGTTATTTGCAAAATTGATAGCATTTCCATTGAAAAATGAAAAAGAAAATACAAAAAAAAATATTAAGTGATTTTTTTTAAGTTATCAATTTTGTAATCCACATTTTTTTGTTCTTTGCAAAATTGCTAGCATTCCCTTTGGAAACATTTTTGAAATACAAACATTTATTTCCTCAAATGATGGCCCTAATTTACTCGAAGTGAGTGATGTTTATTAGGGCCCAAGCTTCTAGATTTTCTAAATAAAGACAACCATTAACACACACACACATTCACATCTACGGACAATTTAGTCTTCGGTGAACCTCACATGCGAGTATTTTGAATACCTGTGTGCACAGCATACATTTGAGCAAAGATTTAAAATCCAGAGCAGTTTTCTACCTTGACGTCCACCACGGCTTCTGTGTGTTTATCCAAAGGTGAGTTTGAAGGGCCGTAGGTTAAAATCCCACTGCGGGCGATTTTCACCTGCTTTTTGTACGTGTAGTAGAACTCGACGCATTGAGCCACCGTCTTCGTCTGCACCTGGAATGGAAACCGACATCCAATTCAATTATCAGTGAGAAAAAAAAATGGCATCTTAAGGCGTACCTACCAGTTTCTGCACCAAGATGAAGTCCTTAATGTAGGCAGAGATGCCTTTGTTGAAGTAATGCTTCTCTTCGGCGCTCCACCGGTCGGAGCCTGCGAGGAAAATCGCGTGGCGAAGTGGCATGAAAGCGTCATTGGACGAACGAGGGTACAAAAGATTCCAGCCTTATTTTGGTAGTTATGGGCGTGGTTAAATGTTGCCAAAGTTGAAGTGAAACTAAAAGCTTGCAACGTCGGCTCGTGTTTTAGAATCATCACATATGGATTTCGATCGCTGTTGCGCAATTACAATGTATCAGATGACTGTCGTCTGGTTCGCCTTCCATGAATTAATCATACATATAAGATGAATTGATTGTGTAAAATTGACCTCACCTGAGTAGTGATAACCTGCCAGGTGATGGCCTTTAGGGAAGATTGGCTCCTGATGCATTAAGCGTCTGAGGGTCTCCTATTCAAAAAAATAAATAAAAAATTACATAAAATCAAACACAAACTACAAGATATTTGTATGTTAAGTAGATATGCATGGTTTTAGATGACCATACTGCAGCCCACTAATTGGTCCTCTAATTGTTTCTGAGAGAAAGTAATAGTATTTGATAAAAAAAATAAGCTAAAAATGGCATCTTCGATACCTTGCTATAAGGTTTTCCATCGGCCCAATATGTGGTATCGGTACTCGCCCATCACTACTCAATACATTAGAATACCATGAAAAGTTACTTGTATTGCGCCAAACACTTCATGTTTTCTTTTATTCAATTTTTTTTTATTATCATAGCTTACAGGTAATAAAATCCCACCTTCACCATCTCAAAATATTTAAATATAACATCAAATGATTTTTTTTTTAATATAGAAAAGTATTTTCCTGCATTTAATGAATCTGTACGAGTTTCACTTCTTTTTTTTTATTGTGCTAGAAGAAGAAAAAAATCTACCATAATTTATCATATAAAAAAATATAATAATAATAATAATAATAATAATAATTTATCGAAATGCACATGTTTAACACATCTTCTACAGCAAAGACTTGAATTAAAATAAATATAATTGGACAGATTTTGCAACATTTTCAGTATCATGCAATATATTGTGTCTGAATTTTCACCGTTTTTCGTGACCATTTGTGCTTTTCTAATAACGAGGAGCGCTGAATAGATACAACTGATAAATGGCTGCAGCGATAATGTACTCACGATGAAATCTCCTCCACTTTCATGTAAACAATGCAGCGCCAGCTCCTGGTTGGTTCCTCCTCCGCTCAGCACACTGGAACAAGCCATGCTCATCAGATTCTCCACTAGAAAAGACAACGTGAGGAGGAGGAGGATTAGTGAGTGGGCAGATGGTGAACCAGTAACAAGTAAAAAAATAAATAAAATAAAATAAAATTAACATTTGGATGAAGGCAAGGCAACTAACCAATATCCGGTTCTGTGTGTTTAAGCTGGCCGTCATGCAAAGGAAGCCAAACCAGGTCGGCCTTGTGCAGGTCCAAGTGAGCCAGGGACTGGTGTCGCAAGTCAGGAATCTCCGCTTGGTGCTGCTGCCCGATGTTGATGCGCCTGCACACAAACGGAAGCGGTGGGTGAGATGCTGGCGCCGGGGTCGGTTGGCCTCAAGGTTTCGCTCGTGAAAATGCAGCTTACGGCTCGAGGCTAACGGGCGTGGCGTCGGTGATCAAGGGCAGAACCGGCGGTGTGATGTCTGAACTTGCTGGAACAAAAAACACAAAACAAAATCAAATATGTGGTGAAGGGATGTTGAAGGGTTTATTTGATATCCAGCTTGAGGCCCATGTACTAGTGCAGTGTTGCCTTGAGATACAAGTGACTCAATAATTTGGCCATTTTACCTTCTTTCATTTTACCTTTTTTTTTTTATACAAATGAACCCAAAGCGGCTTTAAGCTGTTTAATGTCACTCCCAGTTGAAATTGGCTGTCAAAACCAAAAATCAAGACGAAGAGAATTAATTGTGTACTGTATAACTTTGCTGCTAGCCGAATGCTAACAAGTAACAGGAAACGCTACAGACAGGCTAACAAATAGTTATAATCATTTGTGTCCCTGTTATAATGAATATTTGAATGCAAACAGTGCAACAACTCATGTAGACGGACAAAATAATTCTCGCAGACATATGTTCTTTATCCTCTGCAAAGAATGACTATTATTACGCCACAATGTCAGCTAAAGTAAAGCTGAAAATCTGTTTAATTTCTTCAAATTTCATTAGAACACAACTGTACGTTTTTGTAGGTAACAATAGTGTGCTATTTTTCTTGTTAAAAACATATTACAATCCGTTTCTTTAAGGGGGTGAACTACTGACATTTAAGTTCATTCAGTTCAAGAAGATTTGAGATAATAGTGTAGCCAACACTTTATGCTCTTTGTCCAATTCAGCTCACTAGGGCACATTAGTAATAATAATAATAATAATGTTTTTTATTTATTAAAAATAATAATAATAATAAAAATACAGTTTTTATTTCCACTAATGTGTCACTTTTTACCTCCTGTTATGAAATTACTACAAAACTACTGTGCTGTACTACAACACTACTAGGCACTAATGGGCATGTGGACCCTACTAGTAGCACCAAAATGCCTATAAATTGTTCTGCCTCACTAGTAACATGTAGCCTATTACTTAATGTGTACAGAAATGTCATCAATCAGTGGAACGAAATCACTAGTGCACCAGAGTCGTTTTACTAAATTGTCGTACTAGTGAGGTCAAAGCACATACTCGTAAATGGGCGTTAAAGATGAACATCGATGCTCAAATGCAAGACTGGATGGAAGGAGGACTTACTGGAGCGCAGGAGGCTTCTGGTGGCCGTCTTGGGCGTCGCAAGCGGCGGGAGGATTTGGTTGCTGGTGGCGAAACTTGTGAGGAAAGTGGAGAAGTAGAGTCCCGAGCCTTCTCGCACGGGAGATAGGATGGGCGGGGGCGTGTAGGGAGGAAAGGCGAGCGGGTTGTCCGGCAGCCGGACGGGGGAGCGCAGGTTACTCTGGTAGGCGGAGATGCTGGAGTAAACGGACGCCGGGATCAACGTGGAAGGTCTGGGTGGAGGGATGATGAGAGGGTCGGGTCGGGGTTTGCGCCTTTGTTTGGTTTTTCCATCCTCATCCAGTCCGGGATCATTCTCTCCGTCCTAGATTGAGGAGGAAGAAAAGAGAAGTGGTTAGGATCTGGTCTAAAAATCCATACTTTGGTATCACAGGTACTGTGATTATTGAGGAAAAACAATTATTATGCGTAACGGTGCTGTGTTTGCAAGTTCCCGATGTTGTGAGAGTACCCTGAATGCAACCTGTTGCTAGCGTAGAAAGTGTTTGATGTTATGTACAATTTGCCGTCACTTTGCGTCCTTTAATCTTTTTAAAAGACACTCCAGTCGGAGTTCACTGTAAAACTAAACAAACATCAAAAATAATTACACTCATTGCTCATTAATACAAGAGATGTTTAGTTTTAAAAACATCACCTGTGCTAATGCTAAAGTAAAATCCGACTGGCATGCTAACGGGACAGTAGCATCGACCTACTGGAGTCATATCCCTCAAAATAACCAATAGTCACACGCAAATACTGTTAAAACCAACAAACACACACAGAGTTAGCATAACAATATTCAAAGGTGCATCAGAATTTGCAAATAAAGTTACATTAATAAAGCTCAAGCTAAATTATTTCTACTCTTCTCATCGTGTGTATGCCATGGCACCACACTGCCCCTAAGAGGCCAACATGCGCACTACAGGAAGAGTCTGTATTTATTTGTATTGATTGTTTGTTTTACTTTTTTTGGGGGGGGGGGGGCTACTATTTTAGTATATTCTTATTTCACTTGTTAATGTCTACTATTGCAATTTTTTTTGTTCCTTGAATTTGTATTTACGGTTCAGATTTCAAGGATTCAAATTTCATTAACACACATTTCCATCTGCTATGGCATGAAATATGATAGCTGAAGGTTAGACCAGTAAATATCTACTTTTAAAATTAAATTAATTAAGTAAAAAAATAAATATTCACTGATTCATTGGAGGAAAAAAAAAAGTGTTGTTAGCCATTCAAATAAGAATGTGAAATCTGTGACATTACATCCTGCTAAGCTAAAGGTTCACCCTCCAAGAAGCAACCTGCTCAAAGTTGTCTGTCACCGAGTTTCGGAGAGATCTGCGACGAGCCACGATGACGGACGGTTTGCAGTCGGACGCCGCCGAGGGCCGCTCGGCCTGGCCCGCTCGTCCGTGCGCCGACGCGCCGTGACCGGCGACTGGAGTCCTGTGCACTGGCACCGACACCGGCATGATTAAAGGGACCATGTTGGCGTGTTTGCCTCGAGGACCGTCTCCCTGTGGCGGAACAAGAGCAAAGGTTTTACAGACGACACTCACTCAATTTAATCCATCTATTCGCAAATGTACTTTTGTTTTAAAAATCCAAACACAAAAAACATTTGTTCAAATGATACGCTCTTTTTGTATAATGAAATGGTCATATTAAATAACATTATTTTAATAGCAAATCATTATGCTGAGGAATATATTTTCAGTAAGTAAAAAAAATGTCCAAATATAAGCTCCTCCTACTGACATCTCAAGTACTTCTGATATATAATTTTTTATTTTACACAATGACAAATGTTAACAAAACCTCTTTCTGACACAGACTAGCCAACGTGTCAAACTGCCGCAGTATAGCGCCAACTACTGCCTAGGAGGACTTACGCGATGTTTTTTTTTTGTCGTATCAGTTGCTTGTGTCGGCAGCCTCCACAAGTATTCAATACCTTAAAATAAGGCCAGTTTCAGCCCATATGAGTCAATTCCTATATAAATATATTATGCAACTGAAACTGAATTGGAGGATTTGATGAATTGGAGGATTTGTTTTTGATGACCGTGGACCCATGTGAGGAATTTGCGGTTAAGAAAATAGATGGATGTTTTTGATGCATGCACTGTAATACAATCGAACTTTTTTTTTTTTTTAAAAAGCAAAAAATAATAAATAAATAAAAACTTGTGCATTTTATTAAATAACTGCTACGTGCTTGTCTGCTCAATCATTAATTATTTACTTTCTAATTTATTCATTTTTTAATCAAAAGAAAGGCGGATGACAAATAAAATTATTAAATTGAATATCCAACAACATACTAGAAAGCTATAAATTCCGCATTTTCCTGCACATCTACAAATCCAATTTCCCCCCCAGGGATTTCACAGTTTTCAGATTTGTGGTTGCGGTAATAAAGTTCTGCCAAGTTTAGGACTGGAGTGAATACTTCCGTTTCAGCTTTGTGGCAGATTCAAAAGCGTGCCTTTTGGCCTGCCACACACAAACTAAAACGGCAGAGAACAATCACAAATCTGCAAACCAGGCGACTAAGCCTCACACAAACAACTAACTAGCTTTAGCGGAAAAAATGTGTTCATATCAGGAAACGTTTTGAGGAACTAAATATGTACGTACTGGACTATTTTTTCCCCGACCCACAAACATCACATTTTTGATTCGCAGTTACACCAACATTGCACCACTTGCAAATCAGATTTCTAATTGCGGCAAAACTAGTGGCTGCCGGTCATATACTCATGGAAAATAGTTGCAAAACCCACACACGCTTTTCAACTGTTTTTTTTTTCCATCGTTCGGTGTGCCTAGATAAGATTAGAACAGCAACTGCGGGTTGTGCCTGGCAATGAGAAAGCATTTTGGTGTTCTAGGCAACGAGGGAGCGCAACTGTTCAGCTTGGCAGCCCGGCCTGGTCCGGCCCCTCCCTTGAAGTTCTCAATGACTGAGCGAGAGCCTGAGGAATGTGGAGGTGTGCAGACATGCAGTTGCCACCGCACACTTGTGTGTGCAACAGCACAATGACTTGCACTCCCCATAAATCGGAATACCTGCATCCAGTCCATGTCAGCGCAGTTAGTTATTATTGCGGCGAGTTAGGGAAGCTGCGAGGGAGAAAATATACGAGCGGGTGTTCTGCTAGCAATGGCAACACATACTATAGTTTTGGTATTTTCATTTTTAGCTCGTTTTTATTTCGTTTTGAATTTTTCTTTTTGGAAATGTCGTTAGTTTGAATTCGTTTTCAGGGTGGCTCTGTTAGTTTCAGTATTAGTTTTCGTTTTTTTTTAATGTGTATTACTTGTGCGCAGAGGTGGCAAATCCAGGTCCAGAAAGTCAAAACTCTGCCACAGTTTGGCTTTAGCCATTGATGCTAGCTAGCTCGCTCCCTAGCAGGTAAATGAGCACCATCGGAGCTAGCCAGGGAGCTAGCTAGCTCGCTAGCTAGCACCTGAGGCTAAAGCCAAACTGTGACAGGGTTTTTACTTTCTGGATCTGGATTTGCCACCTCTGCTTGTGCGCAATATTTAATAAACACTATGGTAAAATTTAAAAAGTAACTAATTTCTTACCTAGCGTTGCATTTCGTTGTCGCCTCGGAGCAGCGTCACCTGAAGGTGCTTTTCTATTGGCTGCGTCACTTTTGTTTGACACTTTTTACCATTAATTTCATGCACTTTTAACTAAAAATGATGTTATTGGGATATATAGCGCTTCCTTTAAAAATGATCTTTCATTGTTTTTCCAAAACTACTAGTTTGGTGTGATTGAGTACGGTAATGGTACTGGCATCAGTCTGAAAAAGTGCTATCGAGCAATCTCTAATATTTATCATATGTAGTAATATAGTGATAGAGCTCTTGTATTGGATGTCATTAGACCGCCTTTGTACATAATGTGGTTAGTTTTTGCACGAACACTATCATAGCTGCTTTTCGACACGAGTGCTTGGAGAAGCCTCTTATGCACGTAGACAGGAGACTGCAAAAGTCAAGAGTAAACAAAGCCAAGAAAGTGATGTTGAAAGAGCTGGAGGAAGTTCGACAGTGAAATGGGGAGTTCTTCCTCTTTAAAAGTGCAGCTTGCCTTTTGTCATAATAACTGCATTTCGGGCAAACTTACAATTTGAAAAGCTGTGAATTAACAAGACGATGTGATAATGGATTTTTTAACTCAAAAGTATCCTTTACAATATATGTTGTAAGTGTCTTTACTCATCTAAACATGGCATTCTGATAACTATTTGTTTGTCAAATATAAAAACAATTTTATACCCACGTCAGAGGGCGGCCATTTTGCCACTTGCTGTCCACTGAAAATGACTTTACAGTTGCTCAGGTAACAACTAATCATGGCTCGTCTGTTTTCAGAGTCATGTGACAGTCATGTGACACTCACAAGCTGAGCTGTGATTGGTCGTTAGTCCTAAGCAGCTGTGATGTCATTTTCAGTTGACAGCAAGTGGCAAAATGGCCGACCCCCGAGTAGCATACAAACGGGTGGATTTTGCTGCTTCATTCATATTCCACAAACATTATATTAATCAGAATGCCATGTTTAGACCAGTTGGGCATATAACATATTATTGTAAAGACATTTTTGTAATGTGTAAATAAAGCAAGAGTAAGAGTAAATAGTATTTTTTGAACCTCAGTTTTGCCAGCAGACAGCGATTCAGGCATGGAGGGCATCTCCGACGCCTTCTGGGCGAGCGTCTCCAAGTTGATCTCCTTGGACGCTCTCCTTTTCCTCCGGGTGCTCTGTATGACTCCCCCCGTGGCGGCGGGGGCGTCCCCTGTTCTGGCAACCTGCGCCACAGATACTCCATTTTGCGAGGTTTCTTTCGGCCACACGTTGGCCGGAGGCGGCGCAGACGGGGACTGCCCGTCTCTAGAAAGGCGTCGCGAGCGTCTCGGGGCAGCCGGCATCGCGTCGGAAGGTTCCGAGGGGTACGGATCAGGTTGGACTTCCTTCGGCGACTCGGCTATTGGCGCCGTTTCGGGCGGACAGGGTTCTGACGGCTGATATGTGACGAAATTCAAAGGCTGTGGGTCTGGCTGGGGGATGTTTTGTGCTTGCTGCTGCATTTTGTGCATTTGTTGTTGTCGCTCGTGTAGCTGCTGCTGTTGTTGTTGTTGTTGTTGGTGATGGTGATATTGTTGCTGCAGCTGCATTTGTTGCTGTTGTATTTGTTGCTGCTGCTGCTGCTGCTGTTGAAGTTGCTGCTGCAGCTGTAGTTGGTGCTGTTTCTGCAACTGCTGCTGTTGTAACTGCTGCTGCTGCATGCGGTGAAGCAGCTGCTGCTGCTGCTGTTGCGTTTTAGGCTGCTCTCCATAGCCCTGCATTCCCTTGTTGCCCGGGAAAACCGAGTAGTACCCCTGCGGGAACTGCTGCTTGTTGAAAGTCGCCTGGAAGGGCTGCAGCATGGAGCCCTGCACGTTGTGAGGCGGCACGTGGGCCGCGCCCTGCAGCTCCACGCCTTTGTGCTGATACGCTTGCAGCTGGGCCTGCTGCATGGCGTGCTGCTCCCACTCCAGTCCCCTGCCTTGCGCCGGAGCACGCGGGGCATCCCGGTAAACCTGCTGCTGGTTTTCGCTGCCCATCTTGTGGAACGCCACCTGACCCCGGGCGTTCACGCCGCCCACGTAAGTTCCAAAGTTCTGGCTCCACCCGGGCACAGCTTCCTGAGGCCAGCCGGGAGCTTGCAAGGAGTCTTGCACCCACTTCACCGGAGCCACCTGTTGATAGGGCGGTAGAACCTGAGGGCCTTTCTCTGGGTTGTACACGCCGGAGCTGCCGGCGGAGTCGCCCTGGATCGACTCCAAAGACGGAGCGCCCAGTCCGTAATAAACCTCGCCTGAATGCTGCAAAGGCTCTTTCATGGCCGCCACTGCCCGATGCTTGCTGCTCTTATCAGCGCTCATTTGAGGAGGAAGACTCATGGCGAGAAGATCTTGGCGTCCGGGTTTCGTAGTATGCGTTTACTTCCTGCGCTTTGCACACAGCTGGCATGTGGAAGGAAATATCAATCCGAAAGGAAATGCAGAATCTCAGCTGAAGTTTGGAGCCTGTTCACATCCTCTTCAGGGTGCAGCACCTTTAAAAAAAATAATAAGAATACTTTGTTTACCTCTGGGGAAAGCTTTAAGTAAATATGAAAATGGAGGCTCAGGCATAAAGGTCAAAGGGCATGCAGGCTTAAAAGTCAACAATCAAAATAATGTCATGTTTATGTCCGACTAAAAGGGGCATTTGGATTCAGTCAGCAGCAACAAGGAGGCCTTTGGACAGCATAGCTATTTGGCCTAACTAGAAATACAGGAAATGAAGGTGATCGTGCAATCGAGCAATCGAGCTTATAGCCGCTGTTGGCTGTTGAAAAAGCAGCAATAAGGAAGCATTGGAAGCACTGGGGGCGATTATGCAACCCACAAGCCACTATGCAAAAACGTAATACCTTATGAATGACACAGTTGCTTTTCCATGGCCGGCCCCGAAGAGTCCCTTTGCTCGCGATCAAAGTCATGCAGATCCATGAAGGGATTGTGCGCCATAAATGTCATAACTCTCTCTTAACTTTCACTCCCGAGTTTCCAAGCGCGCAAATATGGCGAACAGGCGAGTTTACACGGGTGTAATCACCGAAACTGGACTGCTGCAACCGCTCGTTCACGCCGTAGTTACAATGTTCCACATTGTATCCGCCAAATCGTTGCCTTTCCTGGAAAACACGTCCGCAACTTTTCTCTCCTTCGCTCGGCCGACTTTAGTCTCTCGCAGCGACAGCGTGTGGAAACGCTGCGATTTCCGCACGTCGGAAGGTCGCGCGGTAAAAGTGCGCCGTGGTTAAAAAGTCGCGCAACATAGCGCATGAAAACAAACAGTTGGAAAAGTATGCAAACGGACAGAAAGTGGTGCAAAAAAGAAAAGGAAAAAAAATGCACCGAACGCAGCAGAGCCACAGCGCCTCACCCACAAACAGATCAGAGCTTATCCTGTTTTCCAACCTGCTGCCTTGGCCCCGCCCACCACTGCATCCGTGTATGCTCGTTTTGGTGACCCGCTCAGCCCGGGGCGGGCGGAGACGTATCGATATTTCGGTCGAGTGCAAGTAGAGTTACCCAACATTTATCGAGCCAATACACCCATTTTACAGCGAAGTCTCACGAAAAGTATAAATACGGAAACATTATAGAATTTCGTCACAATTTACTCACAAATTGACTTCATCAGTCAAATCTTTGCACAATTTAGTTAATTTGGTCAATTAAGTTAATTTTACTTCATGCTATCTAGTGGAAGATTGTTCATGTATCTGGCATGGCTAGATGAACAAAGACATTTGTAATTAATGAATAATATTTTTTAGATGTAGTAATTGGATAATTTCATTTGACATTAAAATATGGTCCACGGGCGAAATGCTGTTATTTATTTCGAGCGATTACATCAGGGCTGTTTTTTCTTAGGAAAAAAAATGAAGATAGCAAAGATCACTTTGACATTCTTTAGCTTTAATCTATTTAAAATGCTTAAATCAATCAATCAATCAATCAGTATAGGTAAATATATGCAAAGTAATTGTAAATTAGGTTTAATTTTACATATGAAATAATTAATACATACATTTAGGAAGATTAATGTATTTCATTAAATAATTATTCAATTTATTGTAAGTAACGAATTAAAAATATTCCCCAAATTTCCAATGTTTTCATAAATTATTATATATTAATATTACATATCTATAGATTTATATTTGTCTTTTTAAATAATTAGTAAATTAATTATAATCAAGTGTTGTCAAATGTAATCAAATAACATGAGCTAAGTTGAAAGTCACAACAATAATGATATCTAAAATGAGTATTAATTTACGTACACAATCTTTTGTAACCTCATTTAGAATGGCCTGGCCCATCTATCTGTTTTAAAAATTAAAAGTGGGGCCCTCGAGCACAAAAGTTTGTTCACACTTGCAGTAGTTACCTCTTGTGTTTGTGTATTACATGTTTTCAATGTGGAGAGACAATGCTTTTTAATTACTAAGTGCTAAATATTATTTAAAAATATTCCATGGTATAAGTAAAGGGGGCAGTTGTAAAAATGTCTATTTTCACTTTAAAACTTTAAAGTATTATTGTTTTATTACAAAAAAAATACATTATTTATTTGTATCAATATCATTGACACATAGTGACAAGTAGAACAATTAAACAAGCTTAATAGCAGAAGGTACAGTTACAGTTAACCTGTGGTTCGATTCCTGTTGCCATTCGTACAATATTGTAATAATAACTTTATGATCAACTAAACAGGCCTGGGTTTCACACTCAGTACATTTGTGGGTAATATGAGACAAGCTCATTATTTCAGCATATAGTTTTTGCGACAATTTCGTTTGGTGGTGTGCTGCGAGAGGTTCAAAATGTCACCGAACATGCCTCTTCCCTCTTCAGTATTATTTCTGTAACATTTGTACGCTGTCATGACTCATGACTATGACGAATTACAAATATTCCACATGAATATCCACCTTTGACTGTGCAATTTCAGTTTGTATGAGTGAAAAAATGCCAACGTGATTGTGTTGTACTGGAGGTGGGGCAGGGGGAGATGGTTGCCATAGTGATCCTGCGGCTCATTCGGGAGCTTTTATGACGTCACCGTTGCCCCTGTAAGCGGCGGCTGTGGACATAATCGGCTGGCTAGCTTATTGGCTCACGTTTTGGATAATGTTCCCCATCGCCGTCCCTTCATCCGCAAGATAAAGGAACCGTAGGAATGACGTGGGCGTCAAGAAGTCGACCATGGACGCTCTGTCCCGGTGCAACCGAGCGAGGTAACGCGGGGAAGGAGTCGCGTTGGCTCGCTGCTTAGCCACCGCGGAGTAAACATGCTAGTTAGCATTCAGCACCGCCTCGTATATTTGCTGCCTTGCAGCTCCCCCATACCACGTTACCCTTTACTAAACCATACCTAACCCCTTTACTTGTCAATATTATGCTTCGGGCTCCGGTTAAAATCAGCTAAAGCTAGCTGCTAACCGCTAGCTAGCTCCCGATTTGAATGTCATGCACAATCAAGTTACCTTCTCCAAAAACGCACGTTAAAATACACGAATCGGTGATGTGAAGGTATTATTTTTCCATTTGTAACCTTACCTATCATCGCTCACAATGGCAGGCAGTGTGGTTTAAGGAGTGAATGAATTGTTTGCAGTGTTGGGTTGGTGCCACTGATGTCAGCTTGTGACTGCAGCAGAGAGCACTCACCATGAGTGGAGAGCATACAGACATCCTGTCAACGGCAGATGTGGTCAGAGACAGATGGAGAGTGGTAAGAGCTCACTAGAAGTACCCATTTCTTCTTATTTAAGCACAAGGTACACTTTAGGGCAGTGGTTTTCATTCAACTGGCGGGTCGTGGATGGCTAATAAAAAAACAATTATAGGCCATGTCAAAAGACACGACAAAAGAAGACTCTAACTTACCTGTATTTTCATTTTTGGCCCAGATTGGTTTCTATCTGAATGATCACTGCCATTGTGACTTTACAATAGGGCTGAACGATTTAGCAAATAATACTACAATACTAGTAGTGGTTCATTGTAATGTTGATTTGAATTTGATTAATTGTTCATCCCTATTGCAGTATAGCACAGCTCACTCGTCTGGATTTTGTTCTTTCCACATTCAATTACTATACAAATTTTGCTGGAGTGACTAATAAACGGCACTATTTGTCTCCTTTCCTTGGAGAACTTTTGGCTATCTGCCGAACTGCGCAAGAAGTACTGGTACTAAAAAGTGCATGGTTAAGTTTCATTTCGGACATTGAACTATCTTGGTACTTTTCTATTCAGTGCAAACTTATTTGCTTCCTTGTAAGAATGGATGAAGGCTAGGCCCGTCTGTCACTAAAACTGTGGTTGGTGTCAGAATGGGCCTCTGCCCAGAAAGTCGTTGCTACAATTATAGCATAAATTAGGAAGCTCAAGTCAAATATCCTGAATATAAAGAAAAGAGTCATTGCCCAGTTGCACCCCCACCAGTCACGACCGGTACCTGCCTCATGTGAAACTGCTCTGCAGGTGCGAAAGATAGGCGGAGGTGGCTTCGGGGAGGTCTACGAGGTCTTGGACCTCCTGAGCCAGGCCACCGTTGCCATGAAAGTGGAGTCTGCCACACACCCCAAACCCGTGCAGAGGACGGAGGCGGCCGTGTTGAGGAAGCTGCAGGGTGAGTTGATGCATTCGGTGTTTGTAGATGCAGTGTCGAGCGATTAAGGGGTTTGCCTCGTTGCACTTGCAGTACAGTATATAAATATAATGAATTTTGACTACTTAAGTATCAAATAAGTAGATTGTAGAAGGAATGTGCAAAAAAGATTGCGTGATAGAAATTGGAAGACACAAAGTCAACTGCTAATCATCGAATAGAAAAAAAGAACCGTGCAGTATTGCACAAGAGTGCCACAAATAATGTTAAAGGTTAGAAAATAACGCACATGAAGCAACTGTACCTTAGCTCTATGGAACATGTGATAACTGAATCAATAAGTAAATGCAATACTGTAAGGATATTGATTTACTAAAGAAATCCAAAATGCAACCGATAGTCCACATCTGTGTGTCGTTTTTTTTCAACAGGGAAAGAAAACGTGTGTCGCTTCGTCAGCGCTGGCAGAAATGAACGCTTCAACTATGTGGTGATGGAACTCCAGGTGGGCTTTCCACAAGGTTGATAGCTATGTGTTACGAAAGGCTTGAATATGAACAATTCACTGTACTTTTGTTTCAGAAAGTTTGAAATGTGAATAATGAATGTTAAACGTACTATATGTTGTAACTGTCCAAAGGGGAGGAACCTGGCAGATCTGCGGAGAAGCAGGGCCCGTGGCACGTTCTCAGTCTCGACGACTCTGCAGCTCGGCAAGCAGATTTTACTGGGCGTCGAAAACATCCACTCAGTAGGATTCCTGCACCGCGACATTAAACCAGTAAGATCGCACTTACTTGAAGTAGTTAATGTGTTTTTAGATGACAAATTTCACTTTGACAATTTATGAACTTTCTCTTACGCCATTCACAGGCTAACTTTGCAATGGGAAGACTAGCAAGTACCTGCAGGTGCTGCTACATGCTGGACTTCGGTTTGGCCCGACAGTACATGACCTCCAACCAGGAACTCCGTCCTGTAAGTACTGACTTGCCAGCCCACCTATCAAAATAAATGTCTAAAACTGAAAATCTTTCCACACAACAATGCACAAATGTGTCTCACATGTACCTGTGACTTTTCCTTTTCCAGCCTCGGTCTGTGGCCGGCTTCAGAGGAACTGTGCGATATGCTTCAATCAATACTCATAAAAACAAGGTGACTTGACATCCCAGTCACTTACTGCTGAATTGGGGGCACTTCCTGTTGATTTTGGGACACTTCCGCGTCACATCGTGTTGATTTTGGGGCTTTTCAGGGTCACTTCCTGTTGATTTTGGGGCACTTCCGGGGCACTTCCTGTTGACTTTGGTGCACTTCCTGTTGGACTTGATGTACTTAAGTTCCTGGTCTATTTCAGTTAATTTTGGGGTTCCTCCTGTTGTTTTTGGGGCACTTCTTTTTGATTTTGGGATACTGCCGCGTCACTTTCTGTTGATTTTGGGGCACTTCCGGGTAACGTCACGGTGATTTTGGGGCTTTTCTGGGTCACTTCCTGTTGTTTTGGGGACAATTCAGGTCACTTCCTATTGAATTTGGTGCACGTCCTGTTGGATTTGGTGTACTCTAGTCCCGGGTCACTTTCTGTTGATTTTGGGACACTTGCGGGTAACATCATGGTGATTTTGGGTCACTTCCGTGTCACTTCCTGTTAATTCGGGGTCACTTGCTGTTGTTTTTGGGACACTTCCTGTTGATTTTGTAACACTTCCGGGTTACTTCCTACCTGTTAAATTAGTAGTTTAGGAGAGTAAAAAAAACAACAATCTGAAATATTTCTGTATGCATTGTCTGTTTTCACTTTGTGTGTGATTTTTGACTGCAGGAAATTGGTCGTCATGACGATCTATGGTCCCTCTTCTACATGTTGGTTGAATTCACGTCTGGTCAGCTCCCATGGAGGAAATTTAAAGACAAGGTACAGTGCGTGATAATATGCTCCCTGGCCAAAATATTAGGTACTAAACATAAATGTGTAATATATCACTTTTGTAAAGGCAGAATTGTGTCCTGTCATTGCATGAATGTATAATGTGCGCTTAAGAGTCTCACGTGTATTTTTATCCTCCGACAGGAACAAGTAGGAAACCTAAAAGAAGCATACGACCACCGTCTCATGCTTAATCACTTACCGTCTGAGTTTAGCACATTCCTGGACCACATCCTCAGCCTGGACTACTACGCCAAACCAGACTACGAGGTTGGCGCTAAGCTCACGTTTGCATTATCATGTTTGCTCCCCTCCCGACTGCCAAAATGCTGACACGTGCGTTTCTCTTCCCCACCCCCCCCCCCCTCCCCCCTGTGACAGCTGCTGATGTCACTGTTTGACAGCGCTATGAAAAGCCACAATGTGCTGCACAACGATCCCTACGACTGGGAGAAAAGCGATTCGGAGGACACGCTGGCTGCGGCACCACCGACCGGCCAGGAGCTCACCCGCCTCACGCCAGCTCACATGGGGTACACGGCACAGTCATGCTGTTGTTATTCCTTCACCCTTTTCAGATTACATTTCCACCCTGTCAACTCTCAAGTGTGAAAAGTGCTTTGCAAATGAGCTCCAGGGTCACCTTCCCTCTCTCTCTCTCTCTCTCTCTAAAGCATGGCCAATGCATCAGTGCTGCCGGTGGAATTGCAGCGGGAGAACACAGAGGACGTCCTCATGCTCGGGGAACGCTTCAGCGATGCCGACAACTGCCCCCCTCCCCCCCCTGCGCCCGTTCCGGCGAGAGCTATATGGGATGAAATGGACCGCATTCAAACCCAGAAGCACGTTGAGCCAGTGATCAGGAAGGTTTGTTCATGTCTACACGAGCTGAATCAAAATGCATTCAGATGCTATTCAAATTTGAAGCATCCTTGTTACTTAATTTTTTTTCTCTCCAGGTTCTGACTGGGGAAGAGCATAGTCAGAACCAGTGCAACCAAAGCCCCGCTGGCTCCGCGCAGAGTTCTCCGAGGCGAGTCCGATCCGAGACCATGTACTTGGAACGGGCTGTGCCGCTGCTCCGGAAGATGCGTCAGAGTCAGAGCTTGGCGTTTGAAAGGAGACTCGCACCCGAACCCAAACCTACTCTTGAGCGCTTCCTTGAGTCCTGGTTCGTGCCTCAAACTTATTTTTAAACACCAAAAATGTTCAATCAAACCATATAATAAAAAGCGTTTTTTTAATTTCAGTCGGAACAAAACGCCTCCCATCCTTTCTCACATCGGGGAGAAAGTCTTGTCCGACGATCATTCCGGCACGGGTACGGCCGACCCAGAGGAAGGCGCAGTCAGCAGCGGTTTTGTCGCAGTCAACATCAGTCCTGTGGTGCAAGAGGGAGACTCGCAGGAGTGGGTGGTGCTGGAACTGGAGCAAGGCAGCAATTCCGCCGCCATCAAGCCTGCAGCAGAAGTCCAGCGCGAGGACAAAGCGCCGACGCCTAACGCGGCCAACGGCGAGAGCCACCCGCCGCATGAAGGCCCGGATGTCGTCATCAACCCTGTTCTGTCACACTGTTCTGTCGGGTCGTGGTTGCTTGGCCACAGGAGGCTGCCGGGGATGCTTGGGCAGATGCCCTCGGTCATCATGGGACGACCACATGTGGATCAGGTAGGAAGGATCAAGCGTCTTCTGCATGCTCATTTTCATGTGCGTAACAGAGATGCCACAAATTTCGCTTCACACTTTTACAATTACTTCATCAATGACAAAAAGATGCAGCCATATTTCTATGAGTTTAACATTTTTTCCCCCACTTTTATGTTAAGAGTAGGGGTGGGAAACTTTGAATGTGTCACGATTCGATTCCGATTTTTGGGTCTGCGATTCTATTCAGAATCTATTTTTGATTAACAATGATTTGATTGACAATGATTTTTGCTTCAATCTATAGATGTGCAAGGAATTGTAATGATCTACTCCAGTCTTACTCACTAATGCTAATTTGCGCGTTACTCGCGGCACAAGAAAGGCTCCACACTGCAAAAAAACAACTTTTATTGGAATAATTGGATTGTGACTGTTTCCTTCTACTCTCTAATGTGGCTCAAACTTAAAATTGTATTAGACCGCGTGGAACCACACTGCCCCTATGTGGCCAAGTTGGGTACAACACGAACAGCACTCCAAATAAAGGCACACACAGACAAAGGCTCAATATAAAATAATTTAAATAAAATCGATTTTGGGACATTTAAAATCGATTCTGAATCGTACTAAATCAGAATCGCGATTCTTATGAGAATCAAATATTTATTCTATTTTTTTGGCACACTCCTAGTTAAGAGTATGAAAACGTTCAAAAAATATTTAATTGTACATTTAGAACAGATATAAAATTTGCGATTAATCATTATTCATCACTATTGAAGTCACGCAATTAATGCGATTTTAAAATTGTAATCGCCAGACACCCCTAGTTAAAACTCACTACCATTGACTATAGATGTCAAAGATCCATTTTTGAATGAGTTAATATTCATTTAATAGTCCCTTACTTGGTACTCTTACTGTTTCTTCAATGTAATTTTTTCATTCCTTGGCCTAACCTGAGTTCTTTTCAGTCTTCCAGCTGCACGCCGCAGTCTCCTGTGCTCGAAAAGAGTGACACGATGCCTCTTGAGGCCCCGTCCAGCAAATCCGATGAACTCCCCGGACAAATCCAAAAGGTTGGCGGCAAGGCGGATTTAGCCCCATCATCGAGTCCGCTAAAAGGTTCGATGACGCCCCTGACAAAAGACCCGGAGACTGACTCTGGTCTACCCGACTGCTCATCGGACCTGAACCAGCAGCCTCAAGCGATGGGTTTGCTCCTCGCTTCCTTAAGGCCCAAAGACTCTCCCTGCTCGCCAAAACTGAGCCGCATCCCAATACGAGACTCTGGCACTCCTCCGGATTCCCCGGGCAGGAACCTGCAAAGGGATAGGAGAAACCGATGGAGCAGCCCCGTGCCCGGGTCGCCCACCCACTCCCCTTCTCCGTCGCTTTCCTGCGAAAACCTGCAGGTCACTCTCCCGCGGGAACGCCTCTCCTCGGAACGAGGCTCCAGGTCGGACTGCGGAGGGGAAGACCCTCTTTCTCTGTCCTCTTCGTCGGGTAGTAAAAGTAAGATCCCACGCCCCATGAGCGCCACCTTTGTTCCCGAGCAGCTCAGCGGCAGACTCGTGCCTCACCCACCACCCGGGAAACCGTCTACAGGTCCATGTGCCGACCACAGGTATGACACGACTTAACAAGGCTGGTGTTTTGTTTTCAAATCTACTCATACTGTCTTTTCTGTTTGGAGGCGGCGGCGGTTGCGAGTACGCGCAGACTCCCTGTCCAGTCTCAACCAGCTGGCGCAGGACCAGCACGTCAGCCCACCTCCGCCCCGCCCTTGCGGCTCTTCCGCCCTGCAGCGCTCAATGAGTTGCTCGCCGTCGCGCCAGGAGCCCCGCGACGGCAGGCCACCGCCCGCGGGACGCAGCCGCTCCCCGTCGAGCTTCTCCGGGTCATCGACGCCCCCCCCTCGACACGGCCCTTTGCAAGCCAGGTCGTCCGGGCAGAGTCCGTTGGTCCCCCAGTCCTTAGGAACTGGTTTAAACCAGGAGAGTAAAGGCTCAAGGAAACTGAAACGGTGATTAACAGAAAAGACTGTTTTGGATCGCATGTGTAAATACGGTGTGTGCTCAAGGGAACGTGTACTTTATGTAATGTAAGAAAAACATGTATTTATTTGCTACATTAGCTTAAATAACAATACCTTGAAACGCTGGAGTGATGATGTCCATACACTTCAGGAATGTTTGAAAATGGTTGCAACCGGGGTGCAAAGTTCAAAGTTAGCGCCCATGTTGCCTTTTTCATGGCAAATGCTCGAAATAATTGGATTTGCCGACATCCGGCGGCCATGTTAGTATAAGTTGGGAATTATTTGGATGAAGTTCCTCCTGAGGTTTCCCAAAATGGCTGACTCGGTGAAACATTTTCTTCTAACTTACCTGGGGCACAACTAAGTGACCTTTGCATGACATACTCCAAAAGATGATTTATTCGTCCAAAACGGAATTAGAAACAGATTTGCCCTGTGACAGGCCGATTCTGGTCCGTGGGCCATTTTTTTGACACCCCAAATCCAAAGAAACAAATAAGGCCCAATAATGGGGAATAAATGTTCTAATTTTGCACACTGGTTGCAACCCTAAAGCCAGCAGCATGTCAGTGAGTTTTGTCTATGTATAAAGGAAAGTCATCCATTTTGAGGTCATTACCATTGTGTGCAAGTACATCCATTTAGTAGAAGAATTTATGTCTCTAAAATGTAAATGCTGGAAAGGAAAAAAAGAAAACTAACAATCCCGATTTGAGCATAACAAAAAACAGTGGATTCTCCAAAGCTGAACCTCGGAAAAGTGGTTGGGAATTCTCCAAATGTTACTTTTAAAAATTGACTTCAGATTGTGTAAAACAGCAATATTGTTTTTGCCTCACCAATAACCTTGTCATCAATTTTACATGTCCAAATGTTATTTTTAAATGTGTTTTAATGTTGCCCAACATGCCATTTCTGCGCAATATGAGACAAAAATAAGAGGTGAGAATTGTATAAGTACATTCATTTGCTATAAAATCAGTGAATGTCACATAACTGCATCAGCATATTAGAATGTATTTATAAGCACACTTACACTTACTTATAGAGTCATTTACTTTTTATTTTATTTTTATTATTATTCATTTGTACAGCCAGCATATGTATCTGTATTTTTACCAAGTTGCTTTTGATCATGAAAATACATCTTGTCCACAAGCAAAAAAAAAAAGAAAAAAAGTTCCATTTCATTTTTGATGCATTTAAGTGCTACAGTAATGATCATTAAATTTAGCGAATAACACAACAGTGGGTTTAATGGCATCAGTGGCAAAACATCAAAACATCTGATGGTATTTCACCTCTAGACCAAATTGGTTGGTTGGCAAATGAGACATCGTATTAACACAAGTCAATATTTTTTTTATTTCATGTAAATTTATGAATGTTTATATACAGTGCAAGGGTCAAAAGATGGTTATAAAGGCGGGTGTATAGTTACAGAAATACTCTTACTTAAAAATGTATTACATATAAATACATAGATAACTTATCCAAATGATAGGCAACCTTGAAGTCAGCTGCATGTTTGTTTTCAGTTTTATGACATTGTTTATGTCAACCCAGTAAGAGTCTTGTAAATCTGCAGTATTTTTTTATTTGCAGTTATGAGTTCTAGAAGAGAGAGGCGGTCTGTCGGGGGTCGTCTGGCAACACGCTGATGGAGTCCTCTGCCTTTCCACACAGCATGCAAAGCATCGTATACTCCTAAATTATACAATATAAAAGCACATGAATGACAGTGACCGAAAACAAGCCCCGTAAATGGCATTGAGTATGATGATGTAACGTTTAAATTACAACAGTAATACATTTATTTCCTTTAAATGATTGTCCTCATGAGTCAGAAATTGGAGCTTACACAATCATTCACACGTGTTCAAAGTATTTGTTGGAAGGGTAAAAAACTACAATGTACATGAAATTAAACCCACATACCTGATATTCATCAACAACAGAGAAGGTATATTCATGTCTGGCGATAACATGGTCACAGTTTTTACAAACATCTAGAAGAAAAACAATATTTTGGTGAGAGGATTATAAAGGTGGAAATGTTTCAAATATCTTTATTATAAAAGTTTCTTGTTTATACATCAGCGAACATTGCTTTTTGCGATGGATTAAATGGACAGTAAAAGAACAAAGCATTCAATATATCAAAACGATTTACGGTCATAAGTGACAATCTCCTCTCCATCATCATCCTCTGTGTCTTTATTACAAATCAGGACGAAGTCCTTGTGATGACATTGGGCACAGCCCAGGTAGTTCATGAGATAGGAGCCATTCTCCAGACAAGTGCTTCCCTGAGCAGGGGGGAAAAACAAAAACGTTTAATGTAAGTTGTTATTGTAAACACCTGAATCAAGATGTGAGTGTCCATTACTGATCCGAAGCTGTTGCATCTGTATTTACAAAATCAGAATTTTAACGTACCCGGTCGGGGTATTCTTTTTGCACACAGCCGTTGCACATTTTTACTTGTAAAAAAAAATAAAAATAAAATAACGAGTAGTCTTCGTAAGGACTTGCGATTTCAAGCGGATGTTGAGGCAAAAGCACGTCTTCCGTAAATAAACACACCGCCTGCTAGCTTAGCATATCATGATATGGGAGGCGGGATAGAGGAAGTGATCATTTTACTTCCGGGTTGAAATTTCCGGATCAGTCCGTGCTACGAAAAAAAAACTAAACCTCACATTATCTCAGAATTCAAAATATACTTTTTTTAGTTTGAATTTATTTGAATGTGCATTTATTTAAATGTATTTTTGGAGGGGGGGGGGGGGGGTTGGCCGTTTTATCCGAGGGTGGGGCGATTAGGTGACGTCAACGAGCATGGCGGCTTCTGAGTAATCGCGCTCATGACCATGTGAACCTTCATGTAGAATTTCTGTTGATTGCTTTGATAAAAGATCAAATACTCCGGTAAGTGTAATCTTTTGAGTGCTTACATTGTTTGCCTGTACTTGCAGCTGTTTATTTTAGGCAAGTGCACTTCGACGGTTGTCGGCCGTTGAGTCCACATCTGGCGTATTAACACGTTGTTGATGTTGTTTAAGTTGTTGTGAATTATTGAATTTGAATCACATTGAGAATTTGGTTGTCGCGTAGCAGCAGCAGCAGAAATTCTCAAAGTGTCACCCACCATTCAGTCAGTCAATCAGCCAGTCAGGAATTTATATCGACTGAGACAGGATTACAGGCCTCCACGCGTGCTGGGCGTGTTTAATTCAAATGAATTACACGGGTGACATTTACAATATAAATTATATTTGTTCCATGGATTTGTATACTGTCTTCCCAAGGATCAATTCTCGTTGTTAGTCGAGTCCCCCATGGTCCTTCAGAATCAGCAGTGCACGCCTAAATTGGCCTCACAGTGCCAACTATCTGGACCTACAATAAAGTCAACCTTTGTCCATCTGCTGTTTGGTTGGTCAGAAGAACAAAATATGTTACAGGCAGGGTTTGACGAGCAAAACATTCTGGTAGCGATCAACAATCAATACATTTTAATAATCAGTATCACCACCAAAGTGGATGAGCTGTATTTTATTTAAACTGTTCATGTTTTTGGTACCAAATGCATAGTATCCCACCACTGCTTAATTTCATGGTTTCTTTTGCAGACATGGCAACATTTGCATCTCATCATGCCACGGGCAACCAGGTCCAGCCATATAAAAGGAGGCCTCCAAGTTATTTCTGCATTTTTTGTCATGAGTTGCTATTGAAAGAGGTAAGTTTAATTTTTTTTATTTTATATGTATATATATATATATATATATATATATATATATATATATACACACACACACTGAATATGTACTCAAAATATGTGTGTGTGTCACTTGTAGACAATGCACCGGCATGTTCATAATCTGAGGCACCACATAGCGCAGGAATCAGAGGTGGGCTAGTGAGTACCATTTAGTTGTAATTTAATACTTCTGCACGTCTGCTTTTGTACTTTGGAGAAATAATAAATCTTCCGGGTTGTTGAATCTTGCATCTTTTTTTTCTTTTTTCTACAGTATTCAAGGTCACGATTGCCATGCGTGTCAGGTGTCCTCCATGAGTATGAGCGAGTACACCCAACATATCACCGGCACTCAGCATAAAACCAATTTAGAGAGCCTGTGTCAGAGTAAAGTGAAATTCATATCGCTTTACAAGACTCTCACCCCTGAAGCGGCCGCGTTTGTCCGCCAGAAAAAAAGGGCGCAAAAGTACGAATTTAACTGACTTTTTTCTGTTTTCATTTAAGTACTCTGAACTAATGTGCCTGTTTACTTGACAGGAGAAAAAATTTACACAAGCTGATAAGGAAACAGATAGCATTTGAAGATGGCCAGAAGCAGGCCGGGAAACTGGCGCCTAGTGGAAAAGATGCCGGTCCGAATACATCTAAACAGCAGGTGCCGGGGCCTCCGCCAAAAAGCAACCACACTGCTCTCTTGCAAAACAAAGATAGCAATCAGCTTGCGGATCAGCACTTAACCGCTAAAAAGAAGGTCTCCCAACACAGCAGCCCAACACGCGGCGCCACGCAGCAGTCCTCGAAGGATCATTTGAGCAATTACCCGTACCGGCGTGAGGAGCTGGCCGACTTCACAAGTGATCGTCTCCCTACTCGCGGCAGCACGATCTTCACCCAGGATGAGCGCTGCGCGCCCTCTGAACCCAAGCGAAGCCTGACCGCTTCCGACTCGCAGCCCGAGCCCGCTCCCATCCAAGATACGGACGTCGGCGGCATGCTTCGGGAAATTAGACGAGCGCTGGATATGCGCGAGCCCTGCAAGGCGGATCGGGACGCCCGGAAGCAAAGCGATGAGGCGCCGGAGACCCTCGAAAGGAACGCGGCCACGCATGGAGACGAAGACGACGACGATGACGACGCCCCGGATGGTGGACACAATACCGCCCCGTGGTATAGCGTCACAGGTGAACCCAACACCCCCGGGTCCTCGACCGGCATCCAACCCGGTCAGCAGCTCGGCTCCATAACAAAAATTCGGATCGCTCACAAAGTAGCGGACGCTCAAATGTCAGGACAGGACGGTGTGAGAAAAAGAAGCCCGAAGCCGACTTCTATGACTCCCGCTTCAATCGAGTCGAAGAAAAACTGGAGGCTGATGTTCAGCGAGACCAAGAGCAGGCAGAAGATGAACGAAGGAACGCCCAGGTGAGAGCGTCGTCGTCGTATTCTGGGTTCATCGTTTTCAAATGTTTCATGCGACCTGTAGCTTGTACAAGCGAGAGGTAGGCAACAATGACAAGTTTGCTCACTTTTAAGTCGCCAATTACATGCAAACTCCTTATAAATGGGAGTCGGCACTCACTTGCCCCGTCTTAATTCATTCCAAATGCATTTCAGATGTTCTTGTGGGCTTTTCCTGACATGTTTATGCTTCCTAGCGGATTGCTCGTAGAGTTTGCGCTAACATTGAAAGGTATCGGGTTGGACAATTAATCAAATTCAAATTGACATCACAGTGTAGTAGAATTTTAATATCTATGGAATAAATTAGGGATATAGGCCCCTATTGGGCATTTTGAGGAATGTCGGTATCGGCCTTTTTAAAAAATCTGACGGCCGATATAAAGTAAATCAAAAAACATTTTTTATCTCAGGGAGCTATTTATTTAAATTCTCGGTTAACTTTATAAGAAATGCTACTGACCCTGGAAGCCTTCTGAACCATTCGTTTTGGTTCGCCATTTAAACAAAGCAATGTGAAACCTTAAGATTTCAGGCATTCATATTTACTGTAGCAAACTATAGCGAGCTATAGCATTTCCTTACTTAATTTTCCAATTAACTTTTTAAGACATACTAATAACTTTGGGAGATCCCTGAACGTTTTGTTAGAAATGTAAAAAGGATGTCAAGTGTCTAAGATATATAAAAAAAAAAAAAAAACTACATTTTGAAGTGTGAAAAATTGTTCAATAAAAATGCTTTAAGACATTACAACAGTCAAGATTGGCATTTGTATTGTAAAGAAAAATGACACCAAGAACTCCCCCCGCCCTTTTTAATTTTTTTAATTTTAATTTTTTACTGAAAATGAATATAGGCTTCAAATATGGGTTATCGGCATCCTTGACTACTAATAATCGCCATCGGTAAAAAAAAAACCCGATCTATCTCTAGAATAAATAGGAAAAAACCTGGAATGAGGTAAGTATGTCGAAGTTGGACTAGTTTGAATTCGTTGAGAAATGTAGAAAGTAATTGGAGGAAAAAACATGGAATCATAAAAAAAATACATCGTATCCTATCCTTGTAAAAGCTTTAAAGGAAAAAGTATTTTCCTTAACCATCATTTGTTGTCTTTGCTCTCAGGTTTGGAATTGACTTGGCGACCGCTCTAAATAACCAAACTCCATTTGACCTGGGAGTCAACGAGGACCTGATGCTCTCCGAAGGCTTCCACTGGGAGTCGCTCTCCAATGCACACACGGCCCCGCCTCCTTTCCTTCTGTCTCCTTCCCCACCTTGTCTCCTTTCTGCACCTCGTCCGCCTGCCAACGACACGACAGCGAGTCCCGGGGGGAGCCCGTCGACGTCACGGGTGCCGGACGACGGAGCGGCGTCAACGTCGGGAAAGGCGGAACCTGAGAATGAGAATAGTAGCGCCCATAAGAGGAAACCTCAACAACTACAAGTGAGTTTATTTTTAGAGGGAAAGTGGTGAACCTCTGTTTCTCCAGAAATGGTATCCAGAGATGTCCTGTTGATCCAGAATTTGTCCAGAAAGTTTTAGTTATACTTGGGGGGTGTCAAAATGAGTGCGTTCATTTTCAGTTAATTTAAAGTTCTTTTAACGCCACCATTTTTTTTTTTTAATGCACGATTAATGCCCCTTACTTGAAAAGCCTGTACTGGGGCATTTCGAGTCACAACGCAGCAGACACATCCACGTCAAAATTGAGCAGTTATAAGTTTAATAATAATGCATATATTTGTGGAGACTGGGGCTAAGTTGTATTTTACAATTTAAAAAATGTGCAGAATTTCACATTTAAAGATTATATGGCTCTTAATATGAAAAAAAAATGCACTGAGCTGTCACCAACGTCTTACAAATGCAATTATGCCATCCAGTGGCTGAAAAAATTACCAACACAAATCATTATCACACTCGTTCATCTTTTTAATTTTAACTACATTTTATGAATTATTATAAAATGACTGCATCAATGACAAAAAGATGCAAAATGTCCCCCCACTTTTATGTTAACAAGAGTATGAAAACTTTGAAAAAAATATTTTAATTCGTTAACTATTGAAGTTATGCGATTAATTACGATTACAAATTGTAATTGCCTGATGCCCCGAATTTTTAATATATATATATTTTTTTAATTAATTTATGGCAGTGAATGAGTTAACTCATTCACTGCCATAAAGTTTTCATACTCTTGTTAACAAGAGTATGAAAACTTTGAAAAAATATTTGATTGTACGTTTGGAACAGATATAAAATTTGCAATTAATCGTGAGTTAACTATTGAAGTCGTGCGATTAATTACGATTAAAAAATAATAATCGCCTGAGATACTCCATTTGACTTTGGAGGCTGCACTTTGCATTGACGAAAACTTCTGTTTGTTTCTGCAGGAAAATGGCGTCCCTGAAATGGAGGCTGTTGTAAAAAGGAGGAAAATTAAATTAAACAATGGTAATCTTTCATGCACTAGAAGAGTGGTTCTTAACCTGGTTGGAGGTATCGAACACCACCAGTCAAACCCAGGTTAAGAACCACTGTACTACAACTATTAGCAATCCCATAGCTCCCATGCTAAAATGCTAATGCTAAAACTCCCCTTTTCCCACTGTTTGTAGACAAGGAACCGATGGACAAGCTTTTGACGGTGTCACTCAGGGAAGAAGAGCTGAGTCAATCGCTGCAGAACGTGGACAAGTCTCTGGTCCTGGCCCGCAATGTTTTACAGGCGGCCTACACGGAAGTACAAAGACTCACGTTGTTACGGCGGCAGGTACCACAATGAACAACAACGAAACGTGTCGACTTACGAATCGCGTGAGAGTTTGCGATGCCTTTACTCGTTTCTGCCATTTTAGTGCACTACGGAGGTGGACAGCCTGAGAGCCGAGCGTATTGAGATACTAAAGAACATGCAAGGTTTGATAGTAAAAAAAAAAAAAAGGGCGGGGCTATAACATTGAGCATATTGACCATATTTGGACCTCGTTCTGATTGTTTTTCCAGAAGTGTATGCCGCAAACTCTAATATGGAAAAGGATCCGACGACGTCAGCAGCAGCATCTGCCGATCTCATTCAACCGAGTTTATCCTCCAGGTCTTCCCCTAACACCCGCCAAAGCCCCGGGCCGACGCCTTCCACCAGCCAGCCTCACCCGACCTCGCTGGCTACAACTCCCACGATGATCAAACAAGAAGCCGCGATCCCGCCGCCCTCCAGACAGCCCAGTCCACAAGTCCGAACGCTGTCCTCGCCTCGCCCGCCTCCGAGTTGTACCGCGCCAGCGGAGGGTTCAAATCCATCCGATCCAGCGAGTTCGCTCGGTGCGCAGCAGGAGCGAGAGAAACGAGTCTGCGCGAAAAAGCAAATTGAAAGCTTTTCAAAAAAGAACATTCGCATTGATGCAAAAGTTGAGGCGATTGAAGAAGATCTCTCGATGGAAGCTGTAACAGGAAATGAGGCGAAGCCTCTCGTTAGAGGAGGTATAAACACGTCTGCTGATGAGGATGCCGACTTGGTGGAGGTGATGGGGCCCAAATCGGTGGTCATCAACATCGATGAGTCCGAAAACGAGGATTCTCCTGACACGCCATCGAAGGAGCCAAGTCCGCAAGAGGTCCCTCCGAAAGGTGCCGGCGTGGACTGCAGCACTTCAAGCACGCAGACGAGTCAGCCGAACCCTTTTAAGATGTGAGCTTGCCGTTTTCAAATTCATATATTTAGTGCTTAACTATTCCGTTTTGAAACGTCCTCTTTACTTTTTGCTTAGGAAAACTGCGTCAATCAGCGTTGAGTTTGAAAGGGAAGCCGCTTCTCCACCAGGTGGGTAGCACGTTTTTTTATTTAAAAGTAAGGTTGTTTGATTTAGATTTTTTTTGTATGGTAGTATAACAATAACAATGATACACTTTATTAGACTCAAAAGGTCCAGGTAAAAGCAAAAAAAAAAATATTTATTTTTGTTTTTATTTTCACTTTCACTGCCATTGACGGCTATAGGCGTCAAAAATTCATTTGAACTATTTCTATTAGTTTACCATATTTTCCACTTTTGTTGACAAGAGTATGAAAGCCTAGAATTTTTTTTATTGTACATTTAGAACAGATATTACATTTGTGATTAATCGTGAGTTAACTATTGAAGTCATGCGATTAATTGTAATTAAAAAATTAGGAGCGTCGGGCAATTAAAATCATAATTAATTGCATGACTTACGAGTTAACTCACGATTAATTTCCCACTTTTGTTAACAAGAGTATAAAAACCTAGAAAAAAATATTGTACATTTAGAACAGATATCAAATTTGTGATTAATCATGAGTTAACTAGTGAAGTCATGCGATTAATTTCAATAAACAAATTAATCGCCTGACGCAATAAAAAAAAAGATTGTTAAAAATTAGGGGCGTCAGGCGATTACAATTTTTAATCGTACTCAATCGCATGACAAATTTTATATCTGTTCTAAATGTACAATATTTTTTTCTAGGTTTTTATACTCTTGTTAACAAAAGTGGGGAAAATGTTAAACTAATAGAAATAGTTCAAATGAATTTTTTACGTCTATGGCAGTGAATGAGTTAATTTTAGGTATTTTTCGTTCACTATAATACCAATGAAGGTCCGCTATGAATTAATTTGGCGCCCCATACACTAAAAATTCTCTTAACAGTGCTTGAATTTTATTTCAGAGGCTGTTCAGGTGATTGGAGAGCAGGAGGAGGAGGAGCCAGCCCTGGGAGCCTTCTCGAGCCACACGGGCCCCGTTCACGGCCTGCAAGTCCACGAAGGCTTCTTGTACACGTGCTCAGGCGACAACACGGCGCGGGCTTACAGTTTGGCAGTACGGAAGTATTCATGGATAGATATCAGATTTTATTTTATTTTTTTTACGTGGCGCATATTAAATTGTCTCAGCAGCAATATTCATGCATGAATATTTGTGTTAACTCATTCACGCACAGCCATTTTCACTGAAGCAGCCCCCTTCGCTCCTGGCTGTTTTACTGGATTTTGACTGATTTTGCAAGGCCCGCAGAATATTGCTATAAAAACATGGAAGCTACCAAAAGAAAGATTATCTTCTTTCATCAGGAAAAATAAAAGAATTATATTTCTATCCGTTTCCGTTTTGCAGCAATTATCATTAGAATATAGCTAATTATTATTCACAAATCTATCTCGAATTGTGAGTCAATGAGCTTTTTTTTCAACATGGCCCTGGTTGATATATTTTGCTCTGCTGCCACCTGCTGGCCGTTTTTTGTAATAACTACCATTGCTTTAAGCGACCTCTTCAGGTCAGAGGCTGCATCAAAGCCTTGTTTGCTCTAGCATAAAAAACATATAAATACGTTTTTGGGACCATGGCAATGTTTAAAATAGAACATTTGATATGTTTTTGGGAGCAAATGAGTTGATAATGTTGTGCAACTAATAACAGGGTAACATGACTTAAATAGTTAACTCACGATTAACCACAAATTTTATATCTGTTCTAAATGTGCAATAACAAATTTTCTAGGTTTTCATACTCTTGTTAACAAAAGTAGAAAACAATTTTAAACTAATAGAAAAATGTAAATGATTTTTTTGACGGTTATAACCATCAATGGCAGTAAATGAGTTAAGTAATAAATGTATCGTCCATGGCGGGAAGTGTAAAATGACTAATGATTCAAATTCCCCTCCGACAGACCCGCGAATGCCAAGGAGTGTTTAAGGGGCACACCAACAAAATCAACTGTCTGCTGGTCTCCTCCTCCCCAAACATGCCAGTCAGACTCTACACCGGCTCCAGTGACCAGTCTGTTCGCGTCTACAGCATCAAGGTACAAAACGTCAGGAAATGCAAATCAACATTTATTTCAAAATGCTGTTTTTCTCTTGCCGCCAGTCTAAAAAGTGTGTGGAGACCATCTCACTTCCTGACCGAGTCCTGTGTTTGCACATTGCGTGGAACACTTTGTATGTTGGCCTTGCCAATGGATCCGTGGCCACCCATGATGTAAAGGTAAACTTTAGAATTATGAGTTAAGTGCAGAATGACAATACCTCCATGAATATTTAAATTTAAATTTTTGCACACATAATCTTTAACTCATTAACTTCCATTGACGGCTATAAACGTCAAAAATTCATTTTAACTATTTGTATGATTTTTTTTTATTGTACATTTTGCTTTGTACATAAAATGTATCGCAAGTTAACTAGTGAAGTCATGCGATTAAGTACAATTAAAAACTTTAATCGCCTGACGCCCCAAATTTTTAATAATCTTTTCTTCTTTTTTTTAATTCATTCGCTGCCATTAATTGCTATAAACGTCAAATTCATTTGAACTAATTTCTATTAGTTTAACAATTTTCTACTTGTTAACAAGAGTATTAAAAAACCTAGAATTTTTTGATTGTACATTTAGAACATATAGAATTTGTGATTAATCGTGATTTGTGATTAAATTAGTGAAGTCATGGGATTAATTACAATTAAAAACATTTAATCTCCTCTTGCCCCTAATTTTTAAAAATCTTTTTTTATTGTTATGAATTTATGCTTTTATGAATTTATGGCAGTGGAAAAAAAAAAGCACATTGCATATTTTTTCGAACAATGTCAACCTTCCTGAATCTAGACTTTAAAACCTCTGGACGTGTTCGAGTGCCACGGTCCCCGAGGGGTAAGCTGCCTCGGCACGTCGCAGGAAGGCGCCCGCCGGGTGCTGCTGGTCGGCTCCTACGACAGCACCATCAGCGTGCGGGACGCCAGGAACGGGTTGCTGCTGCGCTCGCTGGAAGGCCACACCAAGACTGTGCTCTGTATGAAGGTGAGGGGACGGATTGCTGAGAATGATCCATGCCCCCCGCTTGGCCTTATCAAAGGTCACTTTGGGCAAGAGGACTTGGCTTATTTATGTTTGGGTTCTGCCAGGTGGTGAAGGAAATGGTGTTCAGCGGCTCCAGTGACACGTCTATTCATGCTCACAACATTCATGTAAGTGGAGTTGATTTTGTTAAATTATTATTATTAACTCTTTCACTGCCATCGACGGCTATAGACGTCAAAAATGTATTTTAACTATTTCTATTAGTTAACATTTTTTCCCACTTTTGTTAAGAGTATTAAAACCTAGAATGTTTTTTTTTATTGTACATTTAGAACAGATAATTAATAATAATAATAATATATATATATTTTTTTTAAGAAAAGATTATTAAAAATGTTTAAAAAAAATTGTACTTCTTTTTTTAAGCGAAGAAAAGATTATTTAAAATTAGGGGCGTCAGGCGATTAAATTTTTCCGTAATTAATCGCATGACTTCACTAGTTAACTCACGATTAATCACAAATTGTATATCTGTTCTAAATGTACAATAATTTTTTTCTAGGTTTTCATACCACGGTTAACAAAAGTGGAAAAAATGTTAAACTAATAGAAATAGTTCAAATAAATGTTGACGTCTATAGGCGTCAATGGCAGTGAATGAGTTAAAAATCAATGTTTTCACATAATAGGGAGCTATGCTCGTCAACTGTCCTTTCATGTCTCTCTTTTCTGTCCATGTAGACGGGTCAGTTGATGCAGATCTTCAAGGGTCACGGTCACGCCGTCACCTCAATCGTCATCTTAGGGAACGTGATGGTGACCAGCTGCCTGGACAAGCTGGTTCGAGTTTACGAACTCAAGGTAGGTTGCTCTGCAATACAGATGTCTTGACGTGAATTTATGTTTTTTTCTTTTAAGCCGTGTAGTCTACGTTGCCATTATGAATTTCATATATTTTTAAATATTGACGTTGTGTTAATTCCAAAAGATGAAAACTGTGCTAGAGCTGATATTTTTGACGAGCCTCATGGAGGTGAAGATGGTTTGTTTGTCTTGAAGAATTTCAAATTTTATGTAACTTTCATTTTAGGGGTGTCAGGCAAATAAAATTTGCAATAAAACCTAATAATGTAATAATTTCACCAATAAGGTAATAAAAAAATCCTGGCTGATATCGTAGTAACATTTTACCTTGTTACATCATCAGATTGTAACCCAGAAGTCGTTGCAACAAAGCAGCTCTAATCAAGTGGGCGGAGCTTCATTTGATTAACTCTCTGCAGAGTCGGTTTAACACTAAATAAGTTAACTATCAAATAACTCCCAACAATGACCTCCATTTAAATCAGACAATGTTAAAAATACACTTTGGGTGATTGATATCAACGTTAAAACATTGAACACCAAAATTACAATATTTTTTGTGAACGTACATAACAGTGTTAAGATTTTTGGAGTTTAGGCCGAAAATGGTGTGCACGCATCTTACCTGTCAATTTTGTTTGTAACTTTCTAGACCCACGACCGCTTGCAGGTGTACGGCGGTCACAATGACATGGTGATGTGCATGGCCGTCCACAAGAGCGTGGTAAGCGGACTTTAAAGACGGCCGATTCCCGGTTTCGCCATCGTTTAGTTTCACCGTCTCGCTCGCTTCATGCAGATCTACACGGGTTGTTACGACGGACGCGTTCAAGCTGTCAAACTCAACCTGATGAAGAATTACCGCTGTTGGGTAAGAAAGAAAAACCTTTAGAACCTTTCTTAAACCTCTTTTGGACTCAATCGTGTTTTGGACTAAAAGAGAAACTCGCAAAATTTGGAGGTACACGCTTTTTATTGGACAACAATATCAAAAAGTGTGGCCAGGCAGGAAAAGCCATCTTACCCAAAAAAAAATAAAAAATCTAAATGATGATTCTCCTCCATTATTTGTGTGTACACGGCAGTGGCAAAATTGCTGTCTGATTTTCGGCATGACTGAGCACCTGGTCCAGCACCTCGTCAGGGTCCACACCAATCCCAATCTGGAGACGATCACTTGTCGCTGGAAAGGATGCCGAGCATTTTTTGCCACGCAGCAGGCAGTGAAGGAGGTAATTTAACATCCCAGGGGTAACGATCATCGTGTAACGAATCCATTCATATTGTGGGTTGTCATATGTGCAGGAGTTCCCCGATCATATGCAGACTCATGTGGATGTGGAAAATAAGGTGGAGTCATGAGGAAAGGTGCGCCGATGCCGTTTTCTTTTTTCACTTCATTTTTCTATTTCCATACATTTTACATGTTATTTCAGATTTTCAATGAAGAAACATGTTGATTTTATTTTTATTTTATTTTATTTTTATTTTTTTTGCATTTGCTTCTTCTGTGATTTGGGCAAAATCTGTCGGTTTTTGTTTTTCTTCTTGTTAATCATCACGTTCACCAGAAAGTGTTCAAATAATAAGTGTATTATTGTGTGAAATTAACATGTACAGAAAGACGAGCTCATTTTTGGAAATAAAAACCGAACAAAAATAAAATGGTTCTAGTACAGCATTATTAAACAGCAAAATGAAAAATATCATGTCGATATCAAACAATCTCTCGGATGAGTGGGAAGCTCGTTTGGTGACAGGATATTGAGACACAATTAACTCATTCACTGCTATAGACGTAAAAAATTCATTGTAACTATTTCTATTAGTTTAACTTTTTTTTTATATTAAATATATAAAATTTGATTAATCATGAGGTGTTTTTTTTTTGTTTTTTTAAGTTGATCAGGGGCAGACAAAACTAGTTTTACTTCTTTCTTTCCCCTTTCATTCTTCTGCTTTACTTGGAATTTAAATATTGTTTTTTATTGTCTTTTTTTCTTTTTAAAATTTATGAAATAAATTGATTGAGTTAACTAGTGAAGTAATGCAATTAATTATGATTAAAAATTTCCATCGCCTGACGCCCCTAATCTTTTCTTAAAAAAAAAAAAAAGATTAAAACTAAAATAATTAAAATTAAAAGAAAGAAAGAAGAAAATATTATTAAGAATCAGGAGCATCAGGGGATTAAATTTTTTCTGTAATTAATTGCATGACTTCACTAGTTAACTCACAACTAATCAAAAATTCAAAAGTCTGTTCTAAATGTATAATTTTTTTTTTTCTAGGTTTTCATTCTCTTGTTAGGGAAAGTGGAAACATTTTTAAACTAATAGAAATAGTTCAAATGAATTTTTGACATCTATAGACGTCAATGGCAGTGAATGCGTTAATTGATCAATCAAGACACAATTTTTATTCATTTGAAACTTTCTATATAAATAAATGTGAACAATCCGGACAATGTGGAAACTGCAAATAATTCTGGTTGGTCTACAAAAAAAAACAAAATGTCTTTTGACTACTGGAGTGTATTTAATTTTATTAAGTCCATTGTCCATTAAGACTTGCTTGTAGAGGCTAATTCTTGCGTGGAGATATTTAAGAATACATGGTCAGCTGAAGCCACTAAAGGGAAAGAAGGGAAAAAAGGATGTGGTGGTTTTTCAGGTATGTGTGTATGTATATATCGTCGCTGCTATGTGAAAAACACTTATGTCCATTTTTTATTTATATATATATATTATATTATTTTTTTTGTTGTTGGGATGTCAGTTTCATCCTAAAAATTTCACAAATGACAAAAATGGAGATAAGTGTTTTTCACATAGCAGTCACCATATATTCTAATATATATAATATATTAAAGTCAATTTCCAGTAAATGTTTCGAAAATATAGCTACTAAATGTTGGCTCACCTCCAACACATTGAGTTTGATGAGTCCATCTCCGTCCTTGTCAAAAGCCTTGAAAGCCCCTACAGGAAACACGGAAACACAATTTGCATATATACACACGTGTCGTCCCCATGCAGATTAGTTAACAACATCCTGCCATGTTGACATACTGAACATGCCCTCCAGCCTGACAAAACAGCAAATGTAGCTGTCAAAATCGATGTTGAGGTGCTTGTCTGCGTAGCGCATGGCGATGATGTCATACAACTGTTTGTTGAGGTGGAGGCCTGAAAACGTGACGCAGATCAGATGAACACACCAAAGACACCAATTGATGTAGACGAGATAATACCACACGGGGATTTTTGCCATCCCGCTCACCCGCGTCACTGACAGCGTTCCTCATTTCAAAACTGCTAATGGAGCCGGTTTGTGCTTTGTCGTAACGTTTGAAGATCACCTGCAAACGCACATCAGATTCAAATCCGATTTTCACAGTATTGATGATGCAACACGACGGAAATGAACTTACGTGCCACTGCTTAATTTTTCTCCACAAGTGTTTAAACTCCTGGAGATTTAGTTTTCCTGTCCCATCCGTCTGGAATTTGGAAAAACTTAAGGAGTTATATTCCAACATATTTTACTACTATATGTGACGCGCGTGGGCAAAATACAAAAATACTTGCACTGAATGAAGTTCATTTTTGATCATACATTTTTCAATGCATGTATTAAAGACCCACTATCGTAACCCAACAACTAAGGATTTAAAGCAAACAACAAAATAACCACATTCCCCCCAAAAATTCTCTCTGAACAAGAAACCAATAAATACTATGTACAAGAATTCATTTTGAGATTTTTTTCCCATACATTAATCAACGTATTAATTTGTCTTGCATATCATTCCAAATCTGCAAAAAAATATTAGGCCTTCTCACAATGTAGAAGATCCAGTGTAAGTGCAACTAATGCGTCGGCCATCTAGTGATGATTGTTGATATTACAACTTCAAAACTGCAGTTAACCCCAGCATAATCGCAGTTCAGCACCTGCGAATGTTGTGGATTTTTTCTCTCCCTTTTTTTCTTAATGTTTTTTCATATTTAAAAAAAATAAAATAAATGTCCCCTCCTGTTTCTCTCTATTTTCCCACATTTTTCACGGAAAAGGTATATTGAATGTTTATTAAAGTTTTATGAAGAATTTTGGGTGGTTTAATAAAAATTTAAAAAAGAGGAAATACCTAGATAACTTCGTCACGTCACTGTTTTGTGTTTTTTGTTTTTTGACTTTCACAAGTCTGAATGTGAATGTTTAATTCTCATAGATTAGCTGTGCACATTTATGCAACCCAACCAATATAATCTTAGTTTATTTGTATTATTGTATTTTTTTAGTTGAGTTGTACAAATTATAGGTCACACTAAATGGTGTTAAACATTCTTAAATGATTTATCTTTGTCTCATTTTTTTTTCTTACATCACAAAAAAAAGGTATTTGGACAGGGGTGTGTAGACTTTTTATACCTGCTGTACCTACTACCCACCTTTATTATGTAAGCACTCCAGTGACCCTGTTTATTTTCTCCACGCTTCACACCAGCATAATGTCAAGGATACATCCATCAGGGCAATCATACTGCGACACGTCTCCAGACTAAAACCCTCCATCGACTTTTCATGCACTGCGGGAAAAGAAACATCTTCGAACGGGAACGCGGGACGATGTTTGTTTGCGGAAGCCGACTCACATTTGGAGACCACGTTCTTCGTTACGGTCTGGAGCTCGTTGGCACAGATCTGCATGTCCTGACAGGGCCGACGAGCGGTATGTTAATAACATCATAGTCCAGGTTGAAAATAATCATAATAATATTTACCTCGCCGGCTATTTGTTTGTAGATGACGCGGAATTGTTTCTCCTCTTCAGTTTCTTCCTCTGGCTGGAGGAGTTTTTTCTGCTCAACAAAATGAAAATAACATGTGAACATCACCCATTAGTTGGAGATACCATAAGCACATATGGGAAAACAAAAAACAAAAAAAACAAACAGGTGTTGGCGTCACTTGAGATGAGCTGGCAGAGAGGTCAATTCTTTTATCCCCACTGATGTTATTCGAGCCACTCTTAGCTTACATTTCACAAGCCATAAATGACCCAGGATATGGTCGCTGCATGGAAACTATTATTAACAAAAGTGGAAAAAATGTTAAACTAATACAAAATAGTTTAAACGAATTTTTGACGTCTATAGCCGTCAATGGCAGTGAACGAGTTAAGCAATCATTGCTTTAGTTGAAAAGAAAACAAAATTACTTTTGGCTGCTTCTTCTCCCCCTGAATGCCGTCGTGTGAGATTTCTTTGTTGGCGAATGCTCGATCGGACACGTACACGATAGGCTGGAAAACAAAAATGAAACTTATGGAGGGATCGTTAAAACGAAGTTACTTTATTTGATTAGCTAGCCGGTGCGAAATGTAAATAGCGCAAACGTGCATTACCTTGTCCTTCCTTTTCTTGTCTTGCTGATGACCAATAAGACAAGGACGGTGAGATGAAATGGATTAAAATGCGTCGAGAGAGAGATATGACCATGGACAAAAGTATTGGGACACCCCGGGGCCCCAGACAGATAGAACTAGGTGTCCCAATACTTTTGTCATGGTCATGAAAATGAGAAATGGTCATGTTAATTACATCAAGCCTGACTTTGACTACACTGAAATGAAACCGTGCATTACTCACTGCAATGTCAAATAGAAGTTATTTTTAACTACAGTTAACAATCACGGGACAAACCCGAGTCTGATCCGTGCCGATGGTGTTCTCCGCTTCCCTGCGAAGGACATAAAAAAAAGACATCAATTCCAATGAGGCTTGATATCACGGTGAGGACCAATAACGAGCGGGCGGACGTCCTTACTCGGAGGTGCTCCTGTTCTCGGAAAAGACCCTCAGGATGAACTGACCCTCTTCGTGAGGCTCAAACGTGGTGGGGATGACGACGTATTTTCCCGGGGGCAGTCTGACGCGCTCTGTGATTTCGCGCAGGTTCATGTAAAGTTTGCATTTGGCCTTGGAGGCGTTGTAAAGGAAGAAGTCCTTTTGGAGATGTCGACTTTGGCCGCACAGCTGAGGCATATCGACAGCATTTTAGTTTTTTAGTTTTTTGTTTTTTTTAAGAACGTCAACAAACATATTCTTGACAATAATATGTTATATATGTGCCCTCCGAGTCTAAACACGGCATTCCGATTTAAGATTTCACTCGTGGAAGTTGAATTAAGCAGCAAAATACACCTGGTTTTTTTTTTTTGCTATCTCGGGGCGGCCATTTTGTTTGTACTGCCACTTGCTGTTGACTTAAAATGACATCGCTCTTACTCATGGCTAAGGTAACGACCAAACACGGCTCACCTGTTTGGTCATGTGACATTTGCCAGCTGAGCTGTAATAGTCGTTAGCTGAGCCCTCGGCAACTGTGATGTCATTTACAGTTGACAGCAAGTGGCAAAATGGCCGCCCCATGAGATGGATAAAAATTATTGGATTTTGCTGCTCAATTAATCAGAATAGAACATTATAGTAAAATAAATACTTTTTTTACTAAATACTTTAAACCTATAAAAGCCCAATTTTGATTAAAGAGAGTATAATACATTATTATTGGAAGATAATTCAAAAATATATTTTTTTTAAAAGATCAATATGATTTTTAGAACGTTTTGACTTCAGTATTGGTTTGCGTACCTCTTTTGGTACCTGCAAAAAAAATAAAAAATCGTCTGTTACGTGCTTGCTCTCTGCTGGTTGGCTGAAATCTGGTGACGCAATCATTAACCTCGTAGATGGAAAATCCAATCGTAAGGAACCTGGGACCGAGCTGCTTCTGTATGCGGCGACCTTTCTGCATGAGAGCCACGACCACGGTGCAAAGTTCCTGCATGTCCTCCGGGTCGTCGTCCTCATACAGCTGCAAGTGATACTGAGGGTTGGTCCAGAAGGTATCTGTCAAAAAATGGTGTGTAGAGGAGTACAAACGTCAATCAGTTGATTTGCTCATGTGATTTGGTGAAAAACTCGGCCTCCCCACCTGGGAAGTTCCTACAGCCCCCCGCAGAGCTGCCTCGCACCCATCGACCCTCGTTGACGGACACGCTCCAGCTGTGCCTTTCGTCGCCCTGCAGCGTGTCGGGCGTCAGGTTGCAGATCTCCAGTTTGGTGTAGTTGGTCATGAAGTCGTCAAAGGACATCCTGGGCGGGAATGTGAAAGAGGAGGCTTCATGGAAGTGTTTTTTTTTTTTTAACACTAGATAATATTTAGCTTTACAAAACCCAAGTCATGTTGATGATATCCTGACTTGTAATAAGGAGAATAGTGTCTCTGTTGTTGCCATGGTAACCCAGAGCATAGTGATGGACCAGCTAGGACATTTATCATGTTATGTTAGCACTAGCACAAACGATAACATTTGCGCTAGTGTTAACACAACTAATTATGCTATGTTAGCATTAGCATAATTGAATTATATGTGCTTGATTATTTCAGCAAAATAACCCAATACTAAAAAATACTTTGCACTTATTTCTGGCTATAAGAGTCCAGCTTTTGTTACCATGATGACCGGAGCTTGAGTGTTGGACTAGAGCGGTTATTAATTTCAGGGCCAGAGGAAAAAGTCCAAAGACAAAAAAAATAAAAAAATAATTCACTTGTGAAGGCAGCACTTCATAAACGTTGTGGAAATGTGGTTTATCCATTTATTATTTTTCACATTTATTTATTGCATTAAATAATTGGTTATTTGACTTATTTTGAAGAATAAAAAATTGGGTAAAATAGAGAACTTTACGTAACATTTTTCATTTGTTAATTTAATTAAATGATAAAAATGACCATGAATTATTTAACTATAATTAACTTTTTTCTTCTTTGTTTTTTTAAGATAAAATGCAAAAAAAATTGGCTAATTTATCATATTAAATTAATAAACTATTTCCCAACCAAAGATACCTTTTTTTTTATAATTACTTGCTTACACCTTGGTAAAATATTACAAATATTACATTTATACGCTCACTGGTATTTTATTTATTATTATTATTGTTATTGTATTATAATTATTATTTTTAACGATGAGTGAATATGGATTTTACTCACCAGAACTCACTTTCCTCAACAGTTTGCTTTTTAAGGTTGTCCCTGTCTGCAATAGAAATCGTGGACCATTCTTTAGAACTAGGAAAAAAAATAGCAAACATAAACAGTAGAGTTGGTGTGATTTTGCCATTTTTGCACTTTTACTACCTTCATATAGCATTCTGTAGTCCATGCAGGGGGAAAAAAAAGACACATTATAGGCACAAACGTTTTTCCAGATTTTACTTTGCGCTCCATGGCCCCTTCCACAGCACTCGGCCCCAGGGATTGCGCAAGCGGATTAGGCGAATTTTGCTGTCCTTTGCAGCCTCGTCACACTAGAAAGACAGTATTTATCGAGATCACTTTTGTCTCATAGTAAAAATGAAAATACATGTGGAATGAATTTACCTCCTCCAGGGCAATGATGGAGTAGGCGTGTCCTCGGACCAGTCCAAGTTCCGTTTTAGACTCCATTTCACTGGGGGAGATAACCTGGGCAACATAGTTTTATAGCCAAGTGTGCATGAGTGAAGATGAATTTTAGTAAAGAAGTTTCATGTCAAAAGTTTTTTTTTTTGTTGTAATTCCATGGACCGCTAAAAATGGACGACGGGCCGCAAATAGCACCCATGCCATAGTTTGGACACCCACAGAGGATTTTTGTATGCAAACGGTGGGAAATAAAGATACGTTTCCTTACTTTTATAAAAAAATAATAATAATAATCTTGTTTGCCATTTGTGTAAGAATTGAACTGGAAATCGTACAAATGTGAAATGTGTCATTTGACGCGCACTCACATCGACGGAGCAGCCCATCAGCGAGCCTCTCTGCAGAGCCTTCTTCATGATCTCATAGATCTCTTTGGGTGCCTCGGACAACTCGAAGAACTCCGTCACCCCTCCTGTGAAGTCCTCCATGGCTTCCAAAGTGTTACCTCCCCTCAGGGCCTCGTAGGATCCGTTCAGCCTGAGAGCGGACGACCGTTACACAATACTCATCTTTTGAATTGAGTTTTTTGTAAAAAAAAAAAGTAAAAAAAAGTGATCCAAGAATGTTACGTTCTTACTTAGCATAGGCTTTCTCCAAAAGCGCGCTCCAGAATTCGTTCTCTCGGTAAGATTTGGTGAACACCAGCCGGTTGTTGTAGGTGGGGATGCGGTCGTCGACAACCACATCGATCCACTCGCCGTAACGCCAGAACTGGACACAGAATATATCAAAGTAAGACATAAAGTAGCTTAAATGGAACCCGTTTCAAACGCAGAAACGTGCTGAATTAGAACAACTACACTACACGCAGCTGCAATATAAGCAAAACAACCTGGAAATGGAAAATTCCGGCATAGTTTTCCGTGAAGCTCTGATCCCGAGGAATCACTCTGTAGAGAAGCTTCTCGTTCAGAGTCAGGCAGGCGATGGCGGCCAGCAGCCAGCAGTCACCTGGCGGCGGCAGATACAAACATATACGCTACATCTACCGAACATGTTTGACTGAGAAACTTTATTTAAAAAAAACAAAACAAAAAAACGCTGATTCGTTTACCCAACTCTCCCTGGCAGATGTCAGTCCTGCTAGCTGCATCCACAATGAATTGAGGGTTTTCACATATTTCCTGGCACGGGAAAGAAAAAAGTAATTCATGTAAAAACTTTAAGTGTATTACAGTAAACGTACATGCCAGAAATATTGAATTTGTTGATTGCTGGAATTGGAATAGCAGTTGAGTCCCTCCATGCTAACCGCTATTTAGCCAAGTGGGAATAGCAGTTGTTTATTTATTTATTTATTATACGTTTCTCTATACTCTCAACTTTTTTAGCTCTCATCTTAGCACTTTAACGGAGATTAATTGCTAACATGTTTCATGATTAGGCTCATACAGAAAAATGAACATGAGTCAGTCTACTTGTTTTTCTGTTAGCCTAGCTTATCCTCCCGAACTTGACCTCCAAGATGGCGGACAAACAAATGCCAGCTTGCTTCCTGGTTCCCTTGACCTGCTCCGAGCTGGTTTAATCTACTTTCAGTCATCAAATTGTCAAGTGAGCCAGGTGTATGCCCCCCCCCCCCAAATATTTAAAAAATCATAATGACAGTGCAGTACTTTGAAATAGGACCTAGCTATATATCTGCTGCACTGAAACATTAAATCTGTGTTTACTCATCTGAATATGACATTTGCCGTGATTGACAAGACCAGGGTGCAAGCCAAACCCCAGCTGGGACCTTTGAGTGGCTCCCTTCCATTTGTCACATATTCAGAGGCAAACAGCTGCTACAGTTCTCCGGGTCACAACCTCTCAATGTTGTCTTAAATCCAGCCCGGCTAGCTCCTCTTAACTAAAACATCTCTGTTACGGCTGCCTTGTACTACTGACGGCAACTTTTTATGCGCTATGTAACTCTATCACATACACAAACATATGGTTTACCGTAGCTACATGTCACGAATAAAAGACAAAATCCCGAGATGGGGTTCAAATTTCTCACTGGGGGCAGTCATGTGTAATTAAGGTGAAATGGGACACTGCATTAGTGATATTATTAGTAGCATAAAAGCACTTTAGCACATGTTGGTAGTGTTCTCACTGGCCACAATATTAGGTACACGTCTCATCATCGGCATGGAAACAAACAGCTCAGTTATATAAACATATTAAATTAATCAAAATTTGAGGCTGGCTTTTTTTTTTTTTATTGACTTATTTTTTAGCTCAATATTCCACAGTTAAATATGAAATGGGGTACTTGCACTCCTAATGTTGCTCATTTAAACTTTGTGGAATTACATTACAGTTATTTCAATATTTGCTTGAAAAGTATACATACTCATTCACTGCCATTGACGGCTATAGACATCAAAAATGTATTTGAACTATTTATATTAGTTTATCACCCCCCCCCCACACACACACACACACTTTTTTTAACAAGAGTATGAAAACCTAGATTTTTTTTTATTGTATTAGAACATATATAAAATTTGTGATTAATTGTGAGTTAACTAGTGAAGTCATGCGATTAATTACGATTAAAAATTGGAATCGCCTGACGCCCCTAATTTTTAATAATATTTTCTTAAAAATAAAAAAAAGATTATTAAAAATTTAACAAAAAAAAATTGTTTAAAAAAGAAAAAGAAAAGGTTATTAAAAATTAGGGGCATCAGGCGATTATAATTTGTAATCGTAATTAATCGCATGACTTCACTAGTTAACTAATTTTAACACAAATTTTACATCTGTTCTAAATGTACACAAAAACAATTCTAGGTTTTCATATTTAACTAATAGAAATAGTTAAAATTATTTTTTTTAAAGTCTATAGCTGTCAATGGTAGTGAATGAGTTTTAAGTTAAAGTTAAGTGTCATTTGGGGCGTATTATTTTGGTTCAGACGATTTTTGTATTATTATTTCTTGGTAACAGCTCGGGCCATTTTTTTTTTTTAATTCTTGTATATTATTATTATTTTTAATTGGTAATTTCTTACACTGTTGAGTGTTTGTTGCCTGTGAGTTTTCCATTTTTGTATGTTAAAAAACGAAAATAATAATAATAAATGGTATTTATTAGTCATTTGTGTCTCATACTTATAATACTAATGATAAAAGTGTAGCACTTGAAAAAATAAAAAATGAAAATAAAAAAAGTCAAGTCCAGCCCCTTGAGGGATTTTTTGGGGGTTTACCTGTCAATGACATGTCATTTATTTTATTTTATTTTTATAACCCAAATGTGTTACAACTACATGTGCTTTGTTGTGTTTATAAGTATTTTTAATATGTGCCTAAATAAATGAAAAAGGAAAGAAAAAAAATCATCACTTTATATACGTATAACGTATCCAGCATTTTGGCTACAAGTCAGGACATTTTGTGTTTGAAATTCAGACATTCAGCATCACTCTGCAGACCTCCATGCAAACCTGTTACCATGACAACACCCCCCCCCCTCCACCAGGTGATGAAAGCGCGTTCACCCACCGAGGGTCGTTTCCACACAAACTTCATGGAGGGCTTGTGGTGGCTATAGAAGAGCGAGGAGTCACAGGCCGGGAAAAGAGGATCCTCGAAGAGAACCTTCTTCCTGACGTATTTGTCTCGCAGCTCCATGAAGGTCTTGAGACGCTTGGCATCCCTGACGGCCTCGTTTCTGCTCAGGATGGCCGAGTAGATGGAGTTGGCTCCGGCTAAGGGGTAGTCTTCCTGCTCGTCGGGCACCTGCGACGCTTCCGTTTCCCGGAGCACTCGCACGCTTGTATCCTCCACCAGAGGCACTTTATCATCCTGGTCTTCCATTTTCTCTCCACTCATCTATCCTATAGTTAGCGATCCGGATTTTCAGTCTCAAAATACTTTGCTGTCGCTGAGACAGTGGATCGGCTTGTAAAACAAGTCCAAGGAAGTGTCCTGTGCAGCTGCACCGGTGATCACTTTTGAGTTATCGGCTGTAAATAGTGACACCCAAGTCAACTCTGACGCTCTTGGGCGCTGGGGTTAAATATAGGCCCCTCACAAGGAGGGGAGGGGGGGGGGGGGGCTTCTGGGAGGCTCGCTCCAAAAATACACATCAGGAGAGGTACACATGGTTGATACAACATTTGTGAACAATGAGCAACAATAATAATGTTAATTTCTAAAGTTTTGTTATTATCTGGTCTAGTTTTATTCTGCATGTTTCAAAGTTTTCGATGCTTTCTTTAGTGGCTGTTTACTGATCATTACTTCAGAAATAACTGTTTTCTATGGGTTTTTTTTGTTTTTTGCAGGGGGCTTTATTTATTTATTTATTTATTTATTTTGTTTTAACGGTTTCCCCCCTACATTTTTCAGAATATTTATTTTCCTGTTTCTTGGAATATTTTTGTTCTCTTTTTCTAGAAAAAAAAATCGACACTCCCCCACAAATATTCAGTGTGAATGCAATGTGCTTCCGTATGCTCTGTTTTTCTGAATTTTTCTGAATATTTTTTAAATGACTGGGGAAAAAAACAAATTCCATGAAACAGAAAATTAAAACAAACAAAACAAAGCCACCCCCAATTTTGTTCAAGTTCCGTATCCGTACCTCTGTGTGTAAAAAAAAAGCGCTAGATAAAAAAAATATTTATCAAATAAAATGGGAGGACGCCAATTCACGGTTGCCAGATATCATTTTAACAATACTAGCGAACAGTCAGTTTAAACACAGAATTATTTTTATTTATTTAAATTATATACGCGCAGAAGATAGAATTCTTATTAGTATAGTTATCTTGCGTTTAAAGATGTTTAGAAAGTGTAGGAATGTTAAACCATTCTAAAATATGAAAGTGTTTTCATCTATTTATGCCGCGCAAAGGGGACTGCGGCTTTTAAGATCTGGCAACCCGAACCTACTCTGACGTATTACAGCGCTCGAGTAGTGCAGTGTGCATCTGGAACTTGTCGCTATCACAATTGGCTGTGTGTAAAAACTAGCTCTTTACAGACCTTGAATATGCCACGTTAATTGACTCCTTTACGTGTCTGTGGTTTTTCCCATTGAAACGTTTCTATGTTAGCTGTCAGTAAATGTATGTAGCAGTGTCGTAATGGTGTAATTGTGTCAACTGTGTTTAATTTTCGGCGTTATCCAAGGGAGTAGCAGCAAGGTTAACCCAAGGAGCGGTTGGCTGCTTCAGAACGCTAACGCTAACGTTAGCTTTGCATTTCCGCTCTGCACTTTCAACTGATTTATTAAGTGAAAATTGAATCCTGTTACTAAGCTTTGTCGAGGCTTTTGTCGCCCCGATGGTGTTCTCCAGCTAAGGAAATTAGCCGCAAGGAACCCAGAAGATTTTTTTTTTCATTTTTAGCTAACGAAGCTTTAAAAAACAAACAAACAAAAAAAGCAAGCTTGGGACCGGAGACGAAAGTGTATTAAACTGGAGCTGACACCGTCACATTCCTTCCTTTAACACGTATGTATTACATATTTTTGCTTGGGCTACTGGTGTGTTTTCTTATGTTGTGGCCTTTTTCCCTTTATGGCGTTCGTTTAGCATTTTTTTTTCTCCTCAAAGCGCCAGCTGTTAGCTACCGCTGTTGTTAACCTCCACCGTATTTCAAGCTAACGATAAAAACACAAAAGCGAGCGAATGATCGATAAATAGGGCTCATCATCGCAGGCTGCCCGGCGTGACCAGCCACCATGTCGGAGGGCTCCGAGAGCAAGCAGGCCCCGGACGCGGTCCAGGAAGCCAAGCCCGAGCCGATGGCGTCTGCTGCCGCTACGGCCGCCGCCGCCGGTCAAGGCGTGTCGTCGGTGTCTCCCCCCGTGTCGGTGGTGAACCAGCCGCCCGCCGCCGCCGCCGCCACGGAGGACGACGAGGAGGAGGAAAGCGAGGACGAGTCTGAGATCTTGGAGGAGAGTCCTTGTGGACGCTGGCAGAAGCGCAGAGAAGAGGTTAGTTGTTATCCGAACTCACTTTATGCAATTGGCACAAAAAGCGAACGATGCTTTTCCTACTCTCAATTCTATACAATGTTTCCTTTGGAGGTAAAGTAATCCCGCCACTGTATTACAACGATCACATGGTTTTGATTGTCCTCCTTCGAAGGTGAATCAACGAAATGTACCCGGCATCGATAACGCCTACTTGGCCATGGACACTGAGGAGGGAGTCGAGGTGGTATGGAACGAAGTCATGTTCTCAGAAAGGAAAAACTTCAAGTTACAAGAGGTTGGTGAACTGCGAGCTATTACTTTTTTTCCCGTCTTAACACTTGTATGTTCCAAAATACATTGACTGTGAGAAGAAAGGGGGTGGTTGAGGAACCGAAAGGAAGACTCTTGTTCACACATTCCTCCAAATAAAATAAAATATGCCACTCTTTCTTTTTTTAAATGTTGATTAACATTCTACTAACAATGCAAATGAGGAAAATTCCTGAAAAAAAACCTAAAAAAATATTTAAACATATTAGCGGGGGGGGGGGGGAATAATGTTTAGTGTCTTACCGTCTCGCTAACAACAAATTGAAGGCAAGTGGTCAGACATGTTGCCTGCAGTGGAGCAAAAATGCGTTATTATAAGTTCAACAAAAATCTTAAAAAAGTCGTTCCTTTCTCTCGACAGGAAAAGGTCAAAGCCGTGTTTGACAATTTGATCCAGCTGGAGCATTTGAACATCGTCAAGTTCCACAAGTACTGGGCTGACGTCAAGGAGAACAGAGCCCGGGTACGCAGGCGCCGTCGTCTCCCATCGCGCTCGCCCTCCCCAACAGCCATTGTTGACATTGTTGGCGTCGTTACCTCTTTCCCCGCCGCAGGTCATCTTCATCACGGAGTACATGTCCTCCGGGAGTCTCAAGCAGTTTCTGAAAAAGACTAAGAAGAATCACAAGACTATGAATGAAAAGGTGTGGGAAAATGGAAGACATTTGTTACCGTCGCCGCCGATTAGCGTTTCAATCCGTTGTCTGTGCGTTTCAGGCTTGGAAGCGCTGGTGCACGCAGATTTTGTCCGCCCTCAGGTGAGTCCTCGAAAAACGACACGACTCCTTCAAGCCGGACACGTCGGCGACGTCCGCTGTTGACGATTTTGTTTTTTTGTTTCCCGCGGCAGCTACTTGCACTCCTGCGAACCTCCCATCATTCACGGCAACCTGACCTGCGACACCATCTTCATCCAGCACAACGGCCTCATCAAGATCGGCTCAGGTAGAAGAACGTCGTAATGAAGATCAACATTTGCCTTTTTTTAAAATTTGTATTTTTTTTATCCTAGTGGCTCCAGACACGATTAACAACCATGTCAAAACATGTCGGGAAGAGCAGAAGAGCCTTCATTTTTTTGCTCCAGAATATGGAGGTAAGAGCTTGCATTTGATTTTTTTGCTACTTTCTTTTTTTTTTTTTTTTTGGGTGCCAATCCTCTTCTTTTTTTTTTTTTAATACTGCTCCTCACAGCTGTTGCCAATGTGACCACTGCGGTGGATATCTACTCCTTTGGAATGTGCGCCTTAGAGGTGAGGGCTGCGTTTACCTCGCCGGTAATAAGTGCACTGTGAAAAGGGCTTAGTCCAATTGGAATTCTTGCCAATCAGTTGTAGGGACACATAGAGACCATTTAGTCTTCAAAATGAATTTCTAATGCCATTATTTTTTTTTTTATGCCTTTCCCAGATGGCTGTGTTAGAAATCCAGAGTAACGGGGATTCGTCGTACGTTTCGCAAGAAGCCATAAACAGCGCCATTCAGTCCTTAGAGGACCCCTTACAGCGGGTAAGCAGTCTTCGACAGGAAGTTGCTAGCCAACGAGTTTGAGCCCCCGCCCCCTTTCAATTTGTCATCTTTTTTTTTTTTTTTCTCTCTCTCTCTCTCTCTTCTCCCAGGAATTCATCCAGAAGTGTCTGCAGGTGGACCCGGACAAGCGTCCCACGGCCAGGGAGCTCCTGTTCCACCAGGCCTTGTTCGAGGTGCCGCTGCTCAAGCTGCTCGCCGCTCACTGCATCGTCAGCCACCAGCGTGAGCGGACATTTAAATAGAGCAGCAAATGTTGGACGTAAATGTCCTCACGTCATTTTTTTTTATTTTTTTGGGGGGATCTCGTAGATATGATTCCCGAGAACGCTTTAGAGGAGATGACAAAGAACATGGACCCCAACCTGGTGATTGTGGAGGGGAAGGAGGGCGTTCAGATGAAGTGAGTGCGCTTTGTTAACTGGTTGGAGGACTTGGATTTTTAGCCTAACTTTTTTTTTTTTTTTCTTAGGCTGTCACAGTTTCCCGCCCTTGAGCTGGACAAGTTCCTGGAGGACGTCAGGTACGAGAACATTTCATATCACGGCTAACGTGAGCGAGATGATTGAATCATTGTTCCTGGCTGTCAGGAATGGCATCTATCCCCTGACGGCGTTTGGGATCCCATGTCCGCAACAACCTCAGCAGGAGGCGGTCAAGTCGCCCATCGTGCCGCCCTCCGTCAAAACGCCCACCCCGGAACCCGCGGAACTCGAGACCAGGAAGGTGAGAACGAGCCACGCAGGCTAAGCGCTACCGAAGCCTTTCCTTTGCCCCACCTGACCCACAGCGCCGATTGTCCGCAGGTGCTTCAGATGCAGTGCAACATCGAACCCGTGGATGAAGGCGCCAAGCATCATGTGAGGCGCCTCGTCGATATGTGCTCGCACAGAAACGATTCCAAAAGTTTAAACTTGATGTTTTCCTTTAGCTGACTTTACTGCTCAAACTTGAGGACAAACTCAACCGACACTTGAGCTGCGATCTGTTACCAAGTAGGTTATTGTCTTGCTAACCAGCTAACTCGCTAGGCTGTCTCTTGATGAAGCTCCTTGTGTCTTTTTTTTTATTTTTTATTTTTAATTTTTTAGATGAGAATATGCAAGAGTTGGCCGTGGAGCTTGTTCAGCTCGGCTTCATCAGTGAGGTAAGTTCCACCATGAAGAGAAAACAAAAAAAGAACCTTTGACGTCTAAAGCCGTCTGCGGCAGTGAATGTGTTCACTTACCTCCCATTTGAAGACATTCCCGTGACTTTTTGCCGTCCAGGGCGATCAGCCTCGTCTCGCGTGCGTTCTCGAAGAGGCCTTCTCCAAGTTCTACAGCCGCAACGGTTCCCTCAACCCTGTGACGGTCTCCTCGTAGCCAAGGGACCTCCCCCAGCGGGCCCCTCCTCCGCGTCCCGGGTCGGCCGCCGTCACCTTCCTCCTCGTACGCGCAAGAGGAAAGCCTTGCTCTTGACTGCGCACCCTCGCCGCAGTCTTTTGTTTGTTCTGGCGGGACAAAGCTGCCACTAAGTGGTTCTCTCTCTCTCTCTCTTTTTCTTTTCTTCTTTTGAAGTATTTTTTATTCTTCTCTTCCAACCAGTACAGCCATCAAGCCTCGTTGCAACAAGAAGAAGAAGAAAAAAAAGCTTGTTTCTTTAACTTAAAAATGTTTAAACTGCAAAAAAAAGCGGTATTTTCCTCAAGTCAGTATTACAACTGTATTTTTAACATTTTTACTGGTAAATAACTCTCCTCCCCTCCTCCAGATTACTGAAGTGTTGTCAAGTGTGTTTGGGCTGCTTTCCTGTCCAGATCAAGACAATTGGAGAAAGCGTGTCGTCGTACAAGTTGAAAATATGCCAACTATTTATTTGTGTGGGCTGTCATTCACTTGCAGCACTATTGTGGCCATTCGTTCTGAATGTAAGCTTCTACTTATCCCTTTTTCATGCAATTATCAGAACAATCTTTTTTTTTTTTTTTTAAAGGCTCATTAAACCTGCACATGCTCATAAGATATACTATCTTGCCATTAATAATTGTTTCCAAATTTAGTCCGGGGCCAAGGTAGGAAAACGGTTCTCCAATGCTGCTGTTTGAAATCACGCCGTTACTTTCTCCACAAGCTCCCGACTCGTAATCAAGTCTGCGAAGGTGGCATTCATTTTACACCAGAGGCTGCTTTCCATCAATGTGAACGTCATAATTTATTTGAATTTATTTTTTTTTACACTTGTGTCTGCTCTGTATGTGCTTTGCTAGTCGATGAGAATTAACGTGAGCAAAATTCAGTCAAGTCTGTAAAACTATTTTCAAATGTCCGTGGCTGTGAATAGCGGCACATTTTGCACTTTTCTCTCCCACCTGTTTACTTTGAGTGAAAATGTCCAGCAGCCTCGCCCCCCCCCCCCCCCCCCCAAACATGCTAAATTAGCCAAAAGGCCATCATAGGGGATCATTTGCGTTGCCTTTGCTGCGACTGTCTCACAGGGTGTGTACAGACTTGGAGAGCACTTGACACTCACGCTTTCTGCTATCTATTGGTTTGCCCTTTGTTTGTTTTTTTCCACTTCCTGAAAATAAAAATACTAATCTGCAATTTGCTCTGTTGTGTTTGTTTGAAATCCTAACACAAACCTGTCTTAAATAATGCGATTAAAATGATGCACACAAATGAGACAAAATTCATTTATACAAAAAAAAAATTGGAATTCTCCATTCTCTGATTTAAGAAAGGGTAGCCCTTGTACAAGTACAGTATACTCTTGTACATACTTCATGTCACAATGTGTGCTCCAATACACTTTCATGCTGACAAAACACGTCGCCGTACAAATTGACAAAGAGTTATAATAATAAAAGCAAAGCCAGACTAAAAAATAGTTTTGATATAAAACACCTTAGAAACACGCTCTAAATAAAAAGCCCCCCTCCCACACACAAATTGGTGACATCACAGCTCTGGAGTGTCATCCAGCTGTTGGTTGAAATATCCATTCTGTACAATTCAGTGTACGAGTAGAAAAGAAAAGAAGCCCAACTACAAAAACAGTACATAGCACTTCAGTTCAAACACAGCACGCGTTCAGACGTTCACATTAACTTCGTGTCTTACTTCCATGTTTGAAAGTCACGTTTAGAGGCACAGTATTTCCGTTTGTGGGCCACGTTTGGTCAGTGGACTCCAGTCCTGGACGCGGTCTCGATCCAAACACAATGTCATCCAAATCCAGGAGATAACAGGATTACTGTCAAACCTGCTCAATCCAATGACATTTGTGTTAAATGTATCGTTCCAATAGTTAGCCACTTGTATAGACAAAAACACACTGTTGCATACTAATTGCTTTAAAAAGATAGAATATTCAAATTATTATTTTTTTGTGTGGTTATAAACCTGATCATTTATATAAAGTATCCCAAAAGTCACTATACACTTCTTTTTTATATATATATATTTTGTGACACAAACAAAATAGTAAAAAGGAAATTATTAATAACTTTTGGGACACCCTGTATATGTGAATATAAAAAAAAAAAAAATGAGGCCATAATGCTGCTTAGAGACAGTAAAGAATAATTAATCACATTAGAATACAGTTGCAGCTTTTTTTTCAGACCCAAAAATAAAAATAAAAATATGTTTTGATAAACATAAAAAGCTCACAAAATTTGGAACACACTTTTCATTGGACAAATGTGAATAATATATTAGTTTGAGTTGGAGTTATGATTTGCATCAACTGTGTATAATGAAGGTGAGTAACCAGCAGTTTTCATTCAAAAATATTTGGAAAAAAAATAATTGATTTGAATAGAAAATGAGTTGAAATTTGCAAGTATCTTGATTCTGACGACATTCAAATCCAGTGGGTAAAAAAACAATACAGAAAAAAAAACAGTAGAGCACTAACTTGATTACCACAGCTGCCTTAATTCCCTTATTTCAAATACACAATAAATCAACATGTTTCTTGCTTTGAAAAAAATGATTCTTTTTTGTAAATTAGTTTTTTTAAATGCTAAATCTTGAATATTTTTACATTGATTTACATGCCAGAAAATTGTCGCTGTACAGAAAATGTATCTCCAAAATGTAACGTTTTTTTTTTAAATTATATATGTGGATATATATATATATTAGGGGTTCCACTTTAATTTGACCAAAAAAGCGTTTTTTTTTAAACGCATTTTAATCACGGTTTGTGTTTGCTCTGATGTGCATGTATACCATGTGACCAGTGGAGGGCAGCAAAGCACTTGACGCCCCGCAGTCTGACGGATCTGACGAAGTAGAAGAAGAATCGTTTGCGTTCAAAACAATGCGGAACCATTTTATCAGTGCACATTTTGTGATACACCGATTAGATGACACCGACGGACTTGTCAACATGGAGCAATGGAATGAAGCCGCTGCGCGTGGAGTGTTGGGAGGCAAATTTTTTTTCCAAATGCAACCCGATGGAAGCTTTAATAAAAGCGTGGTCTTTTGCCTATTTTGCCAAAAACAGTTTGCATACCACCGCAACAATTCGACCCTCCGCTACCACCTGAACGCAAAGCATCCTTTCGCCAACGACACCGATGACGCGAGCAGACCCGCCACGAGTCGTCAGCAACGCAGAATCGGCGATATCATCGGCTTCAGGACAAGTGAGTCGACATCGGAGAAACTCACAACCTCGATCGTCAACTGGATCGCTCTGGACTGCAGACCGCTATCAATAGTCGAAGATAAAGGGCTCGAAAGCGTGCTCCAGATTGCGACGTGCAATCCGACTTTGAAGCTGCCTTGCAGAGACGCTATTTCAGACATACTCCAGCAAATGTACGACACTGAAAAACTATTAAAATTCGACGTGTTAAAGAACGCTCAATTCGTGGCTCTGACTGGGGATTACTGGACCTCCGTTCGTGATGAGATTTACGTCGGGGTTACCGCGCACATTGTCGACGTCACACACGGGACATGGCACCTGCAGTCTTTTATCGCGACTGTGCTGAACACAGACAGCAGACATGTTGAAAACTGCCACGAAGAGTTTCTCTCGGTGGCGGAGGCTTGGGGAATTCGGCAAAAGATCACCACCATCGGAACAGAAAGTGCACCGAAGGCCGCCGAGAGACGCCTCCAATTCCAACACACGCCTTGCATCGCTCACATCTTGCAAAGCACCGTCGCGGTTAGCCTTTTCGAAGGCGGCTTTAACGGCGCGTTGGTCAAATGTCGCAAGATCGTCGCTCACTTCAAACACAGCCCCGAGAACACGGAGGAACTGTACCAGGAGCAATCGAGACTGGGTCAAGAAAACGAGCCGCTCGTCCAAGATGTTTCCACAAGATGGACTTCGACGCTCGATATGGTCGCTCGTCTACTGAAGAACCAAGAAGCGGTTTTTACTGCTTTGGACAAACAGAAGCATGCGCTTCATATGTTAACTCCGTCGGAGATTCTTCAACTCCAAAAGCTGGCGATTGTCCTTGAACCATGCAGGTAAATAAAACTAGTCCAAATACAAAAAAAAAAAAAAGTATTCTTCACGGGATTTTATTGTTATTGTTTCTTCAATAATGACTTTCCCCGAACTGCCTCCCCGCAGATTTGTGAGCGAGCTCCTCGGAGGCGAGACCTTTGCGCCGTGTTCGGTGGTTTTACCCGCCCTCTGCCACCTGCAGCACGCCATGGAGGTCTCCGACGACGACTCGGACTGCATTGCGAAATTCAAGACCGCCTTCGCAAAAGACTCATCCCAACGCGCGGCGACGCTCAACCGCGAATGGCTCAAGACGGCCACCGTGCTCGACCCGCGCTTCAAGGATTTAAAGTGTCTTAAAAGGGGGGAGCGAGAAGAGGTCTGGACCAGGCTCGAGGTCCTGCTGCAAGAACAGTTTGACGGCAGCGCCACGCAGGAGCCCAAAAAGAAAAAGAGGCTCCTCTCCTCGTTTGAATCCGACTCCGATTCCGACGAGGAGGCCCAGTGGGTCGGGGCCCTGAAATTGTACCGAAGCGAAATCAGCATCAGCGAGACGGACTGCCCGCTGCATTGGTGGGCCGGTCGAGCGGCGACCCACCCGGAGCTGTCCGTCCTGGCCCGCAAGTACCTGAGTAGCCCGGCCACTTCCGTCCCTTGCGAGAGGCTCTTCTCGCTCGCGGGTCACGTCGTTACTAAAAAGAGAGCCGTCTTGAGCGCGGCAAACGTCAACAGGCTGGTTTGTCTGAGCAACTGGCTGAAAGAGAAGGAGAATAAGTAGCGGCGGCGGCGCCGGCGGGTTTGTCGTTTTTTTGCACAAAAAGTGTTACGGCCTAACGTACGTTCGTTTCTTCGTGAAGGAAGAGAGATGTGCATGTTGTTTTAGCTATGTAAAGGAAATGCACTACTGCTCTCGAAAAAAAAAAAAGTTCCTACAATAGCAATTGAACTTTTAAGTTCAATTTTAGCCTGTGACTGTTTTGTATTGGAATGTGATTAAATGCTTTTTTCCCCCCAATTGACAATATTCACGTCTGTCTATTTATTTATTTGGCCATTAAAACTATTTTTTTTTTAAATGTTGATTTTGGGATAAATTGTACATAATTAAAATGTGACTAATCAAGATTAATGACATTTTAATTACATAATATTAAAAAAAAATACCCCTAATATATCACATATGATTTTTTTATATGTATCTGAATTTTTATGATTTTATAAACCTCAAACTTATGCAGTCTTGAGGAAAACTTTTTTTATACCTCCACATTTTGTTTTATTTAACTGAAATGATTAAAAAATTTACTGTGAAAAACAAAGAATGACATACTACGTATAACAAGCAAAACATAATTAACAAATTAGTTCCCCCCCCAGATAAATGAATATAATTTCTAAATGTGATTTAAAAAATAAAAAATGTCATTGTAGCTATTTCTCTGATAAAATACGCAAAATTCGGTGGTAAAAAAACGTCCTTTTTTTTAACACTTAAAAACTTCTATGTAAAAGTATTTTTGATGTTTTTCAGCTTAAAAGAAAACTCCCCAATTTAGTCACAACTTTTGTCACAATAAAATCCCTACATTTGGAGGAACATGCTTTGCGCTGGACAGCGACTGCAATGTATGTAGTAAACCTACCGACATTATTCAATGATTAGAAAATTAGCAAAACTTGTGCTTTTCATCACGTGTGTGTGTGCTGTGACCTCGCCGTGAAAAGTTTTGTGCTTGCATTTTCCGTTTTTTTTCCAATTTCCTTTTTTCAAAGCATGAACCTGAAGAGAGTGACTACCATTGAATGAAAAAAAAACGAAAAACATGATCTGACTTACACGCATGGACCCAATTGGATGCCTAAGTCCAGGTACCTGTGTATTAGCCTCCCGCCGTTGACAGATCATCTTTAGCAAAGGTCGAGCGGGATGTCACATTAGCACCTGCAGCACGCTCCTAAGGCCTGTTGTTGCGCGGAGGCCGCTTGGCGTCCTCTGGAAGCGGACGACAATGGCGACGGCTGACATTGCATCTCGTCGAGCCCCTCTCTTCCCACCCGACGCGGGTGCGAGGGGGTCCTACTTCTTCAGACACTGGTACATGAGGGCGCGCGGGTTGAGCATGTAGCGCTCGGAGCCGAGCAGCTTGGTGAGGTACTGAGGCACGGGGGGCCGGGGGGCCACGTAGGACACGGCGGGGCTCACCGCCATCACCTCGGCGATCTTCTGCTTCATGCTGCTGATTTCCTTGTCCTGCCTCAGCAGCTTGTCTGACGGACACACCGAGAGGAAAAGCAGGGTTACTAAACTTACCAGTTCATCAGTGTGATTTTTTTCTTCTTCTTGAAATGCAACATTTCCGTTTCAAAATGTGCAAAAAAACACGCAAACTGTGACTCATGTAATGACCGCAAGAGGGTGCTGTTGCGCCACATAAATGTCAACGCCAACTCCCAAATAAGAAACGATGTGGAACCTTGAGCGATCTCCAGCTGCCTGCGGGCGTCCCCCAGCGCCGAGAATAGGTCCAGCTTGATGCGCGTCTCGGCGCTCAGGTTGTACTCCAGATGCTGAGCCTTGTCCTGGAGGGCCGACAGGGTGGACAGCAGCATGTCCGTGTCCTTTTCCACGCCGCGGTACTTCCCTAAAGCCTAAAAATGGTACAATGTTCAGTTGGGCCAATTTATTTGTTAACCACCTAAACAGCCTTAAATAAAGTTAATGTATGTTTTAAACAGCTAAAATACACTGGGGTCAATGTGCAGACAATAGAACAGGACAGGACAGGACAGGACACACTGAACTACAGTTTCTTATCAAGCTAATTTACTGTCATTTTGGTTTAGCTTGTTGTCCCCAATTAATTATGTAAAAAAAAAAAATAATAATAATAATAAAAATAAGTCAGGGATGAAGAAAACAATGTTAGGAAAGAGCAACTACAACACAAAAAGAAGCAAAAAATAAATAAATGTCGGTCATTAACTCATTCACTGCCATTGACGGCTATAGACGTCAAAAATTCATTTGAACTATTTCTATTGGTTTAACATTTTTCCCACTTTTGTATGAAAACCTAGATTTTTTTATTGTATTAGAACAGACATAAAATTTGTGATTAATCATGAGTTAACTAGTGAAGTCATGCAATTAATTACAATTACGCCCCTAATTTTTAATAATCTTTTCCTTATAAAAAAAATTGTTTATTAAAAAGGAAAAAAAGATTATTAAAAATTAGGGGCATCAGGCGATTAAAATGTGTAATTAATCGCATGACTTCACTAGTTAACTCACGATTAATCACAAATTTTATAAATCTACGTTTTCATACTCTTGTTAACAAAAGTGGAAAAAAATGTTAAACTAATAGAAATAGTTCAAATGAATTTTTGACGTCTATAGCCGTCAATGGCAGTGAATGAGTTAAAACTTGTCAAATTTAGCCCAAAGATAAGAACAGGATTATTATCTGTGTGTGAATCCATCAAATGATGATACCGATAGGGAAAAAAGTAGACATCTATTTAAGGGAGGTGTTTAAATATCCAAACTAGAGTCCAATAGGGCCCACTATTTGATAAAACACGCCATGTTGACTTTTATCCAAAATGAAACCGATCCAGATCATAAACAATAAATACACTTCGCTTCGCCACGAAGCAAATACGAGAATCAAAAATGTCAATAAATACCTCCACATTACTCTCTAGATCGAGCACCCGACTCTCTTTCACTTGATATTGCAGCTGCAGTTGTTTGTACTCGCTCTCCAGATCTCGAACTCTTTTCCGTAACATTTGGCTTTCGCCGTTCTCCTGCCTGCTGCCAGACAAAGAAGGACAAGTCATGGGATTTATTTTACATACACAAAGACATATCGGTTGCATTTCGCACCTGGTGGTCAAGGCCCTGGCCGCCTCGTCGGGCCTGTGCGCCAGAAGCTCGGCCACCTGCCTCTCCAACGACAGCCTGGCCTCCGTCTCTGCCCGCGTCTTCTTTTCCAGCATGGCGCTGGTCTGCTTGTCCCGCTGCTTGGTTTTGCTCAAGCACATGATCCTACAAAGGAAAAAAAAAAAAAAAAATGAGGTCACGATACTTTCAATACATCCGAGAAGTGGCGGAGAAGGAAATATAGAAAATGGTTGGCTCACTTGCTCTGCAGCAGCATGTTGGACTGTCGCAGCAGGGCCACTTCGGGCCTGAGGCTCCTCTCGTTGTTGGTGAGGTTGCAGATGTGACTCCTCAGCTCCTGCTCGCCGTGTCGGCTCACCTGCAGCTCGCCCCTCATCTTTCTCAGCTCCTGCTCCAGCCTGAGTTGAAAAAAGGGGGGAGAATATCAGATCATCAGATGTTGCGAAAGTAGTTGGATGTAAGAATGGGATTAAAAAATAATAATAAAAAAAAAAACACTTTGCTAGTACTGACTGAACTACTATAGCTACTTAAAAAAAACCTGAAAAAATACAGACTGAAATTTCATGAATTTGTACTGTCAAAGTAAATACACATTGATAACTTTGACAACATAATACTTATACAGAGCAGAATTTAACCCCCCCCCCCCCCCATTATGTAGCATATTTATGTTTTGTTTTTTAAACCAAGAGCTAGCTAGCGCTGGCTCAGCTTTTATGCTATCAAAACAACATGCTCCCGTAGAACTGCTAACGTTGTGAACTCAGTAGCAAGAAAATGTGAAAGTAGTGAACGATAACAATTAAAAAGGGTATTCTGTATCGACAAAATATGTGTTTAAAATAAAAGCATAATCAGAATTTTGGAATGACAACTTTTATGCTGTCAAAACAACGTGTCCATGTAGCATTGCTAACACTATGAACTGAATAGCAAAAAATTGCTAGCGTAGCTAATGATAACAACTAAAAAGGTATATGTACCGTATTTGTGTAAAAAAAAAAAAAAAAGGATAATGAAAATGATTGGAATGGCAGAACTTTTACACTATCAAAGAACGTGTTTCCGTAGCATTACATTGTAAACTGAGTAGCAGGAAAATGCTAAAATAGCTCATGATAATATGATATTTTTACAAAAAATGGATGAGAATTTTGGAATGACAGAACTTTTATGCTATCGAAACATGGCCCTGAATAGCATTGCTAACATTGTGAACTGAGTAACAAAAAAATGCTAAAGTAGCTAATGATAACAACAAAAAAGGTATCCTCTACCTTACTTGTCTGTGTTAAAAAAAAAAAAAAAGGATAATAAAAGTTTTGGAACAAGAGAAGCTGGTGAGTTTTACGACTGGTACAAGACACAAACAAATAATATGTAAACATATAAATATATATACATATATATTAGGGGTGTGGATCTCTCCTATAAAAGATGACTTGATGCATACAGTATCTCGATGCATGGGGTTCAATATGATTCAAGTACGGTAGTAGCAGTCTCACCTGCTCAGCTGCTCAGCATGTTGATTCTGAGCCACTGAAGCACTTTTATCGGCACCATCCCGGTTCGGGCTGACCGTTTTCCCGCCGCACCGTTGTTTCTTCTCCGTCCTGCCAGCAGGGGGCGAAGGCGTGGTCGTGTTAGTTCGCCGGACTCTTGGTGACGGGTTCTTCACCACGCGTGCAGCTTTGCCGGCCTGTTCCTCCTGAGGTAGTTTTTCCGGGGTTGCGGATGATTCTGGTCCCGGTGACCCGTTGCGGAGCGCCTCTCTGGACTCACTGGAGCTGCCTTTGGACAACAACGGCTTCCGGTTGGATTCGGCTGAGCGGACTTCCTGTGTCGCCTTTTCGGCCGCTCGCTCCTCGCTACGGATTTGGAGGCAGTCTACGGTGTGGGACTCGTCTTGAGGGAGAAGAGCGCCGTTCTGATACTGGTACTGACTGGACTCTGACTTTAACTTCCATTTGGAGGCTGGGAAGACCAAAACAAATAGTTCCCTTTTTTAAAATATATTATATCTTAATTTGATCTTAATATTTGCTCCACCCTCTGGCATAGTCATAATTTACTTATTCAAATTTTTTTTTCCTATCCCATGTATTCACTGAAAAACCCTCTTATTCACTGTTATTTATACTCAAGCCCTGTCTAAGTATTGGTAACAGTCAGTTTTGCTCTGGCGCCATCTTGTGGCATCTTGATGCATCATGCAGTGCTTTGGCGCCACCTTCATTGTCAGCTCATCTATCTATCTATACAAGATACATTCAGATGTCATTCTGCTCATGTTGCATTGGCAACTTACAGCCATTGTCGGCCGCCATCTTGGGGTACAGCGGCAGGCCCGGCGGGAGCGAGTGCTGCAGCAGGTGCATGTGGAAGTCGTTGTCGCTCTGCACCGCCTTCTGGATGCGCAGCTTGAAGATGTTGGTAAAGTAGCAGGTGGCGTCAAAGCCCAGATAGACAACCGGATAGCCGATACTGAATCACACACACACACACGGAGTCATGCGAACCAAATGAGGTTTCATCTATAATAAAATGCCAATTTAGGTTTTGTTGATATCAGTTTTGCGTGAATTGAATATACCAGTGAGCAGCAAAGAGATGAGAAAGATTGGCATGTGAGGTTTTGAGGTCTTTGAGTCGAAGGGACGCCTCTGTGTACACAAGAAGAATCCACAAGGACACTGTGGAGATGCAGATGCCCTTTTCTAAGGAGACGAAGCAAAAAAACAAAACAAAAAAAAACATTGATGAGAAATATTGTACATTTTGTCATTCCATTGCACAACAATTAAAAAAAAAAATTGCACAGTTACCTGTGTGCCAAATATAATTGAATACCACGTAGGTGCTGGCCACAAAGAAGAGCCAGTGCAGAGGAACAAAAATCAAACAAAAGATGTCAAGTGTGAAGGCGGCGCACACAAAAAACATGCAAATGACCTGCAAGCACACAAACGATGTCGTTAGTAGGATACAACAACCGCAAAACATTGCCCACAAGTCTGCTAGCTTAATGCTAACAACACTGTATACTGTATTTTTTTTTTATCCTCTGCGAATAAATATTACTGCAATTTACAGTAGTTGAGTGAAATTCACATTTTCTTTTCTTTTCATTACTGAATTATATTGCCACCTGGTGGCCATGTCAAGCATACCAGAAGGCACAATGAGTCAATCGCGATAGCCACTGGTATATTTTTGTCTTATTTTCAAAATGTACAAACAATTGAAATGACCTACATTTACCAAATTAATTATAATCAAGAGTTGAGTAGTCGTACATCCACACTTATTACATATTAAAAAAAAAAAGAAAAAAAAAAAAAAGAAGCAGGGGGTCCTCACCAGCCCATGGCAATGGAATGTTGTGTACACGCTGCCAAAGAAGAGCCAGCATGGCCACAAGTATTCCAGACGAAATTCCAGAAGGAAATCTGCCAGCAGCACCAACATCCACATGGCCATAAACTTCAGGAAGGTGTATGCGCTGCAAATATGCAAATTGATAGAAAGACAAATTTGAGTCAGTAACGCTGTATCTTAAACATCCTTTTAAATGAAGCCACTTCACCAACAATTACTCTCTTTTTTTTCTCTCTTTTTTTTTTTTGAGACCACCACAAAGCCCAGAAGAAGAGCCGTGGTTTCCTCCCTTTGTTCTGCTCATCCATCGGGCTGCTGTTGCCACATCGGCCCTTCTTTGTTTGGTAACCATGGCAATATTTCATCTGGAGGAGAGCGAGACAGCGAGGGAGGGAGGGAGAGCCATGCACAGCATCCTCCCGCACATACTTCCAATTGCAATTGTTTTCGAGTGCGACTGCTTAATTTGTGTTTAAAATCTTGCGAGGACAAAGGGTTGAATCGATTTGATTTTTTTTAAAGTCCTGTGAGAAGTTGTTTCACAAAAAGGAGCACAACATGGGACGTAAAAAAAAAGGCCTGACTTTAATCAATAAAAATATGACTAATTACTACATTTAAAAAAAGTCCTAATAGAAAGCCAATTGCTTTTTTAATAATAAATGTATGTTGACATTGGCAATAAGTATACAATTTACATATCTCAAGTTAAGCAAGGTTAGAAGTTGTTCCAGAAAAGGGAGCAAAATGCAGAAGTTGTCTTTAATTTGTACATTTAAATTGTATTATTTGTATTTAAAAATTATGAAAAAAAAGATCATAAACGTTTAATCATTTATATTTTCAAATAAATTCTTCCAAAAATATGAGGTCGTTAAACATTTTTGGTGGCACTTTTATACAAAAATAATTACCATTAGTGTGCACCAGAAGCTAAATAAGTGCCCTTACCGGCAATATAACACATTTTTTTAAATTGATCACCGCAATTGTTAATTGAATATAAAATGGCATGAAACGAGTGTCAATAAAAGCAGGAAGATTGCAACTTAATGCAGCTTTCTTCTCTTTGTGTGTGAACAATGAGGTGGCACGCACGCACGCACGCTCGCACACGCACGCACAATAAAAACAACAACAACGACGAGGCGGCGGTGGTGGTGGCGGCGGCGGCGGTGACGTGATGCAGACAGGTGAGTGGTGGACGTGCCCACTGGCATGCACACAAAGACGCAGACGGGCAAGAAGGCAGCACCACAACAAAAGCAGCCGGCAGCGGGCGGTCAGGCTGTCTGTCTGTCTGTCTGGCTGTCTACCTTTCGGACAGCCGCTCGCTTATTTTCAATTTCTTCATCTTTCGGAGCCTGCTCGCGTCCACGTATCGTTTCTTCATGGTATCTTCTTCTTTCTCCCTCTCCCCCCGTCGCCCTTTGTCTTCCACCGCGACGGAAGAGGAAGAAGAAGAGGAAGAAGAAGAAGAAGAGGGACGGCTGTTTGCCTCGCGATGAAGAGGATGTTCACGCCAACCTGTGATGATGACGATGGTGGCGAGGAGGATGGTGGTGCTTGGTGATGTCTGGGGTGGGAAAAAAAAAAAAAGGAAAAAAAAAAGGGTACCAATGAGCGGCGGTGCGCATGCGCAGTGGATGGTGCACCTATAAGCGTGGAAGGCAAAACGCCGTTTTCAAAATGATCCCCTAGTGATGAAATTGAGAAGTCGTTTGATATTCATTGTTGGGTACAGCGACAACATGTACTGTAAAATATTTAAAATGCTGCAAAAAGTTTTTAATGGAGTAAGTAAGGTTTTACAGTTGCGTAAACTAATATCACATACACCTTCCATTTCAGATGAAGCTGCAGCGTAAACACAAAATATGATAAAATACAGATAAGGGGTCAAATTTGGAGCGCGAGAGAAAAAGGATCAAACGAGAGACTTTTTAGCACGATAACGTCTGTCAGGGAAATGAATTTGAAGCCGTGCTGTCCTTTCCAACGAAAGGTGACATAAAGGTTAGAAGATTTAAGACAAAGATTGAACTAGTGTGAAAATGCCAGACATCGTGTTTTGAGAAAAACAGGCACTGCTTATCACAAGGCTAATACCGTCCTTACAGCAAAAATATGAATGGAAACAAAATGTCATTTCATTTTGACATTATTTCAAATAAATAGTTGAATGAAACAAAACATGGCCAACTGTTACAAATTGAAAACAAATGAGTGAGCCAAAACACATAGGAGATAATGAGCTCACTAACAAATGATATCATGAACACTGTTAAGTTAGTAATATTCACACAATTAACATAATACTTCCTGCATTATGCATTAAAAAAAAAATACACATACTGATGCAAACCAAGGTTAGGATAGTTCATTTTCAATTTTCGCCAGTTCATATCATTACACAGTTAAGGAGCCAATCTGGAGCTTTCAAAGAACCAGCACGTCCGACATATTGTTTTGACAGTGGCCGCTCGTTACAATAGCAGTGAAAGGCATTAAATAATCTCCGTGGCATCTACGTGACACCGACATCGCTTAAGGTGAAAATCACGCAGGAGGAAAAGGAACCGAAGTTTCCCTTCACTTATAGAGGGAATGAAGGACATCCTGCTTTGGAGAACAATGGATGAAGGAAGCCCTACCTGCCTCTTTTGGCTCACGATTCAGGTGCCTGTCAGGGGGCAGGTGTAAATACAGCACCGGAAATCGAGAGGGGAGGGGGGGAAATCCAAGAGACGTTGCTGAATAACTGCAGAGGAAATTTAATTTAGAAGGCAAAAAATAAATAAATAAATATATATATATATATATATATATACGGGAAGTTGAATCGATCTATCTATCTATATGCAAAATGTACTTTGTCTTTGTTTTTATACAAATAGCAAGTGTACCGTAAAATGCCATGAATAACACGCACCCACATATAATACTTTATCAGCGAGTGTTTGCGCAGGTTAGCGTTAGCTAACAGTGGTATCAGTGTTAGCTTCTGATAAGCGGCGCATACTAGATAGAATGCTTGGTGAACTTGACGTGGGGACTCGGGTCTTTTTTTTTCTTTTTTTTTGTTGCCAATATGTAACCACTGCACGAACGAATCACACTAATTAAGCATCATTTGGTCCTAACGTGCTAACTATTTGGCTAGCTTGCTAACTGAAAGCAGCCATACCTGAACAACCACGAAGTTTAGGGTAAGGTCAAAGCAAATCAGGATTAGCTGTAGAAGCCAGAGTTTGGCAGTTATTCTTGCACCGCCGGACAATATAAACAGAGAGCGCTAAAATCGTCAAGGTCGTTTCACAGGTGCCACAATGCAGGAAAAACTCCCGCGATATGCCCTTGAGCGTATGTGTTTAAGCTCACGTGGCAGCGTGGCCTCGGCGTATATATAAATGGAACGGTGGCCCTAAGAGGGTGTCGCCCAGGTTTTTAGCAATGAACTCGTTCCTTTTCACCTTCCTGTGCACCTTGGGCCTCTGTGCCGTCCTTCAAGTGTCAGCCAGCTTGGAGGAGGATGCGGAGACCGTGCCTGTAAGTTCAATAAAACTCAAAAGTCAGTGATGTCAGATGCATTTTGGGGTATTTAATTAATGCTACACTTCTTCTCCTATTTGTGATCAACCTACCTGAAGAAAGGTGAGTATATTTAAATTGCACAACTTTTTTTCCAGGCTCCCCAGACAAAAATTTCGCAACATCTTTTAATGCCGATTGACTTTAGGAACAGTCCTGACCTCGTCCTCGGAACAGAATGAGATTGTGGATAAACACAACGCCCTGCGGAGGAACGTCAAGCCGACTGCTAGCAACATGCTGAAAATGGTAAGCAATACCGCGTCAAAGGTATTGATCGTCCATACCGCAATGAAGGCAGTGAATCCAAAAGTGTATGTGTTGCTCCTCCACAGAGTTGGAACAGGGAAGCGGCAGCCAACGCTCAGAGGTGGGCCAACACCTGCTCCATGAACCACAGCCCGGCCAGCTCCAGGGAGATCAGTAGTAAGTTGCTCATTAGCCAGCATCTACATATGCCGTTGTTGGACGGCATTTCTATTTTTTGATGCCCCCCTGAAAATCGTGTCCACCCTGTCATGTCATTAAGCCTGTAAGAAACTCGCTAATGTTTTCAGTGAACATTACAACCAACATTTTGTCTTTTTTCGGTGAACAGCAGTAGAAGAATAAATATATAATTTTCGGGGGTCATTTTCATATCGTATGTAGTTGTCCACTGTTTATCATAGTGGAAGATGAATTCATATGAAAACCCTTTCAGAAATGAGAAACATTTGTAGAAAAAGTACACAGCCAGTTTGCTAACTGACTCATGCTAGCTGTAGCTCAACAATGTTTATGCTAGCGTTAGCCAAAATGTCCACCCTTTCAGCAAGCTCACGCCACTTTTTCCATTCATCATCTGAACTAAAATGACAGTTAAAGGTAGCAAAGGGTCCATTTGGCTTCTGTCCCCTAAAATTGTTGTCCACCCTGTCATGTCATTAAGCCTGTAAGAAACTCGCTAATGTTTTCAACGACATTACGACCAACATTTTCTGTGAACAGCAGTATAGCAGAATAAATATATAATTTTTTTGTAATTTTCACATCGTATTTAGTTGTCCACTGTTTATCAAAGTGGAATGTGAATTAATATAAAACCCTTTCAGAAATGAGAAACATTTGTAGAAAAAGTACACAGCCAGTTTGCTAACTGACTCATGCTAGCTGTAGCTCAACAATGTTTATGCTAGCGTTAGCCAAAATGTCCACCCCTTTCAGCAAGCTCACGCCACTTTTTCCATTTATCATCTGAACTCTAATGGCAGTTAAAGGTAGCAAAGGGTCCATTTGGCTTCTGTCCCCTAAAATTGTTGTCCACCCTGTCATGTCATTAAGCCTGTAAGAAACTCGCTAATGTTTTCAACGACATTACGACCAACATTTTCTGTGAACAGCAGTATAGCAGAATAAATATATAATTTTTTTGTAATTTTCACATCGTATTTAGTTGTCCACTGTTTATCAAAGTGGAATGTGAATTAATATAAAACCCTTTCAGAAATGAGAAACATTTGTAGAAAAAGTACACAGCCAGTTTGCTAACTGACTCATGCTAGCTGTAGCTCAACAATGTTTATGCTAGCGTTAGCCAAAATGTCCACCCCTTTCAGCAAGCTCACGCCACTTTTTCCATTTATCATCTGAACTCTAATGGCAGTTAAAAAGGTAGCAAAGGGTCCATTTGGCTACAAAACAATGACCAAGATGATCTTGTTTTTGTGCTCTAGCTAGCGGTTGCGGTGAGAACTTGTACATGGCCAGCTACAAAAACAGCTGGAGCAACGCCATCCAGTCGTGGTACGACGAGGTGAAGGACTGGCGCTACGGAGTGGGCTCCGTCAACGGAAGAGTCGTCGGACATTTCACACAGGTGCGGATAGACAGGCCACTAAATCCCAAGCAGTGCCTTCTTTTACTCTATAATCTCTTACGCGATCAAGTAAGTCCTTAAATCAAAAATAATTTCTCCCTTTCTAGATTGTTTGGTACCGCTCCAACCAGATTGGCTGTGCTATGGCCTACTGTCCTAACTCCCGCTACAAGTATTTCTACGTCTGCCACTACTGCCCACCGTAAGTTCATAAACGCCTCCAATCCATAAAAGAACACACATTTGATTCATTTTATTATTACTAATAGTAGCACTGGTAATAAAATGGCTTGGATTTAAATAAGGATGGAAAATTAAGAACCAGGAAATATATTTGGAAGTATGTAATAGAAGCACATTTATTTTTGGTTGAGGCCAGGATTCAATAAAAATCAGCAAGCGAGTGTCATTATGCAATAAATAATTGATGTTGTGACCTATATTTTAGTGGAAATTACCAGTTGTCTCGCCCCTACAAGTCCGGATCCACCTGTGCTGACTGCCCCAACGCCTGTGAGAACAAGCTGTGCAGTAAGTAGAATCCGCCTGTGCTCGCATTAATGATCCAATTTCAATGACTTGGTCCCAAATTTATAGCAGTAATTTATTTGCTATGTCTTTGTTCGTCTATCTATGCCAGCAACATATAGTGGCAGGGAGAACAGTTAAATGATCTTCCACTAGATGGCAGAAGGTGCAGTTGTTTATGTAGCCACCTGTTGCCATTCATACAACAGGATAATAGCTTTGTGTTCAACTTATCGGGCCTAAAATTTCACACTAAGTAAATTAAGACGAAATCGTTCCTTCAGTGCAAGTATAGCGTAATCCCTTGTTATTTCTGGGGTTATGTTCCATCTTTTTTCTTACATTTGTATATGGTAAAGATACCATCAATACATTCAATAATCAAACTGATTGTTTCCTCCTTCTATTCAAACCAGTTTATGGATTACAGTTCGTTCTAAATAGCGGTGGTAGGCTATATTCAGTTAGCTAGTTCTTTAAAAAGGAGCTGAACGGCTCTCTCTTAAAAAAAGGAAAACACATTTTTGTAGTTCCCTCTATTAACTCATTCACTGCCATTGACGGCTATAGACGTCAAAAATTAATTTGAACTATTTCTATTAGTTAAATTTTTCCCCCCACTTTTGTTAACAAGAGTATGAAAACCTAGAATTGTTTTAATTGTACATTTAGAACAGATGTGTGATTAATCGTGAGTTAACTATTGAAGTCATGCGATTAATTACAATTAAAAAATGTAATCGTCTGACGCCCCTAATTTTTAATAATCTTTTCTTTCTTTTTTTAAATTAGGGGCATCAGGCGATTATTATTTTTTTTATTGTAATTAATCACATGACTTCACATGTTAACTCAAGATTAATCACAAATTTGATATCTGTTCTAAATGTACAATACATTTTTTTCTAGGTTTTCATACTCTTGTTAACAAATGTGGAAAAAAAGGTGAAACTAAAAGGAATAGTTCAAATGAATTTTTGACGTCTATAGCCGTCAACGGCAGTGAATGAGTTAATAAATCAACACACTGTGGTATCATCCCCCTATAGCCAACCCTTGTCAGTACACTGACAAGTACAGCAACTGTCCTGAGCTGAAGCAGCAGCACGGTTGCAACAACAGCAACGTCGCCTCCTGGTGTCCCGCCTCCTGCAAGTGCTCATCTCAGATTAGCTAAATGACTCTGACTGAAACGTTGCATTGAAAAAAAAAATGTAATAAAAAATCTTGCAATTTGCATGTGCAGTCATTGTTGTGCGTCTTTTACTTTTATTACCTGGTAGATTTGCTCCACTTCCTACCCTGCAGATGTGATTTGTTTGTAACCAACAGGAACGTCATTGTATCAATGACGCAATTAAGCTACTGTTTGTATTCATTTATATATTTAGAAAGAAAGGAATTCAAGTACATTATATTAGTATTTCATTATAAATAAAAATAAATAAAATAAAGTAATGCAGTATGTATGTTATGATTATTATTATTTAAAAAATAATAATTTTAAACCACGCTTAATAGATAAAATAAATACAAATAATAACATTTCCTAAAGGGTTTCTCGGGGCTGGTTGACGTTCACATTGTCTGTTCCAGTGGGTCGTCATCATCATCATCATCATCATCATCATCATCATCATCATCATCACAAAAATGGCGAGTAGTTGAAAGGTCAAATTGTTACCTACTTCCTCATGTTTTCTTTTCTTCCATCTAAGAAACTCGGGCAGCTTATTAGCGAACCGCCAGGCTCCCTCTGTTGGTCATTGTTATTTTTGGTGTTTCTCGGACGGGTTGTGTCAGCGAAGACAAAATCCTTGCGTGTTTTTACTGGCCAATAAATCTGATTCTGATTCTGTTACATCAAGGCACAATTATTAGGCCTGGTGCACGATCGATTCCTTGAAAGGGGAAAAAATACATCATAATTAAAATACAGTAAAAAGAAAAAAGTATATTATAGTGGTACATAGTCATTATTAATAGAAAAAAAACATTTTGGCATGTAAAAACATACTACATACATTTGGATATTCTTAAAATTTAAATGATACTTTATTTATGAAAGCAATACAAAAGAAGTATCCTGGCTAGTCCATTACTCATAAGCCATCCACGTGGATGTTTCCTGGTTGCCACGGCAACAACAAACAGTCTCCTTATTACAAAGCCAGCGTACACGATTCAAATAATTTTGAAGCTCTCCAGTATGAAATTGTTGTGAGTCCCAGGCAATGTGTTGAAGGATAAACATCATTTGGAAGTGAATTATCCGAAGGTGACTCATAATTTCGCAGCGCTACTTAACAGCCGAGTATGTTTTCATTTTCCTCATGAATCCACTTCAGCGTCTAAGACTTCCTATTGCATGTGCTACTATTAAAATGAGCTTCTTTTCCAAGTGATAATAAGCTGCTTTCACTGAAAATAAACACTCGAGGTTGGCCAAAGTAGAAAGTATTTTTTTTAAATGTATGTGCCAGCCTAAAAAACACCTGCTTCTGGTGTTCTATAATATTCTGACCTAAAAAAAAAAAAGCAGACAGGTAAGTTTATTATTATTATTATCAATTATTTTCTGTTGTACCCCCCAACTCTTCGACAAATAATATAATTTGCCTATAAAATTTTATTAAGTGCAACAGCAGTGTATCCTTATTAGCAATAAAGTCAACAAAAATGAAAAAAAATAACTTTGTTAACATTGTTTTTTTTTTGTCTGTAATGTAAACGATTTGAAAGGCATCAATTTTTCAAAAATTCCCTTCAAAAATTTAAATAGCACCACTGCCATCTACTGTAATGGATATGCAGTTACATTTTATTCTAGTACAAAAAAAAAGCATGTTACCTGTGATCACCTGGGCTATTTCTTTTTTTTTTTTACAGTACCTTTATATTTAAAAGGTGCATTGTGCTGTCTATAAAGGTAATATTAAAACGTTTTCTACATCATGCATGCTCCACCAATGCCCAGATGAGTACGAAAAGCCCTGACTGTTTTACTCTGACTGCACCTATCGGCTTTTATCTTCCCTTTATAGTTAAGTGCGCGGACCCTCACACTCCACAGTTTGTTTGGGGAGGGGCGGAGTTTTTCTTACCTCATTTGAAGTCATGTCTTCGTTTGTCAACTGCGGCTGTCGCTTTAAGATCGTGCACGTTACTCGCACGCGCACCATGAACGAGCCTGACACTGGAAAAAAAGTGACAAACTGCACAAAGATCCTCCAAACATATTTAAGAGTTAGTACTTTTTATTTGAGAACTGTTGACCCCCACATACAGTGCGTTTCGGCATACGTGGATTTGCTTATTTGTGATCCCCCCTCCCCCTTTATTTTCAATTCATGAACTTTTATATTTACTATATATTAGAATTTCAATGGAGAACATATTGAATGTTCATCTGCTTAAAAAAAAAAAAAAAAATTCTCTTCTACCCCCAAACCCCCCACAATGTATATCAGTGGCCGTTTATTATACGCGGATTTTCGCTGTTCACGGGCCAGCCCAGTACCCCCCCCATGGGTGGACTGTACAAAAGTTGAATCTGAATTATTATTTTTTTTACACCAGTATCTGGACCCACCTGTAGTGAAGACAAAGTAAAGCAGTCTTACTTCCAATTGCAGAACTGAAAGATAAGAAGACCGCCTGAAAGTGGGTGGAGTTAAGAGAGGCAGATAAGGGGTGAGTCTTTCCCTCTGCCAGTGTGTCCAGTGATAGCGGATGTCCTCCCGCTTGGCGCAGCGTGATAAGGCCCATCGTGCCATTCTGCGGCCCTTATCGCCTTCAGCAGTCGGCTACGACTGTTGGTGCCAAGGCCACAGGATGCTCTGGACTTCGTGGCATCACTTAGTCCTCTTCGTCTTCTATGGTAGAAAAGAGAAGACGGCATATCGTTGTCAAACGTCAATGCAAGTTATTCGAAACATTTGTTTTAAAAGCTGTGGCATTTAAAAAAAAAATAATAATAAATAAGAAGGTTTTTCTTTAATGAAAGTTAGGATGCAAATCAGGTCGGATCATCAGTGTGTCCAGACTGAAGACATGTTCATTTAGTCTGGTGTGTTATCGCTCTCTGGATCAGAAACAGGATGTCGGGTGGGAGGGAGAGGACAGTTTACTTCATTTTAAAAAAAAAAGTGCGAAGCCCAGTGCAGCAAAATGAAGAGTTAATCTTCACTGATTTTGCCTTAAGGACCGATGAGAAATACCGCACATCTGGGTAGTCGCATCGCATGAAAGGCTATAAGCAGAAATGTTTCGCGAGGTTGTTGCAAAAAAAGACATGGCAAAAAATTGAAATACATTTTCCTCATAAGCACTCAAAAGTCCCTTCAATGGCAAGAATCAATTTCTTGCCATGGTGGGCGAGTTCCCTACTACATTTACTGCCTCAATTGTAATATTTGTTCCCTAAAATTGCATTAATTTATTCCCAACAGTCTATTTTCTTTATTTTGGAGTGTTTTTCTTGGCTGCACTACTTCCATTTTTTTTTGGTCTGTCAGAATCAGAACAGTTGGTTCATATAACTCCAACTATATCATCAATGGGACTTTGGCTTTAACCAATCAGATTTTAAATACGTGAGCTGGTACCAAAATTTCAAATTTTCATGTATAATAAATAATAGCAAGGATTTTTTTTTGTTACGCTTTTTACCCTAACTTGAACAATACTTGAACCAACCACTACTGTTGATTTCTTATGTCAAAACTAGTAATCCATCAATTTGTTGTGTATATGGACTAAAACAATCAGACGATTAAAAATGTATTTAGTTCGCCATGACGGACCATGAAAATAGTGTATAAAAATTTTAATGTATTTTTTTTAATTTTTTAAAAAAAAATATTTTTTTTTATGTATTGTTAATCCAGCCATTAAGTCACTCACTTGCCAGCCCAGTAAAAATGCATCTTTGACGTCAGTGGCCCATGCCGCAGGTGCCACCTGCTCGTCGCCGTCATCGACCGCATTAGCGGCGAGGAAACGTTCAAACGCGCCTCTGATGAAAGCAGAACGTCTTAAAAAAAGAACAACAAAAAATAAAAAAAAGAACGTGACGAGCGTAGGGCTTCCTTCCTTCGCTGGAGTGCTACGAGACGCGGGGAAACAACATTGGCCTCTTATGCTTTCATAACACGCGCGAGGCAAAAGTCTTCCGAAAACACAACAGCTCGGTCGCATGCCGCAGCACCGACAGATCAAGTTCTTTGATAAGGAGGAAAGGACCACTGTATGTAAAGGTAGACATACTTCCATATATTGTCCTAACAATCACATGCGTGATGGACTTAAAGCGCAGTATAAGCCGTATGTACGTGGAGCGCTTCCTAAAGTTCACGTCATGTTATTGTTTTATGAGCAAAGCGTCATGGCACACGCCCAAGACGGAGCTCTCCCAGGATGCTCGGCTTAGAACGCGTCTGCTTCATGTCAGCCATCAGCCAGGCCCGTGTTGTTGTTTTTTCTACGTGCCAACGCTTCTCTCGCTGGAAATCTACATTTAAACAAACAAATTGTGCAAAAGGGAGAGCCGAAAGCGCAGGAAATGGTTAAAGTGGGTGTCGGCCAAACACAATGTATGCGATTGTGTAGAATCAAGATGTACTTTTCCGAATGGATATTTAAGTGGAAAATCATTCATTAATTATTTTTTCCTCCAACATTTTTTTAATTAACTCATTTACTGCCATTGACGGTTATAAACATCAAAAAATCATTTTAACTATTTCTATTAGTTTAGACTTTTTTTTATTGTACATTTATAACAGATATAAAATTTGTGATTAATCGTTGAGTTAACTATTGAAGTCATGCGATTAATTACGATTAAAAATTGTATTCGCCTGACGCCCCTAATTTTTAACAATCATATAGTCAGGTGATTAACATTTTTAATCGTAATTAATCACATGACTCCACTAGTTAACTCACGATTAATAACAAATTTTATATCTGTTCTAAATGTACAATAAAAAAAAAATTCTAGGTTTTCATACTCATGTTAACAAAAGTGAGGATTTTTTTTTTTAACTAACAGAAATAGTTTAAATACATTTTTGACGTTTATAGTCGTCAATGGCAGTGAATGAGTTAAAAAAAAGAAGCGTATTACAACAACAACAACAACAACAACAACAAAAAAGCATTCTCTCATAAACAATGATCTACAGGGACTTAAACGCACCATAGCTTTTCTCTGATTTGACCACTTACGACACAAATGGGAGGTAAAAAGATTTAAGTTGAGCGTTAAAACATCACAGCTCTACTCCAATACGTAACACCACTCGCACGACAAAACGATATCGATGTCATGCACCAGAACGCCCTGGAATTGAATGGATATAAGCAAGAATTTGTTCTCCTGTTGCTTTAAGACGAATGTATCTGCTGTTTCACAAGCAGTCACTGTGATCAACTACAAAAACAAGAGGTTTATCCAATAATAATTTGTTGGCACACAATCATTAGATTAAATAGTCAATATCAGTGCAAATAGGACTGATTTTTAATGTACAGTGGATATAAAAAGTCTACACACCCCTATTCATGTGCCAGGATTTGTGAAATAAAAACAATTGGATCAAGGTAAATCATCCAAAAATATTTCTCATCATTATTTGATCTATATTGTGTTCAACTTTTTTTGGTAAAAAAATAAATAAATAAAAAATAAAAATAATCTGTTTTGAAAAGTTATTACCCTTTTTTTATTCATGTTTGTATTGAGATTTATATGTCACGATAATGGCAGAAACATTTTTTATTCATTGAAATAATTTATATTGGTCTCATCTATTTATAGCATGAAAAATGTGGCATTTGAACAGGGGTGTGTAGACTTTTTATACCCACTGACTGTAATATTTCCTGAAATTATTGAAAACATCACTTCATAAAACATGATGTGCTATATATGTGAGTATAATTATCTTCATAACATTAGTCATTTCGTAAAATAGCTAACAAAAACGCCTCCATTTTCATTTAAATCTATTCATGAATGTTTTACTACTGCAATTGTTATTAAATATATATATATAGATAGTTTATCAAATGTGTTAATGGAAAAAAAAAGTCTTTATCAATGTAAATGGCGGGTCTATACAGTAAATGCCATCTAGTGACTTTATGATTAGTTTTTTAAAATTTATATTTGGGAAACCAGGTAGCCTTAAAACACTCATCAATATTGCACGAGATATTTTTTTTTCATGTTCTCACTCATTCTTTTCGCAGCTCTTGACTTTAATACAAAATAAACCCCCATGGGTCTTTCTATCTGTTTACCGCTGCTGCCAAATAGTAATCTGACATTTGACATTCACACACAAAAGGGGGGATGGGGTGTGAGCATTCCTTTTTCTCATCCTGGTGAATCTGGTAGCCATTAGCTGGTGTCAGACACATGTAGGGACCAAATCTATTAGCTTCACCCCCCAACATGTGGTCACGGGAGGGTCAATCCTTCGGGGTTCCTTAATTCAGACGCATTCCTTGCTAGCAGATATGTGGTGGGAGAAAATTGTTTGGGAAGTGGAGTCCTCTTCAATTCACAGTTTTTTTGTGCGCTTCCCTTGACTTACAAGTTTCGCTAGTTTTTTTTTTTTTGCAGAGGATAAAGAATATATGCCTGTGAGTTTTGTTGTATGTGCTGTCTGATGGTTTGTGTGTGTTCAAATATAGGTTGTCTAAAGGTTTGTATATAGACCGCAGCATCGATGCAAGTTTCATTAGCTCATCTGTGGAGTTTCTCAATATGTATTAGCATTAAGCTAGCTGACTGGGAAAGTTATGTGGTTTAGTTAAACACACAATGTGTTGAGTCTTTTTTATGTTTAGTTGACAGTATATAAATTATATAAATTATTATTTTTTAGTTATTAAAATGCATTTTATTATTTTTTTGACTATTGACTGTATGTATTCATTTTTATTCATTTCATTGTATATATATATATGCATTTAATTATATTATCAAGTTTTACTTCCTTCTTTTTGGACTGGAAGTTCCAGTATAGAAATTTACTTTGTAAATGCATTTTTTTGTACTGAATATTGGAATCATCATCATTTCCAGTTTGAGTCTGTTTTGCTCATCAGTGTACATGCATTTTACATTTTAAAGTGAAATGATTACATACCGTTATTTAAACGCACACGCTATAGTTATTGTGTTACTGTGACACCATCAATAACACGCAAGGGGAGATGATCTGCAAATGTTTTCAGTCCAGTTCATATTGGGGTCTTGCCCTCTCTCGAGGGTGCCTGGGTTCCCAGTCACGCCGTGTTCAAGTGGGACTGTTGCATGGTAACAAGTTTTTTTTTTTGGGCAGCACTTATTCGAAAAGATGGCTCAGCTTTAACAAAAATGTAAGTGGCCTTTAACTCATTCACTGCCATTGATAGCTGTAGACGTCAAATATTCATTTGAACTACTTCTTTTAGTTTAAAAAAAAATTCCCACTTAAGTTAACAAGAGTATGAAAACCTAGAAAAAAAAATATTGGACATTTAGAACAGATATAAAATTTGTGATTAATCGTGAGTTAACTATTGAAGTCATGCAATTAATTACAATTAAATAATTTAATCGCTTGACGTGATTTAAAAAAATAAAAAGAAAAGATTATAAAAAATTAGGGGCGTCAGGCGATTAAAATTGTTAATCGTAATTAATCGCATGACTTCACTAGTACATTTTATAACTGTTCTAAATGTACAATTAAAAAATCTAGGTTTTCATACTCTTGTTAACAAAAGTGGGGGAAAAAATTTAACTAATAGAAACAGTTCAAAATAATTTTTGACGTCTATAGCCGTCAATGGCAGTGAATGAGTTAAGAAAATTAAAGTGTCACCTAAAAATCTGCCTGACTTGCTATTACTTTGTTGAAGTCAACTTCGCCATCCTGACAATGTAAATGATTGTTTAGCCCCTAATTAAATAAACATGCAATTAAAAAAACAATAGTAGGGGTATACGAAGCAAAACAAGGAAACCCTGCCTTTTTCTTTACGACTTCTTAATGGACACTTTCCAATAGTTGACAACAGTGGATGCCGCCATATGATCTATTCAACTGGATGCAGTCACAATGAAACGTAACCCCTCTGAGAAAAAGGCCAAAACATTAGCATGTGAAACTTTTGCGATGTAACTATTGCTTGAAAAGGAACCATGTCTTTGGAAATATGTTTGGATCACCCACGTCATGAGAAAAGCTGAACGACGGGAGAACGAACACGAACGTTCCCACATGAGGAATTCTATACAGCCAATCAGGATAACGCAAATGTTATTCTGAAAGTTGCATGGCCCAATTGTTTGTATTGAATATTTCCAGTGTTTTACAGCATGTTTGACAAGAGCCATTAATCATTGCATATATACAAGTCTAATCCCAATGGTATGGACTGCCTTGACGTGTGCGTGACACAAAAAAAAAGAAGTTCCCTCCCTTTTCCACTATGCCGACATGCCTCAGCCCAACGATCTCTCCACATCCTGTCAATTGAAAGCCCACTCCCCACGCTAGCAAATCAGGATGTTTTTTTTGTTTAGTTTTTTTACCCCCAACCCTCCCCTTCATGTCTATGGGAAGGGTCGGGACCCAATCATTTGAGTTTTTAATAGGATGCAGTGATAACGGTGGCAGGTTGATTGCCACATGGAGCCAAATGAGGAAAGGGTGCGGTGAAGGAGGCCTCAATTAGGGCAGTCGAAAGAATGCTCGGCGAGATAAAGCAATTACATGTCGCTGCGGCCAGGAGGATGTTAAATGTCAGGATGGACTGCAGGGGAAGCTTGGATGAATTAAAAAAAAAAAAAAGTGTCGTTCGGAGGCTCCAAACGCAATTCCAGTTCATGTTAACATTCAAAACGATCAAAATGGCATTTAACACATGACGTTACGATGTCGACTCCCACCTTCCCCGCACTCAAAAAATATCTTATCGTACATTTCGGGCTCGCAATGGCCTGAGACCAACGCTCGGCTTGTTTTATCTCGCAAATTGAGGAAACTAGAAAGTACAGCGACGACTTATCTGCGTGCGCAAGCAAACAGAAGAAGTCCCACGTCGCTGCAAATTAAGACCTCACCCCCTCCTCCCCACCTCCTCCACAGCTGGCCAGCTACAAACACACACACACACACACACACACACAAACACACACACACACACACACACACACACGTAACCCCCCCCCCCCCAATGGGCCGCAAACAGTAAGCAAGGGTTGAAAAGGCTTTGTAGACCCAACAGGCAGGAACCGGCTGTTGTAATCAAGGTATTACGTAATTGTAATCAAAGCACAGTACGGTGGAACTTGAAAGTTTCAGGACGCTGGGCAAGCTCCAATTTATTTATACAAATAAAGTTCCCACGCGCAATTAATGGGAATTGATTAAACTGTTGCCGTCAAAACTGGTGCATCTTCTACACAGCAAAAAAATGAAAAGTAACAGTACACACAGGGCTATATTTTTGTGACCAGCGCAAATATGGCACGAGGCATCTTATAAATATGCGCGGGGGCTGGTTAGACCAAGTGTTGGTAATATCTCAGACGGGTGCAAGATAGCGCTTTTTTTTTTTAAAGTGCGGTTTGTGCCAATGTGAGTTTAACACTGGCTCCTCTCAATCCCTTTAAATTTAATGAACTCACATCTAGCATGGAGACATCTTCAATATGTCCGCAGATCTCATGTATTTTTCCCAAAACTCTATACAGGAATGAGATTCAAATCCACAATCTCCAAATGTTGAGGGTATCTGCTAACTACATGGCTACCTTGCAGCTGCTAAGTTGGAAATAACAATAAAAGAAGAATGGAATTTACTGAATTTCAAGTCTATTCATGGGGGGGCGAAACATTTTGAAAATGATATCTACATGCAAGCAAATCTGAGGGTGACTATAGCGTCCCAAAAACGGATCACGTTCGACCTTACAAGTTCAACTGTACAAACGCATAACTTTCATTTCTCTGCATCACGTTTCGCACATGTGGTTTTGCTTTCATATTTAGCCCACGCTCGTCGCGCATGCGGCTACTTTTGACTTATGTCCGCCATACGTTCCACACAGCAACACGATAGTCATGCCGCTCAACAACCCCCCCCTCGCGCACCTGGTTAACGTCCAAGTGCTCTCGGTGCTCGTCAAACTCCATCTGGAATTGTGTGGGAAGCTTTATATGTTCAAAGCGTGCAGTGGTATGTGCACGCATGAAAGATGCAACATGTGACCGGCTGAAGCTGCTGCTATTTTACATTCTTTCCAAATGTATGTGCTGATGTTGTACGTTATAGTTTCTACGCAAATAATTAAAAAACGGAGGCAATCCGACAAACTACGTGCACTGCTCAAACAAAGGGAGATAACTGTACAGCGTCTATAGCATAAATAGCTCCCGCTACACGATGAGAGCTTGCGATTGTTCTTGATTACTAACATCTAACATGCTGATTAGCCACCAGCGGAGACTTTCCTCTAAACTCCGAGTTTGCTTATCAGGATGGACAACTGTTCCCCTCAGCTCCTGACACAGGAAATGTGGTTTGGAGTAAATGGACATGGCGGGGTAAGCAAAAAGAGGAGTTTCATAATTGCTATCTTTTGTATTTCAGATGCATGTTTGCTATAAAACAGCCCATATTCTTACTCTGCAGTGGGAAGTAATACATTTAAGTAACTTATTTACTTTATACCAAAAAAAAAAATCTGTTTCATCTGAAAAACGACATATAGGTGATGTGTACATTTTAGTTGCTATCGTTAGCAGTTGGCAATGTTAGCAATGCTAAGGGAGCACACTGTTTTGCTAGCCTATAAGTTGAGTTAAGAGAGTTCATGATTTAAAAAGTATAGGAGTCCAACAAATACTTTTTACACAAGTATATGTAACTTAAGTATATAGCTCTGGTTCAATGTGCGTTTTAGAAAACAACACTTTCGTGTTTTTAACCAGTCCTGACGTCACAACCGAAACAGGAAGTGGAGCAGGAGGCTAGTTTAGCTTAGTTGCTAATACACTCTCAGGAAAAGGGGCTCGTATGGGTCAATTATTGGTCTTCAATGTACATATTTTTGTCATGTTCACAATTTAACCTGTAGGTTACAAAGTACTGTTTATGGTTAGAAACTTTACACAAATGGTCCAAGCGGGCAAAGGTAACATGTCGGTACCTTTTTGTTTACAAGTGCTCGGGCCTGTGTGAATAAAAACTGCATTTTGATTCATTTTGGTGGCATTTGACAGACGCGTGGCTATTCAGTGGATGACGTAATCTCGCCTTTAAACAGAAGTCTAACATCAAATGTGTTTAATAATAATAGAATAAATAATAACGTGTTTAATTAGGTTAGCTCGGACTCCAAACTCCACGCCTAACACTGCTTGGGCGTAACGTGCGAATTGGACCGCTTCCACATCTGATGTGACCCCCCGACAAAGATTTCCAACATTGAAGTTTAAACACTAACGAAAACAATCGGCTGTTATTTAAGGAAGTTGCTTGTATGTCTGCTTTGAGCCGGCTCCATCGGCTTGTGTTGGAATGGTGAAGTCATGGCACGTCTGATAAGAAATATTTGTAGTACCTCCGCAGGAAATGTGTGTAAACAGAGTAAAGAGATTCTAAAGTGCAAGGACGCGGCTCTTAAATAATTCATAAATCAGAGTGGATGAGACGGCTTGTTTCATCTTGAATATTAATTGTTCATCTTCCCTTCGAAAGAAATTTAGGACAATTGTATGGCAGGAACTCTAAAATACGAAAATACGAACGGAGGGCCAACTTCGCATTCCAAATGTCACCGCAGTCATGCCAATACAGTATTTATAAATATATACATAAAAAATAGGACATTTGATGATTGCCAACTACGATGTACACTCTGCTTATCTTCTTTCTCTCCTTTGTGGCCATTCTTGACAATCACACCATGTTTTTGTGGTTCAATAAAGAAAAATGCAATAAAGTATTACAGTCTTTGTTCACTCTGAATCTGAAATTCATCAATTAATCAGCCCTATATGCGCGCAAAACTTTTGTCTCCGCCATTACGCAACGTATAGTGGGACAAACAATCTTCGGTCCATCTGTCGCAGTCATGAATCTTACTGCATCCGATACTCAAGAGGGTTCAACCAGCGTGGCAGGCAGTCTTCTGATGGATTACCACTTGAAGCAGATTTCTTTGCATCGGGACATTCCCGGAGAAGTTTGAACCAACCAGATGTACGGGTTCAAATGGAGGTTCAGCGTTTTATGTGCCTTGCATCTAATTGCTTCGTGATTAAAACCAGGAAGCCGTAAAGGCAGATTGATGCGATCAGAAGTTATAAAACATTCTCGGCAAACGGTAAAGTACTTAGTTGTCATCCTACTAACGGGGTCCTGCTTACTAGATAAGGCCGCTGTGCGTTTGTGCGAAGCGGTGTCGATCCTCTGGGGGTCAACACGACGCCACATTCCTCACTTAGGAGGAATCCCCCCCGTATACATACGTACGTATATTCTCGATACGATCCAGAGGGCCCTGTTGTTGTGAACGGACACATTCCAGGCACATTCCAGCCAGTTCCTTCATTAATCAATGATGTAAAGCCGTCTTATGACCGATGGCGATCGGACGGAAAACTATTTCTTCTACTCGTGAGATGCTATAAATCCTTTTAAGGTCCTGTATAGGAAAGGTATGCATTTTCACCCCTGCTTTCAATTGGTTGCAGGTTTGAAAGCAGAAGCTGTCAGCCTCCGAAATGGTTCAATGCTAGGTGAGTTGTTGTTGCTAAGAGATTGTCGTACCTCTTGGGAAATAGCCGAGAGTCCGCAGCTGAATGGGTCGTCACTCTGGCTGTTTGGGCAGCTGGCAAGACAGCAAGTCGTACAGTAAACAAGCTTGCGTGCACGCTGTCGGCATTTAGACCAATCCGCATGACGTGCGCTCTAAAAAAAACTGTCGCAACTATGGGTCAAAAATGGACCGATCCTCTACTTGGGTCTATTTGACCCAACTTTGAGTCAAGAAATGGGTCAAATTGACCCGCAAAGTATATCAGTCCCATTTTGTATCCATAATTGGGTTACTTTTGACTCAACTGTTTTTAGAGTGTGAAGTATCTGCTGAAGTGAGTTCATGTTAAAAATGGCGATCTCCAATTGCCCGCATGAAACATGTGGCTGACTGCTCCGAATAATCGACTCCTAATCGATTATCAAATTAACCTACAACTATTTTAGAACCATTGTTTAACTTAAAACAGTCCAAATACTCAGATTTCAGCCTCTCAAAAGTAATTATTCTGCTTTCTGTAGTCCTTCATGCTAAAATAAAAAGGTTAAGATATTGCTTGTCCTTTAGCTGTTGTTCTTATTACATAAACAATACCAAATATTTGGTTAATAAACAGTCATTGGGAAATGTGAGCCACTTCAATCGACCAGGAGAAGCCCGATCAGGCAAAACACACAATTAGATCTGCGCTAGTTTAAACCGTATGGGAAAATCAATTCAAAATCCTAATGAAAAAAAAGAAAAAAAAGAAACTGTGTTGGACCTGCCATTTGTCACGTTCACTAAATATAACACTGCTCAAAGAATGCCTCCATTGGAGGCTCGGCGGAGGTTCTACAAGGGCGGCAATAATAGTCGTGCAAAATTGGAAAAGGATAGAGGACTGTTTATGTTGTTATTATGTTAATAGAGAACAAGCAGCATGTGACTGTCACAGTCAAGGATGAATGACTGCGCTAAGTGGACTATAAATCCTGCCTTTGAAACAATACACTGCCACATATCAGAGAAAAACCTTAGCGTGCGCATACGCGGCGTAATAAGCGTTTTTGTTATCTCTCAACATTTGGAAGTCCTTTGCCAAATACGCTCGGAAAATTGCTCCAAAACAAACAGAAATGTGTCGTTGGCATTGATGAACAACTCGGCTCATTCATGAAAGTCTCCAGGCCCCGAAAATGAGAGACCTGCTGTTTTCCCCGAGCCAATTGTGCGAGCTGTGGGTCAGAACCTGGGGCCCGATCACAGCTGTCGGCATGGGAAAGTGGGAAAAGAAACACTTTTTCCCCAGTTGTTGGCTTACAAATAGAAATTCTGATATTCGCTCGCAGTGATTGAGTGCCTTTTGTGTGACTTGTGGCAACTAATTGACATCCACATGACTGGAATGTTACAACGATAACAACTTTGAATTGCTTGCTACTCCCAAGAGGAACGTATACAAATCAACAAAATGGCTTCACCAGAAGAAAATCAAAGCCAGTCAGAGACCAGACCTAAATCCAATTGTGAGTATTGTGAAGTCCAGATGTGCTGTGATGATAGATTACTATCCATAAAGACTCAATTCAAGCAATTTTTGTACATTTATACTGTATGTATATTTGGATCACATAAACATAACATTTTAAGGAGGGGTGTGTACACTTTCTATATCCACTGTATCTTAAGACCCCTAAACTAGGGATGGGCAAGTACCGATATGACAACGACAGCCGATACCAGTAATTAGAAGAACAGGAAAATATTATTAACTCACTGATGTCAAAAATTAATTTTAACTATTTCAATTAGTTTAAAAAAAATTCCACTTTTGTTAACAAGAGTATGAAAACCTAGGATTTTTTTTTATAACAGATATAAAAAAAAAAGTATTAATCGTGAGTTAACTATTGAAGTCATGCAATTAATTACAATAAAAAATGGCCTGACACGATTTAAAAAAAAAAAGATTTAAAAAAATTAGGGGTGTCAGTCGCTGAAAATTTTTAATCGGAATTAATCGCATAGATTCACTAGTTAACTTAAATTTTATATCTGTTCTAAATGTGCAATAAATTTTTTTTGTAGGTTTTCATACTCTTGATAACAAAAGTGGGGAAAAAATGTTAAACCAATAGAAATAGTTCAAATGAATTTTTGACGTCTTTAGCCGTCAATGGCAGTGAATGAGTTAATTTCACGCAATTTTTTTGGTTATATCTATTTTTTGTATTAAAATTATGACTTGTATCAGTAGTTATAAGCAATATCAAATATTCCTACTCTACAATAGTGGTAATCACACCACTTTGTTTTTTTGGCTCTGTCACATCAAGCAGGGAGGAAACCCATCCCTGAAAATGAACGGGTAGGGGGGGCGGGGGGGGGCAAAAGCAGCAGGGTGGGTGTTCATCATCCAGCAGGCCCAAAAGCTCTGCTCCGTCATTGGTCACACCAAAACCCCGCATCGGTTTAAAAGCCACGTTCTTCCCTCCCTTCACTCAGTCAGTCACTGAAACCCTTTTGCGCGCGTGTGCGTGTGTGTGTGCGAGCACGTTCCCGTGTGTATGTGTACAGACAGACGACTCTATCAAGTGGGACCCGGGATGCCTGCGTACTCCACCAACATGAGACTCAAGTTCCCCATCGTGGCCTTGGCTTTGGAGGTTATCACCATCATCCTGTTTGCCGTCTTTGTGGTTTACGACGACGGCAAAGGTCACGGCCACGACGCGCACGGCAACGACACGGCCCACCACGAGGAGCCTATGCGGCTCTATCCCAGTAAGTGGAACTGGTGCTACTGGTTTGCTGAGGGATTGGCTGAGTGTTGGGTTGCATACTGGCTGGAAATGTAAAAAAAAAAATAATAATTGGGGTGTCAGGCGATTACAATTTTTAATGGTAATTAATCGCATGATTTCAGTATCCGTTCTAAATGTGCAATAAAATATTGGTTTCTAAGTTTTCATAATCTTGTTAACATAAAAGTGGAAAACATGTTAAACTAAATAAAAAATACAGTCATTTCATATTAATTCATAAAATTGAGTTACAATTAAAAAGATGTACTGTACTGTAAAAAATGTGATATTGATTTATGTTGAGGTCATTTTTCTACCACTAGATGGCATAATTACATTTGTATGATGTTGGTGAGTGCTCAGTGCATTTTTCTTTTCATATTAAAAGCTATCTAATCTTTAACATGAAGTCAAAATTTTTAAAATACAACTTGACCCCAGTCTCCACCAATATATGCTTTATTATTACTGCTTGATTTTGACGTGGGCGTGTCTGCTGCGTTGCAATTCTTACTTTCCAAGCATTGATCATGCGTAAAACTATAAATTAACTCAAAATGAACGCACTCATTCTGACACCCCTATTTGAAACATGTCTACTGATGACGCGCGGCGCTCGGGTTGGGTGTGGCAGGTGTGAAGCTCGGAGATAAGCCTGCTGCTGCGTCCATATCGTCCGTTATGAAATGCCGCCGCCGCCGTGAAAAGCCAAATACAAACCCAAGACAAATAACCAGTGAGACAATTTAACTGCCACTTTTATGGCGCAAAATGATTTCCAGCATCCTTCCTTTCCATTCATATCGGACTCCATTCGCGGCCAAGCGGGAGCAATCGCTACTGGTGAGCGTGAGCTAACGTCCGGGCGTGACGCCAGACGCCGTGGCTTCCTCCCAAATTTTAGCGCCTCGTATTCAGTGCGCTTGCTCAAACTAGATGCAAAACATCATTTCAGTTGTGGACTCTTTTTTTTTTGTAGCGGAATTTGTTCAATCCCTGTTGATCATCCATCCGTTTCATGTGTATTGGCCACATTTTAACAAAGCTTATCTTTAAAAAATAAAATAAAAATGATACAAATAGGAAGATATGCAGATATTTGGACGGATGATTTCATTTGACATGATTTGTGTAAGCGGGCGGTTGTTTATTAGAGTTTGAGGCGGCACGCAAACAAATGTGTGTCACATTTTAAAGTGAAGTCATTCAAAAGTCATTCAAGGTCCTGAACATAGCAAAGAGTTGAATGTTTTGATTGGCAGATTTTAGGGCTGTCACTGTCGATTAATTGAATAATCAAATATACTTTAATTCAAAAAAAATTAAAAATCGCAAAAGTTTTTTTTCCCTCCATGTCTATGGTTTATTAACCAATTATTTGTGTTTTATTTGCTATTGTTTAGTGATTAAAAAAACAAAACGTTTTGGGGTCATTGTTTTACAAAGTGAAAGCAAATGTTTTCAAAAAAAAAATAATAATAATAAATAATAAATAATAATAGTAAATAAAATAAAAAATAAAAATTCATTACAGCAATCAGAGAATAATTAGTGCTGAGCTTTTTGTACAATTATAATCTAAATAATGGCTCTAAGCAATGACTCTGATACTAAAATAGTTATCGATTGTGATCATCGATTACTTGTCAATTAACTGATTGCTTTTGCCACCTCTTCAAAGCTTAACATAATGCAATGAGAGAGAGAGAGAGAGAGAGAGAGCGAGAGAGAGAGAGAGAGAGAGAGAGCGAGACGTCTTGGCAAACATGCAGGCCTCTCCAGTTTCATAATCAGAGTAGAAGCTTTAAAAAAAAAATCCCCCCCCCCCTTTCAACATCATCTGAACAAGCAATCATCATACAAATCGAGGACTGCCGTGTCCTGTTTAGACAATACCGTCTGCCATGAAATCTGTTATAGCAAAAAAAAAGGAAATTACTTCTATTGTCTTTCTGCCCCTGCTGTTATTCCCATGGATGGAGCACGTCACATTAAATTTAAGGTACCAATTTCCTGCCTTTGAGGGAACACTCGTCATCAACAATAACCTTCCCGACATGAGATGGGAGTATCATTTGTTGTTTTGAATCAAAAGTCTCCAAAGGTGTACGTGGAAAAACCCAAAACATGCTGCATACTTAAAGAGATTCTTCGCTCGTCCCAAAATACTTTCTCCTCACTCTCCCATTCCCCGTCTAAACCTATTAGGGTCATATGCTCTTCATAGAAGCAGAACAAGGCCGCCGACTCGAGAGCTTTTTTTTTTTTTCTCCCGCATCTCATTGGGAGTGTGATTAAATTGCTTTTCAAGCCAACGGGCCACGGCTGACACAACAGCTCCTGTGTAAGGAAACGACTCCCGGGATCCCCACCGGCGCCCAATACATTATTTTGAATAGCTCAAACGAGTGTGCGGGAAAATGAATAGCGCGAGGCCTGTTTTGAATTGAACACGTCACGTAACGAATGGTTCCCATCTAATCCAATATGGCGTCGTATGCGACAAAGGCGCTTACCTCTCCTCCCTTCCTGTGTGTCTGCAGTGTTCCAGGATGTCCACGTTATGATCTTCATCGGTTTCGGCTTCTTGATGACCTTTCTGAAGAGATATGGCTTCAGCAGCGTGGGCGTCAACCTGCTGCTGGCCGCCTTCGGCCTGCAGTGGGGCCTCCTCATGCAGGGCATTTGGCACCTGGATGACGGCAAAATTAAGATCAACATTTTTAAGTAAGGGCCAGCGGCTAAACTCTTAGAGTTTCCATTATTTGCCATACCAGGATTCTGTCCATTTTAAATGTATGCTGCTGGTTAGTATTGTGGAAAATGAATGAGGCAACAAAACCCACTTGTTTTTAATCCATCTCGGGGGCGGCCATTTTGTCACTTGCTTTCGACTGAAAATGATGTCACAGTTGCTCAAGGCCAAGGTAACGACCAATCGCGGCTCACCTGTTGTCTGAATTTTGGTCATGTGACATTCGCAAGCCGAGCCAAAATTGGTTGTTACCTGAATCCTGAGCAACTGTGATGTCATTTTCAGTCGACAGCGAGTGACAAAATGGCCGCCTCCGAGATGGATAAAAACAGGTGGATTTTGCTGCTTAACTTATTCGATGCCATTGACGGCTATAGACTATTTCTATTTAACATTTTGTTCCCATTTTTGTTAACAAAAGTATGAAAACCTAGGAAAAAAAATTAAGTCATGCGATTAATTACGATTACAAATCTGATGCCCCTAATTTATGGGGAAAAAAAATCATTTTTTTTAAAGAAAATATTCTTTAAAAAAAAATCGTAAATCCTAATTAATCACATGACTTCACTAGTTAACTCACTATTAATTCAAATTTTTATATCTGTTCTAATACAATTTCAAAAATTCTAGGTTTTCAAACCCTTGTTAACAAAAGTGGGAAAAACTGTTTTACTAATAAAAATTGTTCAAATGAATTTTTGACATCTATAGCCGTCAATGGCAGCGAATGAGTTAATTCATATTCTACAAACGTGATATTAACTCATTCATTTTTTGACGGCATTGACGGCTATAGATGTCAAAAATTCATTTAAACTACTTCTATTAGTTGAACATTTTTTTCCACTTTTGCTAACACGAGTATGAAAACCTAGGAAAAAAATGTGTGTTATTTAGAACAGATATAAAATTTGTGATTAATCGTTAGTTAACTAGTGAAGTCATGTGATTAATTACAATAAAAAAATAATAATCGCCTGACGGTCGTAATAAAAAAATTTTTTTTTTAAATAAGGGCCGTTTAATCGTAATTAATCGCATGGTCATTTTATATCTGTTATAAATGTACAATAAAAAAAAAATTGCGGTTTTCATCAATGTTAAACTAATCGAAATAGTTCACATGAATTTTGACGTCTATAGTCGTCAATGGCAGCGAATGAGTTCATCGAAATGCCGTGTTTAGACGAGCGCGGGGGGTGCATACAAAATATTATCGTCAAGAAAACTTTTGGGTCGACATCCCTTGCTTTTAACCCCTACCCACTTACGTCTTCTCACCTTGTAGAATCATCAACGCGGACTTCAGCACAGCCACAGTCCTGATCTCCTTCGGCGCAGTTCTCGGTAAGACCAGTCCCTTGCAGCTGCTTATCATGACCATCCTGGAGATCACCATCTTCTCCATCAACGAGCATCTGGTGGCAGAAATCATGGGGGTGAGTTCATCAGCAATTAAATAAACACTGAGAAATAAAAATGACCGAATCCGCTGTCCCTTATAACTCCTTCCTAAACTCATATCGGGTGACTTACAATGAAGAAATAACAGTGTAACAATTCGCTTGTCTTTCCAGGCCAATGATGTCGGGGCCTCCATGATCATCCACGCCTACGGAGCCTATTTCGGTTTGGCCGTGGCTCGAGTACTTTACCGACCCGGCCTGAGGAACGGGCACGAGAACGACGGCTCTGTTTACCATTCTGATCTGTTTGCTATGATCGGTAAAATAACGGTTCTACTCTTGAAAGTCATTTGTCAATGTTCCTAGTTTTGAAGCTCTTGACTTTGCCCCTTTGTTAATTCGCGCCATCTAGTGGACACTAATGTCCCCGCATCTTCAACACTGCAACGACGCTAATCGATTAACATGAGTTGACCTCTCAATAGGGACGGTGTTTCTCTGGATGTTCTGGCCCAGTTTTAACTCAGCCATTGCCGACCCGGGCTTCACCCAGCTGACTGCGGTGATCAACACCTACCTCTCCCTGGCCGCCTGCGTCCTCTCGGCCTACGCCATCTCCAGCCTGGTGGAGCACAAAGGAAAATTGGACATGGTCAGATCCGCTTTCCTGCCTGCCACTGAAATGTGACTTCATTTGCAGTGGAACGTTTGACCCGCGTTGTCGTCTTCATTGTAAACAGGTGCACATTCAGAACGCCACCCTGGCCGGGGGTGTTGCCGTGGGAACCTGCGCCGATATGAACATCGGGCCCTTTGGGGCCATGCTGATCGGATTAGTGGCTGGCATCATTTCCACGCTGGGCTTCAAGTACCTGACTGTGAGTTTGGGAATGACAACATGTAAATATTCAATTGGAAAAATTGTTTCTGTTCTCTCCGCAGCCGGTTCTGGCGTCCAATTTAGGCATCCAGGATACCTGCGGTGTACACAATCTGCACGGCATGCCGGGCATCCTGGGAGGCTTGGCTGGTATTGTGGCTGTGGCTTTGGGGAAAAAGGACGGGTAAGGTTGAGCAATTCAAATATGGTTGTGTTTAGTTTGTGTTTTCAAATCCCGACTGTTCACCTTTAGAGGGAACGCCACCATGCAAGCCGCTGCCTTGGCTTCGTCCCTCGGGTTCGCTTTGGTCGGAGGGGCTATCACAGGTGGGTGGAGATGAGAGATGACACTGTATGTTTTAACCCGTCCTAGGAACATGAAATCAAGAACTTGGGGGTGGAAAGCCAATGATTAGGCGGTGGTAATAGGGTTGTGAATGCGTCGTATGATCATGTGTGTGTATATGCGTAAGACTGCGTCCTAATACATATCGTCTCGTTGCCGTGGAGACAGCCCCGGCTGGTCTAATAAAAAATGAAGCACAGGAGAATGAAGGGATGACATAGGCAAACAAGTTTGCCAATTTTGTGTCGCCAATCTGGCTAGTAGGGGTGTGCCCAAAAAATCGATTCTCATAAGAATCGCAATTGTCATTTAGTACGATTCAGAATCTATTATAAATGTCCCAAAATCGAGTTTATTTAAATTATTTTATACTGTCTTCCCTTTGTTTGTGTGTGCCTTTATTGGGAGCGCTGTTCATGTTGTACCCGATTTGGCCACTGAGGGGCAGTGTGTTTTTTTCAGCATGGAGCCGTTCTTTTGAGTGATAAAAGTGCTAGATTTTTGTTTCGATAATTTTCCAGGTGGAGCTACTGAGCGACATGTTTGGGACACGTTCAAAAATATGTCTAAAATCTAAAATGTACATTTTTTGAGTACGTCGAAAAGTGTGATTAAAGTGCATCAATCCAAGATGGCCTTTTCTGACTACGACTCTCTGGAAGAGTCCATCAACATTCAGCCTTATCTTTGTAAAGGCAGCATGAGATGAAATATTTCAGTGCTTACATTTGAATCGTGAGAACAAGTTACTCGAAAAGAGCAAGATCCAAGGTGACGGAAAATGTGCTTCCCCGATTTCTCAGGTTTAATAATGAAGTTGCCTATCTGGGGGCAACCTCCAGACCAGAACTGCTTCGATGACTCTATTTACTGGGAGGTAAGAAATCCTTTATTTCAGAGATGGTAGCTTTAAGAGTGTAATATTCCACATGATTAACTCATTCACTGCCATTGACGGCTATAGACGTCAAAAATTCATTTGAACTATTTCTAATAGTTTTTTTAAAAGAATCTACTTTTGTTAACAAGAATATGAAAACCTATATTTTTTATTGTACATTTAGAACAGATATAAAATGTGTGATTAATTGTGAGTTAACTAGTGAAGTCATGCAATTAATTACGATTAAAAAATGTAATCACCTGACGCCCCGAATTTTTAATAATCTTTAAGTCGCATCAGGCGATTACATTTTTTAACTGTAATTAATCGCATGACTTCAATAGTTAACTCACGATTAATCACACATTTTATGTCTGTATTTCTAAAAAAAATTCTAGGTTTTCATACTGAAAAAATGTTAAACTAAGAAATTGTTCAAATGAATTTTTGACGTCTATAGCCGTCAATGGCAGTGAATGAGTTCATGTGAAATTCAGGACCTTATATGTGCTCTAAACAGATAGTGCCTGAATAATAATATAACCGCCTTTTAGGATGATATTTGATATTTTTTCAAATAATCCTTTTCCAGGTCCCTGCGGAAGAAGAGGAGAATGAGGAGAGCTTGGCTCATGCAGATCACTCGAAGAACAAAGCAGATGTTTAAAAAAAAAATTTGGAACGCAGAAAAAAAAACAGAGCCCTATATCAGGGACTAGTATTGCTCCATTATGCTCTTAAAATTGCAGTTCAGTATGAATTGAGACATTAGAGCTCCCTGGATAACACAGCATCATTGTTTTCGCATACTAGGGGTCGGCATTATTAGTCAGTTAACTGATCATCAAGAATGTCACTGATTGTATGAAATTGAAACGAGAAGTATGAAGCATCAGCTAGAGGGATATAAATAGCTACATTCATGGAGTCAATTATTTTTATTTTGATAATAGAGAAAAGCCTCTTAAAAATGTATATTTGATCAAAAACACCCATCAGGGTTGTTGTTGTTTTTTTTTGACACTGAAATCAACAGTTCACAAATGAATCATCGCTCAATGCTGGAACACAGCAACACCTGTAAGCTTTTTTTTGTATTATTATTATTATTATTATTTTTACATATTAGTACAGTGTGTGTATTTTTTGTTTTCGTTTTCAAGTACAATGTTATCCTTTCACACGAGTAACACTTTGGGGAAAGACAGGGACGGAACAGACAAGTGACCTCCTCACACTTACATTCTTTCGATGTTCAACGTTCCTGTGATGAACCAACATGTGTGCGTACCCGTGTATGTGTGCGTGTCAGTTTGGTCGTAGCCCTGCAGTTTAAAATCAACCGGTACACAACTTCTATTTTTCCAGATGTCAATAGATGAGAGAGGACAAAAGTTACATTATAAGCACTTTTTCATACAAAATACATCCTGCCGCCATTATGTTACACAAATGAGTCTTTTTGTGTGTGCGTGTGTGTGTGTGTGTGTGTGCGTGTGGGTGAGATCAAACTGACTACATTTCATAAGTAGTAATCGATTCTTCTGCTTTTGTTTTGTCATGTGTGATGCCGAGAACAATGAAAAGCATCAACATTTTGTATTTTTATACAGTGCTACTTGTATTTGTATAATGTACTAACACTGCCATAATTAAAGTTTTGTACGTTATTATACAAATGGGTTTGGTTTGAGACGTCATTATGAGAAACTATAGAAACATTTTAATCAAGTACATCAGATAGCACGACTGATTCGGAAGGCTCTGGGCAGATTATATTGACATGGTAGCACATAAGAGGCTCAAATCTGATTGGACAACAAATTTAAAAAAAAAATCTATCCATCCAAAAATAGATTTAAAAAATATATACATTTGATTGTAAATGTAGGTGACATTCAAATTTGACCTTTTTCATCAAACATATGCAAACGGATGTTATTCCCATTCTCCAAGGTCTAAAATAACTTAAATATACCAGTTACTATGCCTACCTCAAGAGCCATGTAGTTTTTTTAACGCTGCAAAATTCGTGACATTATGTCCTTGTTTTCATAATTGTAGCTTCCCAGAGGTTGATGAAAATTAAATTGAAAATGTCAAATTTGAATTGGTCATCGCTTCTGATTTCGTTCAGGCCCTGCTAGCGAACAGACTAAAATGTATTGACTAGATAAAAGTCTTACCTTCTCGCTAACCACGCCAAACCATCGAAATTGAGCATAAATCTTTCATAAAGTTTATTTTCGAAGTGTCAAGTGGCAGTAGAGTCCTTCTCCGGTAGTGTGACGCCTCCATTAAAATGCACGAAGAAGATACTTCCGTGTTGTGAAGGAAGCCCGCCGCTATGCATTCTGGGATACAAAATGTCTCCTGTGGCTGTTAGCTAAGGCTAACTCGCGGAGCATCACTGCGAATAAATTTAAACGTATGCACGTTGTAGTGTTGTCAAAGTGTCTTTGATAATAGCCGTACCGCACTGTTGCCATGGTGAGTAACGATTACCGCCATCTATTAAATGCATTGCGCGCGTAATTTATACAAATACGCTTTTGCGTTTGTTTAGCGATATAGTCTGGGTCACGTAATCTACTGGAGAAAGAACCGTTAAATGCTATGTTTTTTTCTGGTTGATTCATTTATTTGTGTTTCTCCTGGTTATACTTGTTGAGATCACTACAAACTAGCCAAATCAATACGATTAAACAAAGTTAGATAGTAAAGTAAACTATTATGGACAAAGACAATGTTATTATAAGCTGTAAGGGTGTTATGTAGTTTGAATAATATTTTTGTAATAATATTAATCATTAAAATAATGGACTGATTAATAAGATATGATTTACTTATCATGTTAGATGTTTGTAGCTATTGTTGCACCAAATCAGTTTAGATTGCTACTTGTTGTGTTGTCCAATTTCCTTTCCTTGTTTTCCCAAATAAAAACACCAATACAAAAAAAATCAACACTTACCCTAAGACATTCACTCGTTTTCGCCATATTTGTCAAGATTTGTCTGCATAATCAATATTCATCTTCATTCTTTCAAGTCAACGAAAGCGGAGTGCAGAGTGTCCAGTTCCAGCTCTCGGACGGATGACAAGAGCAGAGGCAAGGCTGCTTAAATCTAAATAAAGGAATAAAATAGATTTACTAGGATTTATAATCTACATGCACTGCCAGATATTTTTTGTGCGGCATACCGTTTAGTAATCATTTGTGAATCTTTTACTGCCGGCCAATCATCACGGCATGCTGACTACCGTTCTGTGTTTGCACAGGTAGAGACAAAAAGAAACGTAAACGTAGCCGTAGTAGATCTTCCTCCTCCTCGTCCTCCTCCAGTTCATCCTCTGCTTCATCATCGGCTTCGTCGTCGTCGCCGTCGTCGTCTTCGTCTTCATCGGGCTCGTCGCACTCTTCCAGCAGCAGCCGGAGTAGTTCCAGAAGCAGCGGTGAGTTTTAAGTGGAAGCTTTAATTTAATTGTACTCTTTATTACTAAACACGATTTTTCTTACCAGACTCCCGAAGTAAGTCCAGAAAGCAATCAAAGAAAAGGAAAAAGGACAAACCCAAAAAGGTACCTGTCGATATTATGATTGTTCATTAATTGTCAGTATCCTATTCAAGATGTTGTCGTTTTTTTTTTTTTACCCGCAGCAGAAGGGGAAGAAGGAGAAGCGCCATAAACGTAAAAAGGAAAAGAAATCCAAAGGCGGGGAAGAAAACTCGGGGCCTGTTCAGATATCCAAGGTAGTCCGTGCGAGTTTTGTGTTGAGTTCACTTAAAATGTTTAAAGAAACAGGCTCGTGGCGACGGATCTCTTTGCTTTGTTCCCGCAGTACTTGAAGGAAAAGAAGAAAGGCAGGAAGTACAGCATGATTTCGGGAAAGAAAATCAAAATGAAAGTAAAGAAGTCAAAAAAGGATAAACAGGTCATTTCAGTCTCCTTAGCAGCCACTTTGCTGTTAAAGTTTTGCAATTTGCTCTCAATCATCTGTTTTTACCACAGCGGGACAAAAATCGAGCCGAACTTCTGGAGTTCTTGAACTCTACATTGTGATTCCCCCGAGCGGACACAGCAGCCGACCTCAGGAAAACTACAAGCGAGCTGTCCAGGGGAGGGAAGAAATGTAAATAAAAGGTTGAGGTCAAGCCAGGGCGTGGCCCGCCTTGGAGCAGAGTACACACATACGGATGTTTACCATCTTAACCGATTATTTAAACGTGAGAAACCCAAACAGGACAAGACAAAACTTTCTCTCGACGAACGGATGTTGTAGTACCGAGACTGACCTGTGAGGGGCGCCATGTTGCAGAAGAAGAAAAAAAGAGGCGAAGAAATAAAAGAAGCTCGGCTAACTGTTCGTGGGACTAAATTGAAACTGTTCTTCTTTTCTGTTTTATTGTGGCGAATGCCTTTTTTTTTTTTTTTTTTTTTTTTTTGTAATATGCACACACGCAACGCGATACAACTAAAGTTGTTAAAAATTCCAAATTGACTCCCGAGGATGTGTGTACCCCGTTTTAGAGGGACAATGGGCAGCGCAGTGAGGTGAGGTTCTATGACTGAATTCCGACCAACTTGAGCAGCGTCATTGGATGTTCAAAATTGCTAGGTGCACCTGCACAATCGGAACGGAATCCAATGCTACAAAATAAGAAATCTGCCATACAATAAAAATAATCCTCAGTTTTTGATGGACATTGTCAGAGACTTGTTTATTGCTTGCAGTGCAGGTGTACCTAATAAAGTGGACATTATGTACGCATGTCAATAGCTAGTTTATTCTTCTATCACTGCTTTTTTATTTGTCATCCGTGTGTATTGATATAACAGTTTTGAAAGTGAGTATCACATACTTGAAACCAGTCGGTAACGCCGCCATCTTTTTTCCACCCCCCAGCTGTATTCAGTGTTAATGAAGCTGTGAAACAAAAAAATAGTCTTGTTATTGTTTCAAACCAATTGAACACATTCATGGAGCTGTGTGTCAAAAAAATGAAAATAAAACAAATGTTTTATCGCTTTTCTCCTGTAATATTTTATTTGCAGCACATCTGCACTTGTAGAGAGAAGGAAGGTACAGAAGCGAAGCTTTTAGTTGGCTGACCTTGAGTGGTGGGGGGGGGGGGGAATGTTGCGCGCTTGTTATTGTGCGCTGTGAAAGAGTGAACATTGTGACTCAGACTGATGGGGGCGGGAAATCATTTCCTGCTTAAACATAAAAAATACACAGAAATGATGTGCAATATATGAAAAGCTCGTGTTTTATTTGGAGCAGGATCACATTTTGTGAGATTGGAACTGTGTGTATTTGCATATTGCGGTTTAGGGATGTCTAACTGGTGTTTTTTTTTTTTTTTAAAGAAATTAACTCATTCACTGCCATTGACGGCTATAGAAGTCAAAAATGTATTTAAACTATTTCTATTAGTCCACTTTTGTTAACAAGAGTAGGAAAACCTAGAAAAAAAAATATTGTACATTTAGAGCAGATATAAAATGTGTGCTTAATCATGAGTTAACTATTGAAGTCATGCGATTAATTACAATAAAAAAATTTAATTGTCTAAAGATTATAAAAAATTCGGGGCGTCGGGCGATAACTTTTTTTAATCATTTAATCATTGAGTTGACATTGTTGTTTTCCTGATTTGTTATTAAAAAAAAAAAGTACAATTATCTAAGGAGCTCTTGCTAGCTAACTAGCTAGCTAGTAGCTTCATGAGGCGAGTCCCAGGCCCACAATAGCATACTGCTGGGTTGCCAGTTTGCGCACATAAAAAAAAAAAACTGCTCTGTCAAAATCAAAACAAATGAGAACTATCTTCATAAAAGTGCACATTTTCAAACGTAAACCGACAAGACTTGATTCAAGTCTGAGACGAGCCAAGTCTCATGAATGTCAAGTCATGTGACTCGAATCATAGTCATTTCACTATCCTACTAGACAAGTTTACTGTTGCTTGTCCCTTTGTATCTGAAGTCCGGCATGCTCCACACCCTCTCCTCCCTGTCCGTCCCTCTTTCCACATCTTCCGACACCGTCTTCAGTTCGCTCAGGCGAGCCCCTTCGCCCGAAATCAGGCCTGCCGTGCTGCCGAACGGGTTGATCTTGATGCGGGATCGAAAGTTCACGAGAGACATGCTCTTGGCGCGTTTATTGCCCCACTGGCGAGCTAGCCGCTGGGCCTCCGCCTCCTCCTTCAGTTGCTCCGCAGCCTCCAGGAGGACCGAACGGAAGAGCCCGGACACCTCCTGCACCTCTGGCTCGCCGGCTTGGATTGCCTCGCGGAACCTGTGCAGAACCAAGACAAGAGAAATGCAATGAAATTGTATAAATGCTTTTCTTTTTTTTCTCATAGTGTACAAATAACTATTTAATTTTAAGCTCCTGGCTATTGCTACACAATCGCTATTGTTTTCCTTCGCGAGAACCGTTGACAGTTCGTTGAAAGTTTAAATAAACAGTGCACTTACTTGAGTATAACCAGTCCACAGCAAGATGGCGGCACCTTGGAGCAGAGGTCCTCCAAGCCCAGCCTCTCCCCGGTGCTGATGTTGTAGGACGAGCGAGGCGCGCTGGCCAACCAGCTGTAGTCCACGCCGGTTTTGAGGCGCTGGTACTCGCTCTCCCTCGCTCTCTGCTGCCTCTCCGCCTCCTTCAGCTGCCAGCTCAGCTCCAACATCAGCGTGTCGGTGACCACGTCGGCCGGGTCCCTGCCGAGGACGCGCTGGTGAGGCTCGCTCCAGCTGAACCAGGAGGCCATGGCGCGGTCCTCCTCAAACGCCGCCCCCCCCTCTAGAATATTGTACTTTATAAAAAACATGGAGTAATAAGGAGGAATTAAATGGCAAGTCGACCTTTAACATTTCTTGACAATAATGTGTTATATGTGACCTCACCAGTCAAAACATTTGTGGAATATGAGTTATGAAGCAAAATCCAGCCGAGTGGGCGGCCATTTTGCCACTTGCTGTCAATTTAACTCATTTACTGCCATTGACGGCTGTAGACGTCAAAAATTCATTTGATCTATTTCTATTAGTTTAACATTTTTCCCACTTTTGTTATCAAGAGTTATGAAAACCCAGATTTTTTTTATTGTATTTGAACAGATATAAAATTTGTGATTAATCGTGAGTGAACTAGTGAAGTCATGCGATTAATTACGATTACAAATTGTAATCGCCTGATACCCCTCATTTTTAATAATCTTTTCTTAAAAAAAAAAAATTATGATTATAAAAACAAAAAAAATAAATTTATTATTATTATTTTTTTTTTTTAAAGAAAAGATTATTAAAAATTAGGGGCATCAGGCGATTACAAATTATAATCATAATTAATCGCATGACTTCACTAGTTAACTCACGATTAATCACAAATTTTATATCTGTTCTAAATGTACAAAAAAAAGTGGGAAAAAATGTTAAACTAATAGAAATAGTTAAAATGAATTTATGACGTCTATAACCGTCAATGGCAGTGAATGAGTTAAGACGACATCACAGTTGCTCAGGGCTCAGTCAACGACCAATCACAGCTCACCTGTTTTCTGAAGCTGAGCTGTGATTGGTTGTTGCCTGAGACCCGAGCAACGGGGATGTCACTTACACTCGACAGCGAGTGGCAAAATGGCCGCCTTGTGATATTGATAAAAATGGCTTGATTTTGCTGCTTAACTCATATTCCACTAACGCAATATTAACCATTATTTTGTCTTCATTAGGATATTTGGTATTGGAATAATCACAAAGTATTTAAGAGTCATCATTTACATGACTTTTAATACACATTATGTTACTTGGATTGTTAACTGCATTTCACTACAACAGGCAACTAGTAACTGCATCGGAATAACTTTAAAAGTAACACTCCCAACCATTATTGATGATTATTTGCGGTTCTTTTTTTTGTGTGTTGTAGGTGACTCGGTTATCTACAGTAATATTAGTCATTCTTCGCAGAGGATACCGAATATATGCCTGTGAGCGTTGTTATATTGTCTGTCTCCTGTTAAAAGTGTGCTAATGCTAATTATTAGCCTGTCTATGGCGTTACCCATTAGGCTACATGTTAGCATTAAGCTAGCAGGTTTAATGACAGAGTCATGTAATTGTTTTGAATACGGAAAGTGTCATCTTTGTTTTATGTCGAGTATGATAGCGTACTTAAACAGGAAGTGGCATAAAATGCTTGAACCCTATATTTTAAAGATTTGTTCACTACGCCAAAACTTAGAACCAAAATAACGAATATTTGAATAAAAAATAAATAAAAAATTTGAATGCGGATTTTGCTGCATTGGATGTGCTCGGTTGGGTGTACCTAATGAAGTGCCTTGTGGGGATTATTTTTTTAATTTTATTTTAGATGAAAAATGTCCTCTCTAACATCATCTAACATCCAATCGTCCTTGAATTTAGGTCTGTCCACAAACACACACATGAATGCACGCACATACACACACGAGGCAGCCACGTTGTTTTGTAACTGTCCTCTCTTTAATCTGGAGTTAATCCGGTCACACGATGAGTCTAACCCAAAAACATTCCACATATAAACGTTGTTTGGTTTACTAAATTCTAATCGATATTACTTTTCATGTATTTATTTATTTTCACAGATAGAGCAGATATTGATAGCGACTAATACGATTCAACATGGAATACTTGATAGTCCCATGCAAATGGCATATTTAGAATATTACTAAATGTATTTCCATTGGTACATTTTCTGCATGATTCATACATTTAAGAAATCAAAAAAAGGGGTAAAAAAAAATAATCTTACCTTTTTATTTCCTTGTCAATTTTTTTTTAAGGATGTCACCCACAGCATCCAAAAAAAAAAAGACAAAATTGTGAGTGAAGGCGTCAGTCCGATGTTGTGAGAAGCCTGGCTGTCATGTTATGGATCCTCTCGCTCTCTCTCTCTCTCTCTCTTCGTTATCTTCACCTCTCTGCATACCTCCTCCTCCTCCTCCTCCTCCTCCTCCTCCTCCTCCTCCCTGGAGCCTCACTTGGCCTGCCTTTACTTGTTGCGCTCGGTCGCGGGCTCCAGCATATCCAGCGGGAGTTTGAGGCCCCTGATGAAGAAGTGCTTATGTCCCTTTATCGCCCCCCCCCCACCCCTTGCAATTCTCTGTTGCTATAGTAACCTGCCTAAGCCTATTTGTCCACAACAACCTCCATCAGCTGAGAGGATGATGAAGAGGAAGATAAAGGCGATTTTAGAGAGTTTAAAAAGGGCGGGGGGAGGGGTGGGGGTATTGAAAAGATGATGTAGTGCTTGATCAAACATGCACATGAGGTCGCGCGTATGCAAATGAGCCTCCCCGTGGATAATGAGCGCCCCTGACCCACGGCGGCCTGCGTTATGGAGATGCCACGTTGGCCACATCGCACGTGCACTTCCACCGCGCAGCAACATCAAGTGTTATGTTGGTGTGTAGGTGGAAGCGCGCGCGTGCGCGCGCGCGCAACACTGCAGCATGAACTGTGAACTCTGTTGAATCACAGCACAATTTACAGTACACTCAAAAAAAAAATCGAGAGAGGGAAAAAAAAAGGGTATTTTTGAAATTGTTGCGCAATGCTGCCATTGTTACGGTTCAACTTTAAAAATAGCCACAGGGGATGTCATTTTTTGAAGATGGTGAATCCTCCCAGTAGTCGATCCCAAACGAGAGTACGTCCCCCCAGAACAGATGGGAAGGTATAAGCTGCTGCCTAGAAACCCGAGGTGACCGGCCCTAATCCTTTAAAGTGATTCCCTCACCCGGCCGGCTACAATGTGCTCCACTTGGCCTTCCTTCAAGTAGCACGACTTGGAAGGGATGCACTTACAGTTGACATTCATTATAAGAGGTGCCTGACCCAAGGTCATACACAAAATATTGGAGGACATATCTTTTGGGCGACTATAAAATACATTTAGTGAACACTTTTGTCGCTAAAATCGAAACTACATTGCCATCTTTGCATGTAGGAATAGCCTACACGTTGCTAAATTACACCACATTAGTATTATGAGAGGCGAAAATAATCCGGATATATTAATTTAAAAATATAATGGACAAGAGACTACATGTGTGAATAAGGAAGACTGTACACTTACAACGTAAACAAGACTTCAATGTGCGATTACCCAATCCTTCCACTAGAGAGCAGCGTTTCACCATCTTGACTTGTAGCTTTACTTTCCTGTAAAATATAAAAATAAAAATAAAAAGGTCCAAAATTCGAATTCCTTTTCTCCACCTTCAATTCGAAATAATGTCAAAAAATTCTTATGCCATCCCTATTGAATATATAAAAGAGTAAAAAAAACACGTTTGAGTTAATCAACTATACCAACCAGCCCAACGAAGCGAGATGCTAATGCTAAGTCATAATTTGCTAATTTCTCAACAGATTTCCATGAAGACATATCACACAAAATAAATAAAGTAAAAAAATATACAAATGTTTAAAATTTACTTGCTGGCGTATAATTTCATATTGTTGCTTCTTTTTTTTTTATCTTTGAAAAATACAAATTAATTCTCATAACATAACAAAATGTGATTGTGTTATTGGAACATTACAATTACTGTACGTTCTCAAAAATAGCCAACTTTTCAATATGTATGGTATTGAGGGGTATATTTAGTTTAACTGACATTAGGATTATGAGGTTATATTATATATTTAGTAGTTTGAACAAAAAAACTGTACTACATGCTTATGCGATTACCAAAACCTTCCACTAGAGAGCAGTGTTTCCCCATCTCTGTCATAAAGGAGAACTACTTAATACGCTTGTGGCCATTATTTATTTTAGCTATCTTTTATGGAATCAAAAGGAGAAAAAGGTGTGTCCTCGGGTGTGTTGTCAACTACAAAAACAAACGTCACAATCTCGCCAAAATAAACTGAATTATGCCCCACCAACTGAACATATGGGAATCCTCCAAATCATACATTCTTGATTCTGGCACAGCAGTGACGGCAAAATACAAGGAGGCCGCAGAAAATTTATGACAAGATAGTTAGTGTTTGTGTTTTTAGGACACTATTAATATTTTATATCCATCCTTCCATTCATTCTCAAAACCACTTCTTGTGTTCAGGGTTGCAAGAAATTGGCATCAATCCAAATCAGTGGGTACCACCTGGACTGGTTGCCAGCCCACTGACAGAGCACATATTCAATCAATCATTCCACCATTGTACTCTGCCTTTTACGTGAAACTAGCAGTATCCAAACTATGGCCTTTATGGCCATTAAGGGAGCAAAAAAGGGAGAAGTGAAAGAAGAATCAAATGTGTCAACCAGGCACAAACGTCACCCTTTTTTGTCTCGTTGAATCTGACCCGCCACCTCGAACACATCTTTGCGTAACCCTCGCTGCCACTAAGTTTCATAACGTTTCTTTTGAACGCGACGAGGTTGATACGGAAGGAAGTTCTGGACTAATCACATGACTGCAGAGGAGGAGGAGGAGGGGGGGGGGGGTCACAGATGTGCTGACATCCACTTTTCATTGGCCTTTGTCCAGTTTCCCCTTTTGAATAGAAAAGCCTTATAAGCACTATGCACTGAGGCCTCTGCCATTCCGACACTCACAGCTCAATAGTCACAAAGCTCAATAACACCACGGCGTACATTTCGTCCATGAACTCACTTTCAGTTAGAAACGAGAAAAAACACTTAGCTTAGCAATAGCTTAAATACACACAGCACACAAAAAAGCTAGCTAGTTAGCTTAGGGACTTGATTTGATTTCTCTAAACATTTAAATGAGCAAGAAGGTCTGTGTTTCAATTCCTTTTTACACAACTTTCTGTTTTCTAACAAGGAGTTGAATGGGAAAACTCTTGATATAAAAACCAGAAATAGGCGAATTTTGCGAATACCGACCCTGCTACGCTGTTAGCTTATTGTTGTGTATCAGTTCATTGCTATATGGTGTCAACTGTAGCATCAATGGGAATTGACTTCAGTGTTGCAGCACGACAAGTGAGGCCAATGTCCTGCGATAACGCCGTACTGTAAAAAAAACAAAAAAAACAAAAATAAACCTTGGAGGGAACACTGTTTATGGCAGCAGTGTTGCCTCCAAAGTTTTTTTTTTTTTTTTTTTTGTTTCATCCCTAAAACTCTGACAATCCCATTCAGTCCCCATCGAGAGGGTGCAGACGTGTGGCACTTTTAAATGTAAATGTCATCATGGCTGATGTGTTGATGTTTAACTTTCGGCAGTCTTTTGTTCTGATACCGCTCACCTGACTGATAACATCTGCTTTTTTTTTTCTTTTTTTTTTAATCTTTACTGTATGCAGATATATTCACAAGGGTGGGAAAGGAAACGCGTTTATCATCCATCATCCTTTGTTGCCGTCTTTAAAAAAAAAAAAAAAAAAAAGATTTTTTGATTAGCAGGCAATTAATTATTGCTGATTGGACCTATTCAGCTCTGTGATCAAAAGCATGGGCGGAAGAAGGGATAAATTAGCCAACACTTTTTTCATTCACAACTGTTGACATGTTATTTATTCATACATAATACGTGTATACAAAGTGTTTGTATTTATGTATGAACACTGTGACACGTCAACTTCACATATAATGTAAGCTTATCTTATCTTATTCATAGGCTTTTAAAAAAAAATCATTGTCTGTGCGGGGGGGGGGGGGGGGGTCAAAGTTCCAAAGACAAAGCTTGTCATTTGACTTTTACACAGCAACACAATAATTATTCATCCACCCATGAGTACATATTGCATTTGCGGAATATGAATTAAGCAGCAAAATCCACTTTATTTATTTTTTTGGTCCGTCTCAGGAGGCGGCCATTTTGTCACTTGCTGTCGATTAAAAATGACATTACAGTTTCTCAGGTTAACGACCAATCGTGGCTCAGCTTTAGAAAACAGTTGCGCCGCGATTGGTCGTTACCTGAGCAACTGTGATGTCATTTCCAGTCGACAAGTCATAAAATGGCTGCCCCCCTGAGATGGATAAACACGGGTGCATTTTGCTTCTTAATTCATATTCCACAGATGTGACACTAATTAGAATACATTGTTTAGACTCGTGGGGCTGGCATTGAATAATTTTGGGGGTGACGAACTCCGATGACGAAGAAAGAGAGATAGAGAGAAAAAAAAAGAGCATAGGTTATCCCCATTCTTATCATCGTCATGACGTGGTGGTCAGTGGAGTTAACATTCCAGCCGGCTTAGGCTCCCCCCTTGACTTAAAACTCGAGTTGCCATGTGGTCAGATTAAAAAAAAAAACTCTTACAGAGTGTGGGAGAGGCCAAGGTTGTCTTCCCCCGGCACTTTTAATCCACAATCTCCGAGTCCAAATTTCTTCACTCTAAATGCTTTTTCATTTATTTATTCATTTCTAAGCATTCATATCAGCACCCTTATGCGATATCTTCAGCAAAAAAACAAACAAACAGACAAACAGAAACTATTCTGATAAGTGTCACTTAAGTCATCGAGTGCATCATCATCTGCTAGACAAAGAAACTGTGCAAATGGATGCTCTCATAACCCGCAGATGAGAACATAAACGCCCTCCAGCTACCATATATGGAAACAAGTGCCTTGCCCAAGGGCACCTCAACAATACAGTCCTTAGAAAGAACGTCAAACATTGAGTGTGTGCTTTCAAACAGGACAAACGAGGAATGGGCTCAGCCAAAAGGGGAACAACAGCCACACAAGTCCCATCTGACTTTTTTTTATATCAAGGTTAGCGTAGAAATGACACACATCATTATCTTGAGTAAATGAGTTAATTATTCATTTGAAGCTTTGCGGAGTTGCCAGGCAACCAGCAGAGTCTCCAGGTTCATGGTTCTAAGCCGCAGGGACATTCCGAATCAATTGTGTCACATTGTGTCTGCCAGGATTTCATTCCTTGGCAATGCGGGTCAAGTTGTCACGTTTGAACCCCCCCCCCCCCCCCCCCCCCAAAAAAAGGCAATAAACACATTTTGTTAGCCAAGGTTTTATTTGGCTGCTTTAAGAAAGGTTTGCTTGAATCCCTTTGTGATACATTGCGGGTCCAACTGACCCATTTGATTAAAAAAAAAATCAAATCAAATCAAATCGTAGTCAGCTAGTTAAGAGGGGTTTAATTCAACCCTTGTTACAGTACGGGTCAAATCAACCCGTATAAAAAATAAATACAGTAAATTACAGTATTTTCTGTGCCTAATTTGATAATCTGTTCAGATTTCCTGTCACACTTCTATTAAATTGTCAAACTGACAAAAATCACAAGTTTTAAGGTTTTTTGCTATAACGTTGATGCTAATTTCCATTAGCCCGATTACTGCTATACAATACATGTTAGCATTTAGCTAGCAGGCTTTCGTTCGACGAAATTACATGATTTGGTTGAACATTTTGGTGTTTAAATGCTCTCTTTTTTTATGTTTACAGAAAACTTCAACAGTTGAAGTTTTCTGTGAACATAAAAAAAACTGAACTTCAACTGGTAGCGGCAAATAAAAAGCTTGAAGCATATACTGTAGCATTAAGCTAGCAGACTGGTTGGACGAAAATTACGCGTCACGATTTGGCTGAACATTTTGGTGTTTAAATGTGTTCTTTTATATCAAAAGTAAACTTCAACAGCTAGTACTGTGCTAATGGAAAAGTACAACGGCGCTAATGAATGAAAAGTGAGTTTTAATAAGTGTGTTTTACTACATGTAAATGTGTGTGGGGGTTTACTATGAACTTTAAAAAAAAAAGAAAAAAGCGGGGCGAGGCTGTTCACTCGGCTTTCAGCAACACCAAACAATAACTCATCTTTCTTTTTTTTTTTGCTGATGCTTGACTGTGAAGTCAAATCGGTTCAACGCAAACACGGACGGACGGCATGCTGACTGGCCTTTTCATGTTGCACACGTACACACTAGCCGGAAGGCAAGGTGCAAAGAACACCTGTTGTGAACAGAGAGCGCGTTGTATGCGCGGAAAAACATGAAACAAGTGCATCACAGCAGCAGGCAGGAATGTTGGGTAAAGCCCTGTGTGTGTGTGCATGTTGCCTTTGTAATGACCCCTCGATCCCCCAACACCCCCGCGCTGCCTCAATGTGGCCGCCCGTCGTATGGTCGGCAGCTGTAGCAGATGCTGACCTACAGTTGTAATCATGGCAGTTTTTGGCATGAACAATATGTGCGGCCCCCACGTAAGTCCTGGTCTTGATGCGCTTGGCCACTTCCTTCGTAGTAAAGTACTGCAATTTCCAAATGATTGTTTGTCATTCTTTTTTCGGTGTAATACAGAAATAAATGTTTAAAACAAACCCCAAAAGCTCATGTATGAAATTAAGTGACAAAGACCAAAACGATATTCTATATAATTATAGTTACGACAGTTTTAGTTAGCTTTAGTTTAAGATAGCTTGTATTTTTTTTTCCAATTTGTTTTAAAAGGGAAGTCAAGTCAAAAAAATTATTTACAATATGTTCTATGCGACCCATCTAGTCTAAACACAACATTCTGATTAATGTTTGTGGAATATGAATTAAGCAGCAAAAGTCACCTGTTGTTTTCATATACCTAAGGGAGTGGCCATTTTGACACTTTCTGCAAACTGATTTTTTTTTTTTTTTGAATCTGAGCCCTAAACAACTGTGATGACATAATTATATTAATGGGGTAGATGCCACGGACTTCCGGGCTTTACACATCAGCGTCGTTTCCGGCCACTGCAGGCCGCGTTCCAACACGCGCCCCCCCCAACCCCTGCGCGCCCCCAACCGCGCGCTCCCGCTCATAGGCGGGAGGGCGTCTCGGCTATCTGAAATGCTTCGGACACTGAGACAGACACTACACACTCGCAGCCTCGCACCCGTCGACGGGAACGCGCAACCGAGGGGCACAAAGGCGGAAGCGCAAGTACTGGGACGCGGCCCACACGTCGCAAACCGGAAACTGAAACATAGTTGATGCGTGAAAACCCGGAAGTATCGCCTCCTCCGTGGGCGCATAGAACATATTGTTTTAGTCTTTATTCTTTTAGTTTTCATTAAACATCAGTGACTCACAAATGTTTAAAATAATACATCGTCGTTTTTGCTTTGCTTTTTCTGGATTTGAATCTTGGCTCAGGCATCCCTGTGTGGAGTTAGCATCTCAGCTTCTGCTTGCTTACTCCAATTGTTTTTGTAATACGTGATGGGATTGATCTTGGCAAACATGTTTTTGTTTTCCTGAGGAGAGGAAAAAAAAAACCAGATGCCTGAAGATTTATTTTTTATTGTTTTAATTAACCAGGTAAAAATGTTTGAGAACTAATTCTGATTTGAGTTGTGCCAGCGTGGGATCCGCTTAAAAACAAGACTAACTGTCTTTGCACATCAAAGTTTAGCTGATGTGGCTCAAGTTGCCGAGGACAGAAATTTGGGGTATGAGCCTTGATTTAAATTGAATTGCCTTTAAATAGCACCGATCCAAGTTCAGATAATTCTCTATCAATTCTTATGCAATTCCTGTTGAGTATACAAAAGAGCAAGAGACACGTTTGAGTTCATCAACTGTACCAAACAGCCATATATTTATGTCTCATGATGACACAGTGGACAGCAACTGTAGATAACATATCAAAAAACATCAGCTGACATTTCATATCTAAAATAATAAAAAAAAAAAAACTTTTATTTTTCACATATAGCCACATAAATGTGCCGAGAGACACAGTGTCGAAGTGACTGCACGTTATAAAAATGAAGGAACACATCAAAATACATTTCCCAGCACATTTTGTTTACATTGCATACACATTGAATCAGGAGTGGAATTCTCAATTGCACCTTGACAAAGAGTAGAGTGATTTTTTTTTTTTTAAGACAATTTCAAGGCCACCACTATAAGGACTTCTTGGTTGCTCGGCCGTCCAAAAGCAGCGGACAGACAAACTGCATGACGAGTCCCTCGAACAGTGGTTTGTATGCTTGAGAAGTTCTGGCACCTTGGAGCTCTTGACCCGGAGCACCGGCGGAACGCCGCCAAATAACGACCGGCCGTCATCAGGAGCCCACTGGCGACATTGCGGGGCTCGTTTCTTAGCGACCGGATGCATTAAATCTTCAATGAATGCGGCCGCGTAGTTGCAGTTTACGTCGACTACACTCAGTGAGCGCAAGGCAGGCTAAGAGAGTTTATTTTTTTTTAAATTTTTATATCCAGCTTTGTATCCAAAACGGCCAAAAATCTAACTACCAGCATAGATGGTGGGCCAAAGAGAAAAGAGAAGCAGCATCTACAGAGTGAAATAGATTATTTCTAATAACTTAAATACTTAATTAAGCAATACAATACTCCATTTTTAGGGGTCGGGGGATTCAGAGAATGCACACGAAATAGTCCACAGGCTGAAGGGAGCGTGACGTGTGCTGTGGAGGACATTTTGAGGTCCTGAAGAGAAGCTTTGGCACAGCAACATCATGGCACAAGGGTCCGAAGACAGCCCACCCTGACATGCCACCAATGAAGAGAAAAATCTGTGTGTATCATTTGTTTCGTTTTTTTCACTTGGCATGCGAAAAAGTAACTCATTTTGTTGTTTTTGTAAATGTGACAGAAGAAATAGATTTTTCATATTTACACTTTTGGCTTAGAATTTGAAAAACAGCTCGCAGTGCAGTTTGATTTTAATATTTGATTGGTGACCAGGACATTTGGTAGCAATCATTAGTAAAAATAAAATAAAATAAAATGAAACAAGGTATAACTAATATGGATTTTTGATGAAACAATATACATATATTTAATGTAATATTTTTTTGGTCCATTAACACTTTATAAATACTGAATTTACAATACTTTGTCTATCAGTATTTAACTTTGCAAGGCAGAGAAACATTTGCAAAAATCTTTAAAAAATTCGCTTTTCAAATTCCCCCCCCCCCCCCAAAAAAAAAGGTTAAGATATATATATATTTTTGGGTGGCAACAATTTTAAAAGCGCTACTATCAACCGGTTACGGTAATCGATCGGGCCCAACTAAAAACCCGCTACAATCAGTCCAGACTGCGACCAGACGGACAAACACGTTGGAAGCGTTATTTTAATCAATGTGCATTTTGTCCAAAACTGAAGATGTGCTTTTGCAACAATTTGAACCAGTTTGTGAATTTCGTACAAATATTACAAGCATACTTTTTCTCTTCTCAGCATAAATTAAACAATAGTATGCTTATTTGGGTATGATTGATTTCATTGTTAAAAATATATACAATTAAATTGTCTCTAAAAGAAACTAGATTTACAATGTGGTCCATGATGAAAATTAATTTAAAACCCGTGCTCTAAACCAATGATCCCAACCAGAGTGCATGAGTTTTTTTTTTTTTTATATAAATTTTTGTTCAACAATAATGTAAAACTGCTTTACACAATACATAACTCTCCATGTAAACTATGGAACATTTGATGGATCGTGGTCTTGGTCGTGCCAAACCGTTTTAACTCATTCACTGCCATTGACGGCTATAAACGTCAATAATTCATTTAAACTTATTTCTATGAGTTTAACTTTTTTTTTAACCACTTTTGTTAACAAGAGTATGAAAACCTAGATTTTGTTTTATTGTACATTTATAACAGATATTAAACTTGTGATTAATCGCGAGTTAACTAGTGAAGTCATGCGATTAATTACAATGACAAATTTTTATCACCACTTGCCCCTAATTTTTAATAATCTTTTTAAAAAAAATTATGAATTCATGGCAGTGAATGAGTTAAGGATGCTTGTTACTAAATGTATGGGACAATAAATATTAAAATCAAACTCAATCTTATGGCCTGTTTGTCAATTTTTGATCCGAGCGAAAAATGAAAGTACGAAAAATTCGATTTAACAAACAAACAAACTAATCAGTCACTTTTTGGACAACGATACATGGTTTGCGGAGGCTTGTGACAAAAGACTTGAGGTTGAAAAACACAGGCGCCATTTTTCCGATATTACCCGACGGCGCCGAATCCGCCTTACCAGTTCTCTCACAGAGACGACTCCACCTCCGACGTGACGATCACCTGCGGCTGCACCAGAGGCTCGGCGGCCGGCTCCTGGCTTTCGCCGCTGGTGACTCTGAGGTCGCCGCCCGCCTTCTTCTCGCCGGCGGGGTTCTGCTTGTCGCTGGTGCCGCAGCACAGCTTGGGGGCGCACTGAGTCCGGCAGGAGAGCTCGCACAGGGAGTCCTGGGACTCGGAACTGAAGGTGACGAACTCGGGCTGGATGGTGGTGGCGTGGATGCCTTCGTTGTGGAAGAAGTCCTTGATGCGTTTGGCCACCTCCATGTAGGACGTGGGGTCGTGGCACTTGATGTGCGCCGTGGCGATGATGCGGCTGCCCGCCAGTTGCCACACGTGCAGCTCGTGGATGGCCAGGACGCCGTCCAGGCTCAGCAGGCGCTCGTTCAGCCGGTGGATGTTGATCTGCTTGGGGACCGTCTGCAGCAAGATGAGGGCCGACTCCTTCAGGAGCGGGTACGTGGTGTACAGCAGGATGCACACCATGATGAGGCAAAGCGTGGGGTCCAAGTACAGCACCCAGCAGGGGCCCGCCACGTTGGCGGCGGGACTGGTGGGGCCCTCCATGAGATCTAGTAGCGTGTGGTTGCCGTGGTAGTGGTCGCTGGCGTGGCTGTCGACGCACGGGTTGACGCACATCTCGTCTTTGTTGCAGGGCTGCCACACGAAGATGAAGATGAGCGCGTTGATCACCACGATGACCGAGCCCAGGGCGTCGCCCAGCACGTGCAGGAAGACGCCGCGCATGTTGAGCTGCGACGACGAGCCGTGCTCGTTCTCCATCTCTTCGTACTGAGCGCCGCCGTTGATCTGCACCTCGGCGCTCTCTTTCGGGCTCAAGTCTGCGGATGAAAGCAGAGTTCCAAGTTAGCTCATATAGAGATATATTAGGGCAGGGGTCAGCAACCTTTACTGTCAAAAGAGCCGTTTTAGGCCAAATAAGTCACAAAAAAAAATCTGTTTAGGGCCGCAAAATATTTGAACATTATGATGAACAAAACAGTGCGTCTAATCTACTGAGGGCCCAAGTTCTAATTAGAGGTGCGCCATAACAGAAAAATGTGCAGTTTTGCATTTTCTGAGATTCATTTTCTTCTACCTTTCCTCTTTTGTTTTTTCCCCTGCCTTTTTGCTATCAATTTTCTGAATGTATTGTTTTGGGGCAAATTTGTGAACATTTTATGGTCATTTTCAGGATTTCATCTTTTTTTTTGGACATTTTATAGTTGCATTTTTTATGTTTTCTTTTCTGCCTTTAAAAAAAAATCTATTTTCTGACTTCTTTGGACATTTCAATGACATTTTATGGTTACTTTTTGAACTTTTTTTCCCAGCTTTTTTTTTTTTAATTAAACTTTCATGGAATTTTATGGTAAATTTCTGCTTTTAGTCTTTTTCGTGTGTGGACATTTTTTGGTAATATTTAAAAACTTCTTCATCTACCTTTTGTGTCTCTTTTTCTAACATAAAACTGTAGACTGACATTTTTTTAATATTTAATTGTTCATATTTAAACTAAATCGTTAATTAATTTAAAAAATATTTTATTTAAAAAATAAAAATGTAGAAGTTATTTTATACTTCTTTTTTTAGATCTACAATCTATCTGCATCCATTTTTTAATTGGAGTCTGAATCAAATCAGGTTTGACAAGATGGCAGAAAGAAACCCGGGGCATTTTGCGGTCACATAGTGCAGGTTATGCGAAGACTTTTGTGTGGTTTACATTCTGGCAAAAAAAGAAACTCCGTTCAGTCTTCATTTGGGAGGGTGTGAGTTGGTTCGGAGTGTCCACATGTGCCCCAAAACTCACCGACAAGAGTTTGTTTGTGTGGGTTAGACTCTCTGGGGACACCCTCATTTAATCAAACTCCGGGTCAGGACCCAAAATGGGCAGACGGTCCATTTTTATTGGGTAGTTGACATTTTTTATGGTCATGAATAGTAAAATGCTGTCGGCACAAAAATTCTGGGCTAAGAACTTTTTGAAACATCTTTGTTGGGTTAAATCGATGTACTGTATTTTGTGTTTTTCAGCTTTCATGCTATATTTTTGGGCACCACAGAGGAATAACTTTTTTTGTTGTTGTCTTGAGCTAAATAAAAGCCCTGGCCGTTTAGAGCAGAATTTAAATACACTACTCGTTTCTTCATGATCAAAATCCAATCATTGATTAAGGTGGGTAAGAAACCGTTTGCCTCAATCTCTCACACAATGGCGGCTCGTTCATCAGCAGCTAATGGTGTGAGGTTCTGGCCGTTGACGCCGCCATTACGCTGATGTACGGTCCAGTAACTGCTACCAGGGACGTGGAGGAGGGGTGCAAGCAGTTTCCATTTATTGAAAATGTCAAGGCCAAACAGTGCGTGTGGGGGAGAAACCTGGGCCTCGGGAATGGATTTAACCCTTCAGGGCCCAAACGAATAAGAACGATACACGCCTCGAAACTAAAAGACATACAACTATCATGAGGCCGCTTGTTTCTGAATAGGATAATAGGAAATAGATTGGACTGTTATGCAATGTGGACTGCTGACTATGAAGATAGCGTTAGGGGCAGGGGGAGGGCGGGTGGGGGGCCAGTCAACTTGAACATAATGCTCAATCAAAGGCAAGGGTGGGGAACCTGCGGCTTGTGGGCCAATAAATATATCATATTTATACATTTTACTAATATTTTCCCCATTTACAAGAACTCGATTAACCATTTATACATTAATTTTACTTCACCAATTTCAGAGAAAACCTCTAGCTTTTCCTCGAGCCTTTAGTTTAGCTAAAAAAACAACTAAATATATATTTTTTTCTTTAAAAGTGAGAGTATATATCAGGGGCAAAATATGGCCAGAGATAGCCCTGCTCTGTTCTTCAAGCCGGACTTCTGAAAATATAGAAAAATCTCGAAGAATGATTAATTAAAATGAATTCATTTTATTTTTTTCAATGCATTTATCACATTAAATAATTGATTAATTGATTTTAATGGATGGAATGTTTGGGGCGGTAAATTGGTTATTTATTTGAATTATTATTATACTAAATATACATATAGAATTATACACATTTTACCCCGCATGACATGACACCATTAATTAATTAATTAATCAATAATAGTAAAATATTTCTATATAGCCAACAGTATTTTATTAAATAGAGTAGTTAATTCAAGTAAAATTAGCTTCAAGATTAAATGTAAAAATGACAAATATTTAATTAAATATTTTTTATTTTAACTTAAGATCGCCATACACAGAAATATATATATATATATATTAATATGTTTTGTTTTAATTTTTGACAGTCTCAAAGTGACCTGGCCCATCTGTCCATTTGCCAACGCCTACAGGCCGCTAGTGGAACTGCAGGCGACCAACCGAGCCTGTGAGAGTTTGGTCAGGTCTCTTTCTTAAAAAAAAAAAAGTTTTATTTATTTATATTGAGCACAAAAATCTTCAAACCCTCCGCCGATTCGCTTACCGATGGTTTGAGAGGCGTCCGTGGAGGTGCTGTGGTTCCCCACCAAAATGTTGGTTTCCCCAGGAGTCCCGTTGCCGGCCCGGTGAGACTTGGCGCCTTTGCCCTTCTTTCCCCCGTGCGAGTGTCCGTGTCCCCCGCCGGCGTGCCCGTGGAACAAGCACAACCCGAGCAGGTTGACCACCAGCCCCGCGAAGCCCACGCCGGCGAGCACCTGCGGCCGCTCGATCTCTCGGGCCTCGGTGAAGCGCTCGATAGCCTCCAGCACGATGGTGCAGCACAGCGCCGTGAGGAACACCGCGTTGACCAGCGCCCCCATCACCTCGGCCCGGATCCAGCCGAACGTGTTCTTGTCGGTCGATTGGGTCTTCTCGGCGAAGCGCACCGCCACCAGAGCCACGATCAGAGCGATGACGTCCGAAAGCATGTGAAAGGAGTCCGAGAGCATCGAGAGGGATGCGGTGATCCGGCTCACCACCACCTCCACGATGAAAAAGGCGAACGTCAGCAAGAGCATGCATAGCAGCCGCAGTCGATTAGGCGCACAAGCCATTTTGCTCTCGATATTATAGAAAGGGGGGAAAACTAGCTTGTCAAAGCTAGCTAGCAAGAATGAACTCCGAGCTAACAACTCGAGCTAACTGGCTGCCCGAGAGACAATACGAGCCCCCCGCACTACACACACTCTACAGTTGCCCCTTAATGGCAGCGGCACTTCGAATGGGATAACAATTCATCCGACAAATAGTGACTCTTCAACCACCATGATCCGACGTTCTCCCTAGCTCCAGTTTGCAGACGGGCTGAAACTTTGCACCCGAGCCGGTAAACTTTCCACACGGAACACAGAATGACTGGGGAAAGGACACGCCCTATGCGGGTTCCTATTGGACGAGAGGACAAAAGGTTCAAGCCGATTGGTTGGATGCCATTGTCAACGTAAAAGGGTGGGATATAGTAACCGGGCAACGGTGGTTGCTACGCACGCCACACGAGCGTAGTCTCGCGATGATTGACGTGCGCATTATCGTGTACAACTTACTCCTATCAAATAAAATAGAAATAACGACCGCTAGTATGACTTCAACAAGCCTAGCTACACTTACCGATAGACATAGCTTACAAAAGTATGTACGTATGTTACACCTTTGACGTAAACAACGTGAGCTCTTGACGACTGACACGCATGTGTTCGTCTTCTTATATTATGTAATATAATATGGTGACTCACTATATTACCAAAACTAATAATGGTTTGTAGACGTGTGCTTTGGTTAAGGGTGTCTTCCCCCCACACCTCCCGAATCATGTTTGTCATTTTACATTACATTACATCGACTATGGTGTAGAAATTACATTTAATTTGAGGGTAGTCCTAATTACTTATTCAATATTAATTGAAAGTCACTTAAAAATAAGAATTACGCTAATGGTTAAGAAGAATTGCTAAAAAAAAAATACGATAGTGGAAAACTGGCGACACTGTGTGGCAAATTTAGACACTTAAATCAATGGACAATTATGGTAAACGAGTGACCTCTTGTGGCACATTTAGGTATTTGAACAGGCGTATTCATATACTGTATTGGAATTAGTTTGATTTATTTTACTTTTTATAAATTTGTATTAGCTTGGTTATTGTATATTTTCTTTCTTTCTGTATTTCATTTTATATCTCTTAATTTTATATTGTTTAATGGTTGAAAAAATTAATGAGCCAGCCATTCTGCACGTCTGCTAAACAGTGGGGCTAATTTACATAACCACCCCAACACTGAGTTTCCCAACCGAGTGAAGTTGCAAAGTGAAAAAAAACACTTTGACGTGGCGGTCAAATCATGTCAAAGTCAAAAGGTAAGCAGAGCTGCAAGGCATTCCCGCCCGCTATAGTGATACAATTTCACAATGGCAAAAAAAAAGAAAGAAGCTGTTTTGAAAGTGTCAACTTTTGATCCTTTTGACAAAAGAATGCTTCTGATATGTTCATTAATGCCAATTATAACCTATTAGTTTGGTCACATGTTGTATTTTGAATCAATTTTTGAGACTTCTAATCATAACATCTGGCTTAATTACAATATATTGTACAAGCACACAACCATATAAATAACACACACACAAGCTTAAATTACACTCAGTAGTCACCGCACTTTGCTAACATTTACACTTGGACCCGCTACAGCTGTCAGACGCGGAAGCCGAGGATCTGACAGGCTTTCTCCACATCAGTCAGGATTTGAGCATGTCGACTGACGATGTCGTCCCGTCGCGTCATTGCCACAGAGTGATTCAACTGACGGTTTTCCTTGTTGCCGCCTGCAAAGTGGACCCTCTTCTTGCCCGGAGAGTACCGCTCCCACACACCTAGGGGAGCAAAATAGTATTTTTCATCAATTCCAGTTAAGTTACTTCTTCTTCTTTTTTTTTAACTCATTCACTGCCATTGACGGCTATAGACGTCAAAAATGTATTTTAACTATTAGTTTCACATTTTTTTCCACTTTTGTTAAAAGTATGAAAACCTATAAAAAAAAAAAAGACTACATTTAGAACAGATATAACATTTGTGATTAATTGTGAGTTAACTAGTGAAGTCATGTGATTAATTGCAATTTTTATTTTATTTTTAAGTGTTATTAATCACATGACTTCACTAGTTAACTCACGATTAATCACACATTTTATATCTGTTATAAATGTACAATAAAAAAAATTCTAGGTTTTCATACTCTTGTTAACAAAAGTGGGGAAAAAGTGAAACTAATAGAAATAGTTCAAATGAATTTTTGACGTCTATAGCCGTCAATGGCAGTGAATGTTTTTTCAAGTTCGGTAAAATCTTTATTGATATATAGCACTTACCCTATTAAAAAAAAAATAGTTAAATATACAGGAATAAAATCATACAGAAATTTCCAAGCTGGTGTGTGTCCAGAGGTCTTCATTGGCTGTGCATACCTGAGCTTTTATCAAAAAGGGGGGCCTGCTCCCTCTGATGCTCCACATGCAAATTCTTCAATAAACTCTCAGCTCTGGAACCAAACATAAATGGGTAGACCATAAATCCAACCATCCACACCTATGAATAATTTTATATCCAATGAATATAACATGCATTTTTTTTTTTATGTGGGAGGACATGCAAACTCCCCAATGTCACAGGTGTCAAACTCAAGGCCCGGGGGCCAGATCTGGCCTGCCACATTGTTTTATGTGGCCCGACATAGCAAACCGATCGAACATTATCTTCATTTTTTTTTTAAAACATTGAGATACTTTTAAAATAAAAGTAATATTTGAACATGCCCTTTTTTACTGGCATCTGATTCAAAAACTAACAATAAATCGATTTGTTGTGTCATACATTGACTTTGCTTCACACGCCGCCCTAACCCTAACTACGCTATGCCCCGCAACAAAACCGAATCAATACCTTGATAGTTTCTCAGCTGCGAGGTGTTCACGGACACACATCTCACGTTCTCGTCCTGTAAACAAAGGGCAAATTAACAACTCTGCATTTGTCCAAATATGAGAGTATGTGGTCCTCCCCTTCACATTTACTTGTAGCTCTTGTTGACTTGTCCCCATTATTTACTCTTTCCACTTTGAAAAATTGCAAACAATGGTTTGACGGCTGCCCCCGTCACCAACTCCCATGTGGACTCCCAAGTACAAGAGAAAACCAAACTCACGCTCCAGCATCTCCTCGCGCTCTTGGAGCGCCTTTTCCCGCTCTTTCAGGGCCCGCTCTCGGAGTCTGAGCTCTGCGGCAGAAGGTGTCGATCCTGTGGGCTTTTCAGAAGCGCCGTCAGAGTCTGCGGACCGCCTCCGAAGCTGCCGCGCCTTCCTCTGCTCTTCGCTGACTGCTTGGGTTAGAAGGCTGCTTTGGAGGATGGATTCTACAGAAGGCCTCAGATAGTCCTGGCGGCGGCGGCAACAACAGACAGCATGAATCACAATTGGAAAATTCCTTAATATGGGATGTTACGTTTATGTCATTTCGAACCTTCAAGTTGAGCATTTTCTTGAGCAGGGTGTTTAATTCCTCGGAGTATCGATACGGGATTCGGTTGAATTTGCCCTCTCGGATCTTAACGGCTAACTCTTTTTGGTTGTAGGCGGTAAAGGGGGGCCTGGAAAGACATTTTTTTTTTTTATTTAGCTTTATAGTAAACAAAGCAAGCGGTGAGGAAACGCTCTCAAGCAAACTTACGATAGGGCACACAGTTCATACAGCAAACAACCCAGTGACCAGATATCCGACTTTTCATTGTATGACATCTGGTTGATTTGCTCCTGAAAGGCAAACGTTGCGTCAATCATAACCTTTTTCGAAACTGGCACTATTCAGAATTTAGGAGAACTCACAGGCGACATATAGTAAGGCGTTCCGACAAACGTCTTGGCGAAGCTGGTTTCGTGGTTGAGGATCCGGGCGAGGCCGAAGTCACCCAGCTTCACGTTCTGCTTGACGTCCAGGAAGATGTTGGCTGGTTTCAAGTCCCGGTGAAGGACGGTGGGCCTGCCGTCACTCCGCCTGTGGCACTCCTTCAGCGCCAACATGAGTTGCGCCGTGACACGCAGGACGAACTTTTCGTCTAAATAGCGTCTGCGGAAACAAGAGAAAATATATTTCATTATTATTATTTTTTTAAATGAGTATCGTTGAGTGCCATATTACCGAGGGCCACAAATTCACCTTTCCCTGATGCATCGTCGGGCAATGAGGCTCGCCAGGTCACCACCCTCGCAGTACTCCATGACAATGTACAGAGTAGTGTTGGTGCGGTCGATGATGCGGTCGTAGTATCTCACTATGTTGGGATGCTTCAGCTCCCTCAGGAGGTTCACCTCCGACACCAGCATCTGCTTCTCGCTCTCGGCCATTGTGCCATAATCCAGCTCCTTCCACACCAGAACCTTGGTTGAGTAAGGGGGGGGGGGGGGGCAATACAGGCATGACAAGTACAAGAAGCAAGGCTGAGGTTGTCTGGAAGTCTGATGAAGAAAAACTCAAGGACGTGGAGATCAAAGTACAAGGGACTCAAATTTGAGGGAAATCGTACACCGTTAACAAGAGCCTTTGGAGAAGACGCATACAAAAAGTACAACCCCGAATTAGATATTTATTTAAAACATATTTAGTGCAATTATGACATTTCAATGTTACAAATGGCACACGAGGGACTAGTTTGCGCATTGGCGCAAGAATTCGACGACGTCACACGCTCAGCGTGTTTTTTCGAATGAAGTGACTTCCTGGAACACGTGCTCCAATCATAACAGACATGAAGCCTTATTTTTTCATAGTTTTAATTAAAAATAAAATAAAATACAATGATTACTCACTTTTCCGTCAGATTTCCGTTTTATTTTCTGACATCTTCCGTAAGAACCGGACCCAATGGTGTGCAGCACCTCGTAGTCTTCAATGCGGGACGGCATCTTGTTTTCGTCACACAAGCGAACGACGCAAAAGTTCTGTTAAAATGTTAGATTACATTACATTAACTTTTCAAAGTGCGTCGCTTTGGCTGTTTGTTGAACAGATGTCAAAAGATCAGCAAGTGTCCGTGTGCTTGCCGTTGTTGGGGAAACAGAAAGCGACTCCGCAATTTTTAAATTAGTTTAGCAAACGAATCTCGATTGTGATTGGTTTACTCACCAGGAAAAAGATGTCATGATTGGTTAGAGACAGGGTGGGCGTGGCAACGTTGCCAGGGATACGGCTGTGCCCAAGAACCGCGAGATTAAAGCGGTAAACGCACCAGCCCTCCACTAGAGTACGCCAAATAGTCGCATAATGCGCAGTACTGTATTTATCTTGTGCAAAAACAGTTGACATTTCATAAACACAGTAGCTCTCTGAATAAATTTTCAAGCAAAGGTAAGAACAAAACCAAAAATAATATGTTTTGTTTAAAATGTCTGTTGGCCTAAAAAGATAATTGGACACTTGTTAATTTTTTTGATTGTTTTTCATTTTTAATAAAACAATTTATTTGTATCTATTCTTGTAATCTTAAAACAAATATTTAAACATACAGTACAGATATATATTTTTTATTTATAAAATATATTTAAATATGTATGAGGCAATTTATTTACAATTGCCATTTTGATATTTAGCTGCTGTAATTCTTTAGGCGTATGAATAACATTGTAAACAAAATAATCGCCAAGCCATTTTTCCCCTACCACAAATTGACTTTTTTTTTTTTTCACTAGCGGTACATTGGTCAGTTTCCATTGCCGCTTCACTTACACTTGCTCAAATGATTCATTTATTTGCTCTCCTGGGGAGTCGCGACAACCCAAAACTGACACCGCTCACACCGTGGGGAGGGAGAGCATCCAGGGACCGATCTGTCAGTCTGGCTCCGCGAAGGTCACTCCTGCAGAGAGCCTGAGGACTGTGGGATGTCATAGTATAGTTGTAGCTGTGTCAATACAGGCTTGCTGGGTCAAGAGGAAAACAGGCATCTTAAAAAAATAATAACAACAACAGACATCTTACTGAGGGAGAACAGGAGTTTAAAGGGAGGAGGCTGCAACATTCAGCCGGGTCTTCTTCTTCACTGCAGTATTTTGACATAGTAGACAGATAGATGGATACTTTATTAGTCCTGTGAGGGGTAAAAGGATGTTTTATTTCTTGCTGCCACATGGAACGTTCTCATTGCTGGAGGACCCACCAAACCGTGATATTGAGCGCCCTGGGGCCCATACCTGTGAAATGGTTCATTGCAAGTGGCACTGCACAACACAGACGGGACACTTTCCTCTGGTGAAGAGCTTGTCGGTAACATGTCTCATTTACCTGGTTAAAAAGAGCATTGAGGACAAGCAGAACACGGCCTTTTTACGATCTTTGATGTTTTATTCCAGCACAGGTTTTTTTGTGTTGTAAAATGGCTGTGTAACTAGGAATTTTAAAGGAGAAGTACAAAATGGGAAATTACAGACAGTTCTAGTATCATTTGTTTTAATCCCTATTGTGTTTATTTCCTAAAACCACATCTAGGAAAAACATCACTTTCCCTGCCTTCTTTGGAAACACAGATGAGAAAAAAATATATATAAGGGCCAGTGAATGACACAGATTTTAAAACATTTTACCAGCTAAATTAGGTAGCGCTTTTTTTGTATTTCACACAGTTTTTTTTGCCAACAATGACAAAGAATGAGGGCCAGCAATTTTTTTTGCTAACAATAAATGCAGCACCTCTAGAATTCTCAAAAAGAACAACAACAATTGAAATCAGAACTAAAAGAACTTTTTATGCCATAATGTGGCCTCCGCCCTTGCTGAATTCATTTCAGATCAAACCTTTAGAACTATTCATCCTAACAAATCATTATTATTTTTTTCCCCCTTAAGAAAACAGTATCACTGGGGAATGTAGTGTTAGACAGGTTTCCCCCAAAATAATGTCTGCGTCCATTTTTATTTGGATTGCCGATTGTCAGAGTAACATGTAAGCTTGAAGAAAAATAGAAAGTCCTATGGTTTTATGTTATGACAATTCATGATATTTTTAAAGTCGATTTTGGTACCAAAGGAACGACATTTAAGTTTTGAGAAGACAACATTTTGGGAAACCCTGTCCAAAGGTAAATCGGCAAATGCTTAGGACAAAAAGAAGATTTACATACATTGGGTCTTCCCGACCCAAAAATGTTTGGGATGACACAAGGCTGCCAACAACTGCTTGGGAAAATAAAATGAAAACCACAACAGTGTACCAATGAGAAGTAAACACAAAATTATGTTTGTTCTAAAAAAAAGAAAAAGAAATAAAAATAAAATCTGAATTATTCACAGACTGGTGACTTTCTTTTTGAGGTTTGTTATGTACAGAGGATTTGGTGTCTTGAAAATGAAATCATATTCCATGAATTGTTTCCACTTTCTGACGTCACACAGTAACAACACATAAAGCACATTAGTCAAGGGGGAGGGAAAAGTTCAATAAAAAAAGAGGGCATGGGGGGCACCCACATTTTCTTCCTACTGTATCAATGCCTACACTTCTTAAAGCCAAAGTGAACGGTCGTCTTTTTTTTTTTTTGATGCTGTGGAAAGCATTCAACACAAACATTATGTTCCCTTGTGTTTGTTGACAACACTGAGCGTATGGCTTAAATAATTATAAAACTACGCAGTTTGATGAAAAGGTTGGGTGAGGGGGGGGGGGGGGGAAGTCTCACCTTCTCAGTCCATCTTGTTGAGATGATGCACACGAGTCCACACGAGTTCCTTTTCAAGTGATCTGCACGTTTCCACTCAAGTTCGACGGCGTTTCACTTGGAGCGGGGGTTCGCCAGTGTAAACAGCCCGGACGACAACGAAAAGATAAATGTGCTGGCTGTCGTGGAGATGCGGGGGGCTAACAAGGAAAAGGGAAAAAAAACAAAAACAAAAAAAACATAGGCAGCTACCACTCAGGAAAAAAAATCCTGGGACAGGGAGCAGTTTGGATCTTTAGTGCAATGTGGGCCAAGGGGAGGAGGAGGAGCAGAGCGTCCACACGGCTGCTTCGAGACGTCCACTTGGCGTCGTAAAAAGGGCAGGCTAAAGGGCGGACTTGATGTTTCTACTCTCACAGTATTCACACGTCCATACGCACTCCATGGAACTAAACCGGTCCTTTTTGTCCTGAGCCTCTTGAATGCATGACTGTGTGAGGGCCTATGTGTAAACATCAACATGAGAGCCATGACGTGAGAGATCATGTGTAGTGTCTACACGTCCTATACATATTTTTGTTTTTGTTTTTCTTTTGAACCACCCCATGTGTAGCCTCGCCACGCTAATTGCTAATGTACAGTCATCGCATGACACTGGCGGATCCCGAGGGGCTTCTTCCTGCTCGCCTCGTCGGCGGACTCAAAACATACCGCAGTAGAGGTGCCGCAAGAGACTGTACCACATGTAGCCGGAAACAAAAGCAAACGACTGGACGGCGCACAGCCACACGGGGTCAAGGGTCATTTGCCGAGCGACCGCTTCCTTTTGGCCCTCGGGAGGCGGGAACGCTCCTGTTGAGAAGGACAGAAGGAATGGCAGTAGTGAAGTGATGCAATCTTGGTGGGAATTACGACGGAACGTTAGCATTGCTAATTGAGTTAACGCTAGATACGCAACAAAGGATTACATCTGGGTGGTTATTTTCTTTGGCTATTTTGCCGTTTTTGCCGCATTGTCTTTGGATTCATGGAAAAGTGCTAGCATTGCCTGCATTTTGCTTTCTTTAGCCAAGATCTGGTGGTCTATTGTTAATCTTTTGGCAACACGGAATTTTGCTTCAGATCTTATTAGGCTCCTTTGGAAGAACCCCACCCCAAAAAATAAATGACTGAAATTGCATCTTCTGTTTGTAAAACTCACTGCAATTATAGCAAAAATGTCCTTTGTTTTCAACTTTGTCAATATCATACATGAGCTTTCAGAGTTCATTTTACATACAGAGGAAGGAAGAACTGTAGTTTACTTTATTACACAATACTTAGTCGAGTGCAAGGTAAAAAAAAAAAAAGTCACTAATACGGCATATGTTTAAAATAATAATAATAATAAAAACTAAAACCTGTTTCAAAAACGCATTACATTTAAAAACAAAAGTCAAAATGTAATAAAAACCTGGGCTGGTCGATTAACGTTATATTGGTAATAATTAAAAATAACGATTAGGACGATCTTTTTTTTGGGGGGGGGGGGGGGGGGTACAAAACAAGAAAATGTCCAAATGTAAAAAAATATTAAGACAAATAAAATTCTTTAAAACACTACAATTCTGCAAGTTCTTTTTGGATGAAACAAAATGTATTAAATGTGTTATTTTAAAATAAAATAAGGTGCAAATGTATACATTCAAACAACTCAAAATTAGTATTCATATTTTATTTACGATTATGCTGAGTTTGTAATTGTGGAGCATAATAATTGAAATTGTAATTTAATTTCGATGAATTACGCAGCCCTAATAAAAACGATTTTTAAAAACAAACCTGTGTCGTAGAAGTGGGCCAGCAAGTCCTCTTTCTCCACAAACCTCTGATACAGCCAGTCGGTCAGAGCCTGCTCCCCTACAGGAACCTCTTTAATTGGGTACATCCTGATAGAAGACACACAAAAGAGATGTGTGTGTGAACAGATCGGGCGCAGAACTTGCGTGTCAGCAACAGCCAGACGTCTATTTAAAACGACAAACTATTCAAAGCTGTCTGTTTAGGAGAGTCATTCGCAGAGTGTTGCGGGGCGGATGGAAGTGACGCTACTTGCATGAGAGTGTTGTCGAGTGTGTTTTTGGATGCATAGTAAACCATGAGTCGAGCCACAAGGGGGCCTCAGTGGGCTGTGCTGACACAGCCCCTGGTCACCTTCAAATAGAGGTTAAGTCTCCTCCCTCGGAGGAGCGTTTCCTCTGCACTCAGCGTTACTTTAATATTCCTGACCATTTAACGTCCACTGTAAAAGGACATCTGTGTAGAGGATCTGGAGGAGGGAGGCAATGGGCGATGCAGTATTGATCCTCTTTAATAAGTATCGATTGGTTAAGCCATTTATACCGGGGGAACATTTTTTTCTATACTTCAGGGAAAAAAAAAGAAAAAGATGAGTGCGTATCTTAATCTCTGCTGTGATAAGATTACATTTACAGCATGACTGTTGACTTGAGATATAGTTATAAAGATACATTTGTTAGTGATAAATAATTGTAGATAAATTCAGTGAAATTTCCTGCAGGGTCAGACAAACGATTGAGAAAAAACCAAACCCTAAAGCCAAAAAAAGACAAAATCTCAGGTCAAGATGATCGGTCGAGAAATAACCAGTTGATGAATCAATAATAATTATTCAACAAAAAACTGATAATAGTAAAATCTTTCGGTGGCTGTAGCTGCTCTTACAAAAGACCAGTGGACCGGATGGACAGGAAATAAAACGAATCCGTGAGCTGATGCTAATGAGCATTTCAGGGAAAGGTTTCTCAGAGGACAATAATCGGATTTTGGTAGCTTCACCATTTCAGATGGTAGTTTACGGGCGATGGGCACAAACGCTAACATGTATGATAAAGAATGATTGAAAATATGAAGATAAAGAATATATGCCTGTGTATTGTATTGTCTGTCTACTCTACGTGCACTGTCGCACCATTTGTATTGAAATATCCACAGTTTAACGAATTATAAATATGGCAACATTGATGCTAGGTTTGTTAGTCCATCGAAGACGCTTTGCATTGTGTGCGAGCATGAAGCTAGCGGACATTTGTAAATAACGTGGCTTGATTAAGTACATGTTTAATGTATGAATCTGTTCTATGGGAATGGTCATAACAATAATAAAGCAAGCACTTGGCATCTATTTTGAAAATTGGTTCACTATTTGCTGCATTCAAGTCATTCGCTGCCATTGACGGCTATAGACGTAAAAAATTAATTTGAACTATTTCTATTTTAAAAAAATCCACTTTTGTTAATAGTATGAAAACCTAGAAAAATATTTTTATTGTACATTTAGAACAGATATAAAATTAATCGTGAGTTAACTACTGAAGTCATGCGATTAATCACAATTAACTCATTCACTGCCATTGACGTCAAAAATTAATTTGAACTATTTCTATTAGTTTAACATTTTTTCCCCTTTTATTAAGAAGAGTATGAAAACCTAGGAAAAAAAATATTGTACGTTTAGAAACGGATAAAACATTTATGAATAATTGTGAGTTAACAATTGAAGATTAATAACAATTAAAAAAAGAAAAGATTATAAAAAATTCGGAGCGTCGGGATAATTTTTTAAAATCGTAATTAATTGCATGACTTCACAAGTTAACTCACGATTAATCACAAATTTTATATCTGTTCTAAATGTACAATAAAAAAATTCTAGGTTTTTATACTCTTGTTAACAAAAGTGAAAAAAAAAAAAGTTTAACTAATAAAAATAGTTCAAATGAATATTTGACGTCTATAATCGTCTATGGCAGTGAATGAGTTAAAAGTTCCCATTTAGAGCTCCAAACACAAATTTTTGCCCACATTTCAAAACGGGAAAAAAAGTGTGTCCGGCGTATCTCCCCCCCATCGCAAAAAAGGCGGATCACTGATTGGTCAAGGTCATCACAGTTTTCATCATTTACGTTAGAGTCACATTTGACTGAAGACCTGGAACCGATTGTGTTTGACCTTGAAGGTTTGACTATTTAATCCAATTCCGATGGCTATTGGCAGAGGTGGTTTTACAGATGTTGGGAATTTATCATTTGTGGTGAACGGAAACACACACTTTTGCTTCTTCACATTTCTTATTCTCAAGATATTGCTTCCCTTCCCAATTGGACGAGGAAGCTAATTAAATTTGGACCGTGTCAGGCAAAGGCTGCCCACTTTTACAGGAAAGAGGCCATTATTATTTAGGGACCCTGTTCAGTCTTCAGTCTCTCTCGTGGGAAACTAGAGAGAGAGAGGCGGGGGGGGGGGGGGGGGGGGGGTTCCTGTTATAGTTGATTGAGGGTACAATGTCATAAAAGCCGAACATAGAGATTAACAAATGGACGGTGGGGACCAAGAAGTAAGTTGGGTGTCCTGCTCTCTCTCTCTCTCCATTGTTCTAGTTAAGATAAGGGGGTCCTTATCTTAATGTGTGCCGATGAGGCCCCAAAATCCCATAGAGAAGTCCGTAGGTTATTTTTTTTTTCCCAATACTTCTGTGGACAATGATCAGTCTTACTACTTTGTTTGTGGTAAAACTATTCAGTATGTGTCTCTGATTTCTAAATCCCAAATGACATGGCTCTTAAAGACTCGTAACTAGCCCAGCCATCATCGGGAAGACGTTGAGGAACAGTAGTAGGGTTGTGCTTGATAATTGCCCCATTAACTCTTCAATTTGCTTCCTCTCTAGCTTAAAGGCTGTTTATGTTCCAGGAAACGCTTTGGTCAGAAACAATGGACACGGCAGATGTAAAAAGGGCTCGGCCGGAGGAAACAGCTGAGCGAACAACGAACGTGCTGACATTTAACACCTTTCAATCGCCGTAAGGTACGAATTGACGCGGCGCAAGTTAAGCGACGACACAGTTATTCCTTCACTGCGTGTTTGCTTATGGAGCAAGAGTCACTGTGACCAAATTTGCGTGGAGATGAAGTTAATGACTGTCTAGGCTGGGTGCCTCTTATCAGTGCAGAGGTCATGAGTAGAGAACTATAAAGTCATTGTCACAGGTGGTCATGAACTTTAAGCTACATTCTACGGACAAGGTTCGAGATGTCAATCCGAAGCTGCTGGATGCTAGAATAAAAGGTCATGGTTGAAATGTATATATTTATAGGATAGACACTCAGAACTCTATAAACTATTTATGACTTGAGTTAGGGTTAATCTGAATGTGCTTCACATGAACGACTATAAATATAAAAATTAAATCAGAGAAAAAGGTAAAAAATAAATAAATAAATTAAATTAAAATAAATTTAGGTTTGCATGGGGTGGATTTTTCTGCTTACCGAGAAAAGGAAAAAGTGAATTTTGGCTCTGGATTGGATACCGCGTTGTTTGACCGGATATTACACACGTACGTATTGTACAAAAAATGGTTGCGGACGATAAAGTAAGGAATGTTTTGGGGGGGAAATATTTGTGGAATAAAAAAAAAAAAACATTAATTGTTTGTTGACAATCAGCCAAGTGTCTTGTTACAGAGACATGCTCTCTTATGACAATTGTGCAGTAGTCTCTCCTCTAGAGATGCAACAATTAATCTGTTACCAAATCAATCAATAATTCTATTTTATTCTAATATAATCAATAAATCGTTTAGATATCTTTTTCAAATTTAAAACTGTCCCAAATGTTCAGAATTTCAGTTCCTCAACAGTAAATATTCTCAAATTTCTGTAGCCCTCTTATCTTTCGTTTGAACCAAAATAAAACTTTCACTTTGAAAAACAACGATCAACATTTTTTGCCTATTTTCCTCACATTACAGACAAAATCAGTAAATATTGTCTTGGTTTTGGGGGGAAAATATAAAATAAAAACGGATACTAATGTTTGCTTTTCACTAAATTTGCTTTAAAAATTCAAAACATTTGGATGCAAACCCCATCACTGACTACAAAGATTTTAATGAATAATATCAGTACTTTTCCAGAGACATGCTCGGAAGAGATGAATGGAAGGGATGCTTCTTGTGCTTGGAAAAAAACAACAACAAAACATAAACCACCAAAGACCTCATTATTAAACTCAAAGTGTGACGTATTGATTGTGGAAGCCCTAAATCATAGGTGTCAAACTCCGGTCCTGGAGGGCCGCGATCCTGCAGGTTTTGGGAGGTTTCCCCTCTTCCAACACAAGCCGATTCCAATCAGCAGGATCGTTATACATCAGGCTTAATCAGAGCCGATCATATATCAGCTGTGTTGGAGAACGGAAACATCCAAAAACCTGCAGGACTACGGGGCACTCCAGGACCGGGAGTTTCCCACCTATGCCCTAAAGCCAAGACAACCAAAGTAGGAAACTTGGTGCGTTCCACATGCAGGCCTCACAGACAGCACAGCCGAAGAAAAATCTTCTAAAGACAGCTTGAGAAAGCAGTACGAGCGCAAGCTCAACAATTCGGCGTGCGACGACGATCTTGCCAGGTGAGCAGCTGTAAAGCACCCCCTGTAATGACCTGGCGAGACACCAACCCCATAAATCATGTCACCTTGCTGATTTTTTCCCCCTCCACGAGCAGCTTTCAGAAAAGCAGACAGTAGCATTAAGCAAGGAAGAAGAAGCCATCACAAAAAAAAAAAAAAAAAAAAAAAAAAAAAAGCTACATCTTCAACACCTACAACTGCCCTTTCTCTTGCCTCTGCACACCCACCTAACTCTCCCATGTGACACTCAGTAGAGGTTTAAAATCTGTGAAACTGAGATTATACGATGAGAGGGCACGAGACAAAGGTTGGGTGGACCACGGGTAGCGGAGAACAGGAAAAGGGAGGACGGGGGATTAAAAAAAAAAGAAAAAGTGCAGAGCACAGATTCATTTAGAATGTTACACAATGCTCAGCTGCTTGTTTAGAGACTCGGGCCCCAGTAATCTGATAGCAGACGCGCAAAAAAAAAACAGGCGGGAGCAGGTGGAGTCAAGACCCTCGAACGATTACGCCGACGACACAATATGAAATGATGCTTCATTGACAGTATATCAATAATCCTGTCATGCCTACGAGGAAAACTGATATCAAGTGTTTCATTAGACAAAAGACACCTGGAGAAGTGTTGATGTATGTAATAATGCAAACGACAAAAAATGGAGGGATGGCAAGGAAGAAATAATGTTCCACCCACTTCTAACATGACTGAGATGTTTATGATAGAAACAAACCGTTTTAATCCTACTCTAAATGTGTTTAAACCCACATGCTGGGATGAATAAAAAAATATATAAATAAGGAGCCCCCACAGCAAGTGGGTGATTTACTTGGCAGGGCAACCACTCAGAACAGACAGTGACTGAAGGTCTTTTCCTGGTGCTTTTTTGGATAACACCAACTTTTAGCTCAAGTCAAAACGGAAATATGAAACATGGTTCTCAGCAGAGTATAATATTCCTCTTTTTGCTTTCAATTGAATGTTTGTCTTGTCATCAAAAAAAGCATACTTGGTGTTATATTTCAGATATGACGAAGGCTTTGCAGAAAAACAGACTAATATTTACAACAATTCAGCCAGTGGTCAGACCTAATTCACTCATGCAGCAAATATTTACTTAAAAGTTTTTTGGGGTATTTCCAATGTGGCTGAAATTGCCAAGTGAACGCTACTGCTCGGAAATGTGGCCTTCCAAAGTGCACCATTCTTCTTTTTTTTTTAATACATTTTTATTTTGTATGTGGCTGTGCATGTGCATGTGCGTGCGTGCGTGTGAGTGTGTATGCATTAGTTCACCTAAAACCTATTAAAAAAATCCCATACCGTTCACCTAAACCGAACACTTCAGAATCCAGCCAGAGTCGTGAGGCCGTCAGGAGACCCGAGGAAGGACCAAAGAAAGGAAAGGAAAGTGAAATCCAGCACCGACCAGACACCACCCACCGGGCCACCAACCAGAGTCCTTTCACCAAGCCACGGCAGCGCCAAGGGACAACCCCCGAGCCCCGGCCGGAGAGCAAACCCAGGAGCAGGAGCGCACCCCCCCCCACCCCTACACGGCCCGCGCCCCCAACCCAACGCAGCAGGACGGGGCACTGCAGGCCCGCCAGGCACCCCAAAGTGCACCATTCTACTCACTCCCCCGGTGTTCAGTTGATCAGCCGGCGCATTAATCCTCTCGTCTCTGCACCTGGACCAGCATGGGTCGAAATAGTTTATGATCGGTGATGTGGCTGGAACGGCGTGTGCAAATTAAAACAGCTGTGCCGCTAGCTTGCTCGCGTGCCTGTCTGCGGAGCCGCTGACCAATGCGATGGACGGTGTTTATTTAGAGCAGTGGTTCTTCATCTCATCTTGAATGGAGTCTTGCAATAAAGCTAATCCAGATGCACCTTTTATAGTTAAGTGAATGTATAACTATAGAAGGAGACCTTGAGGACAGCGAGAGGACATTTTTGCTGCCAAGAGCAGCGATATTATTAACAACAGCACGAAACATCTGGTGGTTGCTAATGAGTCCGCAGCAGAGCGCCATTTGTATCTTTTTAACACCGAAAGAGCAACTAAAAAGATTTCTATAAAAATAAGAAGAACTTTGTAAAAAAAAAAAAAAAAAGTGCTACAGCTGGCTTCAAATTCAAAGTATCCTCTCGACTCTTTTTCCACTCAAACACAGAGGATTGGGGGGGGGGGGGTATCAAGGTGACAGAACGGAGGACAGTGGTGCATTAAGTCCTCTAATAACTCCTTCAGCTCTGGTGGATTCTGCTGACTCACTAAGTATGAAAGGAAGTTGGTGTGGGGACTTCCTTGTGCAATCTCAAGCTTTCAGTGGGTGGACTCTTAAGTTCTCCCTCGACAAAAGTAAACAGTTTAAGAGAGTGACAACATTAGCCTGAAAGTCTATGTAGCAAATGAAAACGCGCCTGCCTGTGCAACTTTGACCACCTGATTTTTTATTGAACCCTTACCTGTAGTGAACATGGGTGACTGTTGCAGACCTGTATCCAAAAATCCATGTCTGGATGTCCATGGGCCGTGCTTTGGGATAACCTATGGTCACGTCTATCACCCACTGCAGGCCTTTGCGCTTTTTACCTGCAACAGAACAAACACAAACACCATAATGATGATGATGATTTTAAATAGCTCATTTGAAAAATCTGGACAGCGGTACTAGTAAATTTGCATATCAACGGTGAATGTGAAAAAAAAAGACACTATTACATGTATAATGCAGATATGATGATGTATGTGTGAACTAAATGGTGGTTAGTGTTCCCATGCACTTTCCTAACTGCTTATTCCTCACCAGGGTGCTGGAGCCTATCCCAGCTGGCTCCGGGGCAGTAGGCAAGGTTACACCCTGAACTGGTTGCCAGCCAATCCAGTTAGTGGTTAGTGTTTGTTTACCTTAAATGGTAATCGCTAGCGCACTAATGCTAATTGCTAACTGTTTAGCATAGATTCATTGTGTTGCTTTTTTAATTATGCTTATGTACAAAAGATAATAATTCGTAGTTATATCCACTCAATTCAACCTTAGTGTATTAACAAAACAAACAAATAAATAAATAATAATAAATGAAGTATTATTGGCTGAGATGAATATTCATGAATTCAGTGAACACTTTTCAATCAACATACTGTATTATAAATCATTTCCCTAATCTGCATAGCATAATTGTTCAAATGCATTAATCCAGTGTTGTAATCTCTCGCCTGTTATACTCTCGTGACTGTAAAGAAACCAAACATGTCAAAGTGTTCAACTGACAACAACAAAAAACAAAAAAAAACATCCAGAAAACTATTACTTTTACGTATATTTGAATTATTTGTAAAAACATCTAGCTACTAGTCAATGTGTTTTCTAAAAAGCAGCGTGGGTGAATCCTTTTACTTTTCCGGCCAGAGGTGTCAGGGTTCCCCTCTGCTGTCACAGACCTAACAAAGCAATTCCAAACATGTCACAGAGCTGTCTTGGCAACTGACGCACAAGAATGAAACCAGAACAGCACTTATGTGAGGTAGGTTAGCTGCTGTTTTTAAAAAAAAAATTACCAGCTGCCATCTAACTTGAAAATGTGTCTATTATCATTGGTGTTTAATTTAATTTAATTTTTTTAAATAATCGTTCTATCCCAAAAATGATATGTCAAGCAATAAGGCTGTAGTGGATGGTCTCATAAGAGAAGGGACACAGCTTTACGCTACAATATGTACAGGGCGTGATATGCAATATGAATATTTGAACAAGTTTATTTGTATAGCACCAGCCATGCGCAAGGTAAAAATCCATAGTGAGTTAGAGCCAAAGAAATAATCGTAATGTAGCAAACATGTGCAAAGTAAATGAAACTAAATAGGCTTAATTTTGAAAAAATAAAAACTTCATCAAAATGACAACAAATTTGATCAATATGCATTTACACAGTTTTTTTGTTGTGTTTTTTTAGATCAATTGAGTGAGAAATGGCTATTTTAGTGGCGTATGAACTGACGTCTAATTTAACTCATTCACTCCCAGTCATTTTCACTGAAGCAACCCCCTTCGCTCCCAACTGTTTTACTGGATTTTGACTGATTTTGCAAGGCACACAGAATATTGTGTTCTATTGCTATAAAACATGTTACATACCTAAATAACAATTAGTCTCTTCTTTCATCATGGAAAAAAAACCATATTTGTATCTGTTTCCGTTTTGCAGCAATTAGCATTAGAATATAGCTAAGTTTCATCATTATTCACAAATCTGTTTAGAACTGTGGGGAAATCGGCTTGTTTGCAACATGGCCCTGATTGATCTCTTAGATTCTGCTGCCACCTGCTGGCCGTTTTTGTAATTACTACCATTGCTTCACCTTTTCTCTGCAGTTCAGAGGCTGCAGCAAAGCCTTCTGTATGCTCGAACATAAAAAAACCATCATAAAAACGTATAAATACGTCTTTGGGACACTTAAAACATTTAAAATAGAACATATTTTACGTTTTGGGGCGCAAAAGAGTTAAAGAGGAAGTCAACCTTAAAAATATTTATGCAGCCCCACTATTCTAAATATGGTATGCTGGTTAATAATGCGTTAGTGGAATATGTGTTAAGCAGCAAAATCTAGCTGTTATTATCCACCTCAGGAGGCGGCCATTTTGCCACTTGTTGTTGACTGACATCAATGTTGCTCAGGCCTCAGCTTCAGAAAACACGTGAACTGTGATTGGCCGTTGCTTGAGCCCTGAGCAACATTGACGTCACCGACAGTCGACAGCAAGTGGCAAAATGGCCGCCCCCTGAGATGGATAAAAAACATCTGCATTTTGCTGCATAACTCATATTCCACAAATGTAATATTAATCAGAATGCCATGTTTAGACTAGTAGTGACACATATGACACATATACGTAAAGAAACCCTTAAGGTTGGACTTCCCCTTTAATTCGAGCATAGTCGTCTAAGAACAAGCGAGGCGGCCAAAAAACCAAAGCACGTGTTGCCGGCTCATTTATACTACAGACAAAGTGACTTGACTTGGTATTGATGGGAAGTGCCACAGCCATCACAGCGTGCGTAATTGGATGCCAAGCTTCGTCCGAGCGCCGAAGAGGCGGCCGCCGTCTCGTGTGTGCAGCGGGGCCAAAGGACGAACGAGGCTCCGAGCCAAGCCGTCGCGCTACAGTGACAAGCCAGACTGTAATAAACGACAAAGGTGCGTCCTTCAGCAAACACTGCCAGGGAGACAAATGCCGTGGGAGGTACCTTGGTCGGAATGACACCGTGAAGCATGCGCGCCATTGGTTGGGTCATGTGGTTTATCGTGAACGGATGCGAGGCGTGAACTTTGCCGGCGTGCTCGCTATCTATTTGTACGACGCGTATAGCTTATCAGCAATTAAGCCCGGGAGACACTGAACAACTGTTAGGCGGCGGCACGCGTATTCACGTCAAATCCTGTTTTTCCTGCGAGTGGTCCGTTTGTCTCCGAGTGAGTCAGCAAAATGTGGGCACCTCTGCGGAGCATCAGGGTGAGACGGGGCTTAGACAAACGAACACAGAGGACATAGGGACATAGTACTCTTCAGAGTATGTGTTACGTTTAAATGCCATTAGCTAGATTCAAGCGGAAGGACAAAGCCTCCGGCACCGACCTGCTTGCAGCATCCAGAGGAAGCAGCAATAAAAAGAGAACAAGCACATACAGCACGTGCAGCCGATTAAGCTGTACATCTCCTTTGTTTTGACTCGTCCTAAAAATGGATGAACCGAGAGTGGTTTGCATCAAGCGCTAAGGCTATACGGTACGCAGCTGAGCCACATGTTCAACAACGCTGGCTAAAAAACAAACAAACAAACAAACAAACAAACAAAAATCACCCTTAAATTGTTTTTTTGATCGGATGTGTTTGTTTCAAGAGAATTTGAAATTTGAATGTCCCCAACGTCATACAAATGTCAAGTACAAGATAATTTTTTAGTAAACATACACCTAAATTCAATGTACTTGTACGACAGGTAATATTTTAAAATAGGGGTGTGAATTGCCTAGTACCTGCCGATCTGATTCGTATCACGATTCATAGGTCACGATTCGATTCCGATTAATCCAGATACAAATTTATAAATTGATTATTGCAACAAAAAAAAAAAAACTCAAATATAGAAAATACTCATCAATAAACTTGTACATGTACACTGTAAGATTTGTATGAAAATGTGTTTATTTATCTGAAAATTCAGGCTTATAACTGAGCCACTGCATTTAACAAACAGGTTGCAGTCTGTTTCATGTTTGAACAGCACTGAAATAAAACATTAAGGCTTAATGTTCCATTAATAGAACATTCTTCCATGTTTAATGTGTGAATCCTAACCCTAAGTACGACGTTTTGTTGAATATTCCCATAAAAAAATGATGTTTAAAAAGCGATTCGGCCGCATATCGAATCGATTCGAGAATTGCGTGCTGCAATATCGCGATATATTGGCGAATCGATTTTTTCTAACACCCCTATTTTAAAATGTTGCTTAAAGCGTTGCCTATGTAAATTGTCATCATAGGTTTCATGATGTAAATTACTTGACCCTGGAACGGATTTTCCCTCCCTTTCTTTCAGAAAAATTAGCCCGTGAGAGGCCAAAGCTGTAGGCATATTTTCAGATTTAATTTAGGATTTAGAATAGGTATATAGTGATTATTAGCCGGGCCAATTATCAGTTGGCATTTTAACGAATAACAGTGTCTGCCTTAAAAAAAAAATCTGACAGTTGATAATAGATCAATTTAATACTGTGATAACTTCGGTTAACTATTTATTTACAATCTCAGTTAACTTTCTAAAAGATCTCTTCGCACTGCCTTTTGCTTATGTTTGGAAGTCAAACACGGATACGTGAAAGTCTACAATTTCAATTAACATTTTTGCAAATCGGAAAAGTTGTTCACTAAACATTATTTATGACATTTCAAGTTACGTGTTGGAATTTGTATTTTTAAAAATGTTAATGTCAATATTTTTTCCCCCTTTTACTGAAAATGAATATTGGCTCCAAATATCGGGTTTTAATTGCCTCCTTAACTTCTAATAATCGGTATCGACCCTGAAAATATCATCTCTAAATAATAAAAGCAGCATCTTTTTTTTTTTGTGTGCTCTCTAGCCTCTCCTTCAGTTTTCTTCACAGCCTCGCCCGGCATTTTTTGTCTCATTAGTGCCATCTGTCAATCAGTGCAATGTCATGAACCTATTTGAGGAAGAACTAATTGCTTCCCACGCATGCTAAAGGATACGTTACAGCACTTCATCAAAACTAGCAATTACTGTATATAAATGAATGTGCTTTTTGTTGGTTGCCATTAATGTTAAAAAATAAATAAATAAAATAAAAGTTGGACAATTACCTTTCAAATGTGGTTAACCGCAGCTGAAACTAGGGTGTTGTTAGCATTAGCATGTACAGCACATGTACGTGGTTAAGTTACCTGTCTGGTTGGGCGTCCCGCTCTCGTTGCCCACGCTGCCATTCTCATGCTGGGTCGATAGCGTTTTCAGGATGACCTGGGTGGCACCGAGGCGAGGCAGCGTGACGTGGGTCAGGTGCGGTAGCGAATGCTTTTTGGCAAACATCTGGCTGGTTTCCCTCCGCTTGCGCAGGAAGCCGCCCTCGGGGAACAGCACTATCCACTTCCTGTCACGGTTATGGTAATATTTGTCTAAGTGGTCCTTCAAGTAGATCAGCTGCTTGTCTCGGTAGGCTTTACCCTAGAGGGAATAACCAAGAATATTTTAAAATTTGGATTTTAAAAAACAAACAAAACATGTTTTATAATACAGATTTGTGTGATAATACAAAGAAGCAAACACTAACAAGTTAGTGGCAGCACTACTGTAGAGCACTCTGGTCAGCGACAATGTCACGCCATGGATGTGAAAAAATATGACATTAGGGACATTAGCGGTGACAGGAAGAAGATTAGGGGATTGATCTCCAGTAAAGTTCAGTTGGTCAAAAGCCAATTTAAATGCATCAGCGGAGGTTATAAACTTGCTCGGCACACCAATCATGGAGGAGATCATTGCATCGTATATGTGTCAAGGTTGGGGCGACTACAAAGTCCACCCACACTGGAGGATTAGATTACCGGTACACTGGAGGTGTGCAATTTCAATATGGACAAAAATGTTCATCTCAAGACAGGTCAATTGTATATTCTGAAAACGATATATTTACCGATTTTTTTTTTGGGGGGGGCGGGGGGCAATCACAATAACCAACAGCATACACCCTCAATGTTCTTATTTTTTTTGTGTGTAAAATATTGAACAATACCTGCGAAACAATACAAACAGATTGTTTAAACGGCTTCTAAAGTAATTCTCTCTAATAAAAATGAAAAGCCTTAGTCGTCTCGCTCTGCGGAGGGATTTTCAGGGATCAGCCGATCAGCCAAAGGTAAGGAAATCGGCGCTGATCTATCGGTGCACATTAGTATTTTTTTCTAAAATGTACATAAAATTAAAGCGATTACAGTATTTTGGGATCATTCACCCAATCTTCCTCATTCATCCATATGTTTTTATTTATTTATATAATTAATCACAGTTACACTTACTGTAAATTAGGCTTTACACAATCAGGATTATTATTATTATTTTTTTAAACAAAGTGGAGCAGTATATCTCTTTAAACAGCTTTTATATTTACTCTACAGTTGATCGCTCCTATTCGTGGGGATGAAAATATGATATGATATATGAAAATGAAAAAAGTATATTAACCCCAAAAATTCTTCAAAAAATGCTGATAACTATTAAATACAAAAATTCTTCATAAATGATGATAACTATTAAATACAATTAATAATGTAAGTTTCCTTCGTGGAACTGATCAGTGACCTCAAATATCGTCCGATCCCGATCGATCAAATGGTTGTAAATTGTAAAGTCTACTATACACTGCATATAATGAATCCAAAAATGTGTTTGCAAAAATAAAGGCTGCTATTTACAGAAAGACGGTAATTGATATTAAGACGGTTTTACTGACTGGGATATGACATTAACGCCCATGTATGTACAGTATGTGATATTCATGAACACCACGCTAATGCGTTGAAAATAGGACCCTGTTGCACGTGTGAATGTGCAGCCGCAAGGTGGTGAGATATGCCAGCGAGGCCCCACGAACAGCAGACGCTCGCCTGGTTGTTGCCGTGTGAGGTATTTTGGGGAAGGATGTCAACAATGCACACTAGAATCCCAGAAGGGATCACAGAAATGACCGAGCCCAGTCAGGCTTGACAAAGCGCGCTACGAGACGAGATGAATGCTGACTGTCCCTAAAACGAATCAATGAATCTTTAAAACGCTCATCATAATCCAGGAATTTCGTAGAAGATAGCGTCCACAATATATTCCCAGCGTGTGTCGGCAGGTCAAAGCAGCCCGCTCTGTTCCCCGCAACAAAAAGGTTAGTCTGACCCAGCAGGGCTGCGCGGCTCGCACCCGCCGGACTTCGCACACTACTGTCCACAGTGGCTGACCTTCACGGAAGACGCCACGGCCTTCAGAAGCCGAAGCGCGCGGAAGCATTCCAGCTGGGGCAAGCAGATGGGTACTAGTGACTGTACTTTTGTGGAATTTGTGATAATAAAAAAAAAAAAACACAAACTCGCAGCAGCAGCCGGGAGGTTAAAAGGAGTTTGGTAATAGCCTTATGGACAGTAGTTTTTAATCCTGATGCCTTCAGGGACAATCAGCATGTGGGCAGGTGAGAAAAGGTCTTACCGGTAATTTGAGAAGAATTCATCCAATCCGTAAAAAGAAAAAAGAAAAAGAAAAGCCTAGAATAGTGTGGCAATACTTTTATAGTGTGATAGACAAAAAGGAGCGATGAATAATAATGAGCTCTTACCTGTCTAATGAAGAAGTCACCATGTATGAGGGACACTAGGCCAAAATTTGTGTATTTGAACACATGGTCCATCAACCACATCATTTTTCGCACCACCTGAAAAAAAAAAAACAACAACTCTTGATCTCTCCTTTTCGAAGAGTAATTTACTGTTATTGTACATCATTAATCCCACAATACTTCTAAAAATATATATGTAAAAATTAGGGGTGTGCCCCCCCCAAAAAATCGATTCTCATAAGAATCGCGATTCTCATTTATACGACTCAGAATCGATTTTAAATGTCCCAAAATCGATTTTATTAAAATTATTTTATACTGTCTTGCCTTTGTCTGTGTGTGCCTTTATTTGGAGCGGTGTTCACGTTGTACCCGGTTTGGCCACTGAGGGGCAGTGTGGTTCCACGCGGTCTAATACACCGTTAAGTTGTAGCCACATTAGAGAGTAGAAGGAAAAAGTCACGATCTTTGTGGAGCCGTTCTTTGAGTGACAAAAGTGCCGCGAGTAGCACGCTAATTAGCATTAGCGAGTCAGACTGGAGTAGATCATTACGATTCCTTGCACATCTATAGATTGGAGCAAAAATCACTGTCAATCAAATCATCCCTAATCGAAAATTTATTCTGAATCGAATCGCAGACCCAAAAATCGGAATCGAATCGTGAGACATTCAAAGATTCCCACCCCTAGTAAATATATTCGGCGCGTCCTACTTTCATAAAAGTCCTTACCAGTTGCAATAACGTACCCGGTAGAGTATATTCCGCATATCATGCGTACATGATTGTGCTATCTTCTTCCTTATCATTTCTTGTGCAATTTATATCGAAACTCCTGCTAACTCTGCAACGTATATCTTTGTTCCACTTCACCCTTTGTACTTACCTTACTTATTTTATGATGTCAACTTGTGTAAATAACTGTGTTGCTCTATGTTCCCATCATTGCCCCACATGAATAATTTATATATTTATTTTATTTATTTTCACTGCATTTCCTCCGAAAGTTGGCTCTGCTTTAACTCATTCACTGCCATTGACGGCTATCGACGTCAAAGATGGATTTCGGCTGCAACCAAATTAACATGTGGTATAAAAAAAAAAAAGAGCCTGATATGAAGAAATAAAGCATATCTGTAATATGGCTTAATAAAGTATGAATGAATAAACTTAATTAGTCATAAAAGCAGGTGCGTACCGGCCCAATTGCTCTTTAGTACATTTCCCTACATTTAAAGCAACTTAATTCCATTTTCAGAATTATTTCAAGCATTCTGATGCCACTTTACTCGACCCCAGCATTGTAATAAACAGGTGACATACTGCAGCAGCTGTCTTCTTACCATGCCCTTGTCTTGCAGGCACATCATAAGGGTGCATACATCCCCCGTGGATTGATGGTTGACAATGACCATGGCTTCGTCTTCCGAAATGGGCCGCACATCATCGCCCCACTCCGTTACTGCGAAGCAAAACGAGATACAAAGCGGTTGAGCTTGCGTCCTTCATATCAAATACGGCAGGAGAACTGCAACTCTCCATAATGATAAATATCCAACAGCCTGATGATAGTCATTCAATTCGATTCTTGTTGCCCGACAAAACCTGAGGACAATACTAGAATCATATTTTTCAATTGATTTTGATTTTCATATGCAAAGTTTGTAAGATGTGTACAATTCTTAAAAAAAACAAAAAAAAAACAGGCATGATCAGGCAAAACATATTTATTTCCCACAAATTGTCCAAATTTCTTGCTTATTAAATTTACAAATGTGTCATTTGATTTATTAAGACTGTACCACACAGAACCAACGCTCCCTTTTGTAGTCAAAGTGACAAAAATAATATGGAGAAAACTAGCGTGCACACTTAACTACCAAGAGAATAATACCCAACCGTTATTAACTTGGAACCGTGTTCCCTTGTGACAAGCAAAGCGCTTTTCAACATGACAATACCCAGCATGAATTAGGAGTAAATCTGAAGTGGCCTCTGGTCCTCTTTTCCTGATTTACATTGTCGAGCACCTATTCAGGGCACGCGGACTATTTTGCAAGCCAATTGCCGGCGTGCGATTGTTGACAGCACACACAGGAGCTTAAACAAAAAGGGGAAATGTGGCTCGTGTGTGACGAGGGCCGGAAACAATAGCTCTCCCCGAGAACACACGTGGAAGCATTTGCAATTTAAAGTACACATCAGCAGCTCGGCATATTAAGCGAGAGAAAGAGACGCGGGGATCGGCTAAAAAGCCCGAGGGTGAAAGGATTCAACTGAGCTGCAGTCGTGTGTGTGGGGAATCCCCACAGTCACGGGACGGGTGGGTCAGCTCAAGATGTGTGATGCAAATGTTGCAGCAGTCAAACCGTTTCCTCTGCAAAAGAGGAAGGTGGAATTTGGGTTACGAGGAAGGGGGGGTGGGAGACGCCTGAGCAGCTTTTTCCTTTATCAAACTTCACATTTGATGAAATCAGAGAACATAACGTGCTACACGATGGTGACAAAATAGAAAAGGCATATCTGGAGCAAGGTTGTCAGCAGAAAGATGACCCAAATTTGAGCTTCATGTCATGTACAGGAAGAAATTGGTAGGGCTTGGGTATCGATTCTAATTCCCTGAATCGATTCGATTTCGATTCACAAGAATCCGATCTTTTCTTAAATGTCAAGGACATGATTAAAAACTCCACAAATATTACATTCCAAAGTAAATTTTGCGCAGGCAGTAACTGGTCAAATGATTTCATTTATTAATCAAAGTAACACGTTTTATTATCACTTAAGCGTTACCCAAACTGACATCAGCAAGGATGAGATGAAAATATTTTCATAATCCAATTCAATAATTGTAAATATGAATTCTAAAGATTTTGAATTGTCTATAAGTGCAATAAGTCAGGTCTTTAATAAATGTAAGAAAATACTTAAGATACACACACACACACACACACACACAAAAATCGTCCTTTAAAATTCTATTTTCTTAAGAATTTATGGGGAAAAAAAGGGACATATGAAATAATCAATTGATGGTTTTATGAATCGATATTGGGCTCGAAAAGGAAAATTTATTTGATATTGATTATTCAATTTTTTTTAAACCCAGCCCTAGAAATGTGGACACATTTGAGTAATCATTTACAATGTGCTTTACTATCAAATAGTGCCCGACATGGGTGTTGGTCAGGCTAAGGACGGAGACGCAACTCATCAAAGTGGAGGCTGAGGACAGCAAGAAGACCGACCGTTGACTGTTTACGATAAAACATTTTTTTTGTTATAAAATACTGTAAAATCCCGTGAATAACAAACACCCGTGTATAATACGTCCCCTCACAAAAACCACCCTTAAAAAGCTGTATTTTCTCTGTACTTTCTCCTGCGAAAGCGGCTTGAGGACAGTATGACACATCTGTGACGCTCGCCGTGCGTTTGCCCTGAAGGCGATATCATTTCATAAGGAGCGTGCTCTCCTGGTCGCTCGCGTCCCCATCGTCGCCGGAGACGACGAGCATTAACGATATCACAGAGATGGGTCATCTGTCAGATAGAATACATTAGGGAAATTGTCTTTGAGAGACGACACGGTTAGCGTAGCGGGGGTGACAACCATGCCACAGGCGCAGGGTTTTAATCCAATGGCGGTGGTCAGTTCAACCCACGCCGGCTCGCACTCCTCCCTCTCTGGAGGGGGATGACAATTTGGCCGCTGACCCTTCTAATTAATCTCTTGTCACCCCCAGTGAATGAAGACCAAATTGTACAGGATATTTAAATCTGGAGCAGAGCTGGACGAAAATCCTTATCCGTAAATACCAGTGTGACTGCTGTGACATGGATATTAACTCATCCACTGCCATTGACGGCGATAGACGTCAAAAATGTATTTGAACAATTTCTATTAGTTTAAAAAAAAATTGTGAGAGTATGAAAGCCTAGATTTTTTTTTGTACATTTAGAACAGATATAACATTTGTGATTAACGAGTGAAGTCATGCGATTAATTACGATTACAAATTGTAATCGCCCGATGCCCCTAATTTTTTAATAATCTTTTCTTTTAATTTTTAATAATCTTTTTTTTTATTAAGAAAAGATTATTAAAAATTAGGGGCGTCAGGCGATTACAATTTTTAATTGCATGACTTCACTAGTTAACTCACGATTAACCAAAAAATGTATATCTGTTCTAATACAATTTAAAAAAAAATCTAGGTTTTCATACTCGTTAACAAAAGTGGGAAAAAATATTAAACTAATAGAAATAGTTAAATTTATTTTTGACGTCTATAGCCGACAATGGCAGTGAATGAGAGGTAATAAATAAAAATGTTCATTATTCCAATGACGCTTGAGATATTCTACGAAAGACTGCGCCAAATTGGGTGAGACTTTTTGTGCGTGTGCTCTGATTAAAGCAGTGCTGCGGGTCATATTACTCTGAAATGTCACCCCCACCTAATTAACACATTTTTATTCAACTACAGAAAACAAGCGACTTCAAACACACCTCGCCTTTGGATTGTTTTCATTCGCAGGTCACAGTGTACACTTTTACCAAAGTCTAATAGTGATACGCCAAAAATAACCTTTCCTTTTATGCAGGCACTAAAAAGGTTCTCAGTGTTCATCTTTTTAATCCAATGTAGTTCTTTTGACACAATCACCCAAAAAAACTCTTCATTGTGATGACGATGTTGAATTTTTTTTATCTTTCTCGAACTTGGTGTCAAAATTAAGCTTGGCGGCTTTGAAAAAGTCCTCATTGTGACTTCTTACGTATTATAATTTGGCTCCAATATTCCCTCCGACAAAAGCCACATCTGCCGACAAAATGATAATACAGGTAACTGGAAGATATAAGAAGATTACCCGCAGTTGATAATTGGATACCATATTAACAACCAGGTGCGGTAAACACTGTATAATGAGGACCACGTCAATCAAGTACGGTCTGTCCATGCCCACACAGACCAGAAAATAGGTCTGTGCCAAGTAACTGGCAACACGTGTGTGTGTGGGTGCCGCATGACTGCGCACAGGCATTAACAAATGACGAGTGGTGGAGATCATCCACGTTTATTTTTCACACGCAATTTTTTTTTTTGGGCCAGGCCAAGTGCTAGATCCCTGTTGATGAGCCCGTTTTATGGCCAGCATTTGTGGAAGACTATAATATGTCAAAAATATCTTTTGAATCCAAACCTCCTGTACTTGTCCAGTGAGCGATCATTGGCTGACAGCTCATCAGAAACTAGAGAAGATTGACAATGCCAAGTCTGTGATGTCCTTTACTCCAGTGAGATTTATTTTTCAATACAAATGAGCGATTGTATTTTTGTTCATCTATCCACGCCTTCCACGTGGTGACAGGCAGAACAATTAATGCTCTTGCAGGAATGAGAGATGTCCCATTTAACCTCTGTGGCTACCTATTGCCATTCATACAAGAGAATAATAGCTTTGTGTACAACTAAGCAGGCCCAAACGTCACACACTGAGTACGTGTATTTGTGATTAAATTGAGACAAGCCCCTCGTTAATTCACTAGGTATACTTTTTGTTTGCTGGTGTGCCATAAGATTTTTCTAATTTGTGCAATATGTACCTTGACTCAATTTAAGTTGGGTAACACTGTTTGACGTTGTCTATTCTGTGACTGTCATTAACTCATTCACTGCCATTGACGGCTATAGACGTCATAAATTCATTTGAACTATTTCTATTAGTTTAACATTTTTTTCCACTTTTGTTAACAAGAGTATGAAAACCTAGAAATTTGTTTTTATATAAAATATAATATATTTATATAAAATGTGTGATTAGTGAAGTCATGCGATTAAAAATTGTAATCACCTGACAACCCTAATTTTTAATATTTTCTTTTTTTATATATAAATAAATAAAAATTTTATATTTTCCCCCAATTTTTAATAAAACATTTTTTTTAAAGAAAAGATTATTAAAAATTTGTGGCGTCAGGCGATTACCATTTTTAATTCATAATTAATCGCATGACTTCACTAGTTAACTCACAATTAATCACACATTTTATATCTGTTCTAACACAATAAAAAATATATATATAGGTTTTCATACTCTTGTTAACAAAAGTGGGAAAAATGTTAAACTAATAGAAATAGTTAAAAATTAATTTAACTATAGCCGTCAATGGCAGTGAATGGGTTAAGTTGTGACACAAACCATTTGCATCACTGATGTGGAAACAGACCACTACGTGCTTGTGTAACATGCAGGTGTGTGTGTGTGTGTGTGTGGGGGGGGGGGGGGGGGGTTATTACACTGCAGGCTTTGATGCACCTGTTTGTGTCCACCGTGTGTGTGAAACATCTCAGTGAGACATCAGACAGTTTGAGTGCTTTTTATCAAAAACAGGTCTAATGACTTACAACCCACAAGAGAACCTACAGACCCATAAGGAAATGATTCTCAACCAACCAGTGTGCCATGAGTGAGCATCAGGTGTGCCGCGCAAAATTATCCAATGTCAATTTTGGCCCAAAAAATTATATTATATTTTTTTATTAATTTATCTATGCTATGCACAACAGGCAAATGCTCTTCCACTACACGACAGGGTACATAATTTACCCGATTATTTCCGATCTAAAACGGTTGAGAAACAGTGCCTTAAAGGAGTCCGGACTTGGCATGCTTTTACCAACTTAACTGGAGCAACAATGTTTACAGGGTGTGATGAGCAACTTCTCTGGCTGCTCCTTTTGCAAACATAGCATCAACATGTCATGAATTTGCAAGCGTCAACCATCTTATGACTGACAAGAGACACAAGCGAAAGAAATCGCCCATTTGGAACTTAATAACTTACTGCTGCAAAATGAAATATTTTATTTTCATTTAAAAATTAGAGATAGACCGATGTGTTTTTTTCAGGGCCAAAACAGATTATTAGTAGTCAAGGATGCCGATAACATATTTGGAGCCGATATTCATTTTCACTAAAAGGGAAAATATTGGCATCAAAATTAAAAAAACAAAAACAAACTGGGCTCTTATTTTTTTTGAATTTTTAAGCATGGGTTTATTGAACAAATTTTGGAGTTTGTAAAATATTGGAGGTAACTTGGGTAAATAGCTCCCTATTGTTTTCTACATTAAATAAAATTTTCAAAAATGTCCTTCTGAAGTATTAAAATATACTTATCTTAATTTTTATTTCAAACAAAAAAAGGTGCAGAGAGTGCCCCGGGTCAGCAACGTCTCTGAAAATTTAAATAATTATTTTCCTTTTTGTGAGAACACAATACAAAAATTATTTCAAAGAGAAGACACATTTCTTATCGTAAATAAAATTGGGACAGACCAATACATCAAGGCTGCATTTTCAACAAGTTATAAATAATAGGTTAATAATTAACAGTAGCACAGCTAGTTTTTCTGTGTAAACGTGTTTTATGTCAAGAGACTCAACTCCTAGCGCACGGAGAGTAACCTTCCCTTTGCGCATCACGTGTACTTCACCTATAGCCAGAGATAAGATGACACTGTGATAAGACAGCTGATTAACTTTTACGATACAGCAGTTACTCATGCGTACATTTTATTTGACAAGTTTGACGATTAATAATTAATTAATGATACAACAAAATGAATGATTGATTAAATGAAAAAAAAAAAAGCATGATTACATAAATAGTTCATTTCCTGAGAAATAGATTCTGAATCCAAACAAATTGAGAGGTCCACTGGCACCCAAGACTTTCCAAATGTAGCATTGCTTCTCATTATTATACAGTCTAAACGAGGCATGGCTCCGGCTCGGTTCCAAACCAAGTCGTCTGATCCTTAGCGTAAGTGCGGCGCATCCATGTGGAGACTCTGGCCTTCTGATGTCTAACCTACTCAAGTCAATCTGCATTGTCGTGCAAATGTTGCATAACAAAATACCAGGTGTTCTATAGGCTATACATTATTGATCAGTACACCTTGTTATGCCCTACGAACATCACTTACAATTAGCAAGCATTTTGCTCACAGCCCCCGTGCAACCAAACACCGCCGACTGCATGAATCACTTCCCAGACATTCACCCCGGTAGATGTGGGAAATAATACCGGCGGACCCTGGTGATTTTTCCTCTCATATTACACAGCAATCAATTTCTTTGTTGGTTAGGAGTAACAATTAAAATACTTCCTATGGCTTGGCCCTGTCTAGTGCCGAATGTTCACGCGGGAAAAGTGCAAGAATTAAATTAGGGATGCACGATAATATCGGTGACAATTGTCGACCAATTTGACGTCAAACAGATAAAACCGATAATAAAGAAATCTGCCGATAATAATAGACATGCCACGTTGGTCTATCTGTTGTGGTTGTGTCTATGGTAGTGTCGCATATTTGTGACGTCATAATGTTGCTTAATTCATATTACACAAACACAATGCTGTGTTTAGACTAGTGGAGTCAATTTTACAACTTTTTTCCATTTATTTTTTAAGAGTCACGTGAGATGAGTCCAATATTTAGTTTAAGTGTTTAAGATAATCGTTTGTAGTATATTTACTATTAACTCGTTCACTGCCATTGACGCCAAAATTATTTTTGAACTATTTCTATTAGTTTTAAAAAAATTAACAGGAGTATGAAAACCTAGAATTTTTTTTATTGTACATTTAGAACAGATATAAAATTAGTGATTAATCGTGAGTTAACTATTGAAGTCATGCGATTAATTAACAATTAAAATTTGTAATCGCCTGACGTCCCTCATTTTTTATCTTTTCTTTTTTCAAAAAAATAAAACAAAAAAATGTCTAGGTTTTCATACTTTTGTTAACAAAAGTGGGAGGAAAAAGTGTTAACCTAATAGAAATAGTTCAAATGAATTTTTGACGTTTATAGGCGTCAATGGCAGTGAATGAGTTAATATATAGGCAATTACAAAAACATTTTTTTTCTTCAACTGGAGGTTTCTGCTCGTGTGAATCGAAAGCGTCTTACCCGTGTAGCCTGCGATCCAGCCCCACGACGACACCATGGCCAGCAGCCATTTAAACATGACGCCCTCGAGGTGCCAGAAAGTGGCGCTGTGCCATATTCTCAGGGGCTGCAGCACCAGCAGGTACAGGCAGTAGGACGGGATGGCCACACAGTTGTTGATGAACATAAACACGAAACGGAGCACAGCCTTCAGCAGAGTCCAGCCCAGTTTGCCGGCCCCGTCCAACAGCTGGGCCATCGTGATCCACACCGTCTAGAGGCTGGAAGAGAGGGAAGGCCACCCTGAGACGTGTAAATGCGTGTGTGAGTGAGTGTGTGTCAATAGACAAGAATCGTTACGTAAACGAACTGTTGCCAGGTACACATGCCAAGTATTCACCTCTGACAAAACAGCATGACGTCACTGTCAGGTGGTTACCTCCTATTTCTAAATGTGGTCCATTTGATATTTTCTCACAAAATCCAGTGTATTGGTCAGTCCTCACGTGGGTTTGTTATTTTTACGAATGACTGACCAGTCTATAGTGTTGAAAATGACTCTGTTTGATGATGCAACGTTAATGGCTCAATTTATTATTTTTCCTAAAAAGTGACGGTTTGGGAGATGCAAGGAATCTGGCCGTTAAGAACACTGACTTTTTTTGATTATAAATTATTTTAACCTTTACTGAAAAGCACAACTTTTCTTTCTATTTTTAAGTTTCTTGCTGCATGTTCATATCTTTGCCATTTTTTATGCAGCACAACCTATTTAAGTTTTTTTATTTTCAGAATAATAACATTGATTCTGCTTGTTTTGATACACATCTTTTTTCAAAACAGTTATTTTTAGTCTGTTTAAATACAAATTATCCTGTGTTTATTTTGTGGCTGAGTTTTGAGTTTTAATTGAATTCTGTAAACAAGACATACTCTTGCTTAAATTACCGATATGTGATTATTTATTCATTAAAGATACTGTAGACACTTATGTTAACAATTTCTCACAATAATTAGGAAACATTGGTTGCTTTGCCGTGATTGGCAACTCACCATCTTAGCGTTATTTTTGCCGTGAAACGCACGAGAACTGCAAGTACAAATTCTGCGCAGATGACATGACGTTATTTTACCGTGAATGGTGCTTTAGCGACAAAAAGAAAAGGAAGTGAACCGAGGCAAGAACCCCGCCAAGCGCTAGACCCGGTCCGTCGATTGGCTAAATCAGAGCCGTTCACGGCAAAATAGCAGGAGAATATTCACTGCCTTTTATAAATCTCTGCCAGTGTTTACATTTCCATATGATCACTTCAACAACATTCCTAGAAAATCACAATGTCTCATCATTCCTGAGGTATTTTTAGAACAGTGCAGGCGTGGACCATGGGGGGCTACCTAGTGCCCACGAGCACCATGTTGGTGACCCCTAATCTTCAAATTTTGAAAACATAACGCAATAATTTCACGTTACAACGTGAAAATATAACATCTTTAAATAAACAACGCGATAAGTCACGTGAATAAAAAAAATATATATTATGAGAAACTTTTCACGTAAATTACGTGATACTTAAATGCGATTGCGTGCAATGTGGCAGCAATAGATAAGCTTCGGGAGAAACGCAAACAACCGTAGCGATTGCCAATTCTGAGTGAGGCCATAATATGAAACTTAAATGAGAATGATTTAAAAGGCTGTGTGTCTTCGAGCTAGCTGCCTTGGCGCCACCGTAATGCGTGAACAGATTGGACCATAAAAGGACTTTCATGACAAGCTAGCTAGCACAGTGTGGGCTGTGCTACCACAGCGGGGAGGAGAGCAGAAACCCGTGTGTGTAAATGCTGAACTAAAAAACATAACGGTTGTACGCTCTTCAAAAAAAAAAGAGCAGATACTTGACTAGGACATTACATGTAAGCGCCAAAAGCCAGAGCCGATGCGCTATACTGTATCTTATATTGCACTTCCAGGATATAGTCAGACCCTGATTTTGACTTGACGTCTGGTCGGTCGTTACTTACCGAAGTAATGTCAGAAGCATCCAGAGCATTAAAGATGTAGTAAAAAAGCGAATGTGTTGAAGCCAGGCGAACGCCGTCATGTGCAGGAAAAAAAAAATACTAAACCAATAAGTTAGCACATTTTCGAGCAGATATAGTCCGTTTTTTGGTCAAAACGACGGACATCGCTGAATTGGTCTGGTGGCGTCGCAACGAACCGCAATCACACCCATCGGGGTGGGTTATCCAGGGTTGCTCGGGGGGTTGAGTGAATCCCGGCGGGCACCGTTAGCCAGCTAGCTCGCTAGCTAGCTAGCAAGGAGCGCCACTTGAGCGCGGTCGGCTCCATCGCAGTCAGACACCGGGGTGATAATTCCACCTATGCATCATCATCATCATCATGGTCGTCTGGTTTAAGATCTCTATCGAGATCCTGGCTTGCGTGAAGAGAAGCTCCGAATCAGGCGTCGGGGCTGCGACGGCAAGCGTCCAATGGAGACATATAGCAGCCAAATGGATTCAACAGCGATGTTTCTCTTGCAGGCTGGCAGGATCTGTTATCTGTTAAGTCGAGATTCACACGGCGGCGAGTTGAACAGCGTGTATGGAGATACAGGCGGAAGTGAGTCTTACGCCTTAAAAATAAACACGTTTGGACCAAAAAACAATTCTTGATTGACATCAAAATGCATGTTTTTTGAAAACCCGAACGTTTCAGTGAATAAAGTTAAATGTATGAATTTGTTATACAGTAAGATGGGCTAATTTTCTACATTAATTACAAAAAATTGTCATATACGCTGAAATTTCAAAGCGGAAGTCATGCATTTCACTGTTTTGTGTTGCACTCACCTGGTACCAGTCTCCACATCACTGAAGTGCGCAAGCTCCCTTGTCAAATGATGATGGTTTTATTATCTTGTTAGGAAATCGATGGTCGCTTTATACTAGTACAGTTGCATTACTTCACCAGAAAAGGGGCATTAGTTTAATGTTGAAAGGAAAATACATGCTTAAATTTTAACCGTGAAAAAAATCTTACACGGGATTTCTTAATTTCCATCGAAATAGAATAAAGAGAATTACTACAATCACACAAAAAAAAAGCAACAAACGCAACAACAATGTTTTGCAATGTTGCTTCCAGATGATCATGATTAGTCTGCCCCCTGATGGTGCTTTTCGTGAAAAACAACTCTGTAATCCAAGGGCATCCATTACTAAAATGTCCTAGAGATTACTGCATGAAATATTAGTGGATTAAGAAAGGGTCATGGATTTCCAAGCAATTTTGCATTATCTGTTGACTGGCTTTTATGCAGAAAATCTTCACCTGGACCTCATACTGTCTATACAGAATATTGGGTGGAATTCAGTTATAGTGTCCTTTACACAGTCAAACACGAGCATCAGAAATTAAATCAAGTCTTTTAATCACTGGAACAAATATGTACATAAAGACAAGTGAGTAGCCGTCATCAAAAACATGAACTAAAAGCGACTGTATGCGCTCCTCTGAGTTGCAGGCTGAGCTGCGTTTTGTTGCATTTGGTGGCGCAGCTGCTGGGAGTACGGATCCTCCATGGACTTGACCGACAATGTGGTCTTGGGCCCGGTCTTCCATTCGATGCCGCTCTCGTCCGCCACAGAAGCCTCCACGGTTACAGCGTGAGTGCCCAGGATGGAAAAATTGAGCAGGAACTGGGTGCTGAAGTAGTCGTTGTGGGGTTCGACCCGTTGCTTGATCTCATTGGTTGTACTGTCCAGAGGTATCTGAAAGGTATCAAATCGGTCCAATTGATAAACATGCTCATGAATTATGCAATTTAAAATTGTACCCAATTATAAAAAATAGATTAAAACATGCATTATAATAAATATAGTGTACTAGAGCATCGATCACTGTTGCTTTCTTTCATATAAAAAAAATACACAGAAAAAGGAAGCAAAATGAATGAAAAATAGTATTTCCAGCAAGATTTGGATATAAGGACAGGATAAATACCTTGTAGTCTGCTCCCGGTCCCTTGGTCTGGAGAGTGGATGTGACATTGAGACACACTGACTGGATCTTCCTGAAGAGTCCTGGGCTGGAACCGTGTTGAACCACCCCCTCGACCTTGAGAGTCAGCTGTTGGTTGTGCTGCACCGGGATAGGCTCGTTTGGTGTTCGTGGGGATGGGGAGAGGGCAAGCTGGAGAAATAAGACAGGAAAATGTAATTCACTTCAGGAGCTCAACTCAAAAGTGAATTTTATCAAATATATTCATTCACGACACAAAGTAAAATACTTTACGATTTATTTTTTATGTTTTTTTTTGGTTGTTGGAATTTTTGATGATTATTTTACCGCTCATGAAAACGTCAAATTCACAATCTCTAGAAATAAGGATGTTTCACAAGAAAAAAAAAACGTCAAATGACTGTAATGTAGAAATGAGGAAGTAGCCCTCTGAAAAGCATTTTACGCTGTTTAATCTGAGTAACATGACTTTCACTTTTTCAACTCAACTACAGAAATAAATGAACATTTGTAGGACGAAATGCAACTTTAGAAGACAATGAACACTCTTTTAGGCTTAATCTGTTCATAATTTGTGTTTTTCTAGTCTATTGGGATAAACTCCCGTTACCTTGATGCTCGTGGATTGAAGCTTTTGGAAGAAGTATCTCTGGAAAGACAGTGGGACCTTCAGCAGAGCTATGATGGCGTCACAAAGACAACCTGTATGCTGAAGAAGACATAGTAATTGTTACATCTGACATAATCAGAAGAATTATAACATGAGATATATTTTTTTGTTTTTTTTTACCAGGTATGACACAGGTGGATGCTTCTGGCTTAGGGCCTCCACCTCCTCAAGCACGCGTGTAAAGACTGACATCATCCGTCGCTCATATTCACTCTCTGACTGAACGGATCCAAGAGGGCCATACTCCTGGTAACTACACGGCATACGCACACGCAGAGCAAAGTGATCAGTTGTCATCTGATTGTATGCAATGTTTTCATGTATTTACGCAACACTTAACATAGCGCAAACTCATTAGCATGCATATAAACTAAGTTGACATTTTACGGACGCGACTCCAACAAGGCACCGCATGGAAATGACTCATCTTCTCAAATATCAGGGCAGTGGAGGATCAGAAAAAAATGGAAGCAAAAGATGTTTGACTAAATAGCAGTTGGCAATGCGTCGCTATGGAATGCATTGCAAATTCTATTAAAAATGTATTACTGCTGTATATTGGAGCATAAATCACTCGTGCAGGCGGGGCTTACCTGACGGCCTGCGGGTCCAATATCAGAGCCTCAATCACATGAGAGACAAGCAGACAGCTCTGTTGTTGTCTAACCAGGCAGTTAAGAAAACAAAAAAAACATGGCAGAGCAGAGTACATCAGTCACAAGATGCGAAGACGGAGGATCAAAGTGGATGCACCGATGTCACTTTTCCCCCCCCTAAGTACAAATATTTACATTTGAGCACTTCATCTGCTCCTACGTTATGTGTTAGGCTAGTAAAGTTGTATTGGACCTTTATTTTATTTTATTTTTTTAAAGTACAACTACGACTGAAAACAGTATTGCCATTTGCCGGCAATACCAAAACCGGTATCGGTGCATTCCTGGTAATAGGATACAGCTCCACATTTCGAAGAGTGGCGCAGTCGGCGTCAAACGATGACTGGTGTAACTCAGCATAGCGGGCGGCCAGACTTTTGAACTCGTCCATGCACACTTTCATCTGAAAAGCGGAGAAATACAGTGACAGATTATTTTTATTTTTTTTAAACAGACAGATGGACCAATTATTATTATTTTTTAAATCATGTAAAATAGCACATGTTAATATTAAGATAATTCATTCTCATTTTTTTTATTTGAGTATTTATCCATTCACCATACCGCTTATCAATTAATTCATTTTCAGGTCGGCTCTGTTAAGTTTTTATTAGTTTTAGTTATTTCAAAAAAAGCTTAGTTTTAGTATTAGTTTTTATCATTTAACAAATGCTGTGTATTACCTGTGTGCAAGATTTAATATACGCCATGGTAAAATGAAAAAAAGTAACGCATTTCTTACCTAGCATTGCGTTTCGACTGAGCTAAAAGAAAAGGTAGGCGAGGCAAGCCATTGGAGCCATAAGTCAAGCACGCAAAATTGTTACATAGGGAGCGACGGCATCTGAAGGTGCTTTTCTATTGGCTGCTGCAAGATGACATCACTTCTGTGCGACACACTTTCAAACGTCCTTATTCTGGTTAATATCAAAATAAATATACTTTAAGTCAATCCCTAAGGCCCATACATTAAAATAATTACCAAAGACGAAAATGAAGGACATTTTCGCTATAATTATAAGTTTTAGTTAATTTTGCAAACATAAAATGTAGTTTCATTTCATAAAACAAAAAAAAAAAAAAGCATTATTTTATTTTATTTTTGAATTGTAGTTTGAGTTATTTCGTAAAATAATCTTGGTCTTTGCAGGGTTTTACCTGTAGCGAGATGCGCCCGCAGCTCTGCAGGTCATGACCCGTGCTCAGGGCGAGGGAGGTGGCGACGGCGGGAGGCGGGCTTGTCTTGAGGCTGTTGCAGGTGCAAATGAGCTGGGACAGCGCTTGCAGGTTGTCGATGCGCAGCTTAATGAACTCGCACTGGAATGTAAGTGGATTTAGAGGCGTGCTGGCCGCCTAGAGGGGAGGATTAATCACATAACCATACATTAACGCCGCAGTCGCACATGTCTCAAGATGAATTGACAAGATACAGGCAGGTATTATGCACATTAATCCGCTAACAGGCTGTGCGGGATCCGATCCAACACCAAGACTATCAAGAGAATCATCAGCCGGGAGCATCTGTCACCGGTGATGGAGTTAGTGAAATAAATGTTTAATGGCAGCCAGATGCCCGACAGTTAACTGACTGTGAGGGAGGCGATGCCCTTTTGGTAGGAGCGCAGGGCCTCAGCAATGGCGCTCATGGCTCCGCTGTAGTTTCCGTCCTCCATGTGTGTCAGGCACTGTTCGGCCTGGGAGAACTCCTTGAGGCTGTTGAGCCAGAAGTAGAAGTGCTCTGACGCCACGCGGGTTCGCAGACTCTGGTAGAGCTCGCTGGAGAACTCGTGGCACCCCTGCGCAATCAAGAGAACACTTTCATGCAACCACGCAAAGCTCTACGTAACAGTAAAAAGTTTAACATTGTGATACAACATAGTGACGACTCCATTTCCCTTTACAGGTACACATATAATTCAACTTTATTTTATTGTGCTAATTATGTAGTGGAACCAGTCAGTGACATCGAAACACTCTTATAATGCCTCCTTTGTGACTTCAGACAAAACTGTCCTTTTGTCAGTTGCCTGCTGTTCAACTAGTGGCATGTTGATGGCAGTGCAGGGCAGCGGCCCCCTTCGCCCGGGCAAGAATACAAAAGTAAAAAAAAAAAAAGTCTCATACTAAAAAATATCACTTTTCACTTCCACTGTAAAGCACAAAACCATTTGCTAGAACTGCTTCACGATCAATAAAACGTGATGAGTAAAGTCCATGATTACCATGCGGGAAGCCTGCCGAGCGATCCGGTAGACGGTCCAACCATTGGCGACGTTCTCAAGCTGCTGTTTGATGACGGTTTTTACTTCTGCTGACAGTGATGACTGGCTGGCGACAAAAATCACAGTTGCCAAAGAAACCTGAGCGGGATCATAGAAGATGGGAAGAAAAATGAGGGACAGAAGGAGCAATAGTGTAGCATGAATCTTTTGTGACTTATAATTCACTAAGCAATTTCTTTTTGTGGAAACCAACAAATATTTGGTGAAAAACTCGCCTATTCACACCTATCTGTAGTTCTGTCACTATCAAATCTTTTTAAAATAGATGATCCTATCAAATAATCGAGTAATTCCGTTTTCCCCCCGTGATTATTATTTTTTGTTGTTGTTAATCCACTAAGGTTAGACGCAAGTTGAATTGAGTGGATTTAAGTATTTAAGTATACATTAGCATGATTAAACACCAACAAAATTAGCCTATGCTAAACGGTGAGCAATCGCGATTAGCATTAGCACGCTATCGATAACCACTTAAGGTGAACAAACACTAACTACCATTTAGTTCACATATACCTCATTATATCGACATTACACATATAATAGTGTCTTAAAGGTAACTCATAGATGATGCTTCAACATTATTCCATGATTAAACAAGGGTAAAGCTACCTGTTAGCTACATGAGGCCAATAACTTCTTGTTCCTGTCTTCTTCTGGGCACGTTTAGTGCATGACTGCCTTCTACTGGTTGAGCAATGAACACCTAAAACCGAGTGGCATGTGATATTTTGGAACTTGGAATAATTACTGCCCAAGTGCTTTTTAGGAAGTTTATACCTTATTTTATTGTGTTTTAAAGGACTTTCAATGTGCTGTATTGTCTTTAATAAAAATGCATGTTAGCGGCGGAGTAGCTAGCGTTGGTTGAAGTGTCAATACACACAAAAATGACATTTACATGTTATGAGTGTGCACTTTTCTCACCAGAAGCTCTTGCTGTTTGTCGGTGGACGAGTGGCTGGCCACCCGGTAGAGGTCCACCAGATCTCCCAGCATGCTGTCTCCGAGCACTGGCAGATGAGTGGCGATGGCTGACAGAGTGTGGCAGATGAGAACGCGAGAGGAGTCGCAGGACAAGTGGAGCTGACCGAGCAGGAACTCCACGGCGGATTGGCTCAGGTGTGCTCGACACTTCAGCAGCTTGACTAATGAGGTGAGGGTGGTCTAACATGAAAGAATTGGAAAATTGGAAGCAAACTTGAAACTATTTAGGACATCATGAGGACTCAATCAATCATTAGATGACTTTGCAGGATTAAATGGAAAGCTAGTTTGTCCTTAGCAAATGAATGCCGACACTGTGTTGTCTTACTTTAAGTGTAGCCTGGGCACTGGGGCTGCCATCCTGACTGCAAAGCATCAGCAGAGACTCCTGCCCTAATACTGTATCCTGCTCCAGATGAGCAATATCTGAGGATATACACACACATAGACAAACATAACTGAGAAGGAAGCGCTTGAAAGGAGCTGGCACAATAAGTGTCAATATGTCAGTGGACATCTAACATACCTTTTTCTGGACAGGAAATGACAATGTTGGAGAGCACAATGACCCCATGAGCAGCGACAGCCAGGTTGCTATGGTAACAACACTCCTGTGCCAATTTCACCAGGTCAGTGATTCGCGGGGGAGCGGACACTGAAGAAAATGTTTTTTAGATGAATATGATTCAATTAAAAGTTTAGCGCAAATCAATTGCGTAATAATAATAATAATAATAATACAGAAAGGCTCATCATACCTGTTGTATGAGTGAAGTACTGCTTAATTGCAATTGTTTCAGAGAGGGTGGAGAGCACAGCTAACATGCCCAGCTTCAAACTAACGTAAGGGCTGCTCAGTGCACACTCACACAGCGTCTGCGAGTGAAAATGAAAATCCGGTCATGTTTGCAATACAGTTTGGACAATAAACCATGACTTAAACTCCAAGTTAAACTGCTGCAACAGGTGACCGGATAATAATAATAAATAGACTCTGATTGTGAAGTTTATACCATTACATTCATAACAAAATGAAGACTATTGCCCACAGCTAAACCAGTACCTGAGTGTTTTCCCTTATCCAAAGATGAGGAGCTTTTTTCGCGAGAAGCTTTAGATCATTTATCGCCAGCCTCTTGACGGCTTTCCGTGGGTCATCCTTCAGGTATTGAAGGAGGAGCTGCAACTATACGATCAAAATAAAAAGACGTTTAAAAAAAAAAGAAGAAAAAAAAGAAGAAACTTATGGAAGAAATGGTATATTTATCCAAAAGGCACAACCTGCTTGGGTATGTCAATCAGGGAGGAGGCGGCGAGCTGAGTGAAGGTGTGCAGGGTCACAATGACCATGGGCGTGGAGGGGTAAGAGGTGACCAGGTTTTGTAAAAGTTCACGACTGCTGGATGCCAAACTAGCATCATGGTGCATGTGTTGCAGCATGGGGATCAACTTCAGTTTCAGGTCAACGGGGGTCTCTAAACCTTAGGGCAAATAAATGAGACTTCTAAACAAGAATATCACACATATTGCAGGTGCTACTTTTTGCAGAAAGAAAATGATTGGAATTGGTGTTAACTACCGTTTAGAGAATTCTCAATACTGTCGTGTTACCTTGAATCATCTCGCTGACTTTGTTGCAAATCCCAGCTGCAAAGACTCTGAAAATAGTCAACAGCGGTAAAATAATGAACTACTTTCCGCAGCTGCTGTAAGACTTCACTACTGCTTTGGTGTAGATTCCAACTTGAGTTCAAAATCGTGTAACTGTCGGAAACCAAATACCCCCAGCAATTATGTTTACAATCCTTACTTTGACTGTGCAGAAAAGCTGGCTGCAGCAAATATAGCAGCTTCCACTTCCACGTTGTCATGCGAGTCGAGACTCTGGCGAATGCTGTGGTGGGCGTTTTTCCTCTCTGGGATGATGGAGGCCAAACTGCCAAGCATCCTGATGAGAATGAAAAACATGATGGTAAACGATCATTGCTTCTACATCAGTGCAGGATTTTTCATTTATTTATATAGCATTTTAACAGCAGCTACAGCTGTGACAAAGCGCTGTACATAAAACATAGAAGACGATAATTAAAACAAATACAATTTGAATTGACTAACTAAAACATTATTTCCTAATCAACGTGTCCAATATAGATTACCTCAAAGTAATGGCTCGAGCGACGGGGTCATTGCTATGGATGACGGAAAACACCCTTTTGACAAATTCGTCCACATTGAGGATTTTTTCCAGGTGTTTTTCACTCTGTTGTGTTACTTTCAGTACACAGAGGCGAAGGAAGTTGTTCCTATAATCAGAGAAACAATCTTGTATTAATATGTGTTCATTCTTGTTTAAAGTCCACTATCCTCAACTATGAGTTACAGATCGTTTGACAATAATTAATATATAATCCATATTGATTAGCCTTACCCCAATCTAAATATGTCTGCGAGTTTCAGAAAAGCAGAGTTAATGAGGATAGGAAAGGGGTACTTGAGGAAGAGTTTTGGGAAGAGCACCACAGCTTCACACTGCTCTCCGGGCTTTCCCGACCGCAGCCCTGAAATAAAAACACATTCGATAAGTGAAAACAAGACATGCTAATGTCCTACAATCACAACAATATCATCATACGGATGAAGACATGTCCTGCTTCTTTTGCTGCAATCAATAAGAACAGGAAGGTATGCTAATTCGTTAGCAGGCTAGCATGTCGGCACCTTTGTCAAGCTCCAAGAGTGCGGAATTGGCGTCAAGTTCTTGCTCGCCATAGCAGGCCTCCGAAAGGAACGAACGCGCTGTTGAGAGAGACATTTTTCGTTCTTTTCCGTTTTAATATTTCACATTTGAAGGCATAAACATGAGCACATTTTATTTTGCGGTCATATTCAAACCGGATGTAGACGCGACAGATCCTCTATCCATTGCATTATCACAATAAAATACAACTACCCGTCCGTTTCTTTATATGCTGCTCTAAACAAATTATATTTTTTCGCGATGTCATTTTCTATAGAAAATGTCATTGCTTATCCAAGTGGGCGTTTCTCATTCAATCTTATTTCAAACATACACGCATTCCAATAAAAGAGAAATCCACCGAAAGTAAACAATGTTTAATTACAATAATCTTAGAAACGGGTTTAAACTCGATTTTTTGTTACTTCAACTAGAAACAGTTCATGTAAAAAAAAAAAAAATCAAATAGCATTTATTTACATTTTTGAAATCTCAAAATTTAAGTTTTATTTTTAAAGTCAAGTGGCGCACAGAAAGCGGAACTGGAAGTTCCCCCGGAGCGGAAGTGGCTGTACGGACCAATGGTGGCGCTGAATGCTGGTTTAGCGCGGAATTCAGTCCCTGCTTTCAGACGGTCAGTTCGCGGGAAAGAACAGCCACGTTAATAGCGCGAAACACCATCTTATAAGGACCTTACCAATTTTGCAGTATAATAAATACATAAATATATTTTAGAATAATCTGATCGGGTCCCATTGAAGCACAGGGATGCTTTTTCGTTCAGTTATTGACAATCGCCTAGGCAGACAACGGCAGAATGGTAAGATATTATATGCATTTTTTGACAGGAACAATTATTTGCTATTTCACTCGAATTAAGCGTCAGTTAAAACTAAAAATAACTGATTTGTCCATGAATTTACGGTGTTTACCATTTAACATTGGTCTTTTACTTGTCTGTGGTCGTGCTTTGAATTAGTTACACTATTTTCCTACATCTTCAGTAACTGACTTGACCAATGTACAACTAACGTATTGATTGGACTAATGGACTCCTCTATTTGGTTAAAGTTGTGACATAAAACGTTTGCAATTGAACATTATTATGATATTTGTTATCGAATAGTTGCCCTAGTGCAGTGACCAGTAACACGTGAGTTGATAAGATTGATTTGCATTTACCGTAGCCATTTTGACAGAGTAGCAGTTGTCAAGTTGACTCAAAAAGTAACACCAGAATGATATTTCTATGCCTTGATCTGCCCAGCATTACCTGCGCATCCCTGGACCAAGTATCCTCTGAGCTCCCTCCTGGAAGGCTACCAGTGTGTTCGCCACGATGAACACATCTCCTACGGCAACCTCGGCGATTCCGTGCCCCCGTTTGGGTTATCCTTCTCCTCTGGTAGAGCACTTAATATTTACCGTCAGATGACCAAGTGTGTGTTATCATAAATTTGACGCCGGGCCGTGTACATGTTCTCAAAGCAAGGGCGATTCAGGATATTCTGGCTGTGGCAAATGAAGAAGGCATTGTTAGGATTTACAACACAGAGGGGCGAGGAAATCCACTTCTGAGAGGTGCATCATGACGCATGTTCATTTTATTATTTTGGAATAGAAGATGCTAACTCTGTGTATATTTGTAGAATGGCTGGCTCATGAGAATGCTGTGTTTGACATAGCGTGGGTGCCTGGGGAGTCTCAATTGGTAAGATATAGTCCATAGTAATCCTGTATGGTGTGTAATACCCTGTAAAAAAACACAAACTTTGTTTTTCTCATTTATTTTATTGTCATGTGTCCATCTTAGGTGACCGCTGCAGGCGACCAGATGGCCAGGTTGTGGGATGTGACGTCGGGCGAGCTGTTGGGCAGTTTCAAGGGCCACCTCTGCAGCCTGAAATCAGTTGCATTCACTTCAGAGGACAAAGGTATAACTTCATCTACGACCAAATCAACTCACCTGTGACGTTAGTGAGGATAAGTGATAAAGGAAATGGATGGATAATCATAATTATGTTTGCAAATACAAATCTTTTCATATTATATTGCCGTTATCTTTTCACAGCTGTGTTTTGTACTGGTGCGAGAGATGGAAATATTTTGGTGTGGGATACCAGATGCAGCAAAAAAGGTACAATTTACATTTGATCTAACACACCTTAAATTTGACTAATAACAATGTCTCATAATTTGTACTTTTCACAGATGGTTTCTACAAACCAGTTAAACAAATCCAAGGTGCTCATAACAAAGCAGAGACCAACTCCCTATCAAAAGTAAAGAAGAGACGACTCGGCATCCGTGGCATGGCTCCCAGTGTGGTGAGTTTCCTCGACAAAAATGTGCTCAACCAAATAGTCTCATGCTGCGGGAATTCAGACCTTCCCGTGTTTTGCAGGACACCCAGCAGAGCGTCACTGTTGTTTTATTTCAAGATCAGCACACTCTCATCTCCTCAGGGGCAGTTGATGGGTTAGATGCACCCCGTCATATGCTTACATGATATTTGACTTCACTAAATGAGTTTCACTAAATCGTGTTTATCTTACTGATCCTAAAAGGTTCGTTAAGATGTGGGACCTGAGGAAAAACTACACTGCACACCATCACGACCCTGTAGCCTTGCAGACGTACCCATATCCTGGTTCTTCCATGCGCGTGCGTCTTGGTTAGTTTTGCACTTTTGACTAATGCTCACATGAACTTCGATTCAAATGACAGTGAAATTCATATTGTTTTGCTTGTATGCCAGGTTATTCTGGGCTTGTGCTGGACTCCACGAGGTCAAATGTCATGTGCAACTGCACTGATGACAATATTTACATGTTCAATGTCAGTGGGATAAAAACTACACCAGGTAAATCAACATCTACACTTAAAATGTGTATTGATAAACAACATGGGGGCGGGGCTTTCTCTAATTTATTTTTATTTTTTAATACCCGTACTTATCACTAGATGGCGCTATAAACTATAAGGAGCACTAAGGGCTTTGTGTTACATTTTGAGTTTTGTTTTGTTTTTTATTTAGTTTTAATTAATTTTCAAAATGGGCTTTTTATTTTTTATTTATTTTATTTTTTAATGCTTCATTTTAGTTAAGCTTTTTTTGCATGTTTTATGTGCAAGATATAAAAAACAACAACATCACAGTAATTATTTTTTACATTTTAGTAATATTTATTTCGTTAGTTTTCATGAACTAAGATAACCTTGTTGTTGGGTACTTTTGTGAATGAGAGAAGACTTTGTAATATTATATTTGCCTTTTTATCCACCCACGTTCTTCTGCTTTTAAGGTCAGGCTGTTTTTGTTTTTTTGAGTAAGTCCCCAAAAATAGTTCAGTTGAAGTCTCAGTTTGAACTCGTCCGACTTTAGTCGCATCATTTCTCAAAAATGTTGTCCATTCAGTGCCATTTGACTTGGGAGTTTCACCACAGTCTTATCATGGTCGTGATGTTGACAGGGTCGGTTTGCAAGACTGACTTGTTATGAAATTCATTACAACACATGCACAGTTTAAAAATGATACTTTATTTTAACAGTCGCTGCTGAAGTTGCTAAATCATTTTGAATTGCAATCATGTTTTTGTTACTCATTCCACTATGTTATATCACCTACAGAGGCAGTGTTCGGTGGCCACCAAAACTCATCTTTTTACATCAAGTCCACAATTAGCCCAAATGACCAGTTCTTGGCCAGTGGTTCAAGTGATAACCACACATACATTTGGAAGGTCCATATTTATTTTGTTAAAAAAAAGGAAAAATTCCTATTTATTTACTGTGATTTTAAATGATCGGAGTACCTGTAAATATTTGTCTATTCCAGATCTCTGATCCTACGCATCCTCCCATGACACTTCAAGGCCATGGTGAGGAAGTGACATCTGTTGCATGGTGCCCAACAGACTTCACTAAGGTCAGCGTTAAACTTGACATAAAATGAATTTCCTTTGTTCTTTTTAAAAACAAATGTATTGTGTCTTCTCATGGCAGATCGCTTCCTGCTCTGATGACCACACTGTACGCATCTGGCGCCTTCACCGTGAAATGGACGGAGCGCAGTCATCAGTGGGAGAGGCCAATCTCGTTGGCTGGGCACGTCCTAAGAGTCCACGCAGTAAGGACAATTTTTGTAAACAGCTGTTGAATTACCATACAGCTGTTTTAGCGCAGTATAGTTTGCCAAATCTTAGCTCATTCACTGCTATAAATTCATTAAAAAAAAAAGATTATTAAAAATTAGGGGCAAGAGGCGATTACATTTTTTATTGTAATTAATCGCATGACTTCACTAGTTAACTCACGATTAATCGCAAATTTTTATATTGATTTAAATGTACAATGAAAACAAAAGTGGGGAAAAAATGTTAAACTAATAGAAATAGTTCAAATGAATTGTTGACGTTTATGGCCGTCAATGGCAGTGAATGAGTTAATTGGGTCTTGTTGTATTTTCAGAAACTTCAAATCCCACTGAGACAACCCCTGCTAAGGAACATAGTGCCGAGAGCATTGGCGGGCTGGCCTCTCCACGTCTCGCCGCCTGTGCCCCGAGTGGCGCCGCCTTACCTCTATCCTCAAGCACCACATCACCCGTACATTCTCAGCAAGCCAAAGCTGCTAATTGTCAGAGAACACCACGTTCCATCAAATCGTGGCTATCCCCGAAACAAGGATCTCCAAGCCAGAAGAGCCCTCCGCTGTGTAAAGTTCTGAGTCCGTGTTCTCAGACCTCAGCGGGCTTCCCGTCCGCAATGGCACCACGAGCCAAACGCAGGCTCGAGACTGCCAACGGCTCAACTGACGAACGTGAGGGCGCAAATCCGCGCGACTGTGTCTCAGAACTCTACCATGTTGCCAAAAGGAGCCGGGCGCAAGCTGGCATCTCTCGCTCAGCTCAGGAGGGTCTGCTACAGACAGACAATCATATTGAGCAAGAGCGAGCGTCATCGAGACAGACTGGCAAGGAGAACTACTGCCCTGGGGTGACAGACTGGCTGTCAGCGATGGGCCAAAAGATGAGAGGAAGCCCCCGAAGCCCAAGTGCTGCAAAGAAACAAGCAAGCAAGACGCCAGCTTCACCGGTAAGCACAATCGCAAAACAGTGTTCCCTCGCTATAAAACGGTTCACTTTTCGCAGCCTCGTTGTTTCGCGGATTTTTCTTTAGTGCAATTTTGCATGTTTTTTTTTTGTTTTTTTTCAATAATGTAACTATTTTATAAAATTTATGAGTGTGTGGTGAGAGGTTTTCGAGCCTTAAAACATAAAGCTAACTACTTCGCGGATTCCATTTATTGCGGATATTTTTTGGAACCTAACCCCAGCGGAAAACGAGGGAACACTAATATTGTTCTTAAGATGTGCTTGTATCTGGCAGTAGTCCTGATTTAAAACAATACATAATAAAATTCAGAATTATATACTGTATGTAGGCCTACCTGTGGAATAGTGAAGCGTGTCGACTAAGTGGCCAAAAATGCTTGCTGGTTTAAAAAAAAAAAGCAAAGCAAAGATGATTGATTAATTTAAGTGGCTAACACTCAAAATATTGATTATTTGAAATTTAAAGTGGAAGTCAACCGAAAACATTTATTGACAGTAATGTGTTACCCGTGATCTCAGTAGTCTAGTAATATTACATTTTTGGAATATGAGTTATGAAGCAATATCCAGCTGTTTTTAATCCATCTCTGGGGGCGGCCATTTTGCCACTTGCTGTCGACTGAAAATGACATCAATGTTGCTCAGGGCTCAGGCAACAACCAATCAGAGCTCACCTGTTTTCTGAAGCTGCGCTGTAATTGGTTGTTACCTGATGTAATTTTAGGTCAAAGTGCCAAAATGGCTGCCCCTGAGATGGATAAAAACGGCTGGGTTTTGCTGCTTAACTCATATTCCACTGACGCAATATTAACAAGAATACCATATTTAGACCAATTTGGTTGCATAGAACATTGCCAAAAAATTGGGTTGACTTCCCCTTAAAAACAAAAAAAAATGTGTTGTTTTCATCCCATTTATTTATGAAAGTTGTACTGGTGGCCCAGCTGGGGCAGTATCAGTGAACTTTGGGTCACGGTTAATGTCCGACCCTGCATAATGTATAGCACCCATTCGTTTTCTATACTGTCTGTCGTCATTGTCACCATGCATGTGGAATGTGGGAGGAATTTGAACCCCTAGCCTGAGAACTGAGGCAGATGTGCATTTTGAACAATTCAGTCCCTCAGTTCAGTTTTTGTCCCTCACTGTGTGTGTGTGTGTGTGTATATATATATATATATATATATATATATATGTATATATGTGTAATGTGTGTGTGTGTGTGTATATATATATATATATATATATATATATATATATATATATATATATATATATATATATCGTTGAGTTTCATGTTGAATAAGAAGGACTTTGGTTGGCTGAATCACAAGGAATGTGTTAAAATGCACATGATTGGTCTGTGCTATTCCTGGATGCTTGCAATTACTGCAGTAAATTACAAACATTAGTCCAAATAAGATCAAATTAAGTCTGGGTTTGTATAGAAAGGTCCAGGCTTTGTACCAGACTCCACCAATTAAGGACTTCGAACCAGCACACTGACATGACACAGTCGTTTAACTTGCACTTCCCAAGACACAAAAGGAGCCATTTATTTTAGTTGCTTCCTGCTGTTAAGGCCGGCCATCACGATTCAGGCATTCTGAATATGTTGCCAGTCGAGAAAATCACGCTCAGCTCTCTTGCCACTTCATCAAGAGTCACTATTAGGAAGAAATAGAAATGTGCAGACCACGGAGTAAGCTACAGATGAAACGACAACTGTAGTAGAGTATAACCTTTTCTCGAATCTACTTTTTCAGACTTGGAGCTCACCGCAGAACATGAAAAAAATCTCATCCTATTTCACGAGGAGACCCACAGAGTGACCGTCAACATCAATTAGTTTCTGTTTGTGATACTGTGTTATAGGTCGTTTTAACTGGAGCCAACAAACTGTTTTGGACTGTACCATTAATCACTGAATCTTTTCCTTGACACATTTGACTATTTATATTTATTGGGGCATAGTTTGTTAGTGCCTCCTTAACGTTTTTGATACTGTGCAGAGTTGCTGATTGACAAGTTTGTAGTGGATTTTTTAATGAGTAATTCTTTTACTCCAACATGCTATAATTAGGAGGGTATTTGACATAACTTACTCCATTTTATCAGCTTGTTGGTGCAAAAACCTTTAGACTTTTGATATCTGAATATACGGCATGTCCCATGAAGTATAAAAGTTAAATGTATAATTATTCATTTGGTCTTGGAGTCCTTCTATAAATGTGGAACTAAATCTTTAAGCACATCAGCTCTTATCTGTTCACTATTTTTTGTTTTTTTGTTTCGTTCTTGAGCTAAAGCTCCAGTTGTTAATATGTACAAAACAGCAAGTGATTGTTGTATGGTTTGCTTGTGACGCAGTTGAGTGGGCAGATTTTTATTAAAATGAAAATATTTTTAAGACTGTAAATTATGTTCTTGGCTTTGCGTTTTTTAGAATCAAGTGTTATGTTCCAACCCATCAACTACCCATGTGGGTGACAGGAATATATTTGAATTTGTTTTGTTTTTTATTCCTCATGATATAGCAAAATGAACATAACGGTGCCAGGTAATGCTTCAAATTGATTAAAAAAAAAAAAAAAGAATCCTTAATTTTATTTTACTACTTTTATAAATATGTAAAAAATATATAAAAAAATTGTGGTAAAACTTCCTAAATGGTGCAGATGAATGTGCATTACAACAGTTGTAATTTTGTTTTAACTTAAAAAAAAATTACATTTAAACTGCTGTGATAATGGACTATAACAATAATTTTGTGAAATAATCTGAACTACTTGCAGAGTACTGTCGCCTGTGGCTACTAATTCGTTTTCACAGTGTCACAAATTAAATCTTTTACAATTCAATTGGTTAAAAAGTTTCCTGTTTTTCACAATGTCTTCCTTGATTGGTTGGTAGTAACGTCAATCTAAAATGGTCGCGCAACGCTGCAACTGAACCGAACAGTGTTACAATAAATACATGTATTTTGTTTTTAAATTAAATTTCATCGTAAATGCAAGAATAATAGTAGAAAATATTTAAAGATGATCATGTTTTTATGTCTAGCTGCAATGAAATCTACTGTCCCTACTGTATTTGTTTTCACGTGTCACGTGTTAAGGTCCGCTCGTTATTCTATCCTATTGGTTAAAAAGTTTCCTGTTTTGAACAATCTCTTCCGCGATTGGCTTCTGGGGACGCCAAGAACCCGTCAGGCGATGCAGTCTACCTAACTGTACTGTAGGTCGAAACACAACGACACAGCGGTGGTGGTGGGGTTGTTTATGGCTACCGACATTTGGTAATTTGACACATCGAAGAAAATATTCACATTAGCGGGTGGTACCGAAAGGTGCGACCGTCGATTCGATAGGGGACGTAACTAACGCCGCGTGACACAACTGGGCAGGCGGCTAACTTTTAAGTGTTTTAAGGCGTAGAGGGAATTTGAACTTCATCGACCGCGAGTGAAAATACTCAGCGGCTGTAAAACCAGCCTGAAAAAAAGCGGCCTGTGAACACTGATTTTATTTTTTTTTATTTTTGGCTTGCTTGCTTATGCGAAGACCCACGCGGATTTACATGGAGCTACTACTTTTTTCGTCTCGGATCTCGATGGTGGAGCGATGTTCTACCGTATCCGTCTAAAGTCAGCTATGCTAACAAGCTAGTCATGCTAGGTACGTGTTAGCTGCCAGCGTACAGTACAGTAGTTAGCCGCGTACATTCACGCCTCTCGACAACTTTATGGAGGCTATACGATTGGATATGTGGTGAAAAGGTCAGTATTTTACAAGCGAAACAACGTAAGCAGGAAGTCCACGGCCATTTTCTTACAGGCGAGTGACTTGTTGGTGGTACCAAGAGGCTATGTCGAGTTGTAGTTTGGCTATTTCGAAGATCGATCCGAGAAAACAGCGAGCCGTACATAAGATGCAACGTCCTCAAACAAGCAATGTCGGATCACGCTGAATAACGTCGCAGTTTTTTTTTTTTTTTTGACAAGTGGCGAGCGTCAAGTTGCGCAGGTTGCTCCACATTTTTGTGCGGATGCGAACGCTCGGGGCGGGGGGGGGGAAACACACCGAGGAGAAGACCTTGTTTTTGCGAATCTGACGAGGAGCTTCACGGCAAATCGCCCTCGGGGCTCTTGTCGGCACCCGCATCAAAATGTCGGCCATCTCTGCAGCCGAGAAAGTGGACGGATTTACGAGAAAGTCTGTGAGGAAGGCCCAGAAACAGAGAAAGTCGCCCAGTTCGTCTCAGTACAGGACTCAGATCGCCCCGGTGGAGCTTTCGTCGCTGCCTCAGCTCAAAGGTAAGAAGAGGAGGAGGAGGAGGAGGATGATGGAGGTCTGGTGGGTGAATTAAATAGGCCATCACGGTGACACGTTATGCCCACTGCCTCAGAATCACACCTTGACTTCCAACACTATTTATCCAACCAAGTGTGAGAAACTGAACGTGTAACTTTGAAGTGCTTTTTGCGCACATACAGATTCAAGATGGCAAGCCTTCTAAAAGAAGACAAGGACCACCTGTTGCTTTGAATTTGTCAGTTCTAGCCATGTAGTGCTGTGTTCCATAACCGTTATTGAGCCAAGGCACATACTTTACATTACAAAAATCTCAGGGCACACCTTCCAACAAAATGCCAATTACGTTTGGTTAATTGAACTTCCTGAAATGTAGTGGAAGAGCATTGCATTTTTCCGCCTGTCACCATTTCGCTGGCAGAAGATACAAATATATCACTGTGAATATTGTTATATTGTGTGTTTTGCGTGTGTTAATATGAGTCAGTCTGCAGCGATGCTAGCATAAGGTGTAATATTGACGATGGTGCCGTTGGTTTGGGTCTTTTGTCGTATTGGTGCTTGTTTATTGCTACATGCACCATAGTGCTTCACTGGTAATCTCCAAAAGTCATACATTTCAGAGCAGGACTCAAAATATGGGGTAAGGTATAAAAAGTCAGAAAACATCAAACTAATGTGGACCCATCATTATTTAACATGCAAAAGGTCAGTGTACCTCACCAGATCTATTAACGTTTTGTTTTTTGCACCTCATTCAAAATAAGGACCAATCTCAACAATGGTGTATATATATATATATATATATATATTTTTTTTTTTTTAAGAGACATAAAAAGGTTTATACCAAAAGTTACATGACATAAGGAGGAGACTTAAGTTCAAAAGTAGTTGAGCGTCATGCTTGCCAGATGATTCGATATTGAGCCATGAGTTGATCCTGAGTATCATCACGGAGTGAGTGAGTAAGATGGCGCAGCAGGTGAAGATGATGTTGGGGCTGAGGTACAGGACTGGAGTCAACTTCTAACATTAGCTGCTAAGTACAAATGTAATTTCAGAACCATCATGTCTTCTGCTTTTATTTAGTAATTTACACAAAACTTCTGTGTTGCTCTTATATACATTTCCCCAAACTTCAACGCAATATATTAAATGAGGGTAAGACAAGAGCACAATATATGGTATACAATGATTTCTTATCGAGGAGATATTTCGATTTATTCATCAGGGCCACAACTTTTGCCAACTTCCTTGTGACTTTTGAAATATGTGACTTCCAGCTTATTTCATGGTCAAGAGTTCCACCAAGAAATGTGTACTCACAAACTCTTTCAATTGGGACATTATCCATTTGAATTTGGGGTTCCGGGTTTTTTTGACGTATCTCAAAAGACGTAATTTTTGTTTTTAGTATATTTCAAGACAATTTATTGATGGCAAACACGTTTTTATAATTTACACATTTCAATTGTAATCTCTTCTCGCCAGAGTATAATATTGTTGTGTCATCTGCAAATAGGACAAACTTTAGTTTTTCTGAGACTAAATACATGTCATTGATGTAAAGTAGGAACAATTTTATATTATTTCTAACAAATTAATGAATGTTGCAAAAATAAGAATGTGCCAGTGAAAATCTCGCAAAGCAAAATTTTAGATTAGGAAAAAAATTGTGATCCATAAGAATTTTCGGTACATTTTCATCAAAATTCTGGAAGTTGTCGTCTTCACTGAGGAATGCATAAAAAACACTTGGTGGTTGTGCTCATTATGTTAGGCAACCTGGATAGCCACTAATTGTTAACATATTCTGCGTCACCTTTTTTATTTTATCAAACATAAGGTAGACAGCAATTTAGTTTTACATGACATTATTTTCGTAGTTTTCGGACCATGAATTGCCCCATATAATACGCAGCGGTCAAAAAATGCAGCATGAAGAAGTAAAAAACAAAAAAACAAAACATAGACGTTGCATTTTTGGGGAATATGTATTTGACAAAGTACAGATGGAAAGAGTTCAAGCATGAGCTGCTGATTGCTTTATAACATACCGGTAGGCTGCATTTGGAAATTAATGTGATGTGATGGTTGCGTGCGTGCGTGCGTGCGTCTTCGAACACTGGGCGTCGGAGTCAATTTCTCAACGCGCCCCGCGTTGACGGCAGCAAACATTCCGGTTGGGCCAAATTGTCGCTTCTATAAAAGGAAAAGTTTATTTTTTAATTTAAAATGGCTTACCTTAACGAGAATCCGGCGTCACAATGTGGCCAAAGGTAGAATTTAGTTTAACTGTACACTTAAAGGTTTATGATAATGACCGACAGTGGAACCACTTGGTTCTGCAGTCATTTTTCAAATCGCTCGACTTTTAAAGTTCTGGTCTATTGCATGTGTTTAATGATTCAGTGTTATGCCATAATGACACACTTTACTACTACTGCCTTTCGTACAGTCGCACTAACTGTCAATTCTGCAGTCTACGCCCTCTTTTCTCAGCTTGTAAAAATTAACAAACTTCAAACTGAAAGCGTAGCCTCATTGATGGAGATAACCGTTATGTGACCCAAGAGCTGTCTTTTATACTACAAAATGTTGAGATATATATATATATATATTAGGAATCAACTCCACTACAGTATTGTGTTTACTATTGTAACCTTGCAGTGACAAGGACATTTCTTTAGACGTCAGGTTTTGGGTCCTTCATGGCGGACTATGAGGACGTTTCAGGCAGCCCTCCCGCGGTTGGGGCGCGTAGAGCTCCCGTTGTGTGATAGACACCGAAAAGATGAGTCACTCAGAGACCATCATGGTTGCTGTGGCAACCGGAAGCCTTCAGAGCAGATCAGGAAAAAGCTGTATATTCAAAATACAACCTTCTTAATTTAGGCTAATATTTTTTGTAGCCGGGAGATTTCAAACGTGACTTTGATCTCACACCAGAATCATGTGATGATTAATAAGCTGACAGCTTCACTGCAAATGAATGTGTTAATTTATTCATTTTAGTTGCATTACTATCATGCGTTGCCACACCTGTACTCTGTGATGTGATGATGTGAATCAGTGTTTCGGGCGCACACATATTATTGTTTACTAAATATTTGGCATATTTAGTTTTGACAGTTTATTAAAACCATCTTTACTCTGTTGGCTTATTGATTGGCAAGTGGGGACCAAATAGTCTTTTTAACATCGTGTCTGCCAGTAGAAGATCAGTCAATAAATAATGTCAAGCAAGATGACGGCATCGCTCAGCAACGGTATTATGTACTAAAATGAAAGTCATAATCATGACTTTTGGCAGGCTTGGTTGCCCCCCCCCCCCCAAACCCCCCCCCCCCCAATTTTTTTTTTTGAATAGAATTGCTTCCTTATCGGCGTCGGTGGAAAATTGTGTTGTGGGAAGATGTAAATGGATGCATTTGTGTAGCTTGCCTGCCTCTCACACTCCCACTGGAAAAGCTGCTCTGAATAAACGATTTGATTGGTTTGAGTATTTTACTACCGCAAAGACCAAAATAGCTACCAGAATGCTGCACAGGCTCACTAAGACAAACATACCCCCCCCCCCAAGTTGCATTTGTTAAAAATGAAAGTTTATAATAGGCCTGGTCAGCATAGAAAAAGCATATAGTTCAGCCTATTGAGGAACCCTACTGGGAAGAATTAACAGCATGATGCAGCATCAAACCGTCGTCAAAACTTTCGGTTGTATCTGCTGCTGTTTACATAAAACAAAGTATTTATTCAAAAAAAATTAATAAATAATGATAATAAATACATATGTTTAAAACACCGCCACTGCCATGTTTCTTCTTGCAAGATTGTGACACATAGTCACCAGTTCTGTAAATTTTCAGCAACGGCAAATTTGTCATCTTTGGGTGGAATCCCGGCTCACTCGCGACAGTTCAAGTTGGTTCAGAATTATAAGCAGCCATTAAAATGACATCTTTACATATTCAAAATTTGAGCATTCATTTTGTGCACCAACTGCCATATTCTCTCATATTAGCCATTCCTAGACAGGACGCCCAAGATGAATGGGAAGTATAATATTGAGAGTGATTATTTTTGTCATTATTATTTGGGGTGCATGTTCTACCAATGTCCACTAGAGCTGTCAAAGTTAATCGATTACTCAGCAATTAATCGATTATCAAATTAATCGACAACTAATTTAATAATTAAGTAATCGCTTGGAGGCATTTTTTTAATTTTAAATTGTCCAAATCCTCTGATCAACAGTAATTGGTCACTGATTTCTGTAGTCCTTCGTGAAAGAAGACTGATTCTTCTGTGTTTAATCAAAATAAGACATTTGTAAACATTTGTTTTTACTTTGAAAAACTAATGACCGAACCGTTAACATAGTACATCAATCCCCTTTTTTAAATTGAAGGTAAACACCAATGACTGGTTAATAAACAGTAATCAGGGGGATTTTTTTTTAATACACTTAAATGCAAAATTTAAATGAATCTGATTAATTGAATAATCGATAGATTAATCGATTCTAAAAATATTAAATAGTTACAGTACTAATGTCCACTCTTGTACACATTAGATAAAAGTACAACTTTCAAAATAAAAGCCTTGCAAATTTTACAGATAACCAGAGATTCATTGTATCACTGATCTAAAAATAACTTTGCATCTCACTTTGTAATTAATTTCGTATTATTTACATATTATTAATGTGATATCTTGATTTATTTTTTAACTCCATCCTGTCTGGCTCATATGTTTTAAATTCATGATGTTTTGTTATTTGTCAGATTTTATGTCATGAAAAATAACTGTTCAAGTGAATGTTCTTTAAAAAAATATATATATATATAATTTTATTGTTAAATAAATTAACATTTATTACCACAAACAACAGAACAAAAGTACCGAAAATTGGTACTGTTCAGTACTGGTATCGATACAACGGTACTGACAATTGGACCTGAACGGGTTCAAATGCAAAAGGTACCCATCCCTACTTGAAGGCAGTGCAATGCTGTTTTTTTCAACATCCATCCATAGTCCAATAAACGTAGCAACGATGTTCTCATTTTCGCAAACAGTTTTTCTTGGCACCATCAAATTTTCATCATTAAAATTTGCCATCCCTTTGTCTACTGCACCCCCCCCAAACCCGTTTAACGAGTTATATGTTCTCATATGAATATACTCACCATGAAGGAATCCCAGGTACAACATTCCCAATTATCATGACTTTGTTTTCCTTCAATCCTAATTAGGGCGCCTGACATTTGAGTTTGACTTCTTCACTGTTTCTTTCGTGTAACCTCATAAAGTGGGGCTTTTTTGAACGGTACTTAAATGTCAAGGACGAGGCATACTGCTTCTCCTCCTCGGTGCCAGTTCCAAAAAAAAAAAATCTCGGTTTTCATCTTCTTAGTGTCTCCATTCTCCCTGAAAATAAAAACAAGCGCTGGCAGCTTGACAGCAGCAGTGTCAATTTGCCCTCATGAAGACCGTTAGGATTATGTCAAGTCAGATCCCGACGTGTTAAGCTCAATCAGTTAAGACGGTTATAGTAATGTGCTCGAGACCTAGCGTAGATGCTCACTTGACCAGATACTGCATATGTCTTGCATCTGTATCCGTTTTCAGTGGTGAGAAATGAGAACGCGAGACTGTGTATACTCGGCAATGGCGGTGAATTACTTAAATAATGTGACGCGCGCTTCAAATTCCATTCGGCTTCTGCTGTACCAAAATGCTTGCAATGTGCTCACTGTGCACGGGGAAGGAGATTTGTTTTATCAACTGCTACAACTGCTAACATCCCATCCAACCGGTACAGCAACTCGTTGCTGTCCATTTGTGGTATGGCTCGGCTTTCTAAAGACTTGTCACTCTGATCTTACAAATCAAGTCGTGTGTGTGTGTGTGTGTGTGTGTGTGTGTGTGTGTGTGTGTGTGTGCGTGCAAACTGATTAGGGTTTGGCATTATGGATTTTTATTATGTGGCTGCCGTTTGTTCATGTCGAGCAAGTCACTTCGTGGTAATGCAGAGCACCGCTGTCATTGTGTGACCTTACAGGGACGGCCGCAGTTTGCTCTTTGGCTTGATGATACCCATTTGTAAACATTTGTTTTTACTTTGAAAAACTAATGACCGAACCGTTAACATAGTACATCAATCCCCTTTTTTAAATTGAAGGTAAACACCAATGACTGGTTAATAAACAGTAATCAGGGGGATTTTTTTTTTAATACACTTAAATGCAAAATTTAAATGAATCTGATTAATTGAATAATCGATAGATTAATCGATTCTAAAAATATTCAATAGTTACAGTACTAATGTCCACTCTTGTACACATTAGATAAAAGTACAACTTTCAAAATAAAAGCCTTGCAAATTTTACAGATAACCAGAGATTCATTGTATCACTGATCTAAAAATAACTTTGCACCTCACTTTGTAATTAATTTCGTATTATTTACATATTATTAATGTGATATCTTGATTTATTTTTTAACTCCATCCTGTCTGGCTCATATGTTTTAAATTCATGATGTTTTGTTATTTGTCAGATTTTATTTCGTGGTTCGTGGTAATGCAGAGCACCGCTGTCATTGTATGACCTTACAGGGACGGCCGCAGTTTGCTCTTTGGCTTGATGATACCCATTGGTTTGTCGCACCAAAGTGTTTTAGATTCGGTATTTTGGAGTTGTCGAACGAGAAAACAACATCAGTGCTGAATTAAGAGGCAGTCTAGAGTGTTCCCCACATCCCCTCCCAGGATTTTCTTTATATATCATGTGGTTGCTGAGTGTACATTATATCATCTTCTCAGAGTTGAAGTGTCCAATGGAGTTGACATTTGCTCTCAAGTTGTTTTCAACACTTTAGTTAGTAGTTGGGAGACTTGTGAAAAATATGAAATTGACTACATTCGGACAATGCTGTACGCGGTTTCTGCCCATCAGCAAAAATATAGAATGATCCAAACATTGCTTTGAAGCACAAAATAACATGTTGTGTCATTGTAGTCATCTTTGGGGGCAAGACAAAACCGTTTGTTCCGAGGTCACCAGACCAGCATACTCGGATTGTTTTGGTTCCACTTTTGTTAAGGTTAGTTCTACGAAGTGTTGATACTTGGGGAGGGAGGGTATTGGTGTCAACTCCAGCATGTAAAAACTCTTTACGTTTCCTTAAGTATTGTATACATATATTTGTCGTATGTCCCATATCAACTGTGAATTTTTTTTTTTACCATCATGGTAATTCACAGTACAAACTGGTTTAATATAAGTGTTCCAAACACGAATCGCAATACTGATGCTCCTGCAAAAGCATGTCCTGTACATTTACAATATTCAGCTTGTTGGTCAATTTCAATAAAAAGGCCCGTTGACTTCACAACTATTCTAAATGAATTGAAATTTTTAATTAAACAATTGTCCTCATAGCAAATATTGTTAATTTGATTCAGATTCAGACTTCATCTGTCACCATTGTCCAACCTTTATTTACCACTGCAGGCATATGATCCAATTATAAAAGAAGCGAACCACAGAGAAAACACTGCTAAATTAAAAGTGTTTGCGGGTGTTGCATTGATATGGCTGGAAATAACGTGACCTACTCTCCTCGAATGTTCTTCTTTTTTGGCATGTCTCTGTGTTGTTAACAACAGCCACCATGCTACAAATGCACCATCGGCGTATTGAATATCTGTTTCCCATGGGGGTTGACCTCTGCTGCAGCGAGTTACTGAAATGCAGGGTGCTAAAATGGAAAAGTGTTGCATAACTTAGCCACATTCTCTCATGCAGTACTTCTGCTAACATGCGACGTGTTTTAATAATAATGCCACGTGTATCCAGTTTTTGCTATTTTTTTGAGCGGATTTTTTTGTGTGATCTCTACTCCAAATCTAAACGCGATACTTTTGTTTTTGCTCTAAAACGTCTTCCATATACACAATGACCATTTCTTTTAAATATTGTTCACAAACCAGTCTAAATATGTGATAAGTGAGCACTTCTCCTTTTGCAGAGATTATCCAGTGCACAGGTGTGCCTTCGACTGCCCACAATAAAAGGCCACTCTGAAAGGGACAGTTTTTTTATTGTTTGCGTGGAAGAAGGTTTAGATCTCTGAGTTAAAAAAACTAATGTATTGCATTTATATTTTTGTTGAGCGCATATGACAAGATACAGTAGGAAGTGAGTCGGAAGGGAATCGCAAAACTGCACTTAACATTAATTGCCGAAGACGTAGTTCACATTTATGCATACCTTGAAAAATAAGTGATTTATCAATAAATTGGAATGCGTTTTTGTTTTTGTACACAGACATATGTGCTTGCAAGCTGCAAAAAATTTGTTGAGGTCGCTTGCCTCACTTGTACTACTTGAAATGAGAAAAAGACCACGAGAGGCCTGCCTTTGCCAAAAGGGGCACTTTTCCAAGAGGAACCACACATTTTCACATTTTCTTTAAAGAAAGCAAATCGAAGGGGGAACGCTTTTCTTTCTTTCTTTTGGACCACGATGAATGAATGATTGAAATTCTTCATTTCTTTTTGATCCATTTTATGTACACTATTCTCTGTTGTTCCTAATATGCATTACAGGGAATTGTGAACAATTCAGAAGTAGCTCACGATCTTTATCTCTCCTAATCCAGTTTATGACCGGTGTTGTTTTCTTATGAACACTGCAGTCCTTCGTCTCGCACGTTCTGACTTGTATACAAAAACATGCTGCGTCATGAAAACAGGAACAAGGACTTCAGTTGTTCATTATTGTTTCACGTTAGCCAATACTCACATATACATTAGGTCCAAATTATTCTGATAAATAACCTGACGCTGAATTGATTAGTATACCTAGTTGTGCCTATGATTTGTATATGTTTGTCTATTTTCAAGAGGACTTGCTTGTGTAACTTGTCGATGTGCAACCAAATGCTGTGGAAATACCAACGACCCGTGCAGGTCGCCAAACGATCTTCGTTTGAGTGATTACAATTCACAATTCTTTTTTTTGTATTCTTCAGATTTACATGGTTTTATGTCTTGGTGTGTAAAGAAGTGTTCCAGACTCATTGTAACTGGATTAGTTGGTTCATTTGTGTCCTCTCAAATGTGTCCTTACTTTCTTTACACATGCACAGGAACAGAACTGGAATGGAAATCTGTTTTCTTTCTGAAGCACCCTGAGGAGTTTGTGCACTAATGCATCTGTATCTACATGGCAAAAATAGCATCACGTTTTAGGTGGTGGGTGGGGGTGGGGTTTGACTCTAAAGCCGTCTTGAGAGAGACAAAGACAAAAAAAAACTTCAAACACAGGATTTTCAAACACAAGTGGGGTACGTCTAATCCAAGATCGACTATTGCCGGTGGTAATTGTGTGCAGAAAAACAGCAGGCTTGATCTGTCATCTCATGAATACACATAAATAATTGTGAATAATTATGCAGAGTATTCACAAGAGGACAATAATACTGTAGATTGTGTTCCATCTATTAAAAAAAAAAAAAGTTGACTTTGGCCTAAGGTTGCGCAGGGAAGGCTCATCTCGTACAATAATTAGTTTAGAATTGTTATTATCATTAAGCATACACATACATATGTAATTCCTTTCTAAAATGTTAATTAAAACACAGTTTTCTTCTACACTCATTTATTTCTGGTTATACATGTAAATTTTGCACCAGTTTTGTAGCGAAAAAACATTCAGGTCATCTCACCTTTTCTAATGCCAGTATGGAAGCACTGTGACCCTTACAGTTTGCTTAAGTGTTTTGTCACATGTCAAAACCAGCTGCTTTTTTTTTTCTTCTTCTCCCGTTCTTCAAACATGGCTCTGACTGCTTTGTGATCTGAAACACAATAGTCGCAGTAGTTTAGGTTGCATCACTCTGACTGTAATCGTATAAAGGTTGCAGCTTAAGAGTGAGACATAGGTTAGTGTTTCACCCTTTGTCAAATTCATTCTTAGTGAACCCAATATGAATGCATTTTTGCAAAGCTAAGTTGAATATTTTGTGAACTAGTACAATGATATAAAATAGTATCATTCTTTTGGGGTACAAAATGAGAGTATGAGCATATTCAAGCACATTTGTAATATTGACTTTGATATAAATCAGGGGTCTGCAACCTGCAGCTCTGGAGTCACATGTGGCTCTTTAGTCCCTCTTCTGTGCCTCCCTGAGGATTGTTTTAAAACAAAAAAAAAGAGGAAAAAATAAGAGTAGAAATAAAAAAATTTTTTTTACATGTGTTAAATTTTTTTTAGATACAAATATTATTTGAATGAATTAACAATTTACGTAGATAAAAAAAATAAGAATAATTAAAAAATGTCAGAGTCCAAATGGGCTGGGACAGAAAAGTACAATATGTACACAAAATCGCCAAAAATCAGAACATTTATTTTTAAAATGGCAGAAAAGAAAACATTCAAAAAGTAACCATAAAATGTCCAAAACAAAAGAGGAAAGGCAGAAAATTGCCATAAGATGTCTTTGGAATCGCCATTAAAAAAAGTCAGAAAATTCCTTATTTAAAAAAACAAAAACAAAGTCAGAAAAGAAAAATATTCAAAAAGTAACTATAAAATGTCCAAAACCCAATAAAGAAATCCCCAAAATTATCATATAATGTACACAAAAAAAGTCCAAAAAAGGAAGAAGAGGGGCAAAAAATTTTACCGTAATATGTCCATACTGTTTCATTCATCATACTGTTCAAATGTTTTATGGCTCCAGACAGTTTTGTTTTAAATATTTATTTGGCCTAAAATGGCTCTTTTGACAGTAAAGGTTGCTTGACCCCTGATCTAAATCCACGCTTTACCATAGTTATAGGATGCACAAATTCGAGTGTTCAACTCAACTTTGAAGGGTTTGACCTTGCACAAAGTGACTGACCCCTGAGCGATGCTCCTCTCAGCATGATGCTGTCCTGTGGCCACAGTGATTACCTACGCTGTGCCCAAACATAACATCAGTGTGCCTGTCTGGGTGGCTTCCAAATGCTGTTAATGGCTTGGCTGGCTTGGACAGCTTTAATAACCATGGACGTACTCGCAGTCTAATCCATAAAAGGCTTTACAGTCAAAGCTGGGAATGACTAGACTGCCTCTTTGTGCCTCAATGTCTTCAGAAATATGAATAACAATGTATTGTATATACACACCATACTTTCAGTTTTGGATTTGAACTCTGCAAAATCTGTATAGACTAATAGAAATAAAAATAAAAAATCTGTATTTTTGAATAAATATCAGCTTTGTCTGTGGGACAAGAAAGATGTTCCTTCATTTTAGTGATTTGATGCTGATGGTGGCGAGCACGTTCTCAATTTTCCCTGTTTACCTTTTGTGTGTTTTCAGACGCTCCCACCACTGAGCAGCAGGAACTTTTCACCCAGAAACTCCAGCAGTGCTGCATGCTCTTTGACTTCCTGGACTCTGTGACGGACCTGAAGAGCAAGGAGATCAAGAGGGCCACTCTGAACGAGCTGGTGGACTATGTGTCCACCAACAGAGGAGTGCTTGTTGAATCCGCATACCCTGAGATCACCACCATGGTCAGTATACTGTGCTTAAGGGGGCTCGCCCTATGAGGGTGTCGTTGTAAAATTAAAAACAAGGATATGGGGCTGTCGTTTTTCAAATAGTGGCCTCCACTGTAATGAATGCCATAAATATAAATACTGAATCTAAACTGATACATAGAAGGAACGTGGTATCTGTAAAGCTGAAGTTAAAGCGAAAATGTCAATTTATTCACTATGTAGAGGCATCCATAAGAAAACCTGCTAAACTAGGGAAAAATATGGACCGAAAAAACGAGGCCTTCCCCCAAATAAATGCTTGGCACTCTTAGCTGCCATTATATGAGGAAATGATGTCATTTGAGGATGCACTTGGTTATTCATTTGTTTTGTCCACTATAAAGTTTGAGGTTTGTATGCATTAGGAGCCAGCAGATAACAAACACCCCGTGCACTCAAGGGGATTACAAAATGGAGGCTGATCATGTGTCGACTGTCTAGACAGGTTCTGTCATGTCAGCAGTATATGGGATATACTGTACATTGCCATGGCTATTAAAAATCCCCCATTGTGCCATGTCTATTCTAGCTAAAATCCAGGAAGTGTTTGTGTTTTAACGTATATATTTATTTCATGATAAGTATATAGTACGGAAGCGTGGAACTAACTGTCAATGTGGAGTAAACATTTTTGACTGGCAAATACATTGGAATGTATTTGCACATATGTTAATGTGAAAAGATAATAAAGTAGTTACTTAATTAAAAAAAAAAAAAGTCAATACCCTGTAGTATTATGGGCAAAATGAATTGAACGCATTTGGCAAATATTATTATTTGCAAACACATTAAAGCATTAAAACGTACTTGTACATACGGTCAAACATGTTTTTCAGTCAACTCCACATCGGCAGTTCCACACACACAGTCAAGCTATCTCTTTCATTGAATTAAACAACTGACTGGCAGTTACAGAACGAAGATGTAAACATTTATTTTTTAATTATTAGTTGTATGATTAATTAACAGCATCATTATTTCCACAGATCAGCACAAACATATTCCGTACACTTGCTCCAAGCGACAACCCAGATTTTGACCCGGAGGAGGACGAGCCCACTCTCGAAGCTTCCTGGCCGCATATCCAAGTAAGGATATGATTTTGTTGCTTCTTTATGCCTCCATAGAGCTGCATCCTCAGCTGGAGGGGCTGCGCTGAGGCTGCAGAAATGTTTTGGAATTCCCAAAAATAAATTTTGATGCTAAGCATGTCGTATCCCTGCACTGACATTGTAGCGAGTCCCACAAGGGCAGAAATCAATCAAGAAAGTGCACCATTTAGTTGAATGTATTTTTTTTTAATCCTATCTTTCAGCTTGTCTACGAGTTTCTACTGCGTTTTCTCGAGAATCCAGATTTCCAGCCCAGTATTGCGAAACGTTACATTGATCAGAAGTTTGTACTCCAGGTAAGCCATTTTGTCAGCATTTACATTTGAAAAGCTGTTTCAGAAATAGAATCATGTTTATTGGCTGAGTTAGTAGTTAGTGTACAGGAGTCCCTCACTCCGCAGCTCCACAGGAACCAAAGGGCCTGGAATGTTGGCTTGGCTGCATCAGAGGTGCCGGGACTGATTTTCCATGATGTGAGCGTGTCGTGGGGAGCTTTAAATAGCCGCCTGTTGTTTTGCTCTTTAGGATGAGATGAGAGGGCTGCGGTTGGGAGCAAATTGACAGGCTGTGGATGGATGGAGGTTTGGGTGGCAAGTGCAACGTGGGAAAAATACATCAGTTCAGCAATTTGGTTCACTTAAGTACTCGTATACAAAGACGTACAAAATCGTCGCGGAGAAAATTGCACCTCTGCTGATGAGTCGTGTGCTAAAATGGTCATTGACATTTTCTTAAGCGCACGTTTGAATTATGCAGCCATTTTGCCACTTGCTGTCAACTGAAAATTACATCACGGTTCCTCAGAGCTCAGTTAACGACCAATCATGGCTGACCAAACGCAGAAAACAGGTGAGCCCGTGATTGGTCGTTACCTCAGCAACTGTGATGTCATTTGCAGTTGACCGCAAGTGGCAAAATGGCCGCCCCCTGAAATGGATCCAAATTGGTGGATTTTGCTGTTTAACTCATATTCCACAAGCGCAATATATTATATGTTTAATTCTGCATTCTACAGTACTTTTATTTATCATACTATCGGCCTAAAGAAATCCAAATTGGTGGAGCCCTAATTTTAAAAAAATAATAATAATGTTTTTGCATTTGATGAAATTCCAATAAATTATATCTACAGAGCCCAACGCTGCCCAATCACATCTTCAACCTAATACCACTCTCAATTCTCCAGGATAAATGCAACATATGGAAGGCATTAAATTGTAATTTTCCAAAATGATAGCCTACATGTACTGTATATCAATAAAATAAGAATTTTTAAATCTTCTTTCCTCGCCTCTATTGGGCCTGATTTCGGTCACAGTTCAAAAGAGCTTACATGCACAATGACCTTTTTTTTTTTGGAGGATGTATGCAAGCTTAAACATAAGCCATCAGCTGACGACAAGCTAACTGGAAGATACAATTTCCTTTTGAACTCCACGCCTCGTAATGATGACTCATCACATGTAATGCCGCAAATAGATGTGACATGGCAGTGTATTCAATGCGTTTGTTTCACACACACACACTTCCTGTTTTATAATAGGAAGGTGTGTGGTGCCTGTACAAGCCCTACACGAATGAGTGCAACGTGTGCGTTAAGAAGTCATTTCTCCAAAGAAATTATTTACTTACTTTTGTATGGAAGTGAGTTTGTTTGTTTTAAATGGTTATTATAATGACACATTCCCAAATTCTTCGCTAAGTGGTTACATCATAACAAAATCGCAGCGACAACTTACATTTTCCTGGACTTTTCTTAATTTTTTTTCTCTCTCTCTGTTGTCATAGCTTCTCGAACTGTTTGACAGCGAGGATCCAAGGGAGAGGGACTTCCTGAAGACCATCCTTCATCGGATTTACGGAAAGTTCCTCGGGTTACGAGCCTTCATCAGGAAGCAGATTAACAACATCTTCTTGCGGTGAGTTGAACATGTTTTGTTATTCCACTATTAGGCCTCGATGGGAGAATCAAAAAGAAATTGAACTGCACCAAATATAACATTTTACATTTGAAGCCATGTGGGAGAGAAAGGAAGTTCAAAGCTAACGAAAGCCTTTTTTTGCGTTCCTTTTAATGTGCACACCGACAAACATCCAAACGATAGCATCTCTTAAAGACGTAGTGCTGAAGTTCAACCTACCATGCGTTTTTATCACCGTGCCTTTTGCACCTCAAAGCCATTTGTCTTGCTTGCCTGACACAACAAAGTACAAAGTGCAGAGGAGCCAGACATTCCAGACAACGTGTTGATTCTTTACAGCTCCCGTTGCCGCGTAACAATGGGATTTAGATGAGTGAAACCGGGGGGCCCTTAGTGTCATTTCCAATAGGCAAGGGTGGCAGAATGGATGCACCCACTTTGACCATCTGCCACGCAGGGTTAAAAATAGTGCTGTCGTTGTCAGGCGCTGTATGTACATACCACAAGTGTGTAGGCATGGCTTACTGAACACATGAGATGAATCACTTATTCGTCAATCCTTTTGGTTGTTTCCATCAGCCATTTAGCAATTTGCTTGTTGCACTTGCAGGTTCATCTATGAGACTGAACATTTCAACGGAGTTGCTGAGCTCCTAGAAATTCTGGGAAGGTGAGTGTATCATCAGTCTATAAGTCGACGTTTTTTTAAAACAACTTTAGACTGCTATATTTTTGGCCTGCTTTGATTTGAACTCGACTACTGGTTATGTAACTGCGTCTAGTGAAGGAGTGGTTTTCCTTTTAATTAGTGCTTTCAAAGTTAAAGCGTTAACTGATTAATTAATCACAAAAAAATGATCGCATTAACTCATTCACTGCCGTTGACGGCTATAGACGTCAAAAGTTCATTTGAACTATTTCTATTAGTTTAAAAAAAATTCCACTTTTATTAACGAGAGCATGAAAACCTAGAATTATTGTTATTGTACATTTAGAACAGATATAAATGTTGTGGTTAATAGTGAGTTAACTTAGTGAAGTCATGTGATTAATTACGATTAAAAAATGTAATCGCCTGACGTCCCTAATTTTTAATAATATTTTCTTTTTTCTTTTAAATCGTGTCAGGCGATAATTTTTTTGATGGCAATTAACTGCATGACTTCAATAGTTAATTCACGATTAATCACAAATTTTATTTCTGTTGTAAATGTACAATAAAATCGTTTTTTCTAGGTTTTCATACTCTGTTAACAAAAATGGGGAAAAAAATGTAAACTAATAGAAATAGTTCAAATGAATTTTTGACGTCTATAGCCGTCAATGGCAGTGAATGAGTTAATCATGAATTAACACAGATTAATCGCACTATTAATTTTGACCATTGATGAAGATGATCCTTTAGTGTGACAGCCGATGGCTACGTTTAAGGTAGCACAGGTTGTGTTTGAGCAATAAAAATAGTTACATGCATTAAAGCAAAGCATTTATTAAATGTTTGCGTATTTACATTTGTTCATATCAAAATATTGGGGTCATTTTTTACAATTTAAAATTATGCAAGTAATTAACTGATTAGAAAAAGAGGGGGAAGAGCGCGTGCAGTGGATCAAAAAATGTTGAAGACATCCTCATAACATTAAATGTCAAAATAATTAACGCATAATCGGTGCGCTTCAAATTTGGCGGGGGAAAAATGTTCATAAAAAAGCCTTTTTATTGAAGTGATTAATCAAAATTCTAAGATGTGATTAATCGTGATTCATTAAAATTCTAAGATGTGATTAATCTGATTTAAAAACGTTTGACAGCTCTACTTTTAATATAATACCTCCCCTTTTGCCTATCAGTATGATGACGACCGTGTTTCTTTTCTACAGTATCATCAATGGGTTTGCACTGCCTTTGAAGGCAGAACACAAACAGTTCCTGATGAAGGTGCTCATCCCATTACACACGGCCAAGGCCCTGGCCCTCTTTCATGCTCAGGTAAAAATGTTTCTACAACGCCATCTAGTGGATATGCAACTAAAACAACAACAAAATTCTAGTGCCAAAGATATTTTTACTGCTTTCTGAGTAATTTTGGGCCGCTGAGTCTTAAAATGACATCCTTTCTTTTGAATTGGCTCTAGTTCTTGATACATCAATATTTTTGACAATTAATTGACTGATAATGAATGGAAATGATCATGATTACTGTCCTTTACAGTATTGCATCAAAAATGAAAGAATACTGTGGACATGATTGAAAAGACAGGAACAGCCTCATCCAAGTTGTATCATAAACACAATACCAATGTCATAACTTGCATATTCTTAGCCCTTTTTTTAAACAAGAATATGGAAGATCTCAAAAACTAGAGCCAAAAAAAAAAACCAAAACAATGCACGGTTTCCACAAGTTATTACAAAGCATTAAAAGTAATTGGGCTAAATACTAGAAATTGCTCAAATTAAGGCTTTGAATGGCATTAAAAAGCATTAAATACGATGTTCAGGGGTGTTGAAAATTTAAATGCAATTAATGTAAAAACATCGACATTAATTCTTTATTTTACATACATCAATGTGGAAAGGAGTCACTATAACACAATTTTGCAGTAAGTGTGATAAAAATGCATGTATTTGTAGGGACTGGTGACTAGTTGTAATTTACAATGAGTAGTTGCTTCATGTTCCAAATGCCAATTGAATTTGAGAAGAAATATGTACTGTTGCCAACGTCCAACATGAAACACTAATGCCATCTAGTGGCAGAAAATTACCTCAACAAAATGACACGCTTCACACTCTTCTTAACTGTTTGGTATATCTTCTTGACTTCAAATAACTTTAAGAATTACTTACTAAAAATACTTTATCAATGCACTAAAAGAAACCACATTTGTGTTTGGTAACCATGTTTGTCCACATTTATAATAATTAACACTTGAAAAAATATTTTATTGTACATTTAGAACAGATAAAACATGCGATTAATCACAAATTAACCTTGGAAATCAAGCAATTAATTATGATTACATATAATCAACTGACAACCTTGATTATATAAAGAGTATGCTCATATATAAGCTTTCTTGGCACAAAAATGTGTGACTGGTGACAATAGAAAAAAGGTGTCATTCTTAGCTGAGTTTGGTGTATCATGCCGTCATGTTGACGGTAGTTTAACCTTGTCATGGAATCTCAATTGGAGCCACTTCTTGTCTTACAGCTGGCATACTGTGTGGTCCAGTTCCTGGAAAAGGATCCAACACTAACTGAACCGGTAAAAAAAAAAAAAGAGAGAGAGAGAAAAAATATTCCTCCCACTCCACACACTATCCCGGGGCGCTAAAATTAGTCAAGCTGCAGAGAAATGTGTCGTGGGTGCTACAAACCACCTCCTCACCCGAGATAAAGATACATTATTCACATTAAAGGAGTCCCAAGTGAATTGTCTTGTTTTATATTTAGGTGATCCGAGGCTTGCTGAAGTTTTGGCCCAAGACCTGCAGCCAGAAAGAGGTGCGCCTACAAAAATACACGCTCACCAATTACAGTGTAGCCTGGTTTTCCTATGCCTTGGTGTTTGTGACTGAACAGGTGATGTTCCTGGGTGAGATTGAGGAGATTTTGGACGTCATTGAGCCGACGCAGTTCAAGAAAATCCAGGAGCCGTTGTTCAGGCAGATCTCCAGATGTGTGGCTAATCCCCATTTTCAGGTAGATTTGTATTTGCGGCTGTTGTTTTTTGATGTGTCCTTTTTATGTTAAGATATTGTGGTAAAAAAAAAAAAAATGCTGTCAACCCTTTTGTTAGCCACCGCAATTGTATGGAAACGGGAAATCATTGCTGATTTTCTTCCTCTGCCCCTGCCAGGTAGCGGAGCGAGCGCTGTACTTCTGGAATAACGAGTACATTCTCAGCCTCATCGAGGAGAACATCGACAAGGTCCTCCCCATCATGTTCTGTAGCCTGTACAGGATCTCCAAAGAGCACTGGAATCCGTACGTACTCATGACATTAAGACGACAAAACTCCACTATGACGCCACTTTACATGAGATGTTAACATTTTGAACAGGTGTCGTTGGTATTTGCTATATTGTATGTAGAAATTATTTGGAATACTACAGAACAACTGGTGAATTTCCGTAGGACAGCTATAGGCATCAAAAATTCATTTTAACTATTTTTATTAGTTAAACTTTTTTTTCTCCCATTTTTGTTAACAAGAGTATGAAAACCTAGATTTGTTTTTGTACATTTAGAACAGATATAAAAATGTGTGATTAATCATGAGTTAACCAGTGAAGTCGTGCGATTAATTACGATTACAAATTTGAATCACCTGATGCCCCTAATTTTTAATAACCTTTTCTTAATTAAAAAAAACAATCTTTTTAATTTTTAACAATTTTTTTTTTTATTAAGAAAAAAATATTTTAAATTAGGGGCGTCGGGCGATTACAATTTTTAAACGTAATTAATCGCCTGACTTAACTAGTTAACTCATGAATAATCACAAATTTTATATCCATTCTAATACAAAAAAATCTAGGTTTTTATACTTTTGTTAACAAAAGTGGGAAAAAATGTTAAACTAGAAATAGTTATGAATGAAAATGAATTTTTGATGTCTGTAGCCGTCAATGGCAGTGAATGATTTAATAATGTATTAATTGTCCAATTGTAAACATTCTGAATGAGTTGTGGCTTTAACATTGTTTATTTTATACAAACTCAAATGTTGACATTTCAGGACTATCATAGCTCTGGTCTATAATGTGCTGAAGACGCTGATGGAGATGAACTGTACGCTCTTTGATGAATTGACCTCCTCTTACAAATCAGACCGGCAAAGGTGAGTTAAAACCGATAAACATTGGTATCATAGTTTTCAGTGTCTCAGGTGCTATTATGCCCGTTTCCATTCAGTATCATTTTTGCAAATATTGAAAGGAGACGTTCGGCTGACAGTCAACATGAGATGAATGTTTGCTTATTGCTTTTATTGATATGCTGAAAAATGCTCACTTTCCAAAGCGTATAAGCTTCTTTGCAAATTTTAGGCCTTTTTTAAAATTATTATTATCTCTAAGCATTTCCATTGAGGTTTACTTTTGCAGTTCTTGAAAATTCATGTAAAAATAAGTGGAGACCCACCTTAAAGAAGCATTACATACGATGTTGAGAGGTATTGAACTAGTGCTGTCAAAGTTAAAGCGTTAATTGATTAATTAATCCCAAAAAATGATCGCATTAATCATGAATTAACGCAGATTAATCGCACTATTCATTTTGACCATAGATTAGTCTTTAGCGTGACAGCGGATGGCTACGCTTAAGGTTGCACAGGTTGCGTTTACTATTTAACATAAAACACTAATGCCACCCAGTGGCAGAAAAATTCCCTCAACACAAATCCAAGACTCGATGTTTCACATTCTTTGTAATTGTTAACTGAAACTTTATGAATGACTTGCTATAAAATTACTCTTATCAATAAACTAAAAGATACAGCCACATTTGTATTTGGTAACTATATTTGTGGGCATTACATTAATCTTGAGTTGCATTTAAAATAAAAAGCATTAAATTAAATTTGATGATACCTGCAGAAAGAAACTCTGTTTTTGCATTTTGATAAAAAAAAAAAAAAGTTTTTACTTACCACAAAGCGAACTGGATAAAGAAAGCCAAAAGCTTAATTTTTCTGGTTTGACGTTGTCATTGTCAGGGAGAAGAAGAAGGAGCAGGAGCGCGACGAACTGTGGAAGCAGCTGGACGAGCTGAAGCTCAGCAACAGCACACTAGAACAGAACAACAGCCACAAGCTCCTAAGTTTCCAGAACAACAACAAGAATAGCAATAATAATAACCAGCACAGCCAGTGAGAGCAACGCACGTGCCAAACGACACCGGGCGTCAGCTTGTAACACTCGTCCTTCGTGGTCTGACGTCGTCTACTGCCTGGAAGGGGGTGGGGGGGGAGGTTGGGGGGCTGGGGGGGCGCATTAAAAAAAAAAACACCGCAGCATTTTCGAAAACATTGAGTGACTTTAAACGCCTCACAAAAAAGATTTGATGTTACCGGCAGTATATTGTTGATTTGTCTGCTCTTGCTGTATTCGGTGTAAATGTCCCGTGGGAGGGGGGGGGGGGGTTGACTTGAATTCAGCAATTTAGATTGTTTCTGCGACCAGCTGAATCTCTCAACAAAGATGTCTATTTTGTACTGCCGTCTGGGTTATCTGGGTTAGTGCGAGGAATTCAAGTGGCAGTTGCTGGATCATGTTGGGGAATTTTGTGACGCTGCTGTCATGTCTTTCTGTTAAACACGATATATTGCAAGTCGCTGTTAGCTTAGCATAAAGCCTGGAAACCTAAACAAGACAATGTATCCGTTTTTATTTAAAATCATACTAAAGACTATGTTTAGTTTTCGCCCAATCACGTTTCCAGTCTTTATGCAAAGAAGTGCAGCATAGGATATATTTCCGTCATGTCTAAATACAGGCAGGGAAGCAAAGTATTTTTTTTTTTGTATTACTTTGAGTTATTTCTGTAAAAATGATAGAAGCGAAAATAAGACATACAGTACTATATTTTTCCAAAGTGTATTTTTGGGCGGTTCATTTTGCAAATGGACTAAGCTGGGATGCCAGGCAGGCTTGATTGTACAGTATATTTGTCGAGTGGTTATATTTGTATTAGGGATGCACTGACCCCCTTCCCCCCCCAAAAAAAAATCAGAGTACAAGATCATATAAGTTTAATACTGTATGTTGAGTACTCGGGACTGTTTAAAAAGAGTGAAGGACAGGTTCTTTTTTTGTCGTTTAATATGTCCACAGTTTCACTATACAGGTCGAATCAAATAGGAGAAAAGACTTCAACTGCTATTGGTGTCAGTGCGTCCCTAATTTGTCTGCTAGTTTGGAGGCGACTTAAAAGGACAATGCCACTCTATTTAAAGGGGACCTATTGACTATTATGACGTTGTTGGTTCAGTTTAAATGTAGTTTCAAAGTATTAATGTAAATGTACAGTAACATACAGTAAGATTAACGTTTTCATATGACTGTCACGTCCAGATGATGATGATGATGATGATGATGATGATGATGATGATGATAGTTTGTCATGTGGTTGACAACTTAAGTAGAGAAATGTAAAGTTTTAAGTTTCTTCTGCCTCACTTGAAAAGGGTTCTGGCCGTTTGGCCAATCAGAAGTGGGCTAGTTTCTCACAGAACATATAACACTGCTGGAATTGTTCACACTTCACTGTAGTGCTGTTGTAGCGCAGGAACAGCAACTGGTCACGAAAAACAAACATTTTCCAGATTTCCTCTCATTAAGCTGTATTATGAAGTAGTGAAACAAGAAAATAAACACCTGGTTGTTTTGAGAAGTAAACTTTACTACCTGTTCTTTCTCATGCTCTTATCTCCTTAATAGGCTTTTACTTGTTGTTGTTGTTGTTGTTGTTGTAGTTGGGGAAAGACACAACTAGATCATAGGAAAGGGTACATTTTTGTCTTTAAATATTTTAGGATTCTCAAGATACCTTTCTGTCAGTACAGCATTCCACCGTCTTTGATGTTTCAATTAACTCTTTTCAGGGGGGAACGGATGGAACCTGTTTTTGTAATCGCAGATAGATTTTCCCCGAGGTTTCTTCATTAAATAAAGTCCACTCTTATCTTTGTACTCCAAGCATAGAACAAGCTTGTTTTGTTTTACTCGTAGCAGTTGTAGTACGCCATGGTGGTCACAAGATGGCGACATAATTCGTACTGTTTGCTACACTGTACTTCACACATCGTTTTCCTGTTGACTACCAGTCAAGAGATGCTAGTAAACCTGTACACGTGGTGGTGCTCTAGAGTTTGTTTTTAACTGATTCATGCATGATGTGTGTGTGTGTGTGTGTGTGTGAATGCCTTTTTATTTCCTTGAGTAGGAAAAGGGCAATTCCACAGAGCATTTCCGTTGCGGCTTGATCTAGTATGCTGTTGTACTTCCGAGATAATGCTGCATTCGAGAAAGGTGTGAGTGACAGACCGTGAACGGCACAACATAATTTACACGATTAGAAATACATTTGTCTTTATTATTATAGTTATTTGAAATAAATAACTTCACGTAACGCAATGTGCCTCGTGCTTACTGAATGAACCAGAACAACGAACCATTCACATTCAGCCATATTTTTTTTGTTTACATCAGTCTCGAACGTTTTGAGGTTGGAACTGACACAATCCAACTGAAATGATTCCGATTTCCCCAACTTCCTCAAATGCAGCATGAACTTGATCCACACCACTGCCGTCTTTTTTAATTAAATATCGGCCGAACGTATTACAGATTTGCTTAATTCTACTTTTTTTTTCTTGATTAATTCTACTTAATTGACTCACATTATAGTTCACAGACCTATAGAGCACAGATGTTAAAATGTATTCAAGCCAGCATCGGCTCTCAAACCATAGGTGTTACCTTTACTCTGCTTACCGATTAATTGACAGGTTTCTCCCCTGCACGGGTTTAAGTGCGGTTGCCATGGCGACACGTCGTGCGCCTCGGAAGAAATAATGTGCACGTAGTGAGAAAAAAAGTGACATATGTAGTGGTTTTGTTCTTTCTTTGTACTTGGTCCAGCGACAGAAGATGTTGGAACATAGGTCCCTGAACGACACTCCGGATAACCGGACCGACACTTTGTTCACGTCCAAGTTGAGCGCCGCTGCTGACACGTGCGTGGGACTTGCCATCCTCACAGTGGGTACGTGCACCAATTATTTATTTGTTTATTAATTATTTTTATTTCCCATTAAAAGCATTAAAAAAAAATGCAAACACGTCTAAAACAAATTTTAAAGTTACTTTTTAAAGCAATTTAGATTCGATCATTATTGTGACAGTATGATTCCCAAACTTCATTCCCATTTGTGCAATTTGATTGTTTTGGTCAAAATTATTTTTTTAAATGTAGTTTAAAGCTTTAATTTCTCAGGTGAATGATGTAGTCTGTTTATCGTGTGATATTTTTCCCCCCTTTTTTTTCTTTGTATCCTTCACACTCTTAATGAAATCCAATGGGGAATTCATGAAATAAATATAATGTTAGCGAATTACTTACTAAGAATGATCATTCTCCATTAAATATATTTGCATTATGGCTGTACTGTTATTATTCATGAGTACAATAGTTATCGTGCTGTATTTGGAAAGTGATCTTAATCTTTTATAATACAATGACAATCAGAAATTGCATTTTAATGGGTGTCTATTCATTCATAACAAAAATGTTTTGATTAGGAAGTAGGCTACTTACTTAAATAAGAGCAATTTATACATGAAGGAACTGTCGTTTTTGTGGGGTGGAGAGACAAACCTAATTATTGCATGTTTTAAAAAGCTGGGCGTTGCAAGTTAATCAGTGTCTTTTCATTCATAACCAAAATGTTTTGATTAGGAAGTACTTGGGTGATAATGTGTAGTGGAGAACCGTCGTTTATATATAATATTTATATTTAACATTTCTGTTACAGATTTTTTACTTATTGTAGGGATATGTGTCACTTTTACCAACACTCTGTGGCACAAGTTAACAAAGCGGCAGTTAAGTACCGCAGGTCTGAGATTTGAAAATAAACTGGCAGTGGATGAGCAAAGCCATTAGCCTCGCTAACCTCAGCTAGCGTTAGGCCGGTCGCTGCTAGTCTTAACTCATTCACTGCCATAAATTCATAAAATAAAATAAAAAGATTATTAAAAATTAGAGTCAAGAGGCGATTATTTTTTTTTAATCGCAATTAATCACATGACTTCATTAGTGAACTCACAAATATTACAAATTCTATATGTTCTAAATGTACAATAAAACAATTATAGGTTTTCATACACTTAACAAAAGTGGGAAAAAAAATGTTAAACTAATAGAAATAGTTCAAAAGATTTTTTGACGGTTATAGCCGTCAACGGCAGTAAATGAATAAAAAAAAAATAATATATATATATATTTAAAAAATTCGGGGCGTCATGCGATTAAAGTTTTTAATTGTAATTAATCGTATGACTTCACTAGTTAACTCACGATTAATCACAAATTGTATGTACAAAACTAAATGTACAATAAAAAAATCACGATTTTTAACAAAAGTGGGAAAAAAAAATCATATTCATATTACATTTGTGAAATATGAATTAAGCAGAAAAATCCACCGTTTTTAATCCATTTATCCCTCGGACGGCCATTTTGCCACTTATTGTCAACTCTGGATTTGGTCGTACATGAGCCCTTAGCCACTGTGATGTCATTTTCGGTCGGCAGCGAGTTGCAGTACAAGACAAAATGGCCGCCCTCTGAGATGGATTAAAAACAGATGGATTTTTCTGCTTAATTCATATTCCACAAATTTAATCAGAATACCGTGTTAAAACTAGAAAATATAACTTCAGAAATGTTGGGAACTACAATGCTGTACTATAAAAAAATATCAATGACATTGCGGGGTAATTGAAAGTAAGATGAGATGAAAGAGTCGGTAATAGTAAACCATAATTGTCCTGTTTGTGGTTGCCCCAGTAGTGCTGTCAGTCCTGGGTAACGGCATAGTTCTGGTGATCTGCTACCGGCGCCGTAAGAAGATGGTGGGCTCCGAGCTGCTGTGCGTCAACCTGGCCGTGGTGGACTTCCTGTGTTGCATCTGCTTCTACCCGCTCTCCATCCTGTCATCCTTTCGCCACGCGTGGCTGGGGGAATATGTCACGTGCATCTACTACGGCCTGGGCTGCTACATTTTTGGCCTGTGCGCCATGTTCACCATTGCCGCCATCAGCATTATCCGCTACCTTAAAACGTGCTACAGCTTGGTTTATGGTGGGTATTGTCACAGTTATCCCTAAAGCTAACTGCTATTTTTGTTACTTCTACTCATGGCAAGAGGTTGGTTTTTTCCCCCCCCTATGGGCATTTGTTATGGTTACGCACAAAACTACTCAACTGCACACGGGAGGTGAGGTACATAATGTATGTACTCTATGTTGCCTTTTTATAAAATTAAAAGTGACTTCTAAACTCTCTTTAGAATCCATTCCAAGCAAATATTTAAAAAAAGACGCCAATACTGTAAGTAGCGTTCTGAATCCTGCTAGCTCGCGAGCTAAAGCGGGATATATCCATATCGATTTTCAACACTTTAAACTGATTTTTAAAATGTGGGAGACTCAACATGAGACAAAGGGACAAATAATCTACTACTTAGTGAGTGAGTGCTTGAGTTGACCAAAACAGACCACCACACACAATCATAACATCTCTCATCTCTCTGCTGCTGCAGTACCAAGACTGACCTGTGAGAGGCAGTATGGGATCACAGCACATCCAGACTGCCAGAAAGAAGAGTGTTGTAGTTGCAAAGTTGTATTTTTGTAATTTTTTGTTGTGTCGAGTTCTGCGAGAGGTCACAAAGTATTGTGTAGGAAATAGGGGTGTGCCAAATTCTCATTAGAATCACAATTTTCATTTAGTACGATTCAAAATCGATTTTTAATGCCCCAAATTCAAATTTTATTTAAATAATTTTATACTGTCTTCCGTTTGTGTGTGCCTTTATTGGGAGCGCTGTTCATGTTGTACCCGATTTGGCCACTCAAGGGCAGTGTGGTTCCACGCAGTCTGATACACTGTTAAGTTGTAGCCACATTAGAGAGAAAGTCACAATCAAGTAATTCCAAAAAAAAAAAAAAGTTAATCGTGGAGATGTTCTTTTGAGTGATAAAGTGCCGCGAGCGCGCTAATTAGAATTAGCGAGTCAGACTGGGGTAGATCATGACTATAAATTGAAGCAAAAATCATTGTCAATCAAATCATTCTGAAGCAAAAATCGATCAATCGAAAATCGATTCGGAATCGAATCGCGCACCCAAAAATCGGAATCGAATCGCGAGACATTCAAAGATTCCTACCCCTAGTAAAAAAAAGTAAATTCAAATTCTCAGATGACTGATCGCCGATTTCGTCGACGGGTTGTCACTGGGGGAATTGCCCTTTTTAGGGATCAATAAAATAATCTGAATCTGATCTAACCTTGATGGAGACGAGCTGTAAAAAAAAAAAAAATAATAATAATAATTGGTGGATGGATCTTTCAATAGCAGCTGTTTCTTTTCCGCAGCTGCGTGGCTGGAGAACGTCAGCATCAGGCTGGTGTGCTGTGTCATCTGGCTTGTGGCCACAGTCTGGTCTAGCTTCCCCCTCTTTGGCTGGGGCGAGTATGTCCCCGAGCCCTACGGCCTGTCCTGCACCATCGCCTGGCGAGGCTACCACACCTCGGCCAAGGACGCCTTCTACGTCATCTGCTCCTTCGTGTGCTTCACGCTGCTTCCTGTCTTGGTCATCGTGATGTCCCACTGCCAGATCCTCTACAAGGTGTCCCGTTTCTCCTATTCGCTGTCGGCACGAGGCATCCACAACAACCTGCGGCGTGCTGAGAAACGACTCTCAATGGTGAGCTGTGTATGTTGTTTACAGCTCTTCACTTTTTTTCACTTCGCTATTCTCTAAGTAGTGTTTCTGAACGGCGGCCATTTTACCGGAGAAACATCTAATGGTGCACGACCAAACAAAAATGCTGATCTCGTTTTTTTCCTTCACAAATGCATTTGACTCAGTCTGAAGTGTTTAATCACATCACTGAAATACATGACTTTCAGATGGCTACCAATTTTTTATTTTTTTTAAGAATATTAATTTCTATATGACCTTGACACTATACAGTGCTCGCAAAAAGACTAAACAAAAAGCAAACTTGTACAGAAACACTGGCTTATAGTAAAACATTCTGAAACACCCACACAGATCGTAATCATTGTCTATGCTAGCATTAGCCTTGTTTGACAGTAAATTTAAACAGTGGCAATAATGTTAAATATTTATTTTTATTTTTGTTTGTGTTTGTAATTTAATTTGCATTATTTATTTTTTTAAATAATTTTTTTAAATGATTATTTTATATTAAAAACATTTTTTTTTTTTTTTTTTAAAGTCTAATATTTATTCATTCTAGCTGATGCTAACCCGAAACAACGCCCAAACAGTTCGTACTAAAAAAACAAACAAACCAAAAAGTAGGTAAACACTGGCATAAAGCGTTCTAAAACACCCACACAGATACTTACCTTGGCCTATCTTAGCATTAGCCTTAAGCTAGTGGACTAAAGCTAAGCTATTTGGTTATACACAACGTGTCATGTTTACCTTGATAATAACTGCTACGCGACGAGGCAGATCGCATCGCTGTCATGCCGCGGCAGCTATGTGAGTTGTGAAAAAGCAGTTCTGAGGCCACAAAGCAGGCGACGAGTCTTTATTATTTTCCGTGGGCGTAATTATTGTCCCCATTCACAGTAGAACGGTGCCAGAGGGTTGTGATCTTTTGTTGTCACAAAAAAGTAATCTCTCTTCATCCTTCAATATTTCCTATGTCATTTTTCTATTACGTAACATTTTTTTCTCCCAGATGTTTTTCTGCATAAGTCTTGGCTTTGTCATCGCGTGGGCGCCGTACGCCATCGTGTCCTTTCTCTACATATTCCACAAGGAGAGCCAATACATGGCTCCCGAGGGCTTTGTTTTCCCTGCCCTATTCGCCAAAAGTTCCCACATCTACAACCCGTTTATTTACTTCTACTTCAACAAGACCTTCCAGAGGGAGCTCCAGTCCTTACTGGTCTTGATCTGTCCCAAAATGGGAGCGAATCGGGTTGGAGTCCACGCTGCTGTAAACCACCGGGCTCCTGACCCCATCGAAATCCAGCTCCAGGAGAGAGGCGACATCCGTCAGGCGTTTGCTCTATCCAGGGATCCGACGCAGAGCAAAAGCGCAGGCAAAGCCACGAAAGATACCAGCGGTAACCGAGTCCAGACAAGACTGGTGAACACCTGCTGGGGGTCCACGCCAAAGAACGTCTCAAAGGTTTTGAAAAAGAAAACTGTCAAAATTTCTTTGCCTGCCTCTGTGACCTCTTTTTAGACAAAGCTAGGATATATATATATATATATATATATATAAGTTTAGTTTTTAAGTTGAAATATTACCAATCACCACTAGATGGCAGAAATGTCTCACTTACACCAAGTTCTACAGTGTGAGTTGGCGTAATCTTTTTTTTTTTTTTTTTGCTGATTTGAAATGATATGCAGGATAGCATTGTACCTCGACAATATTAACATTTTGGGTGAGTTGATTTTTGTCAAAAAATGAGTTCTTGCACATAATGGTGATTTTCTCGTTAAGCAGTTTTTCGCCGTCCTTGAATTGTCATTTTTATGCAAGAGAGCCATTTACACTGGAAAAACTAATTACATATTGTGGGTATGTTATTGTTTGCTTCAAACGCTTTGTTGGTGGGTGAGGATAGTGCATCTTTTATACATTGAGAAATGTAATATCAAAAATGAAATGGCTATATTGGCAGCACGTATTTCACACGTATGCTCGTATTGTGTCGGTATTTTGACCTTTGTCAGTTGTTAGCTTTGTTAGCTGAAAAAATTGAATGCCACATGACTGAATTACCACCTTTACATGTTCAAAACTATAAATGTACCAAATACTGTACTATGATGTTTTTGTGTTGTGCTTGTCTTAATCTTGTCAAACCACCTACTGTGTAATATTATGTTTTTGCCAGGATAGTAAATGGAAATATAAATAATATTTTATGTACTGATTCATTGGAATTCTTTAATTCTGTGACATGAGAGAGAAAGTGTCTAATAAATAAATCTACATGCAAATCAATATCTGCTTGAGCCCTTTAGGCACCGTGATGTCATTTTCAATCGACAGCATGTGGCACTGCAATACAAAATGGCCGCCCCTTCAGATGGGTATAAACAAGTGGATTTTTCGGATTAATTCAGAATACTGTGTGTTTAGACTTGTGGGACTCATAAAGAAGTATTTTTTTTAATGTATTTTTTACTTGACTTCCACTTTATAACAGTAAAAGTCTTTCAAAGAAACATCCTATTAAACAGATACCTCAAATGCTATCGTATAACTATCTTAGCTGATTTTGGGTGAGAGGCAGACCTTGTTAGCCTTTAGTCATTTCCACACGCTGATCCGATTATATAAGTAAGATGCATCAATGGATGAAGAGAAGGTGGGACGGATGGGGGGGGAGGGCAGCTGGGATCAGACCGGCACCATCGGATCCCCCCCCACTCCAGCCCTCTTTTTTTGTGCCAGCTGGGCCTCTATTGTTTCCATCCTGACCCTCATTAGCGGGAGTTTTGTGAATCTCGTCTATAATTGCTCATTTGCAATAGCGCCACTGGACTGAACACTTCGAGTCCTTTCCGTTCACATAGCAGACCGGGAGGGAGCTCCCAACAAAGTACCAGTATGGACTATGCGTTTAGCGGAGGCATCGCGAAGAGGAGAGGAAGCTACGACGAAGCCGCGGCCTCGCTGCGTCCTGTGAGTACTGTTCTGGCGTCGAAGGCGACCAGGGGTTCGAGAGCCGCCATTGGCATGAATGGCGGGCGACGAGGGGGGAAGAATTCCCCATTGGTTTGAATGGCCCCATTCATTTCAATGGGCCGGGCTAGCAGGGGTGCAGAACCCCTGGCCGCCACCGGGGCCGCGAAATATTACAAATGAACATTTTCCATTGGCGCTTTGAGGTCTGCCTTCTTGGGTCAATTAGTGGAGTCCAGACTTCAAAACAAACATGGTGAAGCGGCTTTAAGCGGTTATGCTGCACGCAAATTGAGTACGCTTTTAAAATTCTGGTTAAAAATATTTTTTTCCCCCCATATACCCTTGATTAAGGTCTCAATCAATTCATCTCTACGGTTATATTAGAAAGCTACTCTTGTTCTGGAGAGCTCAGTATTGTTCATTCGGTGATTTTACCGATTTGACATGTCATCATCATTGCTCTCTCTTTTTTTTAATCTTATTTTTTTATATATATTTTTTATTATAAATTTTTATTTTGTATGTGGGTGAGTATGTGCATGTGCGTGTGTGTGTATTCATTAGTTCACCTAAAAACTATAAAAAAAAAAAAATCCCATACCGTTCACCTAAACTGAACACTTCAGAACCCAGCCAGAGCCGTGAGGCCGTCAGGAGACCTGAGGAAGGACCAAAGAAAAGAAAGGAAAGTGAAATCCAGCACAGACCAGACACCACCCACCTCCACCGGGCCACCAACCAGAGTCCTTCACCAACCCCAGAAACAGCCAAATTCCAACAAATCAGGAAGACCTCAAGAGACCAAAGGAGAGACTGAGGAAAGGAAGGAAGGACAGAATAGAAAAAAAAGAAGGAAAAAAAAAGAAGAAAAAGAAAAATTAAAAAAAGCTACTTTTGTTTTCTTTTAAATGATTTACAAATGTCGTTCTTTTAGCATTTTTTCAAAGCTAATTTTGTTTTCTCACCTTTGTTCCTGAATGACACGTTACATTACTTGAAAAAAAAGCTGTAATGGTTTCAGCATTTCTGTTTTTGTTTTCTTTACAGCACTTCCGAAATATGGCTCAGAGACGTCGCTCTGCCCCGTCGTTGGTTTTGGGAAAGGCTTTGGGCATGCCGTGGTCTCCAGTCAGGTTAGTAGGACGACATCAAAGCTGCTACTACTAAATTATAGATAGTGGCATTACAGTAAAGATACTATAAAAAAATTAAAAACATTTTTTAATATAGACTACATGGTAGTTGAATAGGCATATAAAAGTGTGGAAGAATGTCCGGCTCACCCAGCATTTACATTAGAGTCCGACATTGATGCATTCATTCAGCCAATTGAAGGGTTACACAAACGTATGCATTCATTTCTAATGAAAATCAAATGTGCACCTTGAGCGCATAACTTTGTCCATCCCTGCTCTAATCTCTCTCTCTCGAATAAAATCCAATCAAAAAAATGAATTGACTCATTTTAAAAAGTAAAAGGATTAGAATTCATTTCAATTTCTTTACCACAGAAAATAAATAAATAAATTATTTCACTGCATGTTAAGCACACCCACTATGCGGTCGAGTGACATTTTTCACGTGTGGGCTACTTCCTTGTGGAATACTTTCGATTTGTACACCAACCTTTGAAATATGTTAACACAAAAGCTTAGGCCAAGACCACCACAAACTGAAACGCTCGAACGGCAGCTGACAACTTTCATGAGTGGGCAAACGTAATAACCTTTTTTTTTTCTTGAAGAGGCCTTAAGATTGCATTCAAAATCATACCGAAGGACATGAAATAATGCACACAAAAGAAGCCCTGGACACATTTAAGTTGTAATTGGGGGTTATTATAATTTGATAATGGCCAGCTCCAAATGGAAATGATCCATTATTACATGGCTGTTGAACTTTGAGAGACATGGTCGTTCATTTTCTTTACATTAGGAAGTATAATTGACGCCACTCACAGTTTTTATTATAAGGTATGAAAGCGCCGGTTATCTTAGCATAATTGGCAGGATACGCGGGGGAACATTTAAATCAAATGTAGACCCACTCTTTTTTCCTGAGCAAAATTATTATTATTATTATTATTATTATGTTGCTCGTGAAAGAATGTTAATAATAATGTTAATAATAATAATAATAATAATTATTATTATTATATTAATAATAATAATAATTATTATTATTATGTTTCTTATGAAAGAATATTAATAATAGTAACAATAATAATAATGATCATTATCATCATTATCATCATTATTATTATTATTATTATTATTATTATTATTATTATTATTATTATTATTATTATTATTATTATTATTATTTGACCACTGTCCAAAGGATCAAGTGCTGCGTAAAATGAATGGCTATTTTGTACCTTTTTGTTGTCTACACAAAACGGACACTTGGTTGTCAATATGGCAAGTTTAGGTGAGAGGGAAAATTAAAATGACCGACCACACGCTGCTTGAGTCAAACGCGTCATCACGAACACCTCTGCTTTCACAGACATTTATGTCCAAGAATCGTTCTATTTGCTTTGAACGTCCACATTGGCTGCGAAGGCAGCAGCATCTTTTTAATAAAAAGCATGTTTGTTTTTGGACCATTTTTTGAATGTCATCAAAGCTCTTAATCAATGAAGAATATGGAAAAAATGTCAGGGGATGTATAAAATTAGCCAGATAGTCCGTCTAATATTAAGTCTGTCCATCCATCCATCCATCCGTCCGTCTATTGTGCCATCATCCATCAGCTTTCATCCATCCATCTGTCTGTCCGTCCATCCATCCATCCTGCCACCCACCTATATGCATCCATTTATTCATACGCCCACCCACCTACCATTCATCCATCCATCACGCTATCCATTCATCAGCCTTCATCCATCCATCTGTCTTTCCATCCATCCATCCTGCCACTCGTCTATATCCATCCATCCATCCATCCATCTATACATCAGCCTTCATTCATCCATCTGTCCGTCTGTCCACCCATCCATCCATCATCCATCCATCATCCATCCATCTGTCTGTCCATCCATCCATCCATCCTGCCACCCATCTATATCCATCCATCCATCCATCCATCATCCTTTATCCATCCATCCATCCATCTGCCTTCATCCATCCATCATGCATCCATCCATCAGCCTTCATCCATCCATCTGTCTGTCTGTACATCCATCCAGCCTGCCACCCGTCTATATACATCCATCCATCCATCATCCTTTATCCATCCATCTGCCTTCATCCATCCATCCATCATGCATCCATCCATCAGCCTTCATCCATCCATCTGTCTGTCCGTACATCCATCCAGCCTGCCACCTGTCTATATACACCGAACCACCCACCCACCCACCCATCCATCCATCCAGCCATCCATCCATCCATCCATCAGCCTTTATCCATCCATCTGTCCATCCATCCATCTCTCTGTCCGTACATCCATCCAGCCTGCCACCTGTCTATATACACCGAACCACCCACCCACCCACCCACCCATCCATCCATCCAGCCATCCATCCATCCATCAGCCTTCATCCATCCATCTGTCCATCCATCCATCCATTCATCCATTCATCCATCCATCCTGCCACCCATCTTTATCCATCCATCCATCCATCTATCTGCCTTCATCCATCCATTCATCCATTCTGGGCAAAGGAACAATAAGACTTAATAAGTTTGATGTTTGCAACAACAACAAAATCATCCCTTGAAAGCCACTGTACTTTACAGTCAAGGCTTTTGCCTCCATATTTAATTGTCCTTGAGGATAAATAAATTCTGTCAAGTCTATAGTAAAGTGTCTGCATGTCTCCATCTATGTATCAGATGTGTTGCATACATGATGGCAAAATCAATTTGGAGGAAAACTAGGGTGAAAACATGTTCTGTGCTCCTGTTCTCATTTGGACAGTGTGCCTCTATTGGCTCTTTGTGCACTTGTTTTTTTTTACCAGATGTCTTTGTACACCACCGCACTGGGCTTTCGAATTCAGCAGGTGCTTTCCCGTCAAGTTTCTGCACCTGAATAATAAACAAACAGCTGCAGATTAACCCATTCATACCTAAAAAGTGTGTGCGCGCGTGTTTGTTGTCTCTCTCAGGGAAGAGACCTCCCGCTGGGTGTCAGTTGAGCACAGTCCATTCGTGCACGGCCTCACCAGTGAGAACGGAGAGCTGCTGCTGGACGAGAGCGTTCACGTGACGGAGGGCACGAAAACAAGGGAGCGACACCTCTTCCTCTTCGGTGACGTCATCATCTTTGCTAAGCTGAAGTGAGACGCCCACCTGTGAACAAAACACCCTTTAGCCCGGGCGGAAATTCCCATGTACAGTACGTTATAGCTTCACATGAAAGGTCAAGGTTTCACATAAACTGTACACACAACACAGTGAAACCACTTCAAAATATTTTATGCATTGGCTGTCCAGATGTTAGACATATTTTATACATTTGATTGATTATATATATATATATATATATATATATATATATATATATATATATATATATATATATATATATATATATATATATATATATATATATACATAGATATATACATAGATATGTTATATAAACATTGAACCTTGCAGCCTTAGTAACACAAAACATATTTGGGAAAGGAACAATTTTAGCTTGGAACCGACTGCGATTCTTACATAAGCAGGCTGGAACCACTAAACCACTGAGCTAAACCACTCCCACCGCCACATATTTTCCAAAATGATTCATACCCTTTTTCAGTACATGCAGATCCCAATTTCTAAGTTTATAGTTGACCAGAAATAGATCATGCTTATAGAAGTTTCCAGGATCAAAATATTTCCTTAAAATTGCCTGATAGGATCAACATTATGAAATATTTTCATGAATACGTCGAATGATATAATTCCCAACATCTTTATTAAAAAATATATGTATAGCAATATAGGATACAATCGGCGTACCGCATTCAATTCTCTTCTTCAAAAAATATACAGTAATAATAATCAATTTAAAAGTGCTTCGATGTATACTGTAGTATGAGCATTGTAAGCGTGATAACAGAATTAGAATAGGAGAGTGAAAGGGGAAGTAAAGGCTAAACGGTTGTTTTTAGAATTCAAATGTAGACTGCGAGGGAATCTCCACAGAGACCAAACGTCTTTGTTTAGTCACCGTGACGGACTAAACAGAAACCCCTTGCGGTGGACAAATGTTGTTTTCTTACCAATGAATGGACCTTATCCAATTTTTCCCCATTTCATTTTCACAAGAGTTATTTACGACAAACAATGTATCTTTGTTCATCTCATCGTGCCGCCAACATTCAATAAATGATGATATAATTGTTGCCACAGCGGATGTTGAAGGTTTGAAGTTCCTAAGTGGGAGGCAAGTCGCTCTCATTTCTCGAACCACAGTCTGCCCACTGTTCCAGCAGGGACGACATTTGAGGGCGTACAGTAATTACTGTAAACAGACTCCGTGGAGTATTTGAAATCATGATGAGATGTTTTTTTTGTTTTTTTGTGTTGTTGACAAGTACGCCGTAACGCCCCTCGAGCTTGGAAAATTTGCAGCAAATTGCCTCCCTTGCTCGCGCGCAGGTCCACATTCAGCTACCGTCTCAAGCGCCGAGTGAAACTGGAGGACGTGTGGCTGAGCCATTTCCAAGATGAGGCCGAGCGCGACGAGGGAACGGCGGGAGGCGCGGATCTTGGCGTGACCCTCGCGTTGGCCTGGGGCTTCACTTTTTGTCTGGTGTGTTTCTGGTGAGTTGACATTCAGCAAGGTGGGTGGGGGGGGGGGGGGGGGGGGGGGTGCGGGGGTGGGGGGCATGCTAACAGAGGAAGCCAGAGTTTTATTATGTAAATGGCGGAAACGCAACTACAGTATAGGGAAAGAACAGGGGGCTCTTAATTGATGAATAATTATCCATCCATCATGTTCTGCAAATTAATTTTAAAAAGTAATGAGATATTACGTTACTAATTACTTTCTCCAAAAAGTAATCAAATTACTTACTGAATTACTATTTCATAAGTTAATCAGTAATTATTGTGAAAAAACATCAAATATGTCAGGGAATTCAGATTTTTCAGAGGGCTTCACGGGCCCGTTACACAGCATAAAAAAAAAAAAAGTATAATAATAATAATAAATAAAATAAAATAAAGAACAGCATAGAGGGGTACTTTATTTAATTTAATAGTTATTGGACTTTAACTGCAACTGGACAAATTTAAGGATTTTCGTTACTACTAAATCTTTCAACAGTAGGTGTTTAAAAATTTTTTTTCCATCCAATTGGGACAGAGTCAAGTCGTTTGAATTAAATATTCTCCATAACACTTATGGAATGAAATGCTCCTGTACTTTACTGTACACACACTATTTTAATCTTTTGCTTTGGGACGAATTGTATTATTACATTTGCAGACATATATTGTGTGATTATACAATAGTTAATAAAAAAAAATAGTGCCTTGTTGACTATTGAGTGTCTTTGTGTAGGTGTTTTGAAAATCAGTTTTTATGGTCCAGGCTAGTTTGTTAAGGTCAGTCTGAGACAAAATCAATCCATCTATTTTTGCTTGTTTGGCAATGTCTTTGTCGGCATCCGTGTTGCAAAAGCCACTCAGTTCATTGACGCATGCCAATGAAAAACTCATCAGGTGGGATCGACTTTTGTCAACAGCACAATGTGCATATGACGCACGTTCTGAATGAGTCCTCATCACTTTCTTCGTTTTTCACTTCACCCTCACCATCTCGTTCAGCGATCGTGAAAAGCAACGGCCCACAGTAAGAACTCGTGTGATATGTTGCCATCGTCAAAATAAGGAAATAGCAAAGAGAAAGTTCACTCCACGGCATCACAAGATGAAATGTTGCAAAATAGGAATGGTGTAGTCGGCGGTTAAAACAATTCCCCTCTGCAGAGTTTCGGTGGAAAAATGTCTATACGCTATGTGTTAAGTTAACTCATTCACTGCCATTGACGGCTATAGACGTCAAAAACTCATTTGAACTATTTCTTAGTTTCACATTTTTTTCCCACTTTTGTTAACAAGAGTATGAAAACCTAGAATATTTTTTTTAGAACAGATATAAAATTTGTGATTAATCGTGAGTTAACTAGTGAAGTCATGTGATTAATTATAATGAAAAAATGTTATCGTCTAATGCCCCTAATTAAAAAAAGAAAAGAAAAGATTATTAAAAATTAGGGGCGTCAGACGATTATTCTTTTTTAATCGTAATTAATCGCATGACTTCAATAGTTAACTCGCGATTAATCGCAAATTTTATATCTGTTCTAAATGTACAGTAAAAAAAATTCTAGGGTTTTCATACTCTTGCTAACAAAAGTAGAAAAACATTTGAAACTAGTAGAAATAGTATTAATATTGAATTTTTGACGTCAATTGCAGTGAATGAGTTAATCAGAAATGAAATTCCCACCAAATCCTTTGCCTGAGGATGCCCGGCTGACCCTTGCCTTCAGTTTGGACTGACAAAATTCGGACACAGCTTCTTCATAGAGGGCAAAGTGAGGTACCCGCTGCCTTTGCTTTCCGCAGAAATGAGTTGTCATCTTCCACGAGATTTCAAAAAGACATTGGTTAACGGTGAAAAGATTCCCAGAAGCTGGTCAGTCTATTCAGAGAATAACAACAGGCTTTCCTGCTTCTGCTGCAAACTCTTTTCGAAGAGGACAATTCATTTAACAAGCTCAGGCGTTTTTTTTCTTTTTTCTTTAGCTGCCTTTTTTTTTTTTACAAACATGTGAAATTTATATACTGTATTTCATTTATTGCTTTGTGTATTTTTTTGTTTTTCTTTGTTCTAGTTACATTTTTGTGTTTAACTCATTCACTGCCATTGACGGCTATAGACGTCAAAAAATCATTTGAACCATATTAGTTTCAATTTTTTTTCCACTTTTGTTAACAAGAGTAAGAAAACTGAGAATTGTTTTTATTGTACATTTATAACAGATTTAAAATTTGTGATTAATCGATTAATTACAATTTTAAAAAATGTCATCGTCTGACGGCCCTAATATTTTATATTATATATTTAATATTGGTTATTTTGTAACTTAACCACATTTCAAATTGACTTGTTTTGATTTTACTTTTGATGGGTGGGCAGGCATTTCAGAAACCCACGTTTTTGTATATGAACAGCAAAAAGTTGATTCCCCATTTTAAGTCACTTTTGAATATTCAAATCGATCAATAAGCTAGTGCTCCACTACGTCAATCATGCAGCTTACGTGGGTTCAAGCCCCACCAGTCCTAAAGGTGTAGGCACCTGTCACTTTCCACGAATGGACTGCAAAGAGCAAGCAAGGAGGAAGTGGAGGCTGTTTGGTTGGGGGGGGGACGCCGTGACGCATCTTCCTGTTCCCATGACCGAGTTACACTTTCCGCCTCCACAAGAGCCCCGTGACGGCTCGCGTGGTCTCATTCCCCTCCTTTGATCGTTGCGGTGCGGGTTAGAAAGTTATACTCATGTTGTCGTTTGTCCTGCAGTTCTCCTCGGGTGAAGGCGCGCTGGTTCGATACCCTCCGCAGGTAGGAGACACCAACTCTTTGATGCTGTTTTGTTTTGTTTATGTGAAAGGTTACTTGGACTAGTAGTTTTGATAACCGTGTCTAAATAATTGTAGTAATACATTGAAAATAGGACTACATGAAAATGATGAGACGGCTGCATCCCCCCAAATCGTCATTTTTATATTTGACATTTTTTGGCAGTAAAATCCAAGAGGCAAGAGCCAGGGCTGTTTGTGCTTCTTCTTGTCCAGACATCCTCATGAAGGTGTTAGGTGGCATCACTGCAGTAAGTAACCGCTACTGTCCTTACAGATTAGAAAATCGTATCTTTGAAAGTCTGACTAATTATTTGTCTGTATTATTTTTAGACTAAAACTCTCATTGGAGGCGGCATGGAACAGTTTGACAACTTTGATGTAAGTCGCTTCTTTTGATAATAAATAAATGCAAAGGCAATTCATTACGCAATAATGTGAAAGACAAGTATACATTGATTCAGATTTTTGGTACGCGCACATTTGGTATAGTTTATGAGATGTGAATAGCCCACGCATCTACTTTTTAAATAAACTCGAATGTTGCTTAGTTTCTGAAGACTTTCAGAAACTTGTCAACTCATTTGAACATGAATATTAATGCATCACAAAAACGTACTAACAATAACCATGTGTATATTTATATAGAATAATTAGACTTATCATACTGCTTATACTGTCGCACTTACTACTGATGTTGCGCACAATAAGTGTAAGAACTCATTTTGTTTGTGTGTATGTTTTCCACAAAAAAATTCTCATACAAGTTTTATTATTGAGGTTCTGTTTGCCGTGCATGTCATTACAAATTCATAATTATTATTAATATTATTATTATTGTTTGTTTTGTTTTTTAAGACCTACTCATTAATAAAGTGCTGTAGCAGATCAGGTGCAAGCACAACTAAGCCATGTCTTCCATCTAGTGGTGAATGGTGATATTACAAATTAACGGCCATTCAAATACATTGCAAAAACAATCTATAATTATTATTTTTTTTTACTTTGATCTATTAATGGTGCCAAGCTACAAGTTTTTTTTTTAAACCCAAGATATTCTACACAAAAAAAAGAAATGCTGATAAATCTCAAATATATATTTTCCAAGGAAAACGATCAAAACTTTTTTTTCATATATATATATATATATATATATATATATATATATATATATATATATATATATATATATATATATATATATAAAATTATTTTTTTTACTTTAATCTATTAATGGTGCCAAGCTACAAGTATTTGGGGGTCCACTGTAGTATAGGAAATATGTATGATATAATTTGTTGTTTAAAAAAATAAAATAAATTGGGGTTGGTTTTTCCATCTAGTGGTGAATGGTGATATTACAACTTAACGGCCATTCAAATACATTGGGAAAACAATTCGTTTGTTGTTTTTTTTAAACCCAATATATTCTACAAAAAACTAAAAAACTAACGCTGATAAATCTCACATATATATTTTCCAGGGAAAACGATTAAAAAAATTATATATATATATATATATATATATTTATATATTTTATTTTTTTTATTTTTTTTTTTATTTGGGGGTCCACTGTAGTATAGGAAATATGTATGTTATAATTTGTTGTTAAAAAAGAAAATAAATTGGGGTTGGTTTTAATCAAGGAGCCACTCGAGTGTGGTCTCGGGCTACGTGGGCTGCTTAAAATAAATAAATAAACATCACTAAATATGTTCTAAAAGATCATTTAGACCTTAAAGGGGAAGTTGAGTCAAAAATGTTCTTGGCAAAATGGCAACATTGACTTGACTTCTCCTTTAAAATGGTATTAAAAATGTTTATGTAATGTATTTTAATGAGATTTGAGTGCTGTGAGACTTCATCATACAGACTACATAAATTGCTTATTGTACGGTACAGTCTTATTTTTAGTCTTTGATGAGTACTCATTGCCACTGTTACTCATTACCCCCCATTCTTCTTTCATACTCAATATCCGTTTTATTTTGTTGCCAGGGAGATATAAATACTTCAGCTGTGTCCCACTTGTTGAATAACCAAGAGGACAAACTGATGCAAACGCTCGGTGAGTTGAGTTCAACTTCCTTCTTGCAAATGTTCCTCAATGGCAAATGTGCACGAGGGAGGGGCCCTGCAAAATGTGCCGTATGTGCGATGGCACGAAAGCAAAGTTGAAAACCGCATGTACAGAGGGAGGAAATAGACAAGTGCAAAAACTGGCAGTCACAATGGCACTCCTCGTGGACAGCGCAGTTTAGAATGAGTTGAGTTCCGTCGAAATGCGAACTTTTGTCAAGCTGATGGATGGAACATTATTGATCCCGGCAGAAACGAAGTGGAACTTGGTGAGGAAGCTGAGGAAGGGCTCGAGTTTCATCAGCAAAGTAGCTCAATCGGACGCCAAGGCTCGGCTTTTTGGGCGGCCCCTCTGCAAAGTGTGCCCCGATGACAACTCACTCCCAAAACCCATCACAGTAAGTCATTACAAGTTTGGCTTTACCCTTTGGGGTCATTGTCATGTGCTTCCTTTTTTTTTTAAACAATGATAGCCGTTTTAATGCAAATGTAATGACATTTCAAATTATTATTTATAATTTATTTGTATAATTTTTTTTATTTTTTTATTTTTATTTATAATTTACAATTGATTAATTATAAAATTATCTTTAAAAAACATTTAGAATTATATTATTAATAATACATTTTGGTTTTGTCCATTACACTTGAAATGCAATAAAAATATATATTGTTTTTATTCCTTGTAATTGAATTAATAAGTTTTGGTTAAAAGTGTTTCATTCTAGATGCGAAGAGTTTTTTTTTTTTTTTCATATTTTCTACCAGATAACTGATCAATTTTTGGACAAGGTAGAAATTTCATGCACTGTAATAGTCTTCATTTCCGAAAGAGGCATTTAATATCTTACACTAATGGAGCAAATGAGTAACATTGTTTTGATGTTAAAAATTAGAGATACACTTTGCTGACCACAGAGAAGAGTCACATTTTAGTTCCCTCTGTTGACATAAAAAACTAAAGTGATACTGAGAAAACTGTTATTCACCATTAAACTGCATTGTGCAAACAAATTTGAATTTGGACAATTATTAACAAAAAATGTTATGTATACTTGATAATATTGATAATACAACAATGATGACACGGTGATCTAACCTCGATTCCTCCGGCCAGGAGATGCTGGTGTTGCTGAGGAAACGGGGGCCGTCCACAGAGGGCGTGTTCCGGAAGCCGTGCAACAACAAGAACATGAGGGACGTCAGGGACAGGCTCAACAACGGTCTGGACGTGGACATGAAAACACAGCCTGTCACTCTGCTGGTTGGGCTGCTCAAAGTATGTCCCTCTTCTGATTAACATGTGACAATGGGAATGCTATTATTTCCCCTCTGATATAAACACTATCCACATTTACTTCCTGCACACCTCAAACTTTGATTGAAAACGAATGCTAGAACCTCTATGGATAAAACTTTAGAAGAGTAGATAAGTGGAAACAATTGCAAAAAAAAAAAAAATAATCCTACTTTCTGACTTGACTATGTAATTTTCCTTCTGTCAAAATGCTTTTAATTTTCCATAATCATTTTTGCTCTCACCGCCACTCAGGTCTAAATTTTGCCGGTTATTATTGCTTTCAGAATTTTCTAAAAGAACTGCCAGGGAGCCTGCTGGTGTGTGGCCTTTACGAAGAGTGGATGACGGCTCTGCATAGGGAAGAGAACCAGCAGAGAGAGCAAGAGCTCAAAAGGTAGGCTAATAACAAGCAATTTAGTATTAGTACGTGTGGTGAGTTAATTTAGTGTGAGTTTTCACAGGCATGCCTCCCATTTGCCCAAAGACAAAGCACTTCTCTTTTTCTGACTCATTGAAAAAAAAAAAAGCGCCAATTTTAAAACTTTTTTTCCTGTTCTATTTTTTTCTTCCTCCTTCTTATCAGTGTGGTCGACAAACTCCCCAGGCTCAACAAACTCCTCCTGCAGCACCTCGCCTGTGTCCTCTATCACATCCTTGACAATGCCGACCACAACAAAATGGACGCCTATAACCTAGCGGTGTGCATTGCGCCGACCTTGCTGCAGATGGAGGTCACACCGCTTGATGACCCGAAGGAGACGATGAAAAAGGTAGTTCATATCATCTTGCGCTTTTGAGCAGCATGGTGCGGAAAGCCTTGACATGTTATGATATATATATTTTTTTTTTTTATGCCTCAGGTCACAGAGCTCACTCAGTTTCTGATTGAACACTGCGAGATCCTTGGAGAGAATATCCCACACCTTCTGGATACAGATGAAGGCACGTGAACAAACTTTTCATTTTAAAGAAGGAGTTTGTAGTGTTGGAATTGATAGCAAGATACTGAGAAGAAACCAAAATCTACTAGTGTTGGCTTTTGGCTTTTATGCCATCAAAAACCATAGCTTTGCTAATGCTGTGAACTGCACAAACAAAGACTAAATTAGCTATTAGCTAAATTAGCTACCAGCTAAGCTAACACATCATCTGTGTTAATGTTAATCATCATTTGTTAATGCCAGAAACAGGAGGGCGTTAGCAGTGTCAAGCTGCTAGCAAAAAAGGCCTACTGAGAAGAAACAAAATTTAGCTAGCGTTGGCTTTACTGTTATGCCATCAAAACATGTTCCCATAGCTTTGCTAATGTTGCAAACTGACAGACCAAAAAATTATAAATTAGCTAACAGATGACAAAACCCCCACCTTACCTGTTTTTTTGGTTTGTTTTAAATAGAGGCTTACATTTGCGAATGCCAGAAACAGGGGCGTTAGCGGTGTCAACGCTGCTAGCAAGATACTAAGAAAAGAAAAAAAAGCTAGCAATGGCTTTAATATTATGCTATGTTGTGCCATTAAAACATGTTTCCATATCTTTGTAAATGTTGTAAACTGGCAAACAATATACTAAATTAGCGGCTGAGGTGAAAAAACGAACATTATATCTTCGTACAAATTCAATACAATTTCAAGTAAAATACAAATAGCCGAAAAGTGCACTCATGTCCATATACAAAGTATTTACCCACATTCTCACTAATGGCTTTCTTTACAGACTCTGTGTCCTCCCAGCATCACGACTCGGCATACGACAGCACCGACCCGGACGGAGACGGCGAGGCCGGGGGCAGCGGCTCGTCCCCCTCCCTCAGCCTTAGCGTGACCATTTCCACATGTTCGTCCGACGCCATCTTCAATTCCAAGCCTGCCTTCAACCGCCGCTGCTCCGAGCCCATCATCCTGCCCTCGGTGAACGGGGCGAACCTCCGCGGCCATTCCAGGAGCCACGACGACTGCTCCGCTGAGAACTTTGCGGCGCAGCCTTTAAAGAAACAGATCTCCGAAGGCTCCTTCTGGCAACGGCCTGATTTGTCTTCCTCGAAATTAAGCGGCTGCTCCAACATAGATCGGTTTCGCTACTCTGGGAATCAAATAATGGGCTGCTCGAGCTCGTCCCTCGAGAGCGCCGCCTCCAACCAATCCGAGGGCTCCGTATTCACCGGCTCCCCGGCAGGCTCGCCGCCGTGCTCCAGGAGAGCAAACCAGAGCGCCGCGACTCCTCCGAAGCCTCAGCGGGACTTGAATTCAGATGAGATGAAACGTACAAACTCATTGAGGGCCGCTTGCAAGGTCCTGATGCGAACCAGGAGCTTGGGAGGCTTCGGCAGGAGCAGCCTGAAGAAGGAGCGGCAGAATGAAAACGCCTTCCCTTGCGAAACTCTCCAGGAGGACTCTCAAAGCGAAGCGCTCTCTCCGGTCGAGCCCAAGCGCCGTCCCCTGTCCGCCATCGAGGTCTTCAGGCACGTCGACAGCAGGCTGCCCTGCAGGCCTCCTTCGTACGAACAGGCGGTGCACAGCGCGCCTCTCGCCGCCCCGCAGTACGGTTCCATGACCGTTTATGACGCCATAGCTCTGGAGATAAGATCCGTCCCGCCGAGCTACTTTGACAGTTGCGCGCAAGATAGTTTGGAGCGCAGGCTGGTCTTCCGCCAGAGGGCCATGTCCGAGTCGGTGTCCGCGGCGGGTCGCCGGGAGGCCGCGTCGCGGAGATGCAGCCAGCCCGTGTTTGAGGAATTTCCATACGCGAAAGAGTCCTATGTTTGATCAAGCGTCAAACGCCAATGACTTGTTATTTCTCTTGAGGCACGAAAACCCGTGGCTTCAGAACCACTTATCACTCGGGTGTTCTGCTTTCAGCCGGAATTGGATTCCGTCCTGATAATTGTGCCTTCGCAGGACATTGCGCCCCAGTTGTTTCCGCTACGGTTCATGTTGTGCTATGACGTAACTTTGGCAGCGTCATAACAAAAGGGACCAAATGAACTTTTCTTTATTTTTGACTGCGGCTAAACTTTGCTGGAAAAATGCGTGTACAATGCAAGATGTTTGTTCTCTGAATTCCAGATATATGCTAGTTGAATACCACTTATGTATATATGTATAATACCGTACGTGTCATTCATGAGTAGTACTATGATATGAGTACAAATGTATTGGTAGATATTTAGTCTATCAAAATGAAGCTATGAATGTATATACCGGTATGTTTCTTTTTGACTAATATTTAATGCAGTACTGTGCAAAAAAATGTCTTTTTTTTTTTCACCACAAGCTGCGTTAGTTAACGTTGCCATGAATAGTCCACCTTCTTGCAAGCTATGATCACGTGTGGCAAAGTGTACTGCAAAGGAAGGTGACACTAAATATGTCCCACTTTAGCCTCTCTTTTTTTTTGGTTTCATTTTTGTGTCATCTGCTCGACACTATGAAAACGGCCTTAAGACTTTTGCACTTGCTAGTATAGTATACTGTACTAGTATAGTGTATGTTTTTTTCTTGCTTGTAATGGTCTTCTTATTCCACTACATTAAATCACAATGTTGATGATACGACTTCTGAATTTGTCAACTGAAAAATAACGGAATTTTCTCAGAATTTAACAGTTAAGATCAACTTCCCTTTGCGATGCGAGTTATGCAACAGTGACACGAGTCATTTAGACAACGCTGTGTTCTGGCGCTCAAAAAGAAGGAAACCAGACATGGTCACATGGACGGATTTTGGTTTTTCTCTGAATTGTTGTTCCTTTCCTGCGACCTTAAATGAGCTTCCTTCCGTGTTTGTTAACAGCAAGTTGCTTTCATTCAAGACCAAAATGATGTCGTTACAGTTTGGATAAACTGATTATCTCTGACGTCTGAAATATTCCATTTCATATTTAAGCTTATTAAATCATGGAGCTAAATAAGCAAAGTCAACTGATATATATTGGGCTATATGCTAGCACTAAAATAGCATTACACTGATTATATTTCCTTGCCTCGTAGAGATGGTTGCAGTGTCAAAGTTCGTGAAATGTAACTTACTAATAATACCTCTCGCCACAGTCAAGTCGCTGTGTGCTAGCATTATAGCACAGTAAGGGTCCAACGCTTGTACGGCAGATTGAGCTTGTTAGCCAGCTTGCAGCGTAATCATAAAATAGCCAAGAAGTAACTGGCGGCATTGGACATGCTGTGCCATTTTGTACGAAAGCATATCTGTGTGCATATAGCACCTTTATCAGTTGCAATCAATTTGCGTGATCTCTGTAGATAGATTTACCAAGAAAATTCATTGAAAACATAATCGGAATTTGTGGCTGATCACCACATTTTTAGATGATCAGCATCAGCAGAATTATTATTTTTTTTCCCTTCTTCTTCATGCAGCAGTTTGTGTATTGATCTGTAGTCAGGAACAACTTTTGTTCCTAAAGGCCGCAATCTATCAGGCTTGATTAACCACACTGAACTGCAACGTAATGCACTCCATACTCTTTTGTTTACAAGGAAATAAAAAGTCAGTTGACCATAATATGTCCCATTTTAATACATTTTGTAGGATCTTAAATACATGAATTTTTGTTTTTACTGCTGCTTTAAAATAAACGTCCCCTATTATGTCAATTGTTTTTGGGGAAAAAGGATGTCTGGAGTACTTAACAAAGATGATTCTGTGAGTAGAGGGGAGAAAAAAAAACATCCATGTGTGGACCAATGCCCTGTCTATTGCATAATCTCAATAGCGGGCTAATGAGACGAGGCCAAAGCAGAACGATGCCCTGTCTATTGCGTAATCGCAATAGCGGACTAATGAGGCCAAACCAGGCGATCTGCCGCTTGGCCTTCGATGCCGCTTGGCCTTCGATGCCGCTTAACAATAAATGACAGCTCAAGCATAAACAATGTGAAAGAAGTGAACGCACTCATCTGAGTACAGATGTATTTCTATCAACGATGACAACATTACGTAACTCGTTTGATTATTGGAAGGGCTGGTTATGTAACAACACGGACACGTGCAAATGTGTACAGAAATTCTCCAATCAAGAATACAACTGATAAAGTTGGAATAAATGCGTTTTTGTAGGTAGTCAAACTGATATACAGTATTGTATAACAACATATGAGCAATAAATGCGTTTTTGTAGGTAGTCAAACTGATATACAGTATTGTATAACAACATATGAGCAAACAATTTGCAAAAGATGTCATTCAGTCTAAAACTGCTAGTAGTTGTATGAATTATTATATAATTGGAAAATGTATCGTTCAATGTAATCGTTCAATGTAACGTGACTTAAAACGTCGTTTCCAAAATAATACGCTACGACAATTGCCGCACTTTCTGGTTACGGTTGCTATGTTTCACTTCCTGGTTACGGTTGCTAGGGTAGCGTGTTGCTTTGCTGCTGCCGTTCTCGCAACTCCACACGAGCAAAAAAGCGCAGAAAGCGTAACTGGAGCGTAAATTTACTTGACTTTTTGTTGTTGTTGTTGTTGTTGAAACAATGTATTTTGTTTCACATAGTCAGAAAGACACGAACGTACACGGGACGTACACGTTTTCCAGTCGGCCCAGGCCTGTTGAGAACCGCTCCAAATACAGAGAAAAGTCGACGGAAAAGACAGAAAAGTATGGTTGCTTCCAAAAACGCAAACTTTTACGCTCACCGGTATTGGTAACATTGTATGTTGGTGGGGGAATTCAAATTCATATGAAATATTATAGGCTACTCAACCATAAACTGCTGATAAACGCTGTCAATTTTGTGTCATTTGTAGTACGTTTGAGAATATTTTGACCCAATTCGAATCGTCGCAAGACTTGTTAAATTGCAGTACATTGTACATTGTCTGATGCCAGCCTGCCAATATTTCTGTCTCCCACCTTTCGGTATACATAAGTAGTTTCATCAATTTAAACGTCTCAGAATGATTTTTAATTGCTCTTTTGTCTACAGGGCGCACAGTACTTATGGAAACATCATGTATGATCGCCGTGTCATCAGGGGAAACACTTACGCCCAACGCTTTCTATCAACTGTAGGTAGATCAATTATTTTTGGACTTATAAACAGGGATGAACAACATAATTTAAGTGTAGTTCTCAAATGAGCACCAGAGTTTGTTTGGTGCAGTTTTTTTTTTTATCTTGACCTGCTATAGCCTCATGGATGAATTTTAAAGTACAGCCCGTGGTGGCATTTCTGACCATTTTAGCAATTATTAACTGCCAATGTCACTTGTGGTCCTCATGCAGCATTCTTTATTTCCTGCACAGTGGAAGGAAAATAATATTTGCTGTGCAAATGTACAGATGGTGCAGGAAGACCTTGCCGAAATGCAAAAACAGCAAGAGATGAGGAAAAGGGCCGTAGCTCATAAAAAGAAGACCAAAGAGCAGATACGATCTTCCACTCCCGAGGCCGTCCAAGGCAGACAACACAATGTGGTCCAAACGGGTAAATAGTTTTCCAATCAATTTTGGAGCATGTTTGTGATTGTTATGAGAGTCAACATTTGTTTCTTTTCAGAGCTTTATCTGGAAGAATTGAGCTACAACATTGAAGTTTCAGATATTGAGTGCCAAACGGACCCTTTCCTGGACAGACCAGCGACGCCTCTTTTTATACCCGCCAAATCGGGTAAAGATGTCGCGACACAAATAGAGGAGGCTGAGGTAGGCGCTCCAGAACCTCTCAGGTCAAACAAGTCAATTAGAGGACACTTTATAAATAAAGTTGTACATTTCACTCTTTAACTCATTCACTGCCATTCACGGTTATCGACGTCAAAAATTCATTTGAACTATTTCTATTAGTTTAAAAATTGTTTTCCCACTTTTGTTAACAAGAGTATGAAAACCTAGGGAAAAAAATATTTTACATTTAGACCAGATATAAAATTTGTGATTAATCATGAGTTAACTATTGAATTCATGCGATTAATTACAATTAAAAAATGTAATCGCCTGACGACCTAATTTTTAATAATCGTTTCTTTTTTGATAAAAGTTTATTTAAAAAAAAAAAAAAATTAATTACAATAAAAAAAAAATCCCATGACGCCCTAATTTTTTATAATATTTTATTTTTTTGATAAAAGGTTATTTAAAAAAAGAAAAGAAAATTAATTAGTTAAAATTTTTAATCACCTGACGCCTTAATTTTTAATAATCTTTTTTGGGGGGGGGAAATATTATTTGCTATGAAGAGAATAAAATAAAATGAAAAAAGATTATTTAAAAAAATAAAAGATTATTAAAAATTAGGTCTTCAGGCGATTATTATTTTTTAATTGTAATTAATCACATGACTTCAATAGCTAACTCACGATTAATCACAAATTTTACATCTGTTCTAAATGTACAATAAAAACTTTTTTTCTAGGTTTTCATACTCTGTCAAACTAATAGAAATAGTTCAAATGAATTTTGGACGTCAATGGCAGTGAATGAGTTAAACAAGCGGACTGATTACAAATTTGAAGGCACCTGTGATGCTAATTGGAGGACACACCTTTGGTTAACATTTCCCTTATGATCTTTTTCATTTCTTGTATAATTGTCTTCCGCAGTTGTTCGACTTTGACAGAGAGGTGCAGCCCTTGCTGGAAGTCCTGGTGGGGAAGACCATTGAGCAGTGTCTGCTGGAGGTGATGGAGGAGGAGGAGCTGGCCTGCCTGAGGGCCCGGCAGAGGGCCTTCCAGGAGCTCCGCAACGGCGAGTTGGCTGAGGTGCAGCGGCTGCAGGAGCGCGAGAGGCGCCACGGGGAGGAAAAGGTACGCAAATTGATGATTTGATGGGACAATTTGAAAGTTTTCTGTGAAAAGAGCCTGCATGTTTTGGGGGAAACATGCAAACTCCACACTGGAGGGCCAGTTTGGATATTCCCTATCTTGATGCATAATAATGACAAACTCTATTTAAAAAAAAAAAAAATGTCTGGCTGGTATTAGTAAATCTATCTTTCTCCAGGAGCGCCGTATTGCCCAACAGAGCGAAGCACTTATGATGGAAAAGGAGACTGTGGAGAAGATTGCAGCGCGGGCCTACACTCAGAAGTACTTGGCTGACCTTGTCCCAACGGTTTTTAAATCCCTCAGGATCCAAGGTTTCTTCTATGACCCAGTGGAGAAAGGTGGGGGGGGAACACCAGCAGTAATGAGGTCACATTTTATGGAAGCTTCCGAAAGTGTTCTTCTGCGTGTACTTCTGATTTTCAGATATCGAGACAAACTTTTTTCCATGGCTGATGGCTGAGGTGAACAACAAATTAGAAAAGAAAAATGCTGCAAGTCAGCTTTTGGACAGTAAGTTTGAAAGCATAAGAATTCAGGTCCCTTGCAGGATTTGAGCTGTTACACTGCCACCTAGTGGATGTTTTTTTTTAAATGTCACAGATAAGTTGTGGGAAAACGAGAGAGATTCAATAATTTACCTTTTTTTTAATCTATTTCAGCACTCATCCATGATGTGGCCCAGGAGAAACTGTCACTCTATACACACTTAGAGTCACGGCCAGAGAAGTAGATGCTAACAGTAACACCAACAACAAAAACAGACTACATAATTCACATGTATTTCTTTGTGTTGCTGCTTGTTAAAAGTAAACCTGTTCATTGACTTAATGATTAGTAACAGTAAACTTGGCAACGTCCTGCCTTTTTACCATATGTTTGAATTTTTAATCACATGAAAATAATGCATGTGCAGTCGCTAAATGCTATCTTAGATTGAGTGCCCTCATGTCACTTTAAGAGGTTAGCAATTATCTTTACTTTCAGTGTTTCTTTTTTTTAATGGCATCACTCTATAAACTGTTGAAGTTGATTCACCTTTCCTGTTTGAGATAAATGTAACATTCTTGTAGTGTCCCTGAAGAGGTGTATACGCATAATAGATTTTTTTTGAATGAGAAATTAAGCACAAATAAATAAACACACACAAATAAATTAAAGAATCTCCCAAACCAGATGCCTGTTGTAGTACCAAGACTGACCTAAGAGAGGCAGCATGTTGCCAGTGGGCATCCAGACTGTTGGAAAAATACAAAGATTTTTTTTGTCACGTTCTGTACTTGTTCTGTGTTTCACCTTTTGGCTTTACTTTCTTTCAAAACGTAGGTCCGAACATGAGTATTATAGGCGTCTATTTTAATACCGACGGTCAATTTATTGGTCAACACCTCCGCCTACACGCATGAGGGTGGATGACGCAAGTGCCCAGCTGAAAAAAAATAACTATAAATTGGTTAAAATTGCTGAACCGCATTGTCACTAAAAAGACGTCGCTAATAAAAGTCGGAATCATTGTTTGTTATATCAAATGTAATTTTCATTATCCCTTCTAAAATTGCAACACATACCAGAAATATCTTCCTTATGATACTTGAAGGTCATGCCTACCTATATGTTGTCAACCAATACACGAAACAGGCACTTGAATAATAAAAATACTACATTTGTATAGAATATGTAAATATCCATCGTGGATTAATACAGTACTTGTAAATTGTAATTACTAAAGACTACAATGGTACGATACTGGCTTGTTTCATACTATAAGCCCAACAATTGTTGTCTATTGACGTCATACAGATATAATGACGTTTGAATGACGGCAAGTTACTTTTTTTTCTTCGAGTATCGCTCGTAATAAAGAAAAAATAATAAAGAAATGAGGCGAAAATAGGCGTGGATGTCTAGACCGTGCCCATCAGGCGAGGCAAGCACTTTCGCGAATAATTAAAAGTGTATCAATCAAAAACTACACAGCTTCCTGTGTATTTAGTTTAAATACCACATTAAAAGTAGTAAAAGACGGACCAACAATGCAAATCGTCAATAATTGTTCATTTGGTGAACAAAAGCAGATACAACTAAATGGTTTATATTGTTATTGTATACGCACACGTTCATTAGCTATTGAGAAAATGTCAAATATAGGTGGTTTACTCTTATTTTGAAAGATCATCCTTGTCGTTTCCTGCGCTTCTTTTACTTGACTGCTGCTAGCTTGTCAGTCGTGGAACTCATTCAATGTCGACTGTCACCTGCAGGAGTGCCAAGCGGCTCCTTTCAGACGGCTTGCAGTAACACCCAAGTGGCTTCAACTTGTTTCTCCTCCTGCTCGCTCTCTGCGAATGTACCGTGACTACACGGGGTCTGACTAATATCATCTCGTTCTCGGGCAAAAGGCGGAAAAAGGACACAAAATGCCGAAAGCGGTAAGTTACTAGAGAGTGTATGTATATTTTGTTCTTTTGTGTTCATTTCACCGGATGCGCTATTTCTCACAGGTAAAAAGGATATTAAACACAATGTAACGTGTTAAGAGTTTTTCAAAAATATATATTTTTAAACATTTTGTGAAGATTTCCTTTGTAGCAGACTCATTTACTGGTTTCCTGACATTTAATGCAGATCTTATACTATTTTAGAGCTATTAATTGAATATATAGGTGTGCAGTGTTAATATTTAATATGACCTTGCAGAATAAAAATTGGTGACAACATTTTGGTAAAAAAAAATAAAAACTTCACAATAATTCATCACATACTTAGCCTTTGTCTCAGGGATGCCAATACATTAGTGTCTGTTTGCTTCCATGGTCGAATCATTATGACAGAGGTTTTGGTTCGAAGGCCACCAGCCACTCAAAATCACTCGTGCTCAAAGCCATGGATTGGAGTGTCCCACTCGTCTTGAGATGATTACGTGTACTCGGTGTGCATAAAATAAAATATGGGAAATTTGCGATTATTGAAACAAATTATGATAAAAGCGTCTCATGAGAATTTAATAGGATCGGTAGAAAACAAATTCTTTGGTTGCTTGAAAGTGCTTTTGTGTGTGTGTGCATCCTTGAGGCAATTTGGACCTGTACACAGTTACTTTTGTGGTGCTGGATTTCAAATGTACAATTCCCTGCCAAACTCTCAGTGAAGGTAAAAAAAAAAAAAAAAGTTCTCCCGTGTTTTCTAACAGATCAGGTTTTGCTTCTGACTAGCTTGCCCCACCCCGGCCTGCTATTACACTCTGCACAGTCAAACTTCAGTTTGGAAACTTCTTGCTGGCATTTAGAACAACGTCTTGTTTATTTGATTACATGGAAACTGGGCTATATAGTATTTCCATGAGGTCAAATCCATACATGGGAGCTATTTATTAAAAAAAAAAAAAAATTGCTTAATGACACTGAGTGAAAATGTTCTATTTTGCTTGAAGTTGCTTGGTTATTCCAGTCAAAAGGTGGTTACAAAGAGCAGTTGAGTGTACTTGACAACAGGTTGTGGTCATCGCTATAAAGTATGTTGATGCTTTGTTTAGAACGGCCTTCAGGTTCTTGTGTGCGTTGCTGTGGAAGTGACATCATAACTGAGTCGGGTTTTATTCACAATACTGTCTCATTGTTTACTTTTCAAGTAGTCATGACCTCAATGCAACACGTAGACGTCATAGGTATTGATTTTTTTTGTCCAAAATTCTAAATAAATAAAAAATCTGTATGGGGTTAATATTTGCTAGTGTATTGCATGAAAATAAATCATATTTTATTACAACAAGACATATGAGGACAATGTTTGCCATACATGTGACTCACCATTATAAATGACTCATGTAAATATTGAAATGTATGCCTTGGTGAATGCTTGGTAACTAGGCATGGGTCGTTATCCGATTCTGATGATATGATAACCGCAAGCAAAAATATTACAGTATCATTGTATTAAAATTAGAGCTCTTAAATTATTATTATTATTTTTTTGTAATATTTAGGTGAATAAATGCAGCATTAAAAAAAACTTTGGTCCAGAAGAAACATGTACCATGTTAACTCATTCACTGCCATTGACGGCCATAGACGTCAAAAATTCATTTGAACTATTTCTATTATTTAAAAAAAAAAAATCCACTTTTGTTAACAAGAGTAGGAAAACCAATAATTTTTTTATTGTACATTTAGAACAGATATAAAATGTGTGATTAATCGTGAGTTAACTAGTGAAGTCATGCGATTTAATTACAATTTTAAAAAATTATCGCCTGACGCCCCTAATTTTTAACAATCTTTTCTCTTTTTTTAAATCGCGTTAGGCGATTAAATTGTAATTAATTGCATGACTTCAATAGTTAACTCACGATTAATCACAAATTTTATATCTGTTCTAAATGTACGATAATTTTTTTCTAGGTTTTCATACTCTTGTTAACAAAATTGGAAAAAATTAAAAACTAATAGAAATAGTTCAAATGAATTGTTGACGTCTATAGCCGTCGATGGCAGTGAATGAGTTAAGTTTCAATAAATAAATGTTAACATTCTTCTTTTTGAATTCTTCTTTCTCTTAGTAATCACAGTGTCCCATCATTGCTGAGCTATTTTTTTTTTTAGAACAGACCTGTGGGCTACTCATGTTGTCCTTGGGGCTAACTAGTAACCAATGGCACCCTTTATTTGAATTTATTTAGGGCAATGAACATTAATCCATCTACCTATTTCTATTTATTTCATTTTTAGGAATTGCGGAAATACACCTGAATGGAAATGCAAACAAGTTTTTAAATGGTGCCTATTCAAACAGATTTTGTGTCATATGATGTCATCTCCTGTTGCAGTCTCGTCTCCTTGCAATATTTGCAAAATAGTAAATGGAAGCAGGGATAAATCGCATTTTCATTTTGCCGCTGGACAAATGTGAACTTTGACCTGAATAAGGTTGTGAATTTGAAGGTTCTGAAAGGCCTCCGTTTATCACGACTTCCTGTTGGGCGACCTGCTCCGAGATCACATATCACTCACTCCGCTGTGGCTGTTTTTCTAACCGCTTCCATCAGTAAATGCTGTAAATGCAAATACAGCAAGTTCGGCTTCTATGTATGAGCCGTTTTTCCCTCATTACAGCGTGCTTCTTTCTTGAGTTTGGGAGCAGTTTTTGGTACGTCGCTTCCTCAAGACTGCAGCAACAGTCTCCAGCTCAAAGGGTTCTTTGTCTCGTTGTTGAGCAGAAGCTGCATTTCACCACTGTGACTCAAAACCAGGATATAAAGTTCTGCCCGACTGCGAGTGTTCCAAGCCATGTGCACACTTTGAGAGCTCCTTCACATTAGGCGAACGTTTCCAAAACTTCCCTCGTAATCATTCCTGGCAGTCTCGCGGGGTACACGATGATGAGATGCCGTGATTGGATTTGCTGTCCTTGCAAGATAGATGTAAGCCAGTTAGTTGATTGGAAGTGGGCGGGGTCACAGCTTTAGCCTATAGCAAGACTGCAACGTTTACAATGGACCGGAGATGAAAGGCGCTGCCGAAGTGTTCCGTTAGCGGCTCGTTTCCGGCCTCCGCATCGTCTTTGTATACATTTCATCGAGTGGTAATAAGCTTTGTAAACAATGTTTTCATCCTCTTTCTCAGATACATACTGCATTAGGCACTTGGGAATTGATTACATTTGCTTGATTCACTTTGGGTAAAATGAGCATTTAACTCATTCACTGCCATTGACGGCCATAGACGTCAGAAATTAATTTAAACTATTTCTATTAGTTTACCATTTTTTCCCCACTTTTGTTAACAAGAGTATAAAAACCTAGACATTTTTTTATTGTACATTTAGAACAGATATAAAATGTATGATTAATTGTTAGTTAACTCGTGAAGTCATGTGATTAATTACAATTAAAAATTGCCTCACACCCCTAATTAAAATTAAAATTAAAATAAACAATTAGGGGCATCAGACGATTAAAAATTTCAATCGTAATTAATCGCATGACTTCAATAGTTGACTCACAATTAATCACAAATTGTATTTTTGTTATGAATGTACAATAAAAGAATTCGAGGTTTTCATAAAAAATGTTTTTTTTTTAAACAAATAGAAATAGTTCACATCAATTTTTGACGTCTATAGCCATTAATGGCAGTGAGTTAACAAAGCAATTGTAATTTTTGAATATGGTGCTACATTGATTAGCAATTAACTAGTATATCAGTTCAAATTCTTTCCAGTTCATTTCAATGAGGACTTGGCATGGGCCAATATTAAATTCTGATGGTATGATAACTGTGAGCAAAAATATCATGGTATTAAATTATATCTCTAAAATTACTTCTTTTTTTTTTTATATATATATATGGGTAAATAATGTATCATGTTAAGTTCAAATAAATAAATAAACAAATAAATGAATGCTAACATTATTATTCTGTTTTAATTCTTCTGAGACGGTGTCCCATCACTGGTGAGCTACATTTAGAACAGACCCATGTGCTGCTTAGTCGTCCTTGGGGCTAACTAGTACCCGCCGACCCTTTTTTATTATTATTATTATTTTATTTATAAAATGTCATTTTTATTTTGTGTTCTCCCCACAGGTCAACATTAACGTCAACGCCTTAGACTCCGAGATGGAGTTTGCCGTTTTGCCGAGCGCTTACGGCAAAGTTGTCTTTGACCAGGTACGATGCGCACCATCTCTGTTTCAAATATTGAATGCGTTACTCATTCTGCGACAATTCCTGTAAGAAAGCTCCGCCTGCTCACTGTTTAGAAAATGAAACAATAAGCGAGTCCGAAAACTGAAGAGTATTGTCTTTTGAGTATTGAGTCATTTATCAGCAGAGATTCATCTGAGATAAAAAAAAATATTTTTAATTCTTGCTCAAATGTATCATCTTATGTGTGGGTTGACATGTCACAAGAAAATATATATATTTTTTTGTTCATTCATTGCATTTGCTCTAGTTATTTTTGGTAGGCTGCCTACATAAATGCTGATCTCAAAATAAATTCACAGCGGCCGTCATCATTTGTGGCACACGCCTACAACTGTTATTCCATCGCTACGCTGCCAAAAATATTTACAGCCTGATCAAACAACCGTTGCAGAAATTTCCAGAATCGGGATTTCATTTGATCAACATGTTCCCGACAGCGGAAACAGGTCCCCTGAAATGCAACCACAGCATATAATAGAAATTGGCTACGCTAGCTATCGGAAAACGAGTTCGACAGGAAGCGTCCTAAACAATGCTTTTCTTTCTACGGTGCTGTCACACGGCGCCAAACGAGTTCACCTTAATGATCATGGCTGTTCAATTTTTTTTTGCTGCAAATCAGTTTTTACATAAAACAAAAATTATGTTTGAGTGCATGAATTTGCTCTTTTTCAGAATCTTATTTAACTCATTCATTGCCATTGACGGCTATAGACGTCAAAAATTCAATTGAACTATTTCTATTAGTTTAACATTTTTTCCCCCACTTTAGTTAACAAGAGTATGAAAACCTAGAACAAATTTTATTGTACATTTAGAACAGATGATTAATCATGAGTTAATGAGCGAAGTCATGCGATTAATTACGATTACAAATTCTAATCGCCTGACTCCCCTAATTTTTGTGATAATCTTTTTATTTAAACTTTTCTTTAAAAAAAAAAAAAAAGAAGAAAAGATTATTAAAAAAATAGGGGCATCAGGTGATTAATTTTTTTAATTGTAACTAACCGTGACTTCACTCGTTAACTCACGATTAAAAAAAAAAGAAAAGATGATTAAAAATGAGTGGCGTCAGGCGATTACATTTTTTTAACGCAATGAATCGGATGACTTCACTACTTAACTCACGATTAATCACAAATGTTATATCTGTTCTAAATGTACAATAAAATAAATTGTAGGTTTTCACTCTTGTTAACAAAAGTGAAAAAAAAAATTCATCTCATAGAAATTGTTCAAATGAATTTTTGACGTCTATAGCCGTCAATGGCAGTGAATGAGTTAAAGTAATTAACAAAAATAGTATGGCACATTTTCGGAATAGTGATTGCAGCAGCAGAAGACTGACCGAGGACAGGAAGATTTGACAGTAGCACCAAAATACTTTTTTTCCCCTGCAAAATGTCAACGTTCCAATGATTTAATACTAAATGACAGATTGGTTCATGTCGCTGCACTTTGTATGTAAGCAGCTTGATGTAGTCTTAAGTAGCTGATTGCCCTAAGCCAACCGGCTGCCGGGCAACAGCCTTAAGCTCATTTTTCCCGAGAGTGTGTCAGTCCTTTGTGGCAATCGCTGATCATAAACGTAGAATCTGTCGTACCAAAGATGAGCACATGCCATTCCCCTACACGCCCTGCAGCTCATCTCATTTAGTCTTGAGCAACAGTGTTAAAAAAAAAAAAAAATCACAGCCCTGTAAAGCTCATTTGCATTTTTAGGGACATTTTTTTTCAAAGTTCAAAGTTAATTAGTTCATTAAACGCGTTGTTAAAGACGTTCAACGTATTCAAAAAATGTAGGCTAAATGCTATAAGCATTTATTTCCTCGTAAAGGCATGTGCAATTGCTGCATTGCCCCATGGCATTATGGGGAAATACCCTGCGGCATTATGAGAAAAATAATGCTATGTTTTTGGCATTTGGCCGACAATGAGGCTTATCTTTGGACGCAGGCAGTGCTTGGACGGTCTTTGTTGTCGATGAATACTTCATTGCTCCAAGAAGCACAAAAACATGAATTGTAATGCGAATCCCATTAACTCATTCACTGCCATTGACGGCTATAGACGTCAAAAATTCATTTGAACTATTTCTATTAGTTTAACATTTTTTCCCCTCTTTTGTGAGCAAGCGTATGAAAACCTAGACTTTTTTTTAATTGTATATTTAGAACAGATATAAAATTGTGAGTTATCTAGTGAAGTCATGTGACAAATTTTAATCGCCTGACGCCCCTAATTTTTTATAATCTTTTATTTTTTTAAAGAAGAAAATATTATTAAAAATTAGGGGTGACAGGTGATTTTTTTAAAATTATAATTAATCGCATGACTTTACTAGTTAACTCACGATTTAAAAAAAATGATTATTAAAAATTAGGGGCGTCAGGTGATTCAATTTTTTAATTGTAATTAATCGCATGACTTCACAAGTTAACTCACGATTAATAACAAATTTTATATCTGTTGTAAATGAGCAATACAATTTTTTTTTGTAAGTTTTCATACTTTTGTTAACAAAAGTGAAAAAGAATGTCAAACTAATAGAAATAGTTCAAATGAAGTTTGGACGTCTATATGGCAGTGAATGAGTTAAAAAAAAAAATTGGTGTTTGTTTGTTTAATATAGAATATGTGGTACAAAAGAAACATGCATCATGTTAAGTGTAAAATTAATAAATATTTAAATCACTTTCTAAAAATCACCTTTAGAACATTCCTAGAAAATCACAATGCTGTGGATGTTTGCATGTGCTTACTTGTCTCGCTGAAGTTTAATTATTATTTTTTTAAATCAAGTATTGTTTACGCCATTGCTATTTTGAAAATGTTAATCCTATTCAGAGTAATTACTCTTTTTTTTTTTTTTTCTTTAAATCCGTAGGTGGTGAAAACAATTGGCTTACGTGAGATCTGGTACTTTGGACTCCAGTATATGGATGGAAAAGACTATTTAACCTGGCTCAAACTGGAAAAAAAGGTGAGATATGTTTTAAAACACAATCGCAATTATGGAATTGATTTTTGCAACACGCCAAGTCAAATTCAATCAAACAATAGAAGAATGTCGGCTGGATGACGCAATGTTTCCCTTTCAGTCAATCAGTAGCAACCGTACGCGCTATAAGCGCTCCATTGATATTCTCTATTGTGCTGAGCGCCTCCCTCCTCCGAAAGAACAAATATCTGGAACGGACCTCGTTGGTTTCTGTGTTTACTTGTTGCATAAGCGTATTGTGTGTTCCGACGGAGTGTAAACTCTTATTGAAACCAGAACTACTTTCTGTCGCATCGTCAACATTGCTCAACATCCGTGCCACCGGATTCCTGGAGTTGCTCATAATCCGCTCTAATCTGTAAATCAGATGACTGAAAGTCTGGCACATGATAGAAGTAATGTGCAACTGATTTTTCTTTTTCAACCAATCGTACGCTATTAAGGGTTCATTCCGTTCTTATTTCATTCTTATGACTGTGTTGTAAAGATATATTTAAAGGGGAAGTCAACACCCCCAAAATTCTTGACTATAATGTGTTCTATGCAACCCCACTAGTCTAAATATTGTATTCGGATTAATATTGCACGAGTGGAATATGAGTTAAGCAGCAAAATCCGGACGTATTTTATCAATATCAGAAGGCGGCCATTTTGCAATTTGCTGTCGAGTGAAAATTACATCACAGTTGCTCAATTCTCAGGCAATAACCAATCATAGCTCACCTTGAGTCAGTCGACAGCAAATTGCAAAATGGCCGCCCCCTGAGTTGGATAAAAACGGCTGGATTTTGCTGCATAATTTATATTCCACAAATGTAATATGAATCAGAATGTCATGTTTAGACCAGTGATGTCACATATAATAATATCTAAAATACAATTTAAAAGGGTATCAATATGCCCCATGTCATCAGGAGACACGGCGATGTACAAGCTGTGTGTCGTCAGCGTAACTGTGAAAGTTGACGCCGTGTCTCCTGATGACTTACTCATTGGGGAAGCATGTAAAGATTAAGAAGTAAGGGGCCTAAAATTGACCCTTGGGGAACCCCACCTTTAATTCCATGGGTTCCAGAGGAACATGTATCCTTACTTACAAAAAAAAATATCCATCTGCGAGATAGGAATAAAACCAGTTAAAATATTATTTATTTATTTATTTCAGCAACAAATATTTTATTTACTGTGCTTTTGGATAATAAATGTATTAAATTATTATTTAGTATGTATTTTTTTAAAATGTATTTACTATCTATATTATTTATATTGATTTATTTATTTATTTCAGCAACACATATTTATTTTTTTTAATTTATTTACGATCTCTGTATATTATTTATGTATTTATTAATTTATTTATTTCAGCAACAAATATTATTTATTTTTTTACATTTATTTGCTATGCTTTTGGATAATAAATGTATTCAATTATTATTTATTATGTTTTTTTTTTTACTACCTATATGATTTTTATTATTCATTTATTTATTTATTTCAGCAACAAATATTATTTATTTTTAAATTTCCTTTACTTTCTCTATTATGTATTTATGCATTTATTTTATTTATTTGAGCGACAAAACCGACAAGTGGCTCGCCCTAAGTGTGTCTGTAATTCCTTTTCAGGTGTTACAACAGGACGTGAAGAAAGATAACCCGCTGCACTTTAAGTTTCGGGCCAAGTACTTTCCCGAGGAAGTGAACGAGGAGCTCATTCAGGAGGCCACGCAGAAGCTCTTCTTCATGCAAGTGAAAGAAGGCGTCCTGAGCGACCAGGTTTACTGTCCGCCCGAAACGGCAGTGCTGCTGGCGTCTTACTCTGTCCAAGCCAAATATGGAGACTATGACAAAGTCATGCACCAGCCGGGATACCTCCTCTCGGAGCGGCTGCTGCCCCGCAGGTGAGGGGTGTGGGAAAAAAATGTGTTGATTTGCTGTCATTTGTGTGATATGATATGTTGTTTACGGTCACCCTCTAAAAGTGTTGGAACGGTCAATTTCTTTGTTTTTTGTTGTATTCTGAAGATTTCAGATCAAAAGATGAATACGGCATTACGTAGCAATTAAAATTGTGGTTATTGGCTACGCTCGAATGTTTGCACAAAAAGTTCTGTCTTCAGTACGCGACAAAACAAAAGGAATTGAACCTTGCTGTTCCAATACTTTGACACAACCTGGCCCTGAGGAAATCATGATGTCCTCTTTGGCAACAAAAGAAACAAAAGAGAAAGGTTATGTATGAATCATGGTTTCTGCGCTGTTATCTTGGTTTCTGAGTAACACCTATAAAGTTTTGATAAGGTAGAATCACGAAGAAGCCACTGTCATTTGTCCGTTTTAACAACGCAGGCTAACTTCATGTAGCTAACTGAGCTCCTTTCACTCGTTTTTTATCCCCAAAAAAGCAATGCCGTGCAGCAGAGTGGAGGAAGTTCTCAGATGTGTTTGAGACAGTTCGTGGGTTTGTTCAACAGCTACTTCAAACACTTTAAATTGGTTGCCAATTCGACAGACCAATAGTAGAGATTTGTCCAAAAAAGACGACGTTGACCATATTTGGGCATACGAGGTTTAAACGTGTGTTTCTGTTTTTTAGAGTGATGGATCAGCACAAGTTATCACAAGAACAGTGGGAGGAGAGGATCCAGGTGTGGCACGAGGAGCATCGCGGGATGCTGAAGTGAGTCCGCGCGCGCTTTATATGCACTCTAAAAAGAGTTGGGTCAAAAATAACCCAAATTGGGTGAAAAAAAGGACTGACCCAACTTCTTTGGGTTAAATGAGTTGGGTTGTTTTGTGGGTTATTCATTTGACCCAACTTTATGGGCCAAAGGAATAACCCAATGACCCCATTAAGTTAAATGAATTGGGTTATTCATTCAACCCATAAAGTTGGGTCAAGAATCATCCACAAAACAACCCAATTTTGTGTTATCCATTTGACCCAACTTTATGGGTAAAAGGAATAACCCAATGACAGTTAACTGAATTGCGTTATTCATTTAACTGTCGTCGGGTTGTTCATTTAACCCATAAAGTTAAATGAATTGGGTTATTCATTTTACTGAATTGGGTTATTCATTTTACTGAATTGGGTTATTCATTTTACTGAATTGGGTTATTCATTCAACCCATAAAGTTGGGTCAAGAATCATCCACAAAACAACCCAATTTTGTGTTATCCATTTGACCTAACTTTTTGGGTTAAATGAACACCCAGTTGAAGGTTTACATGAATAACCCAAAAAGTTGGGTCAAATGAATTACCCGTAAAAACAACCTAATTCATTTCAATGAATAACCCCAACAAGTTGGGTCAGTCCCTTTTTGAACCTACGTTTGGGTTATTTTTGTTTTTAAGAGTGCGTGAAACGTCATAGGCGCTAAACTTGAGGTGGTCTCTCGCAGGGACGACGCCATGATGGAGTATCTGAAGATCGCTCAGGACCTGGAGATGTATGGCGTCAATTACTTCGACATCAAGAATAAGAAGGGAACGCTGCTGTGGCTGGGAGTGGACGCTTTGGGACTGAACATTTATGAGAAGGATGACAAGTAAGATGAAACGACGACTTGGCAGTCTTTTTTTTTTTTCTCCCCCCAAACCCACAGTGGGTCACAGAAATAATAAGTGTGGACCAAAGGAGGCAAAGGAGAAAGTTGTCAATAATTATTAATATTTTTTGCTTTACTACAATTTAATCGCCACGAAACAAGAGCGACAAATCAGTCGCGAATCTTGTTTTATGTACACCTTCGCGATCCTCTCCTCTGCGGTGACCTCTGCCGTCACCACGGTTACGCCAACAGGTTTTTCAAGCCGCGCAGCACTTAAGAATGCGAAGCCAACCTGCTGCGTCTCTCCAATGAGGGCGGACTGGCTACCGCGAAGCAGAGCTGAGACGTCGCGTTCGGGTTGCCTGTCCCAACTCTTCACCAGCCTGCTTTTCTTCATTGACAAGTTTCATTGAAATTAAAGCTTACGTTTACCAATTTATTCATTCATAAGCAAACTTAATGACGCAACGCTCTGTAATGGCATCCACATACCGGTAGTTGTCTCAATTCCACAGGCGTGTGTCAGCGAGAGTAATTAAGTGAAATTCCAGTTTAGGCAGTGTACTTTCAAACGGGAGTTTCGCCACGAGGTGCACGTCGCTCTTATTACAACACGGTGATTGTTGTGCCTCGCTGCGTCCCGTCAAGTGAGACTGGCTCAAGAAAACATTAGTCGGCCACACCTTGAAATAATCCCTCAATTTTTTTTTTTTTAGAACTAAGCGGGAGGAAGGATTTGCTGTGGTGGACTGATGGACGTGCACGGCTGTCAAATTTGCCCGTTTCGAGACCAGTTGTGTCAAATTCATTTGAACTCATTCACTGCCATTGATGGCTATGGATGTCAAAAATTAATTTCAACCATTTCCATTAGTTGAAATTTTTATTTTTTTAACTTTTGTTAACAAGAGTATGAAAACCTAGATTTTTGTATTGTACATTTTGAACAGATATAAAATTTGTGATTAATCATGAGTTAACTAGTAAAGTCATGCGATTAATTACGATTAAAAATAATAATCGCCTGACGCCCCTATTTTTTTTATAATCTTTTTTTTAAACCGTGTCAGGCGTTTAAAATTGTAATTAATCGCATGACTTCAATAGTTAACTCTCGATTAATTGCGAATTTAATATCTGTTCGAAATGTACAATAAAAAAATCTAGGTTTTCATACTCTTGTTAACAAAAGTAAGAGAAAAAAAAGTTAAACTAATGGAAATTGTTCAAATTTATTTTTGACATCTATAGCCATCAATGGCAGTGAATGAGTTAAAATTAATTTGTTTAATTAATCTGTTCTAAATGTACAATAAAAAAAATTCTAGGTTTTCATACTATTGGTCACAAAAATGGAAAAAATCTTAAATAGAAAATAGAAATAGTTCAAATGAATTTTTGACGTCTATAGCCGTCAATGGCAGCGAATAAGTTAATATGGGCCACTTTCAGCAACATTTTATTTGTGGGCTGGATCAATATGTCCGTGGACTAATAAGCTATAGATAACAACAGGTCAAAATATTTCAATTTTTTTAAGTGCAAAAAACTAAATAATAACCTCAAATTTCTTAGTAAAAATGTGTGCAGTTTTTGCATCAAATCCGTACCAAAATGTTATGTAAGTGGTTGTCAGTGCACCTTCCAGTGGACAGTTCATTTTAATGAAAAACTGTAGTTTTAGTTTTGTCCTCACGGACCAAATTGGACCGCCTGAAGGGCCGGTTCTGGCCCGCCATCCGTATTTTTGAAAATATTTCACCGTTTTAATGTATCCATGCTCTTGTGTTTTTCCCCATCAGACTGACCCCAAAAATCGGTTTCCCCTGGAGTGAAATTAAAAATGTTTCTTTCAACGACAAGAAATTCACCATCAAGCCCATCGACAAAAAATCACCAGTGAGTAATTCTTTTCACGACAATGTCATTTTTAAAGTGGATTTGTAAAACGTCATCTGTACCTTCATGAACTCATTCACTGTCATAGATGACTATAGACGTCAAAAATTCATGTGAACTATTTCTATTAGTTTAACAATTTTTTCATTTCATTAAATTTTTTTATGAAAACCTAGATTTTTTTATTGTACATTTATAACAGATATAAAATGATCATGAGATTAATTACAATGAAACTGCCCTTATTTTTATTTTTATTTTAAATTAGGCCCGTCAGGCGATTTTTTTTATTTTATTCTAATTAATCACATGACTTGACACACTTGTTAACTAACGATTAATCACAAATGTTATATCTGTTCTAAATTTACAATATTTTTTTCTAGGTTTTCATACTCTTGTTAGCAAAAGTGGGAAAAAATGTTAAACTAATATAAATAGTTCAAATGATTTTTTGACGTCTATAGTCGTCAATGGCAGTGAATGAGTTAAAATTCCATTATTATTATTTTTTTTTTTTTTACAAATTCATACTAAATTACCCCCAAAAGCAGATTCTGTGGCGGTTATTTGTTCACAATGCTTACCATATACCATCACTTCTCTTTCAGGACTTTGTGTTCTATTCCCCGAGACTGCGCTTAAACAAGCGTATCCTCCAGCTGTGCATGGGCAACCACGAGCTCTACATGAACCGACGCAAGCCGGACTCCATCGAGGTGCAGCAGATGAAGACACAGGCGAGAGAGGAGAAGATGCAGAGGCAGAAGGAGAAGTATGCTGAGCATGTGGTGTTATTGGGATTGCGTTAGAATTTTTATAATACTTCATTGACCAGCCAAAGCAAATTAGATGAGTGAGAACATCCATCCATCCATTTTTAGAACGATTGTCCTTGCTCAATTATAGGCAAGGCAATTAAGGCATCTTAACAAAAAGAATGTGCATTAAACTATTTATTTTTTTAAGTAAAAGTCGGGTTAAAAAAAAATATATATATATATATATATAATAATAATAATAATAATTCTGCGAAATTGATTTAAAATTGTTTTAAAGCACTTAATGAAAGGTCTGGGTGGGGAAAAAAGCAACATTTTTAACTTGGAACTAATCTCATTTACATGCAGCATAACAGCTGAATGCTGCCTCACCATGTTTGCTTTTGCATAGTTTCTATCCCAGCTAGGGTAGAAATAGGTGAGGTACACCCTTGACTGGTCGCCAGGGTACAAAAAGACAGCCATTCACACTCAAAATTCACACCTATGTGCAATGTAGAGTTCTTTGTAACAATTTGCCCCAAAAATATCTTTACAATAACCTTTTTATTTGACCATTTATGACTGAAACATCTTCTAATTAGTAGATGAACACCTTAGCTGTTCACAATGGTTTTCAGACCGGATTCGTGTTCGAATTTCCCACCCTCTGTCTGCGGGTGTGACGTCATGTGTGCATCGTGTACGTAAAGACGGCTGCGGGTAGGTTAGTTTTTCAGCTACAGGTGGCAGTAGCGATTCAAAATGGAATTTTCTGCGTTAAGCAGCTTTTAAAGCCTTCGGAGAAAAACCCCTGAAACGAGAAGAGCCCAACTTAGTGATTTAGGATTGAGCTCCTCAGTTAACTTATGATTAAACCTAATTATATAACTTGATTAACTAATTAAAAATTCCATTCAGATTTTTAATTTTTTTTTATTATATCAACAATTCTCAAGACTTCTCTCCGTGCAGCAGATTAAAGCTATTAGACCGAAATTTGTGAAAAACAAAAAGGGATGTTTTTCTGTGCCATCAGTAAGATCACACATTGGCTATTTCTTTGTCTCGCCCTGTCATGCATCTTTGTTGGCTAATGGCTAAACGCTTTTCTGCAGGGCCCGGACGGAGAAAGAGAAGAGGAAGAGGGAGGCCATCGAGAGGGAGAAGGAGCAGGTGGAGCGGGAGAAGAAGGACATTATGGTGAGGCTGTCCCAGTTTCAGGAGAAGACCAAGAAGGCAGAGCAAGGTATGGAAAAAGAGCTCTACTATCCATTTATAATAAACAAAAAATACTTATTTAGGGAACAATGACTACCCACGCACACAAAAAAACAGAGCCGTTCACAATTATTTTTTTCTCACGCCATATTTCAGATCTGCAGGAGCAGACGCAGAGGGTCATTATGCTGGAGAAGGAGGGTCGCCGGGCAGAGGAGGAGGCCACTCGTCTGGAGACGGAGCGTCAGGCCGCCCTGCTGGCGAAAGAAGCGCTGGCTCGCCAATCTGAGAACCAGAAGATTAATCAGGATCAGCTGGTCAGTGCTTGATTTGTGGTTATGTTTGTTTGTTTATTTATTTTTTACAAAATAGTCAATTCAACGTATCAATAACAACGCGCTTCTATTTATTAATTTTTTTTAAAAATGGGAATGATTTACTACCGTAATAATGAAAAGCATTTCACAATTTTTCTTTATTCATTTTTTTGTTGGGGTGGGGGTGGGGTGGGGGGTGCCACCGTGTGAGGCTGCACATATTGCGCATACCAAAAACCGCCCCTGGATAAACGTACACATACTGCTAAATCCGTGAATAACACACATTTTATTGGGGGGATAATAATAATAAGAAGAAACAAAAAATATTTCACATTGTTTTATAGACTTTTACCAGTACCTAGGCAATACCTAGGGGTTGTTAAAAAACAATTTTTGAAACATTTTCTGTCAATAGTATTGAAATTTGAAGTTCAATATTGACATATACACTCTAAAAACTGTTGGGTCAAAATTAGCCCAATAATGGATCAAAAATGGACCAATCTACTTTATGGGTCAATATGACCCAAGTAGAGGATCGGTCCATTTTTGACCCATAGTTTTTAGAGTGTACTGTAATTAAAAGTAAAACGCCAGCTTGAGTTGAAGAGATTTAAAAGCAAATGAAAATTAGCTTACAAAATTACTAAAATTTACAATGCAAGAACAAGATTTTTGAAAATCTGATTTTAAAAATACCTTGAAAGGCCTCCATCATAGGTATGGGAAAAGATCATTGTTCTTAACCTGGATTTAAAAGCATTTACAGAGTAGTCTATATATATATATATATTTTTTTTAAATCTTTATTAATTCATATTATTCACTCTGATAACACCAGGGAATTAGTTTTGGGGTACGGAATCCAAACCTGATTTCAGTTTTTTTTTTCTTTCACGCCAAATGTAATATACAGTAAATAAAACACTAAGATGAAATAGTTACAAGCTTTGAAAACGAGCAAAACAGCATAAACAAAATTTAACTTATTCTACACAAATACGGAGAAAATGGGACTCTCAGCTGTACCTTGCACGTGCGTGTCAATCTGGAGATTCTTTTTTCAGACTACCAATGTCATTATGAACCATTAGTTTGTCATGTTTTGTGTCAAGGCTTCAGAGCTGAGGGAGCACACGAGCAGAATCTCTCAGCTGGAGGAGGCCAGGAGACGCAAGGAGAATGAGGTGGACACTTGGCAGCTTAGGGTAAGAAGATGGACTTCTTCGAAGCAAGCAACTTCTTACATGCCAACAGCTGTAAAACATCATTATGTTCCTCACCAGGCCAAGGAGGCCCAAGATGATCTGATTAAGACCAAGCAGGAGCTAAACAAAGTCAGGACGGCGCCCCCACCTATGCTGCCAATGCAGATGGCGATGCTGACGCCGATGCAGATGCAGATGTTGACGCCGACGCCGATGCAGATGCCGACGGAGACGTTTTTGCAGATGCCCACGGAGACGCCGATGCAGACGCCGATGCAGACGCCGATGTATATGCCGGGGCAGACGCCAATGCAGACGCCGATACAGACGCCGATGTATATGCCGGGGCAGACGCCGATGCAGACGCCGATGCAGACGCCGATGCAGACGCCGATGTATATGCCGACTCAGATGGAGCTGCAGAGGGCGAGGCAGAATGCGATGGAGAGGCTACCGACGCCGCCTCCCCCTCCCCCTCTCCCTCTGTACAACTTTGATGGCCACAGCGACGACGATGAGAGCGTCAGCATGCACAGCGCCGACCTGCAAAGCGTGGACAACCACGACTATCGCCAGGAGGAGGATCGCTTGACGGAGACCAATAAGAACGACCGTTTGAAGAAACAGCTCAAGGTACCCACAGGAAATGTTCTCACGCTCTAAAAACAGTTGGGCAAAAAAAACAAAAAACGTTTGGTTGCATTCTTCTAAAACAAAAAGATGTGTCAAAAGGATAACCCACAAAGCAACACATTTTTTGGAGATCGACCCAATATTTTGGGTTATTTATTTAAACTAAAAAGTTGGGTCAAATGAATAACCCAAAAAACAACCCATTTTTGGGTGGGACTACCCAACATTTTATGGGTTATTTATTTGAACTAAAAAGTTGGGTCAAATTAATAACCCAAAAAACAACCCATTTTTGGAGGGCCGACCCAACATTTTATGGGTTATTTATTTGAACTAAAAAGTAGGATAAAATAAATAACCGAAAAACCAACCCATTTCTGGGGGTGGGGGTGGGTGGCTCATTATTATTTTTGGGGTTATTTATTGAACTAAAAAGTTGGGTCAAATGAATAATCCAAAAAACCCCAAAAAAAATCAAGACCGACCCAATATTTTGGGTTATTTATTTGAACAAAAAAATTGGGTCAAATAAATAACCCCCAAAAACAACCCATTTTTGGGGGTCCGACCCAACATTTTATGGGTTATTTGAGCTAAAAAGTTGGGTCAAATGAATAACCCAAAGACCAACCCAATTCTGGAGGGCCGAGCCAACATATTTTGGGTTATTTATTTGAACTAAAAAGTTGGGTCAAATAATTAATCCAAAAAACAAACCATTTCTGGGGCGCCGACCCAACATTTTATGGGTTATTTATTTGAACTAAAAAGTTGGGTCAAATGAATAACCCCCAAAAAAAAAAAAGTTAAAGAGTAAAGATGTCATTGTAGCTTTTCATTCATTGCTATGATAACAGCTTCGGACAATCCCTCTGGAAAAATCAATTCATTGAACAAATGATCATGATTGTAAAAGTATTTTTACAACGGTGCACTTGGGCATATTAGATCATCAGTCACGAATGTCTTGCCTCATTCCCTCGCCGCCGTCTCTCTTCCAGGCACTGACCGACGAGCTGGCCCACTCGCGCGACGATTCCAAGTACACCCAGAACGACCTCCTCCACTCTGAGAATATTCGGGCAGGACGAGACAAATACAAAACCCTCAAGCAGATCAGGCAAGGCAACACCAAGCAGAGGATTGACGAGTTTGAGGCCTTATAAGGAATGAGACCTCTGCCATTTTAGGAAACCCTTTCTGAATGGTCACTCGGGTTTTTACGCTCACAAGTCGCCACAGTGGAGCGTGATAAGTGATTCCGACCAACTCGTTTCTGATCACATTCGTGCAAAGTGGTTGTGATTTAATCAATTCAGGACACAGCCCTTTGAAAATGGCGTTATTGGCGTAGAAAGAAAAAGACTCATAGTGACCTCTCAGAAAGGGCCCACGTTGCTTTTGAACACAAGATGGCGCTACACTCATTTAAATTCATGCCTAGTTTAATATTTATAAAGTATACGGGACGTTACAAAGGGTGTTTCATCTTGGTTTGTATATTTTTGCTAGCGATGAAAATTGATCAAATAATGGCTGTCTTATGTTTTGCTTTTAGTGCCAGATCAAAAGGTTTTATTGTAAATCATCGCAGTCCATATGCAGCGGCATGCCATTAAATCAGTTGCCAAATGTTTACGTTGCCATTGAGGCGAAAGGAGGATGAACCGTAACTTTTGTCTTCAGATCAGCATTGACCCTTAAAACTTAAAAAAGTGCCTTTACGAGCGGATGCGCGTGCAAGTTGAAGCGTCGCGTCTCACTTAGCAGAAAAGATGCATGCGTATAATAGAACTTTTAAAAAGCATAATGCGTTGTCGAGTCTGAGACCTCCTTGAGGTTGAGGCGAGTTATTGCATTTGGTGTCACATTGACGGTCGCCAACAACACTGTCACGGAAAATCCATGTATTTGATAAATATTGCCAATAAAATTATTTTAAAAACGATTACGCTGGTGTCTTTTTTTTGGGCGATGAATCTTTGATGGTAAGAACAAAATGAATGGAAAGCAAAAAAAAATGTTCGTGCCTGTATGCACTCCCTACAACTTGTAGGCAATAAAGTTGACTCCCATAACGACACGTGCTTTACTTGAACAATTACGACTTCTTCCTATAATAAATAATATTACATCTTTATTCTCATGAAGTATTGACAGTATATTACTTTATTCCAGGTACGTATGCACTCCCTACAACTTCTAGTCTTTTTCTGATGTCTCCTCAGAGCTATATACTCTATTTTGCCGCGTGATATAAACATATTTTTTTTCTCTCATAAAATATTACTAATATAATACAAATGTATTCTCAGAACATGACATTTCATATTTTCCAGGCACGTATGTACTCCCTACAACTTGGAGGCATGATCTTGATGTCAGATACTGCTGTATGCAGTATGCAAGCTTTTCAAACAGATTCCTCCTACGTTCATTTGATGTATTTTTCGGCGTCGAGCTTGTGTCACCCAAGTTTGCTGTTGTGATTGAGAGCAGAATTGTGATTGCATGACATCACCACCCCTGCGAGAATATGTTTTGTATTCTTTGTAGAAACCGGACATTGAAGGTTTTGTTTCACACGCTCGGAGAGAAAGGCCTCTTTGTGTGGCGTAGTCGCACACCTGCACAATCAATAAGATCCAATGAGAGCTTTTTTTATTTTCTTTTTTTATAAAGCGAGTCAATAAACTCAAATTTGACATTAACTCAACTGAATTAAAAAAAAACACACCATGGGAACATTTATAAGTAAAACTAAACTGTCAAATACCACCAAAATGTAATGGTAAAATATTAAAAATAAATACATCAATAAATACTTTTGTCCTGCTTCCTTTTACATCCAACTGTGATGTAATTTAAAAAAAAAAAAAAACGAATATAAAACAGAACACATTGTTAATCGCCACCACAATTCTCCACGACAACTCCTTTTAGATGCAATATTGATCAGCTCAACCAGACAAAAGCAAACATGTCCCCATAGAAGTGATGTTTGTTGGACTCCGCCCATCCACCTGCATCCAAGCTGGCCTGAGCCTTCTCCCAAAGTCAGTCAGACACAAATAGACACACCCTGTTTCCTATCTAACACTCAACACTCCTAGCACACTCAAAAACACACACCAAAACATACACGAACATAACACACCCACTGGCATGCGCAAAGAAGAAACATCCGTGAGCGCATTAGCACTTTGGAGCACATAGTCAACACACAACTTCTCTATTTTTTGTTGCACCCCCCAAGGAAGAAGACATTAGCCTCCCCGCAACCCTCCCCCCCCAAATAATCTTAGCTGCGACTATAAATAGTATCATTTGTCATAAAATTGTCCAAAAAAAAGATAATACATGTTGTGCACTCTCTGACAAAGAGAGCGCCACTGCCACCTGCTGTAGTGGATGTGCAATTACACTTCATTCGAGTACAGCAAAAAAAAAGAAAGAAGTTCTATATACAGTATGGTACTAGTCTATTAAACTCTACCAATTAATTAGAATTTAAAGTATTGATTTTGTTTTTATTTATATAATATTTGTATGTACTGTATTTAATATTTTTCATATCGGCACCTTCTAAATAAATGTCATTTTCATCTTCTCATGATGCAAATGGTTCAATTTTTTGTGTTTCCTGAAAAATCTGGGGGGGGGGGGGGGGAATAGCTTAGGCGATTATTGTAAGAAGGTTATTTGTAATTTTATAATTAATTGACTGAACTTTTTTTTAACATTTTTTTTTTTGGTACTATTATTCTATTATTTGTACTGTATTGTTATTACATTTTTAAAGTATAGTTTTATTTTGTAAATGGTGATTAATGAAATTTTCCTTTGAACACATTTTATCCATCATCCATATTTGCGTTTTTATCATTTTTTGTCTACTTTTTCCTTTTCCCTGTTCTATTAATTTACAAGATACTCATACTCATAATTTATATTTTTCTGCAAGCAATAATTAATCACATTTAGTTACATATGAATGGATGGATGTGGAAGTGCAAATATAAAAAAAAAGTAGTAATTTCTTTGGCATAAATAATTTAAAAAATTAAATAAAAATATATATAATAAATAACATATTATATCTGTATGTGTTCATGTATGTATTTTGGATTGCAATACGAGTGAAAAAACGTCTGCAGTTGCTTAAATATATGCCAGAAATCACGGCTGAACAGTCATTCACTGACTGCTGAAACCGAAATGCAATCTGGACAGCAGATCTCCTTCATTCAGCTCCACAGCGCCACCCTCTGGACATTTACTCCGCTGAGGAAACACAAGCCAACATGGAACTTTGCGACGCAAGAAAAAGGTGTCACACTTACTTATTTACATTTCCATTGTCTCAGTGACTATTATAATGCACAATTTGTACTAACAACTAACTATAAATGTTATGTGTGCTCTTACCTGCGGACACAGCGGGTACCAGTTGAAGCGCTGGAAGTCTTGGTTTTCGAACTGAAAACCATCCAGCGGAATGAGGACCTCGCCCAGAAAAACTTTCTTGTGCAGAGATCCAGAATGCCACACAGAAGCCTGCAGTCTCTTTCCAGTCAGCAGGTGGCGCTCTACGGGATACTGTTCAAAGAGGTTAGTCAATCCAAGTAAAAGGTAGACTGACAATTGCAAACGAGCATGTAAAAAAATAAAAAAATAAAAAATAAAAAATGTTATGCCAATGAAGTGGTGATGTTACCACAAACAGTCTAAACATTGTATTCTGATTATTAATATTGTTGTATATGAATTAAGCAGTAAAATCCACCCATTTTAATCCATATTATATCCATTTTGTCCATGTTGCTCAGGGCTCATGTAACAACCAATCACAGCCCAGCTTGCCAACATCACATGACCAAACCCAGAAAACAGGTAAACCGTGACTGGTCGTTACCTGAGCCCTTAGGTACTGTGATGTCAGTGGTATTGTTTTATTCTAATAAATCCAGCCTTAATGTGTCTTACTTGAAAAAGTTCATTAAAAACGGGATGGATGGTGTTTCTCTTGACTGCTGTCTTTCGTTTGTCGCTCTTGGGTGGCATCATGTAGAGTTTGACGTACCTGCGCGAGGACGACGCGCTACATTTTAGCCATTTTTGGACTCATGCACCAAAACAGACAGAACAATTATCCTAATTTATCCTTACGGGTGACACCTCTTCTTCTTGGTGTTTCCGTGGGGGAGGTTCCGACACGCTCCCACTGTGATCTCCAGACAGGAAGTGTCGGAGTTGTAGGTTAGTGCTAGCTCCATGTCTCCGCTAGCACTGATGCTCTCAAGCAGGCTGCATTCAGTGCTAATGCTACTGTAGCTGCCCTGGGGGGATAAAAACAAACAAAAACACATCTTCCGATTTAGCCTAAGAAGACCAGAAAGCATCAAGTGAGGAGTGACTGTTGGATAATATGCTAAGATAGCTTCAAGCTAGCTTCATGTGTTAGTGCTAATCCTGCTGTAAAACAAAACACAACTTCCGTTTTAGCCTAAGAAGACCAGAAAGCATCAAGTGATGAGAGAATGTTGGATAATATGCTAAGCTAGCTTCAAGCTAGCTTCATGTATTAGCTTGCACGCACTCGCTTTCCATCAGAGTTTTCCGAACTATTGGAGGTTTCTTCTTCTGCGCCGGTGGAGGAGCCTTCCTGGTTGCTGTCTTTGTTTCTCTTGAACAGGTTGGGAAGACTTGGGCCATGGTAGAGCTGATGGTGACATTTGTAAAGTGTTAGTGGGGTAGAATAGACCATTCATTATAAAATACTCATTCTTAACTGCTCCAGATAACATTAATTTGTTTTGGAGCAAAAAAATAAATAAAAATCCCTCAAAAGTTACAAAACTAGATCAAATCATCACTGAGCGAAGATTAGGAGGCTAAAGAGACCGCGAAGTCCAAAAAGTGTGGTCGACTGCTATGCTAATGTTTTTAGTTAGCGTTAGCCACATGCCATCGCTTGTGATCAAAGGTAAGAGTTTTGTTTTGTACATGTTGGTTTTACATGGATTATTTTGATTTTAGACTTGTGTGAGTTAATCAAGGAGAGCGCATTAAAGAGTGTTTTGTTACTTTGATATATAAATATAACAGCGGCTAGCACGTGGTAGCATGGGGTACTAGTGGTTAGCATGTTTACTACAGAGTTCTGAAATTCATTGTTTGAATCTTAGCAGGGTAGTGTACCTAAAAAAAAAAAAAAAGGTGCTTAAGGTTAGCTTCCATTGCTCTGGTTTATTTTATTGAAGAAAAACATTTACTTTGTTTGTCCAATTAGAAAAGTTGTTATTGGGCAATGGGAATATCTTTTTGTTAACTGACATCACTTTAATGCTTTTAACGTGTGCGGAAAGACGGCATACAACTCTCGCGAATAAAATGAGCTATGACGCTAATGCTGATACGACATGAATTGTGCGACTTCAAATTCACATGACTTACTTTGACAGATTTGTTGATGTTGGTGTCAGAGTGGCTCTTCTGGGCGCTGTAGTGCAAATGTTCGCCGCGGTCCACGTTGAGCAGGTTTGCTGAGACGTCGTTTTGAGATGAGGACATCTCTACGAAAAAAAAAAAAACATGACAACATCTCGGTGGTGTCACAGGATTTTGCGCAACGCTGTTACTGTCACACCTGATACAACTTTGCAGTTCGTAGTGGTTAGCTGATTAGTATCATAAGGAAGTGTCACATTTGAAACAGAGCTTCCATTTTTTTTTGGGGGGGGGGGGTCAATTCTGATTCAAGTTCTGCAGACTTTTTTTTTTTTTACTCATGACTTACTTTTATCATCGCTGGCGAATGAAAATAGAAGATCATCCATTGATTTGTGTAGAACGCTGGACTTTTTGGAATTCTGATGGTATACACACAAATGATGGCCCTTTACGTATCATTTTCATTTTAAATGAGTAAGTTAAGTATGCGCCTTACCACAGATCTGCTCACATAGTCGAATATTGAGGAGGCCGGCGGAGTCGGTGGCACAATTGCTATGTGGCTGTGCAAAATATTATAGAGAAATATAAAACTGTTTAAAAAAAAAACAATTTAAATGGATGTACACGCACAAACGGAGTGAGTTAAAGGTACCTCAGCACATTGTAGGTCTTTAACAGTTCTTCCCCAGCTGTCTCATATTTGTCTGTGAAACAAAACAAGTGGAAAGCAGAAATGCATCCATTGTGAATTTTGTGGTCGATTCCTTGCAATGTTGATGAATTGACCTAAACGAACCTGTCATAGAAGGAAATTTCTTTGTCTTTTCCTCCAAAAACCAATCTCCAGACCGGACCTTTACTTCTCTGGGAACGATCAAACAAGACAAGCAGTTTTATCGTTTACAGTGTTTTGTGAAACTAAGTTGAAGCATTTGGGGATTTTACACCAAGAATTTAGTTGGTTTTTTTTTACATTTTTGGTCAGCGTTCTATCAGCAAAAATCAGTTGGAATCGAAATATTTACTCTTGCATAAGAACTCCAATTTTAGTTCGATTTGCCCCCCTCGTGACCTTACGGGTTTTCAATCAAGTTTAGGTCACAGATCTCAAACCCTGGTCCATGAGGGCTGGAGGAGTTTCCTTCCTCCAACGCACCTGATGAGTTTGAGACCTGTGGTCTAGATTAAAAAAAAAAATGGACAAAGGACAAGGACACATGTACTAAGGTGGGACGTTACAAGTAACAAAAAGGTATGGCCCAGACCTTGGCTTTTTTGCCCATGGTTCAATAAATTGTTGTCCGGTGAAGCAGAAATCGGAGATTTGAATGAAGTCAGTGCCTCTTCAAATCTTTGTCTCTTGACCGAAAAACCCGCAGTCCATAAGGACATATTGCAGAGCGTACCCGTTGGTACTCGGTTTTTCAAGGTTCTCAGGTTGTATGTGTGTAAGACTAAATAATTCAAATAAAGCCACGGTTAGCTAAAGTGATTTTTTTTTTTTTTTGCACTTAAGGTCACCAGATGACTCACGCTTCAGGCAGTCTACCTGCAAGCGTAGCAGACGGTGCACTTCCACGCCACTTCTCCCACGCACACGCGGCACCTGCTGCAGATTCGGTGACTGCATCCGCGGCAGACCGCGCCCGCGTTGCAGAACTTTCCCAGCTGCCTCTGGCACCGCGCACACGTCCGCTCGCCATACTTCTTGGAATAACTCTTTGCGCCTTTCCGTCGAAGATCCTGGAGCTGGACTTTCATCCTCCTGATGTCGGTCATTGGAAACATCATAGAAACGTGAATCTATCGTTGAGTATTGTGTTTTACATCAATCCATGATTTTTTTTTTGTCCTCATTAAAGGTGCCAGGCGAGCTTGAAGCTACTTCAGAGAATTTGGGCGAGAAGCAAAAACGTTTTTTTCGCTCCTGTCAGAACCGCCCCAAAAAAACCATTCCATTTCCAAGATCTTACAATATATTTATGAAGCGGGACTGAAGGTTGTGAGTTCCATCCCCAACCCTTTGTGACCAAGTGTCTTTGAGCAAGATACTGAACCACCAGTTGATCCGGTTGCTAATGAGGCCAGTGTTAAAGCATTTTCAGTACAAAAGCCCAAGGACAGTTCTGCCAGTGAATAGCCAGTCCTTCATAGTCCGGACAAGAATCAATCGCAGTTACTATGCGCTATTAAACAGGTATCGTTAGTCACGATTTCCAACAATAGAGTGCCAGAAAAGTCATTCCCCAGGGATGAAATCTCTCACCTGATCCTGTCTTCTTCCATTGCACGTAACAGTTTGTCTCTCCGAAGGACTTCCAAAATCCTCTCCCTCTCCAGAACTTGAAGCAAACTCAAATCCATTTTTTTAAATCTCTGGTCATTCGGACCTTTCGCCGACCGTCCTTAACGATGTGTCACTTTCCCCTTCTCTGCGCTGGATCCTGAACGCCTCTTAAACCTGGTCGGCACCCGGAGCTGAAAGATTCGAGAAGTGCGCATGCGAAGGTTATTGCTCTGCGTCAGAACCAGATAAGACTTCCTGAGCAGATATCAATACCTGCTACCGTTTTCTGCTTGGATGATTAAAACTGTGTCTTCCCCTCTGAATATAAAACTCCTCCCTCTCAGGCAGCAAGAGTACTGCTAATGTTTTTTTTTCTCTCTCAGGATCACTGTCACTATCCATTTGGACTCATCATCAGCCTCCCTTTAAATCACTTTGACGTCTATTGAACCTCTCCGGGCAGCGAGAGCACGTCTGCAGACCAAAGGCAAATGCCAAAGTTTGCATTATTTACCTCCTCTCGGTTTTGTAGTTCGGTCTCTTGCACGTTCGTATTCGCCGGAAAACCAGCTCTACTTTCATGTTTAGTGTACTGACAAAAGAGCGAGGTGGCTGCTTACTCATCTAACGGTTTTTTTGGACTCATTTATTGCCATAAATTCATAAAAATAAAAATAAAAGATTATTAAAAATTAAAGGCAAGAGGCAATTTTTTTAATTGTAATTAATCGCATGACTTCACTAGTTAACTCACGATTAACCACAAATTTTACATTTTACAAATCTAGGTTTTTATACTCTTGTTAACAAAATTATGAAAAAAATGTTAAACTAATAGAAATAGTTCAAATGAATTTTTGACGTTTATAGCCGTCAATGGCAGTGAATGAATAAAAAAAAGTAAAGGGAAGATTATTAAAAATTCGGGGCGTCAGGCGATTCAAGTTTTTAATTGTAATTAATCGCATGACTTCACCAGTTAACTCGCGATTAATTACTCATTTTATATCTGTTCTAAATGTACAATAAAAAAAATCTAGGTTTTTATACTCTTGTTAACAAAAGTAGATTTTTTTTTAATCTAATAGAAATAGTTAAGTTAATTTTAATTAATTTATGAGTTAACTAGTGAAGTCATGTGATTAATTACAATAAAAATGTAATTGCCCGATGCCCCTAATTAAAAAAGAAAAAGATTATTAAAAATTAGGGACGTCAGATGATTAAATGTTTTAATTGTAATTAATTTCCATGACTTCACTAGTTAACTCGCGATTAATCACTCATTTCATATCTGTTCTAAATGTACAATAAAAAAATCTAGGTTTTTATACTCTTGTTAACAAAAGTGGAAAAAAATATTAAACTAATTTTTTTAATATTAAACTTGATTTTTGACGTTTATAGCCGTCAATGGCAGTGAATGAGTTAACGTCAAACTCATTGAGTAATGGAACAAGATCCATCTTGTGGACTGAAATGATAATGAAATTATCTTAACTGAACAGCAGGACATAAGAGTGGACCTTGTATTGAAACCAAAACCATCTAAAAGGATGACAGCTAATGCAGTTAGCATTATGGTCTTTGCGGAAAATAGGTCGGAAATCTATTCAAATTGAAAGTTCACAGGACTAAATCCTTAAACTAGATTTTAAACTATGTATCACACGCGCTTTAATGGCGATTTTTGCCTTCCCCATTGTTTTGTCCCGCTTTTACGCAGGTCCCGTCCCGGCATCCCGTCTTTAAAAAAAAAAAATCTAGTCAACAAAGCAATTGTTTGAACCACGTGTCAGTCACACAGTTGTCATAGCAGTTCATACAATAAATCAATTAAAAACAAATTTAACTGTTAAATTCATTCCTATTTACGTAATACCGGAACTAGAACTACTTCCTGCTTCTGTGTCTAAGACTCATGGGAAATGTAGTCAGGCCGAACACCCGCTCAGCGTTTCTGGTGGCGCGTTTCTAACCTTACAATGTGCGCCCGCAAGGTATGTTGTGCCAATTGTAAAAGTCCGCAGTGTGGCACCGCGCCTCTTCGTTTTGTTGGTCACTTCCTCGTTTGCCTTTCCGTGTACTTTTTTTGCCATGAATTTAAACGATCATGTGTACAAGACTGCTACACTTTCCCCATCACGCGTAGTAATGCCAAAGACTATATTTTTGGTCCAGCAACGCCTGTCCATGGCTGTCCTTGTCTGAAACCGCCACACGTTACCCAACAAAAAATAAATAAAAATAAACGAGCATTAGCATTAGCTAAAGTAATAACACAACAGACTGACAAGCGATTAAATTGATCATAAATAGTTCCTGGTGAGAATTTAATTTTCAGCTAGTCACACTAGTTTTAGTGGTGAATGTTGCCTCGTACTTTGTGAAGAGACGTCGGGCCACACAAGAAGCCAACTGCAGTCGTGGTGGTAAAAATAACTGTAGTCACATTTCCACCTCATGCTTGATTATGAGGTAGCAGACGTATTTCCTAAGTATCAGCTGAGTTTCCTGAACCCGCCCCCACGCCCCCGCTACCAGCCCTAAAAAAAGAGAAGCCACAATGACCACCACAGTCCAAATGACGGTAAACTCTCACGCTTGTCTTGTCAGGCTTGTTTGCGCAGACTGGTGACATGTTATTTCAAATATAAATTTGCATAGTCATTCAATATTGATTCAATACAAAAGACAAGTGACAATCCGTACCATAATGTAAATGTCATGACACAAGAAGAAAGCCTATTTAGCTTGACAGCGAGACAAAGTGATCATTTAACTAATTGAGGCTTTAACAAAGTACCATAACAGGAACAATGACCCTCCTTATCAAATGTGGATGAATTGCCTTGAACAAAAAAAAAAAACACAACAATGTAAATGGTACAAAGTTAAAGGTACAAAATGCTTACCTTCTGGCTCAGTGCACCCCAGAGAAGTCAGCGTGGCGATGTGGTCGCTGACTTCAAACACATTTTCCTTCCTTTTTTTGTAGTCGCACAGCTGCAATCTGTGATGAAGGCTTCCTGAGTGTGTATTTTTTTTGTTTTTTGGGCCAATTTCCGATTTTTATTTTATTGTTGGCAGGGTTTTGGATTACCATTAGAAATGGTTACACACAAAAATGAACGTGAATCACCCCAAAAAACGGCAAAATTAAATATATATATATATTTTTAAAGAATATAAAAATATAATACAAATAATTATATATATATATATATATATATATATATATATATATATATATATATATATATATATATATATATATATATATATAAAACCAACCAAAACCAAAGCAGTCATCATGACAGGTCACCACCGGGTGGCGCTCGAGTGCATAGCGCCGGACAACGATCTATCAACAAAAATATGAACACTTCTGTTTTTGCTCCCATTTTTTTTCCCAGATGAACTCAAAGATCGAAAACTTTTACCACATACACATTATCACCATTCTTCTCAAATATTGTTCACATACCAGTCTAAATCTGTGATAGTGAGCACTTTTTCTTTTTGCCGAGATAATCCATCCCACCTCACAGGAGTGCCATATCAAGATGCTGATTAGACACCATGAGTAGTGCACAGGTGTGCCTTAGACTGCCCACAATAAAAGGCCACTGTGAAAGGTGCAGCTTCGGATTTCATCAAACTCCCCCTTTTAGCTACATTTGGTAAACATACTAGCATAAAATATTTTTTTTTAAAACGGAGGAAATATGATTTAATTCTTAAAATAAGCAATTAAAAAGCAAAAAAAAAAGATGCTATGGAATTTTGAAACAGAACACATTTATTTACTTAATTGTGCAGATACGTACCCCAACAACAAAATATATATTATATATACAGCATATATGTCAAATTTTTCACAGCCCACTCCGTGAGGTAAAACTTTCCAACTGTACATTTGTGACATTCAAGGGACTGAAAAAATAGGAATCTATACTGTGCATATGTACAGTATTTCTTTGTACAATCTCCAAAGCGTTTCTTCCATCACATTAACTCGGCTTGTGTAAGGAGTAAAGCCACAAAAACAGTCCAATGGCAAGAATGGGGTGAAGTTTTTCATCCGCCTTTGCAAACAATTAGCAAGGAGTAGTAGAGCGACACCGAAAGTGGGAAAAAGTAGCCAAGGCATTTTATTGTATTGTTGTTGTTTTTTTTAGCAAAACTCATCATGAAAATAAAGTCATTTTAATTCATTTACTGCCATTGACCTCTTTTGTGTGGCCCTAAAACTCCTTTATAGATTTTTTCAAGTGTCTCAGTAACAATGCAGAGGAAAAAAAAACAAAAAACATTCTTAGTTCATATGGGAAGTTTGAACCGTTCTTTGACAGAATAAATAAAAACAAAAATGCAAATGTTTTGATTTGATGCGAGGCTGATTGCATAGCTCGACAAAATCCAGCATTCAGGATTCAAAAGGCTGCACGGGAGACAGTATGATTATTTTTGAACAGTTTTCAAAAACACAAATGAGTAAATACAGTACATTCGTCAAATTGACCAATTAACTTCAAAGAAAAAGAAAAAAACATTCCAGATTCAGTATAAGATGCTCAACTCCTCTTCGGGTCGTTGGTCCCCCCACGCGCCGTTTTCATGCTAAGTCACATCATAAAAATGTCCTGCTTGTGCATTTCAAAAAGCACTTTTGTTCCCTTGTGTCAATCAAATAATATTTTCAGTATTCGACACAAAATAGCTGCGATGACAATTTAACTCATTGACAAGAGATTTTGTTGTTGTTGTTCTTGTTGTTCGGAGACAACAAGGTGCTTTGTCCTCAGTAAGGCAGGAAGACCAACCAGTGGGGCCACAGAAAAAAGAAACATTTGCTAACGAGGATACCAGAATCTTTTTGGTAAATTTACAAGAATAAAATTATTTTTGGGGGGTTAAGATTACAGTTGTGTTCTTTTTGACACAATAAGGTGCAATATTATGATGATATGGTTGTATTTTGGGGGAAGGAAAATTAGTTGCAATCGTGTTTGTTTGTTTTTTAGGAATTTTTCTAAAAAGTAAAATCGTACTTTTTCAGATTCTATGTTGAGAATTATTTTTTAATTAATTAAATTAACTAATTAAAGATAATAATTTAAAATATATATATTTTACTACCCTGAGATTAAAAAACAAAAAAGATTCCATTATTATTTTATTTTAAGATAATAGTTTAAAAATATATATATATATATATATATTTTACTATCCTATGATTTAAAAAAAAAAGAAAATAAGATTTTTTGGGGGGGGGTTGGGGCGGTGGGATGCAATTTTTTATTTATTTATTTATTTATTTTTTAACAATACCTTTTCTTGCAAAAATATGGCTTTTTTGGTTCCAATAAATATTTAACTTTAACTTAACATACAACTATTACTCCATTTCCTTCATATTATGACTTTTGTGGTATTACATTTACAGTAATCTTTTAAATGTGGTCCCAAAAATCATTTTTTACAGGAAGACAATTGTCCTTAAACAATCCAAAATATATTATATATATATATATATATATATATATATATATATATATATATATATATATATATATATATATATATATGTATACACACACACACACACACACATGTTGGGTCTACATTTCTAGTGGGGACATCTCATTGACATAATGCATTTCCGAACCCCCCGAAACGTTAACCATCACAACTGATTCCCTAATCTCAACCAAAACCCAATTCAAACCTAAACTCTAAAACCAAGTCTTGACCCTCAAAAAGGGGTCTGGACTAATGGGGACCACCAAAATGTCCCCACAAGGACGCGTGGTCCGTCCCCACAATGATAGAAACCCAGCAGAAAATGCTCCCCCATGATGTGATACAAACCCGAGTACACACACACACACACTTACTCACAAAAAGGTTACAGATATTTGATAGGTGCCATTTCAGGATGAGCCTAAAATGTACTCTAACCTTTACAGGTCAACTTCATTTGACCTTTAATAACCTCTAAATGCACAAGTCCATCTGTTCAGTACCAAAGTAACTCAACAGCAAAAATCTCAACATGTTTTTTTTTTTTCCTTCCACTTCCAGCCTCTCTGTAGCAAAAGTTGACGTAGTTTTGAGTTCGAGAAAAGCAGTCGGCGCTCACAGCGATTAGCGCTTTGGACTTTCCCTTGCTAGGCTGTAAAATGTCATATCAGTATAGAAGGGGAGGAGACTCACAGGCCGGAGGTCTGACCTTGAGGGTGTCGGCTGGCGGGCTGGGGCGCCGCCTCGCAGTCGTTGCGGCCCTGCTCGGGCCCCCGCGCGTACATGAGCACCAGCGTGACGGTGGCGAATGTGGCGGCGTTGACGGGGAAGGCGCGCAGCAGTGTGGAGGTGAGCCCCCGCGTGAACACCAGGTAGCCCTCCTTGCGCACGCTCTGCCGCACGCAGTCGGCGATGCCGCCGTATTGGTTGACGCCGCCCACGCCGTCCGCCTGCAGCCGCGACTTGATCACGTCCACCGGGTAGGTGGAGAGCCACGAGGCGATGCCCGCCATCCCGCCGGCGAACAGCAGCTTGGGGATCATGTAGCGGTCTTCGGGCTCGCAGCCCAGCTGCCGCGTCAGCACGTCGTACGCCAGGAAGTAGAAGCCAAAAGCGGGCGTCTCGCGGATGAAAGTCGTCACCATGCCCCTGTTGATGCCCCGCACGCCCTCGCGCCGGTAGATACGCACCAAGCAGTCCAACGAGTTCTTGTACATCTTCCGGGAGGACTTCTTCTCGCCCGAGCCTTGCAGCTGCATGCGCGTCTTGGCGAGCTCCATGGGGCAACAGATGACGCATTGGATGGCGCCCGCCGCAGCGCCCGCCAGGAACTGGTTGGTGGGCGTGTCCTGGTCCAGCATGCGCATGGCGTTGCCCTGCACGCCGAACACGATGGCGTTGATGAAGGTCAGGCCCATCATGGGGGAGCCGATGCCTTTGTACAAACCAAACATCTGGAAGGAGGTACAGAAGAGATGATTACTACTAATGAGTTGTGAAAATAAGTACATTTAAAAAAACAATAATAATAAGCAAAAATAAGTTAAAAAAATATTTTAAAAATAGTTTAATTAAAACTTCTAAAATTAAAATAAATTAATATATAAAAATACGTTTTAATTTTTTTTTTTATTAAAACTGTTCTAAGATAAAACTTGAATATATAATATTGACTTATAATAAATATATATAAAAAATAAGTTAAAAACATATTTAACAAATCTTAATTAAAACTTATACTAAAATTAAAATAAATAAAATAAATATTTTTAAATCTAAAACTGTTCTGGACAAAATAAAACTTATTTTAAAAAAGACAATGAATTTTTGGAAAAATATGTTTTTTTTTTACCTCAAAATATTTAAAAAAAATCTTAATTAAAAGTGTTTTATTTAAAAAAATATATATATATATATATAAATATATATAAAGTATAAAAATAAGGTAAAAAATATTTTTAATCAAAACTATTCTGGACAAAATAAAACATATTTAATAAAAGACAAGGAATTTTGAAAACATGTGTAACTTATAATACATATATTAAAAAAGTAAAGAAAATATTAAAAACAAATCTTAAAAAAGGTTCTACTAAGATAAGAATAAATAAATATATAAAATAAGTTTTAAAAATATATTTAAAAAAATAAACTATTCTGGACAAAAAAAGACAATGAATTTTGAAAAAAAATGACGTTTTTTCTCTCTCTCAAAATTATGACTTTTCAATAAAATACTTTAAAAACAAAAACAAATAAGACTACAGGGTAAGGGGACTTGCCGGCCCACAATTAGCAGAAATCTGTGTATAATGGATATCCATTGAAATATATTGGGGGGGAAAAATTCATTTAAATTTTTTTAAAAGGAGAACTCAAAAATGTTCTCCACATTATGTTTTATACAGCCCTACTGGTTTACTCTAAACACAGTATTTTAATTAATATTGCATTTGTGGAATATAAATTAAGAAATAGAAATCTGCCAATTTGTATCTATCTCAGGGGTGCGGGCGGCCATTTTGTTCCTGGGGCCTCCACCCGATGGGACATGCCCGCAACACTTCACCAGGAAGCCAGGAGGCATCCTAACCAAATACCCGAGCCACTTCGTCCTGCTCCTCTCGATGTGGAGGAGCAGCTGCTCTACTCTAAGCCCCTCCAACCCACCAATTCGTTATTGTTTATGTTTGTAGGACACATTTTTCATATTTCATGTAAAACAGAAGGGAGTCAAGTCTATATACGTACCGACTCCTGGCGTATGATCGATTGGAAACAGTGAAAGGTGCCGCGGTATAGAGGCTTATTAACATTCTGGACTTGCAGTCTGACCTGGAGGAAAAACACAAACACGCACTTTGTGAACGCACTGATGGCAATGAGGGTCAGACCATTTGGCTGCGGTTTCACTGAGTTTTCTCAGTTTTATGCTATTTCAGTGACCTTTGTGCTCCCCCCCTTTCATTAACATTAATTCATTAATTTTGTTCACGTGCTTATGTACAAACAGCATTTCTTACCTTCACTGTGTCAAATGGGTGACCAACTAAAACTCCAGCAGCACCTGAGGACAAACCACAAACAGGGTATTCAAAATATATTAATTTATTCTAAAGCATGCACATCCATCTTGTTGACTCAACACGGAATGTGGTTGGTATATTGCAAAGCTGGTATATTGAGTTTTTCAGTAAATCACAGATAATAGGTTCCCACCCAAAAAATGTGAATGCTGGGTTCACTGTATGTAAGATCGATATATTGTTGCTAGTAAAAAAAAAATAAAAAAAAATAACATTTTTTTAATTTAAATGTTAAAATTTAAAATTTAAAATTAAATACAAAAAAAAAACTTTTTTTTTTACTTTTTTGAATTTATTTTTAAACCTAAAACTAAAAACAAATATTTTCATAAGATTAGGACTCTTAAAAAAATTATTTGTCTTTTTCTTAATCAAATGACTTTTTCTAAGTATGATTTGAAAAAATGAAGATTCAGGCTTTTTGGGGAAAAAAAACAACAACACCTTTTTATTAGTACGATCAGGACAAATTCATTTTCAGAGTCTCTCTCATTTATTTATTGGTGGCTGGCATGCGGCTAAATTATTAAACCATTGTTTTTCTGAGCGGCGATAGGCAGGGCTGACCAAAGATCAGTTACGTCCTGAGTCACCTGAGTCCTTGTAGAGTCTTGTGCAGTGCGCAGGCACCTTCACACTGGATAAAAATATGGCGCTGCATTCTATTCCTCGGCACCTCAAAGGCAGCTAAAGTGCATGATCGTAAAACTCAAGACTTTAGTCAAGTGGAAGGAACTGAACATAAAACATAATTTGCAGCTATAAGAGGAATATTAACTCATTCACTGCCATACATTTATTTTAAAAAAAAGAAGAGATTATTAAAAATTAGGAGCGACAGGCGATTCAATGTTTTTTATTGTAATTAATCGCATGACTTCACTAGTTAACTAAAAATTTTATATCTGTTCTAAATGTACAATAAAAAAATTACATTATTATTTATTATTATTATTAAAATTATAGGTTTTCATACTCTTAACAAAAGTGGGAAAAATGTTAAACTAATAGAAATAGTTTAAATGATTTTTTTGACCTTTATAGCCATCAATGGTAGTGAATGAATAAAAAAAGAAAAATGAAAACATTGTTAAAAAAAATTTGGGGCATCAGGCGATTAAAGTTTGTAATTGTAATTAATCGCATGACTTCACTAGTTGACTCACGATTAATCACAAATTTTATATCTATTCTAAATGTACAATAAAAAAAAGTATAGGTTTTCATGCTCTTGTTAACAAAAGTGGGAAAAATGTTAAACTAATATAAATAGTTCAAATGAATTTTTGACGTCTAGAGCCGTCAATGGCAGTGAATGAGTTAATAATCATGATATTTACAGATGATACAAGAAGTCCTGCTGGACAAGCAAAACTCAAAAAATGCAAGTGACTTTGAAGTGAGAATGAAAGAAAATCTATATCTTATATCGTTTTTTCATAAATGATAAGATTCAAAAGGGAAGGGCTGTTGCGTCAAAGCCTGTGGAGGTTGCCGACTATCGGTTGTAAACAAACGTCTGAGTGCTAATCCCACATAAGCACCTGCTTGATCACATGACCTATTTGTAAAGAGCGCGGCCGTCAGCTGAGCGCCAGGAAAAGAACACAAGCATGTGTGTGTTTGACACAAATGACGCCGGCCATTGACCTCAATCTACTACTACCTGTAGTGTGTCACAGACACAAAAAAACAACCACAACAGATACCATGGAATTTAAAATCAACATAGTTTCCTAGTGGTGTGCCCAAAAAATCGATTCTCATAAGAATCGCGATTCTCATTTAGTACGATTCAGAATCGATTTAAAATGTCCCAAAATCGATTTTATTTCAATTATTTTATACTTTTATACCCTTGTTTGTGTGTGCCTTTATTGGGAGCACTGTTCATGTTGTACACGATTTGGCCACTTAGGGGCAGTGTGATTCCGCTCGTTCTCATACACTGTTAAGTTGTAGCCACACAGAAGCAAAAAGTCATGATCAAGTTATTCCAATAAAAGGTTTTTTTTTTTTTTGCAGTGTAAGATGCTAAGATGCTTCTCTGTATACATTCCTGAAGCATTTTGTATGAACAGACGTTCTTTTGAGTGATAAAAGTGCCACGAGTGTCACGCTAGTTAGCATTAGCGAGTCCGACTGGAGTAGATCATGACAATTCTTTTGAAGCAGAAATCATTGTCAATCAAATAATTTTGAATCTAAAATCGTTCTGAATCGAATCGCAGACCCAAAAATCGTAATCGAATCGAATCATGAGACAGTCAAAGATTCCCAGCCCTATAGTTTTCCCTTAAAATGATACATTTTCTCAGTTTCAACTTTTGACCTGTTCTCTATCTTCTATTCTGAATAAAATATAAAAATTTGCCACTTCCACATAATTGCATTCAGTTTGTATTCAATTTGTTTAGTGTCCAAACTTTTTGGGGAATTGGGTTTGTAATTAATTCAATTAGATTCTTAAAGCTTTACAGTAAAATTCAACTTATTTTGACAACTGTGTCTTAACGAATAAGAACAGGCACTAAGAAATAAACAACAAAGTAGGCCAGGCTAATGTTGACAAGCACATGCTCCAGCAGCATACTACAGTATAGACAAAGCCTGCCATTGGTCAGCGCGGGGGCGCGTGCAAACCCTGTCCTATCATCTGTGTCGTGTGCGCGTGTGTAACCTGTACACACCCGCCACTGGGTGACGAGCTCGAGTTGCCATTTCGCGCTCAACCCAAAACGGAACAACAACCAACGAGGGCCTGACCTTGACCAAACGTCATTCATTCGCCTTGCCCGCCGTAGTGGCGGACCGTGTGTTATGCGAGTCGACAGGTAAAGATCGCAGTAAACAGTAGAGACATTAAAAAAAAAGTTGTTTTGTTTTTTTTAAAGCCAAGAATGATGTCACAAGATTGTTTTCCAAGTTGCAAGAAAGACTTTTAAAGTTATGAGAATTGAAAAGTTACAATGAAGAAATGCAGTTACAAGAAAAGATGATTAAAAATTAGGGGCATCAGACGATTACATTTTTTAATTGTAATTAATTGCACGACTTCAATAGTTAACTCACGATTAATCACAAATTTTATATCTGTTTTAAATGTACAATAAAAAAAATCTAGGTTTTTATACTCTTGTTAACAAAAGTGTGTGTGTGGGGGGGGATTAAATAAATAGCATTTTTTATGTATATACCCGTCAATGGCAGTGAATGAGTTAAAGTCATTTGCGCGTGATAATCCAAATCTATTATGTCAACATAAACTGTATTTACCTCAAATTACACTCCTCATCATATGCAAATTTGTAATATTCCGACTTTGCATTATTTGCATAAAAACAAGACTTTGTATCTCATTACAAATTGATGTAGAAAAAATAATAATCATCACATTTCCCATGTAATACAACAAATGTTTTGCAAAATAACAGACGTTTCCATCGCTGATGCTTATTATCGCTTTGTGCAATTTAGCATATTCTCACACACCAGTGATGTTCCATTCCACGACCACCGTCACACCTTCCGACTGTGCACTCTGCGGTGACAAGTTCATGAGCGAACCTGAGTGTGCCCACCCGCGCTCGTGCTTTGAAAATGCACTTAGTCGAAATGTGAACACGGAGTTGCATCACTTTAGGAAAACGGGCGGGAGGCGCGGGGAGACGAGCCGCACTTACCGCCAATGCAGCCAGCAACGAAGTCCATCACCGCTCCTCACCTGCTTGCGTTTTTTTTTTTTTTTTTTTTTTAATAATAGCCACTCTGAGGAAAACACTTTAACCTCGTTTCTTTTCCACACCTAGTTAGTGAATCGACTACCCGGAAGCCGACGCGCGTAATGACAACACTCGTGACAGCCTAAATCTTGGCTAATCAACTAATTAAAGCGACGTTTAGCGAGCCTCTTCCCTCCTTATTGACTTCTCTGTCACGTTAGGCTGCCAATTTATAATTTAGTGTTTATTTTATGCTAACAAAACTGCCGTGTGACCTATTCGTCCTCCCAGAAGCGCGCTTGACAGCTTCTCGGTGTCCCGTGCTTCACAGAGGTTGCCTTGGAGCAGTGAGCGTCAAAGGAAGTAAACTCGCGAGGGGAGGGGCTTGGTAGCTATCCGACCAATCAGAGGCCGAGGACGGAGCCGACACCTGCTTACATTAATAATAATGTCCTATGATTGGCTAAAGTGGTGAGATGGAGCTCCAAAGGTTTGAACTACGTCGGGGTGGTTTCTGACCAATCAAAAACCTGGAACGAAGCAGGCACCTGCGTGGACGCTTCTCGCCTGCTACTGGCTAACACGGGGAAAGTGGCTCCTGGCTTTGAATTACGTCACAGAAGAATCAACTTTGATATTTGTTTCACAAAATTACATGAAACCGATGCAGTGAGTATAATACTTCACAGTGAAACGACAACCGGAAGTACCATAATAAGGGGGAGCGAGGCTTTTATTTACGTCACGTGGTACGTAACCTTAACGGTTTTTGCTTCGGAATGTGCCTTTAAACAGACTCAGAACCACAGCCTGTTTATGTGAAATGTCTCGAAAAGAGATACCATGTAACGAAATGTGTTTGTTTTAACCAATACATGCCATTCATATTTTTTTATTTATTTACTTATTTGCAGTTCGGCTAAACCCGGAAATGGCTGTGACGTTTGGCTCTTCCGACACGTGACTCCACCACTCGAAGTGACGCAACAGTCAGTCACGCATGCAAGGTTAAGCAGATGCAGGGCGAGGCAGCAGCAGCGGAAAGAAGAAGAATGGCTTCGTGCCGAGAAACAAATACACGCCGCGTTCTGTTTGCATGCTGACAAGGATGCACATCGCTGATTTCGTGTCCGGCTCCTTGGCAGGTAACAGCGGACGACAACATGGCGGCTACTAAATTCGATGTTATGTGTTTTAACTACCATCGACATTGTACAGTGAACGTACGTATTAACTAACATTTAGATCATAAACAACTTGTAGAGAGTCACGTAACTAACGAACCTGGCATACTGGTTTATAATTTGAACCACGCGGCTTCCGTAGTAATTTAGTCAGGAATGTGCCGGTAGCGTTTCTCTCTCTCTCTTTAGGTGCCCCTGCTCAAATTAAATGCTTTTTTTATTATTTTTTTTACTTAGTTCAATTATGAAAAATGGTGAGTAATGTAGGCCAGGTTTTGAAATTTGTCAGTTACTAGTTTCATATCTGTTTGTTCTCCTGAATTATGGAGTTTTATTATATATATATATATCATTGTTTTAAAATTAGTTAAAGATTATTATATTATTTATTATCAACTAAAAAGTAAATTATCAGACAAAAGCTTATTTCTTGAGCTAACCGAAGTCCTTAAATTCCTTCTTGAGTGAATCGTTACAGTACTTCTACTGTAATTGCTAACATGAATTAACATTTAATATCATGATACAGCTTCAATATTATGACTCACATGTTCGTGATGAAAATATCCTAATATCTGTAGTTTTGTTAAAAGTGCATTTTCCTCCCCCTTAACTTTATAATAGTAAGAAGAGCAACGATTAGTCCGTTGATTGGATGCGGTTGGAAGTGGTAGTAGTTCACATTAATGTGGATTATGATCGATTAGGTGTGATTAAGTATTTTAATGTTTTGAAGCACAAGATGTAAGAATATCCTTGCTTTAAATCATTGCTTTAAATCGAAGCAACCTTTATTAAATCAGTTTTTATAGGACGTTTGGGCCGCCTCTGGAAATCTCGCCTAATGGTAAGTACGTCCCTAATTGTACTTACAAGGGAAAAAAGTTTTAATGTTATAAGAATGCAGAAGTGATTTGGGGGGGGGGGGATAAGAATAAAGTTGCCACGTTATGAGAAAGAATTGAGGTTACGACAAAAGTTGTAGCCGTTACGAGAGTAACAAAGTAGTTACCAGAAAGAAAAATAGCAGTTACGCGGTCAAAAGTCATCATGTTACAAGAATTAAGGAGCGATGTTATGAGATCAAATCGCAAAGTGCCGGGAATAAAATTGCAATGTTTCAACAAGTAGTTGCAGAGTTGGAAGAAAAAAAAAGTGAGGTTACAAGAAAGTTGTAACATTCCGTACCAGAAAAAAAAAATCTGTTACAAGACAAAAAAAAAGGATAAAAATTGAAAAAATACGTAAAGCTCTAAGAAAGACATACGACTATTAGGAAAATAAAGAATTAATGTTCCAAGAAAAAAAAAAATTGTGTTTGAGAGTCAAGTGATGTTACAGGAAAGAACTTGCAGTGTTACAAGAAGAAAAAAAGTGATGTTATGAGAAAACAATTTCAGATTCAGATAGTAAAGTTAATTTGCAACCGTACGAGAATAAAGTTGCGACAATAATGTGCCGTTGAACGAAACTGCAAATGTAAAATAGAAAAGTGGTAAGACGTGGCGAGAAAGAAAGAAAAAAATGTAACGAGTCAATTTGCTTGGAGCCAAAAGTGAAAGGAGAAGTTCCGGCAGGCATTGTGAGTGTGTGTCGTTGATGCTCTTGTTTCTTTGCACAGGGGCCTGTGGCATGGCGGTGGGATACCCCCTGGACACGGTCAAGGTTGAACACTTTCCATTTTTCGAGAAAAAAAAAAATTGCAAATATGATTTGAAACTAAATGTAAAGCTCAACGCTCATCTGCTGCCATTGTGCAGGTCCGGATCCAAACCCAAAGACAGTTTACGGGAATATGGCAGTGTGTTGCCACCACGTTTTCCAGAGAAGGGGTGAGAATATGCGCACGTGGCATCTTCATTATATAAGATGAGAGTTCATTGGAAATGTTTTCTTTTAGAGAAAATAAATACTTAAAATTAGGGGTGTCTAGCGATTAAAACATTTAATCGTAATGAATCGCATGACTTCAATAGTTAACTCGTGATTAATCGCAAATTTTATATCTGTTGTAAATGTACAATAAAATATTTTTTTTCTATGTTTTTATGCTCGTTAACATAAAACTGGGGGGAAATGTTAAACTAATAGAAATACGGCTGCATCTTTTAGTCATTAGTCAAAATTAAAAAGACGAGTGTGATATTGATTTGTGTCAAGGTCATTTTTCTGCCACTAGATGGCATAACTGCATTTGTAAGACGTTAGTGACAGCTCAGTACATTTTTCTTTTCATATTAAGAGCTATCTAATCTTTAACATGAACTAATTACATTTTTAAAAACTGTAAAATACAACTTGACCCCAGTCTCCACAAATGTATGCATTATTATTAAACGTATTACTAATTTTGACATGGACATGTCTGCTGCCTGTACAGGCTTTCCAAGTATGGGGCGGTCATTAATCGCACGTTTAAAAAAAATAAAATAGTGGCGTTAAAGGAACTTTGAATTAACTCAAAACGAACGCACTAATTTTGATATCACTACTTAAAATAGATCAGATTTCTCTGAATTTGGAATTTTAGCTCTTGAAACACATACTGGATGCCCAATAATATTTTCTGTGATGTCATCAGGCGCACGGCTTCTTCAAAGGCATGTCGTTGCCAATGGCAACCATCTCCGTCACGTCCTCGGTGGCGTTCGGAACCTACAGAAACTGTCTGCAGTGTCTGAAGCAGGCGCGAGGCACCGCCCGCAGCCCCGGCACCAAGCCCGAGATCTTCCTCTCGGGGCTGGTGGGCGGGATAACGCAGGTAAGCGGTACGACTCGCCAACGCGGCGCCGTCAACATTTTTGACTATCCCGCGCCCTGCTCCTTTCCAAGGTGTTGTTTGTAGCGCCCGGCGACATGATCAAAGTGCGCCTCCAGTGTCAGACGGAGTCGTTGCGGCGAGGGACCAAGCCCAAGTACCGCGGGCCGGTCCACTGCCTGCTGAGCATCTTCAAGGAGGAGAACCTGCGAGGGCTGTACCGGGGAGCCCTGCCGCTGGCGCTCAGGGACGGCCCCGGGTTCGCCATGTACTTTCTGACCTACAACACCATTTGTGAGTGGCTGACGGGCAGCGGGGCGGAGAAGCCAGGTGACGGACGAGTAATCCATGTTATCGCTTCCTTGGGGTTTGTTTACACAATCACATTCGTCTCCTCTTGCAGGCTGGAGCGCAGTGATGTTGGCCGGGGGCTTCGCGGGAACGGTGGCGTGGTCCATTAGCACACCAATGGACGTGATTAAGGCCCGCTGGCAGATGGACGGCGCTCGGGTGACGCGGCGCTACAGGGGGCTGGTCCACTGCATCGCGGAGACCGCGCGCACCGAGGGAGTGGCGGTTTTCTTCCGCAGCCTGGGCATCAACTGCCTGCGAGCCTTCCCCGTCAACCTGGTGGTGTTTGTCACCTACGAGCATTTCACCGGCCTCTTGCAGGCCAAGCCGGACAGCACCGACAGCCCGCGGGTGGGCTTGGAATGACAACAATGCGTTTTGGCGACTGTTTAAGTCGAAACTTAACTGGAGCTCGGAATTGGCTAGCTCATTCACTGCCATTGACGCCTATAAACGTCAAAAATTCATTTGAACTGTTTCTATTTGTTTAACATTTTTTCTACTTTTGTTAACAAGGGCATGAAAAATATTTTCTTTAAGAGAAAATAAACACTTAAAATTAGGGGCGTCAGGCGATTACATTTTTTAATTGTAATTAATCGCATGACTTCAACAGTTAACTCACGATTAATCACAAATTTTACATCTGTTTTAAATATAAAATATTTGTTTCTAGGTTTTCATACTCTTGTTAACAAAAGTGGGGAAAAAATGTTAAACTAATAGAAATAGTTCAAATGATTTTTGGACGTCTATGGCAGTGAATGAGTAATTTTCTCCCCATAAGTGCATATAAAAAGTCTACACAGGGTATGTGTGTGTACGCTATAATTAGCGATTTTTAAAATAACATTTTCATTTAAATCAAAGGGTTAGACTAGATTTGTTGAGGTTCCGAGGGTCCACCAGTTTAATCACATGTGGTCATTAAGAAGTAACCACTTATGGCCTCTAGGTGGCGAGCCAAGCCACCCCATTGTCAAGTCAAGGCCGGAAAGAACTGCAATAAGACTGGAAAAAAAACAAAGCTGCAACACGCACATTAAAATTCATATTTATCTGCACTTGTTGAATTGGATTATTTTTTTAAATTAGTGTGAAATGTTGCATCCTAATATTTTTGCGTTTATCGTTGCTGATTTATTCATGTCACAATAAGGTATGTGCCTTGAATAATAGTACAATAAAGGTGACTCAACAAAATTTTGTTGAAAAATCAAATTTGGTTCATTCTCCTCAACTTGCCAAGTTAAAAACATAAATTTTTTGGGGGGTGGGGGCTAGATTTAAATAGCAGTACGCAAACGAGGAGGAAAATTACAATGTCAAGCATTGGCGTTTTGGGGGGAATTTTCGCCCCCTTGTGGATATCTTTAGAATTGCTCTCTTCCTGTCAGTGCAGCTCAAGCAAATTGGACTTGTTAGGAGGTCAAGTAAAAAAAAAAAAAGTTTGTACGCATAATTGCCTCATGTTTATAATTTCCAGTTAGACCCACGAGAACAAACACGTGCGACTACGCTGGCTCAATGGACGAGGCGTGACAACCGTAATGGCTGTTTCCAAAAAGCTTTTTATGTTTTGTTTTGTTTCAACGCTCACGTGCAGACAAGAGGCTTGGCCGAGCCTCTTAAAACGTGTTTATCTGTTTCAGATGATCTCACGCAACAATTACGTCGATTTTAACGGCTGTTACGAAGAAAAAATCCTGGGAATCAGAGTTGGTACTACAAAGGAATGCAACAACTAGAAGGAGCTTCGTGCCCAGTACAGAATGATGAAAAGTACTTCTTCAGCACCCGCCTCAACTTTTCTTATTTAATATTTCCATCACAACATAAATCAGATTCCATTCATCCACCTTATTTAATTGTTCAGACAAACCAACGTGAAGTGTATAACACACGATGTACTGCAATTACGCTACGTTACATTCGCCATTCGGTGGCGCTGCGCTACAACTTTGGTGTTCAAATGGGGGTCACGTGTTCCTGTGGTGACGGAAGCGCCAACAGCAGTCTTCGTTAAAACAGCGAAATATACTAAAAAATACAAATAATACTACATTTACGTTAATTTGAGTTAATATTATGGTTATATTTAGTGTTATAGTTAGGGTTAGGCTTAGTAAAAAAATAATAAAAATACAGAATTGGAGGTCACGTGTTTCCGGTAGAGCTCCACTCGTCCGTGGTCTCCAGCTAGACTCTTCTCAAGTTGTCAAAACAACCTAAGTGTTATTGAAAATGATTTAATGTCATCCTCTGTAATCCTGCTTTAAAACGCTACAGAAAGCGACGGCGGTAGTTACATTTTTATCATGTACATCTTTGGGCATGATTATTGACATATATTGTGAAAGAATGAGTTTGTTAGTTTGGAGGGGAAAACATTGAATGTTTAATGTGAGGAATCGATATAGTATATATAAAGTATTTTTGTCATCCATTGGTTTTGTTCTCTCCTAATAAAAAATACATCTGTATTACTGTATTTGTGTGTTCAAATACTTAAGAAATTCTATTTTTTTTTTTTTTTTTAAACATGCCTGTATTTCACTTACCTGTGGCGTTTATGGAACCTAACTAGCAATGGATGAGAATTGTAAAAAAAGATGACCTTACATTATACGGAGACGACCTTGCTTAATGATAACGTTCCAATCAAACCACTTTTGGCAACAGAAGTGGGGGCTCAAAATGTAGCACATGTTGTTTTTCCCTGCACAGTTCTCAACGTGCACTTGATTTATATTGCAGCATACATATATTGCAACATGGTTTAATAGTATTCCACAAAGACAAAAATCGTGTGGAAGAAAAGTGAGACGGTTTGGGACGTTAACTATGTTAACCACGTAGTAAAAAAAAAAAAAACTAGACTGGTGGCATTTTTATGGGTTCAGTGGCTTTGTGAGATCATTACCATTCCAAGCAGCTCGCTGACATCACATCTTCACATAAAAGCTGCGTAGCGAGCCCCAGCTGTGTGGGGGGAAAAAAAAGGTGATAAAACGCGCTAATAACGGACGCTGCATCAGTCTTCCTGCCTCGTCCGCATCATGGTCTGCACACCGTCGGTCTTTCTTGTAACACTCGTCGCACTCGGGGCCCCCCTTTTCGCGCCAATTGCCGCCTGGGCTATTTTGGGAGGTCTGCGCTCTCGCGGCGGTGACGTGTGCTGCTGGGGAAAAAAATTGCAGCCGCTCAGGCGGCCCTGGGCCCCGGCACAATGGCATCAATCAGAACGGGGGTGGGGGGGGGGGGGATAAATGGAGGAATATGAGAGAGCGGATGGGAGTATATAGCATGTCATGTTGTAAAGGGCGCAATTAGGAAGATGGTGAAGCGATGAACAAAAAGAGGTATTAAAGATGATATCTTACGGACAAAGTAGTCTAATGAAGTAATCCCCACCCTATTTGCGGTTCAATTTCATTATTCACCGATACTCCCCATTTTTAGATTTTTTTTGGGTGCTAATTCTGTAATGTCTAAGATGCCACAAAATGGCGCCAGAATCAATAGACACAATCTTGACAAGGCAAATGGGGTAGATGCCACGTGACTTCCGATTTCCGGGTTCCAACACTCGCACGGAGACAGACGCACGACACACCCGCGCCCGTTGACGGGAACGCGCAAACCGAGGGGCACAAAGGCGGAAGCGCAAGGACTGGGACGCCGCCCACACGTCGCAAACAGGAAACGGAAACAAAGCTGATGCGTTAAAACCAGGAAGTCGGAAGTCCCGCCTCCTCTGTGGTATACACATGGATAGGGACAACTACACAGGAGAAAGACCACATATCAAGGACATCCAGAGAGGGGAAGTACAGAAAACATGAGAAAACTGAACACGATAATGAATTCTGAGGCTACGAACAAACGGGAACTTGAGAGTCTGTACACTATTGTCCGTACCAAAGAAAACAGAAGGTAAAATCATCATCAGATACCCTTGGCAACATCAAGCAGGATTCCGCAAAAAAAAAAAACAGCGAATGTGCTGAAGGACATTAATGAGCAATGCACAGAGCGGCAACGGCGCAGCTGCACATGGATCTCGCAGACGTGGAGAAAGCCTTTGATAGCCTACAACACCCTATGGAGCGTTCGTGACGCGTATGGAATCCCAAATGAGCTCGCGCTTGTTAACGAATGGCTGTATGTACGTGGAATGCAGAGCGGGGGGGGGGGGGGGCAGTAGCCCCCGCACATTTTCGAGCGAGAACGAGCATAGAACAGGAATGTTGATCACAGCCATGTTCTTTAACATCGAACGGCTGAAGATCCACCAAAGAGAACTACGCGCGTCGCTCTTCCCTATTTTCTTAAGACTTTTACTGACTTCCCATATCTGTCAGCATAATTCTAGAAAAGACATCAAGTCCCAGATCAGCCGGAAAATCGCAGGAGCAATGACTCCGAAGAGCAGATCCATCAACAGCAGCGGCTGATTGGGGGAACAGGCAACGACACGCAGAATCGACGCAGCAAAAGCCAGATGTCAAAATGTTTGGCTAGCTCGACAGTATGGGACCAGAACGGGAACCGTACAATCTACCAGAGCTGTGTACTTTCAACCCATTTGTATCGTTCACAATGCCGGCAAAAGTCCAAGTGACCTTAGAGGAATCTAGAGGATTTTGGGCCAATAAAGATAACCAATGAAAGAACTTCTTCACCAGATTCAGACAACAATCAATAGAACAGGACTATGAAGGACCCTGAAGACTAAAGAACTAGAGAATGGCTCCTGTGAGGGGGGGGGGGGGGGGTTGTGCTTGCTCTGTCCTGGCCGGGGTTGACGGGTCCCCTCTTCGGCTGGAGGTTTTCATGCATGCCAGATCCACCACACCAGCATCGACCAAAAAAAAAAAAAATCAGCTTTTTCCTCTGGTCGTTGAATCGGTGAAGGCTGATGTCTGTGAATCTCACTCTGCTTCATCTATCCTTCTTTCCTTTCCCTAGTCTTTCCTTTGGTCACTTGAGGTCTCCCCTAGTTTGTTGGAATTTGGATGGTGAAAGATTCTGGTTGGTAACCTCGGTGGGTAGTTTCCTTTCTTTTCTTTGATCCTTCCTCGGGTCCCCTGACAACTTCACGACTCCAGCTGGATTCTGAAGTCTTCGGTTTAGGTGAAGGCGATGGGATTTTTAATAGAGAAATCAAACTAGTGCTGATATACAGAAGTGGCTTTAGTCAATGGGGTAATTCCTGGAAACGGTCCTTTTTAAGTCAGGCACACAACAGGCCAACTAAATCCATCACTCGGAGGACCGTTTAAGTGTAGAATTGGACTGCACTTTGTCAGTGCGTCCTTCCCATGTGTGTGTTCGCTAATGACCTGGCTCAAGCGTTGGCTGATTAGAAAAGAAGGAAAAAAAAAACAACCTACTTGAACAAAAGTCGTGTTGTTGTTTGCGCTTATTAATTCAGGACATCTTAAAGTGGACGCGTATCATTAGTGCGTCTCGCTGCTCGATGCGTTGAGTAATGCAAAGTGGGTAAGTAGTGCTTAACGGGGCGCCGTGTACATTCTGTATGTCTCCATGCTGGATTAGGGATTTACAGTCAACAGGCAGAGTCTTAAACGTCCTGTGCAGCTTGACCTTTGACCTTACGCTGCTTACACAGCAACTTGTGATGTGGATTCAAAAGAAACTCAGCAGTGCCCCTTGGAAAGTTAAAAAAAAAAAAAAAAAAAGACTTGAAAGAGTCTCAAGGACCCATGTCTAAAATGAAACAGGAAGTCAGCCATTTTGGGTTTGCGACAGATTTTTTGTGATGTTTTTTTTCATCTTGGCCGTCTAGTGGAACAGGAAGACGGCCATTTTGGAGGTCCCAACATGTCCGAAAACTCATATTCTGCATCGTTTTAATTTTAGGAGTCCCAAACCACCTGTTCTTAAAACGAACTCGCGAGAGCCTGTTAGGAGAATATTCATCCAGGTCTAATCTATTATTTTAAACGTTGTCACGTGTACCAAGTAGAGATAAAAACTACTCAAGTACTTTTAAACTTCCCACCTCTGACTGTATGATTTGAAGGTTTGCGAATGTTTGCAAATTGATCGGATCTCTCGTCAGGGTTCGTTCAAGGTGGCAAACATTCGCCAACTGTTTTAATAGTTTTAAAGATAAACTGCCGGGCACCATTAAAACTGTTGGCTGAACGACTTTGCGACCAAAAGTGGCACTAGTAGTAGGAAAAAGTCTTTCTACAAAGTGTGATATTAATAGCCTTAAAAATCGCTTAAAGAGGAAGTCAACCTTCAACATTTCTTGACAATAATATGTTATATGTGACCTCCCGAGTCTAAACATGAAATTCTGATAAATATTACATTTGTGGAATATGAGTTATGCGGCAAAATCCAGCCGTTTTTATCCATCTCGGGGGGCGGCCATTTTGCCACTTGCTGTCGACTGAAGATGACATCACAGTTACTCAGGCAACAACCAATCACGGCGCACCTGTTTTCTGAAGCTGAACTGTGATTGGTTGTCACCTGAGACCTGATTAACTGTGATGTCATTTTTACTCGATAGCAAGTGGCAAAATGGCCGCCTTCTGATATTGATAGAAATGGCTGGATTTTGCTGCATAACTCATATTCCACTAACTGCATAGAACGTATTATCGCCAATATATACATTTTTGTGTTGACTTCCCCTTTAAGACGTTATGAATTGGTACGCGTGGAGGCCGGAGATTCAGCAGGCTTCAAACCACCCTCGTGAACCCGCAGACGCAGAAGGACATCGGATTTCCTTACAAAAGAAGCCTTTCCTTTCCTTTCTTTGATCCTTCCTCGGGTCTCCTGACAACCTCACGACTCTAGCTGGATTCTGAAGTCTTCGGTTTAGGCGAATGGTATGGGATTTTAAATAGGTTTTAGGCGAACTAATGAGTACGCACGCACACATGCACACGCACGTTCAAAAAAAAGAAAAAGAAAAAGAGAGCAATGATGATGACATGTCAAATCGGTAAAATTACCGAATGAACAAAAAAAGAAGAAGAAAGAAAACACAAAAAAACAAAAACAAAAGAAGCCCTTGTGTCCGCAACCTTTTGTGTCCAAACCGCCGTTTGACGCCGACCTCCCCTTGACATCAAAATAATAGTCGGGACCCAATTAATTGCGTAACCTATCAGATCATCGAGCTGTGTTTTCGTCCTCGCCACGACGCTCAATTACGCACGGCTGCTATTTTGCGTCCCATCGTTCCCATGGACGGCGGACGCTGTCCATCCTTGCAGTGTTTGCCCAACAGCACCAGCCTACTTTATAATTGACCGGGGGGGGGGGGGGGGGGGGGGGGTGTTGGGGGGGGGCGTTTTAGCCCACAACAAACAAACAGTGCCGTTCTCATGGCTTGTGAAGGATTGAATTTGACCTACGGGGAACGCGACGGTTGTTGGGCAGAATAATGGCCGACATTCCTCCGCCGGGCTTTTGACGGTTTTTATGATGGCGCTCGTCAGACCTTGGCCCCTGCTGCGGTGTCTTTGCGGTTACAAACTCGGTGGGGATCTCCAATGGTTTACCCATTAAGACCTTCAAGATGGCTACACCAATAAAGCAATTGTAGGAATCTTTTTATCGAAACCATAAATCTAAGTTCGGAATTTCAGCAGAAAGAAGTGGATGGCGTGATATCATTTTCACTTGGCGGGCACTTCAAGCAAAGGACTCAAATCAGTTTTTGCCATTTTACCGAAGTGTGACTACATTCGTAACCTCTGGTTTTCATTCACACACTAACATGGTTGGCTTACAGTAGAGTTCACATCAGGTCTCGGGCGCAGGAGCCCCCCCACCCAAAAAAAGTAAACAGGTCACCCAAGCGGGCGTGTTCCAGCTCGTACAAAAGACCGGACACAGCAGGCTGGCATCACAGAACCAGTGCTGGTATTCTTTGGATATCAGCAAACAGTTGTAAACGCTCCAAATGAAAAAAAGCTGCCCTACTTAAAAGTCTTTTGTGGCCAAAGCGTCCCAACTGACGAAGTATCTCCCCGCTGATGCCTTTGTGGGGTCATGAGAAAAAAACGCAGGGGCCTTATTAAGCCTAATTGTCAGCATCCATCTGGAGAGCTGGCACGGCCGCACACCAAATAGCAACACTCAATGACTTTGACCAAATTAATTTTTTTGGGCTTCTTTGCATGACGCTGCCTCAAATCATCCCCCGTCCACGCTGACCTGCTTCAACTCCAGCGGCCCCCGCTCAGACGAATTTTGACCGGCACCTCCGAATATTTTCCGCGAACGGGGGGGGGGAAGAAGAAAAAAACAGCCTCATTATGAACGAAAGAAGTTTTGGCGTTTCCGTCATCTCATTCATATTTTATCCAGTTAGCTTCCATGTATTAGCTGAATAAGAAGCAATATACCACATGGAGATTAAAATTAATCACAAAGCAAACATTTGAAGAGAAAATACCACTCGGTTTCTTTTCGGATTAGTCCCACTTGCATACGAGCCGATTCCCTTCGAGTTTTGATCCGCAAGCAGTGCCAGCGCAGAAAACATGCCTCCTGCAAATTCCTGCAATGCAAATATTTAGACATATACAGCATAATGCCCGAGTTAAATAACAACACCGCGGAGATTATTTGGTGTTTCCTGTAAATCCGGCTTGTTATTAAAGTATGAAAGTGGTATTGTAAAGCTTTATATATTCGATGAGTCACAATTTAGGGATTTTGCTGTGTAGCGCGGCGCGCCGTTGACCAAGCCGTTCGCCGCGACACAACGGACGGGCCATCCAATAGGAGAAGCTGTGTTAGTATTTTGTCCAGAATGAATTTGAACTATATAATTTTTGTATACAATTAATACCTTTAAAAAATATATAAAGTTCCCACTTGATGTCAACTGATGATGGCATCACCTGTGCTGAGGAAGTAGATAACGACCAATCATGGCTCACCTGTTTTCAGGGTTTGGTCAGCAAACTGAGCCATGGCTGGTCGTTACCTACTTCCTCAGCACAGGTGATGTCATCTTCAGTCGAGAGCAAGTGGAAAAATAATGAAGTTATCAAATTCATTCTGGACAAAATATTAGCTTTTTATTGCTGAAAACGGCCCAATGAGTCAAGTATCCCTTTAATGATGTGTCCCGAGCTCAAGGACCGTAAAGAAGGCACTACTTTGGATGTAACGAGGTATTTTAAGTGGCAGAAACTGGGGGTGTCAGGCGATTCAAATTTTTAATCGTAATTAATCGCATGACTTCAGTAGTTAACTCGCGATTAATCGCAAATTTTATATCTGTTCTAAATGTACAATAAAATATTTGTTTCTAAGTTTCATACTCTTGTTAACACACAAGTGTAATTTTTTTAAACTAATAGAAATATGGCTGCATCTTTTCGTCATTGATACAGTAATTTCATAATAATTCATAAAATTGAGTTAAAATTAAAAAGATGTACTGTACTGTAAAAAAACAAGAGTGATATTGATTTGTGTTGGTAATTTTTCTGCCACTAGATGGCATAATTGCATTTGTAAGACATTGGTGACAACTCAGTGCATTTTGCTTTTCATATTAAGAGCTATCTAATCTTTAACATGAAGTAAATTGTGAAATTCTGCACATTTTTAAAATTGTAAAATACAACTTGACCCCAGTCTCCATAAATATATACATTATTATTAAATTTATTACTACTAAATATTTACGTGGACGTCTGCTGCGTTGCGACTGGAATTCCCCCAGTAAGGCTTTCCATTGCTCGTTTAAAAACATTTGTGGCGTTAAAGGAACATTAAATTACCTCAAAATGAACGCACAAATTTTGACGCCCTTAGTAGAAACATGTGATTTTAGCCTTCTTTTTTTTTTTTTTTTAAGATTACAAATATTAGCTTAAAATAATATAGACGCATTTGCCACTTGGCCTAGTTCAAGTTCAATGTAAACACACGGGAGAGGTTTCAGTCAATAAACGTAACATATGTACTCTTCTCCTCACTGTTAAAAACAGCAGCAATTACATGTTACTAAGATGTGAATTTGACTTTGGAAAGACACTGTTAGTACTGGAGTGTGGATGAACTGGCACATACCACCCCTCACCAACAGAGGGAAACCTAGTACCAGGAAGTTATCGAGCCAGCCCTCTATCTCGTTACAGTGGCTCTTTCACTAATATCTTTTACAGGGTAAGGAAGCAGGGAACCATATTTGGCTGACTTAAGTTTAAAATGGATGTCACAATGGTCACAAAAGCAGAAAAAAAATAGGTGAGTTAGGTAACCAAAATACAGAATACAAAAAAAAATTAATTGCAGTTTATTTAAACATAATGAAATAAAACTTAATTGTCAGCACGTTTAGATTTTTATGAAAACATTCTTTCAATTTAATTTGATTCACTTACATTAATTTGTAATTAAATTTAGTATTATTAGTGTAGCTTTTATTAATGTAATATATTAATGATTAAAATTAATTTACTTTAAAAAATACATTTATTTAAATTTAACTCTTTGACTGCCAGACGTTTTCAGAAAAGGGATGCCGTCAGTGCCAGCCGATTTAAGCATTTTGACTGATCTTTCAAGGTCCACAGAAAATGTTCTGTTTGGACTATGGAAACACACGTACTACCAAATGAAAGATTGGACTTTCATCTTTCATCAGAAAAAAAGAGTTTGTTTCTACCTTATTCCGTTCTTTAGTAATCAACAATAGAAAATGGTTAGTTTGACCCAATTTCGCCTGTTTTGGACCAAAATACGGAGAAATCAAGCTTTTAGTGAAACGATATTATTTCATGCATTCTAGTGAATTTGACACTTCTTTTTGTCCATGAATGATGCCACAAACACCTAAATAGTGCTTTACTTCTATAAAACACTACCACCAAGAATGAAAAAGTGTTTTTTGATAGCAAAATACGTTTATTTACATTCAACAGTGTAACAATTTGACAACAATTTGGCAAACTATTTACAAATGTGTGCAACTGTGGTGCTATTTACAAATATGTGGATGTTTCAACGACAGTTTTTCTTTTTGTAACACTCTCCTGCGTGCAAGGAGACGCAACAGCATTTGCACAACAGATTGCCTCTTCGCGTGCGCCACTTTCTTGCAGGCCGTTTTTTTCCGGGGAATAGCAAGTATATACTGCAGTGTGTCATCAAGTCAAGATCCATTTTATCCACTCCATTCATGGTGGCATCGTAGTCCAGAAACAGTGTCTTCTCCGTGATCAGACTGTACCCGCTCCTCCGATGAATATGCATTGGACTCGGGGTACTCTTCATTGTCCGATCGAATGTCCGCTTGTGCAGCTCCGCGTTTTCCGGCGTTAGCAGCGCTAGCCGGTGAGGCTTTATGACGAGAGAATAACGGCCGCGTCAATGCTTCCAACTCCGGCGTCAACCTTGGGAGTGACCATCATCATCATCATCAATGTGCATTGGTCGATGCTTTTCGACTACTCTCCATCGTCCGATCGAATGTCCGCTTGTGCAGAAGTACCCGGCCGGCTATTGTGCGCGTTTTCCGGCCTTAGCAGCGCTAGCCGCGCTAGCCGCGCTTAGCCGGTGAGGCTTACTACGTGATAGTAACAGTCGCGCCAAAGCTTCCAACTTTGGCGTAGAGCTCGGAGTCATCATCATCGTTGACATCAATGCGCTTTTTAGTATTGATTGATGCTTTCCGTCTTTGAAAAAAATGCTCAAGCGTGAGCTGCTTGCAACCGGTTGCTTGGTCAGCCATTGTGGGCTTCATCAGCCATTGTCTCCTCAACACTCTAGCTCCGCCTCACGTCTTCTACTGACGCCCACGGTGGGCGGCCCATCCAACCTTGTGCAAAGAGAGTCATCGCTGCCCTCTAGGGGCCAAAACGAGTCTTTGACTAATCATATCTGCCTGATACTTTCAGCACAGCTGCCCAAGGCTTTCCTGCACCCGTTTTTGAAAAAAAAAAAAAAAAAAACATAGGGGACGTCTTTTAACGTCCTCGGCGCCCTTCCCTAGGTTTATGCTAAACGTTTTATAACGTTTATGGCAGTCAAAGAGTTAATTAATTAATTACCCAAAATTTTATTTTGATTAAAATTGTATTTAAAAAAACATGTTGAACATTCACATAGCAGTCTGGTTTGCCTAAATACAAAGAAAACTACTATAATTCGCCTTTTAACAGAATCATTTCAATAAATTTCTCAGGTAAACGTTATTTTATCCAACTATCGCCTTCTAGCAAACCATGTAGCGAGCGCGGACAGGAGCGCTAACGTTAGCATGGAAGCATTCAAGTCGGTGTGCCAGGCACGCGCGCACTTGAGACTTGCTATCGCCGTTACGTTACGTTACGTCGTTTCGTTTAAAAGACAAACTATGGGCGTCGCATTTTGCGGAAAAGAAGACAAACTATTGATGAAACTCTAGTGATGTGGTACTTTCCCAAAAAGTAGAGAAACTATTGAATTTGATGTTGCACTTAACCACAAAAAAAAAATGGAAAAATGGAAAAAATGAAAAGTAAAAGAAAGAAACTCTGGATGTTAGACATAAGCGATTGTTGTTGCCCTTTCTTCATGACAGGTCAAACTATTGTTGTTGTATTTTCCTAAAAAAAGACAACAAACAATTGATGTTGAACTTTTCTAATCATTTCTCTTTTCTAAAAAGAAGACAAACTGTTATTGCTACACTTTCCTAAAACGAAGACAAGCAACTGATATTGAACTTTTCAATCATCACAAACTATTTATGCCGCATTCAAACCTTTGATGATGGTGTTTTCCTACAAAAAAAACTACTAATGTTTCACTTTCCAAAAAAGAAGACAAATGATAAAGAAATGTTGCTCTTAACTAAACTACATGCTGCTGCTATTTCCCAAAAAGCAGACAAACTCGGTACGCTTAAACTATTGTTGTTGCAGGTTCCAAAAAAAACGGAATGCTTCACTTTCAAAAAAGACAAACAATTAATGTTGTACTTTCCTAAACATGACAAACTATTAATGCTACACTGACCTAAAAAGAAGACAAGCTTGTTACATGAAAAAAAGAAACAATTGATGTGGTGCTTTCTTTAAAAGTAGAGAAACTATTGATTTTGCAATTTTCTTAAAAAGAAGACAAACGATTGATGTTGAGCTTTCCTAAAAAGAAGACAAGCAACTGATATTGAACTTTTCAATCATCCCAAACTATTTATGCCCCATTTAAACCTTTAATTATGGTGTTTTCCTAAAAATAACTACTAATGTTTCACTTTCCAAAAAAGAAGACAAATGATAAAGAAATGTTGCTCTTAACTAAACGATTGATGTTTAACTTTCCTAAAAAGAAGACAAACGATTAACGTTGCTCTTTACTAAACATGACAAACTATTAACGCTTTATTTTCCTAAAAAGAAAAACTCGCTTCACTTAAACTATTTATATTGCACATTCCTAAAAAGATGACAAGCAATTGATGTTTTACTTTCCAAAAAATAAGACAAACTATTCATGATGCACTTTCCTAAAAAGAAAAGATTGAATGAGTAAATATAATATAATTAATATATTTTTTGGGGAAAAACCTTTCTTTTATTCACTCCATTAATACAGTTTCTCAGGGTCACGTCAGGCGAATCGGTCGCCCGCCTGCGTGGACGACATCCTGCAAAAGACCTCAAACGGGGACATTAACGCCGAGGTCGTGTCCTCAGGCGTTGGCTCACAAACCGTCTCCGGATTCCAAAAACAAAAAACAAAGCAAAAAAAAAAAAACGTTTGCGTGCGAGTGTATGCCAAGGGATGATGGCGTCGCACTGGACGAGGCGTCGTGGAAGTCAAACTCAGTTATGCTGGCAGAAAAATACAAACCTTGATCAAAACGCTTGCGAATAATTCATGAGACGGATTCGCATAGCTTCAGCTCATGCCGAACCAAACACAGCGCGTCGGTGAGTTATGTGAGTGTTTGGTGCGCCAAGAGGCGGGGAAGGTGAGCTGAGGACAGGATATGAAAAGGAGAGAGTGCACGAGAGGACAGGACACGAGGAATACAAAGAAAGCCAGAAGAAACGAGAAATCGGGGACCAAAAGGAAAACCTCACTGAGAAGGAAGGGCACGTTTGCTCCCTGGCCAACATCCAAGCAGCTGAATAGTATTTTATGGGCAGTGACACAAGTACAGAAACATGGCAGTCATATGTTGAAAAAAAGAAAAGAAAAATCTTATTTTATATCGATTTTTTTTCTCTCTAAATCATCAATACGAATGTGATTAAAAAAAATATTAGAAACATGATTAAATGTAATTGTATAAGGTATATTGTTATTGATACTGATTATTAAAATAATTATTAATAATACAAATTATATTGTACAAAAAAAAACAATTGAACTTTTTTATTTAATCATTATATAACTCAAAGCATGAAATATCCAATCAAAACCACAATTACTTTTTTTTATTTTTTTAAATAACATTACAAAAACAATACAGAAAAAAATGCAATGATTATTCTAAAACTAAATGATTATCAAAATATAATTATTTGGATAATTGATGACTTATTGAGATACTTTAAGATAAAGTTGTCCAAATCCCAAATTATTTTAGCCTTTCAACCGTAAATATTCTCAGATTTCTGTAGTCCTCCCTGGAAGCTTTGTGTGTGTAGTTTTTTTTTTTTTTTCAAAATAAAACCATTTTGGAAAACATTTTTGCTGATTTTCTGAAATGTTACAAACCAAACCAGTAACTGAATGACTTAATTGATTATTAAAGTAATACTTAGTTGCAGGCCTATAAAAATTACTACTACTACTACTACTAATGATAATAATAATAATGATAATGGTAATAATGATAATGATAATAATAATAATAAGAAGAAGACGAAAAAGAAGAAATGCAGATTTATCAGGATTTTTTTTTAATATGAATGAATTAATAAGAAATTAATAATGAATTATCAAATTTTTAGTCTTTTTTTTAAAAATTATTATTCAAACTAATAAAGCTTCTTTCTTTCTTTTTTACAGACAATGTTGCCGTTCTAAACAAAACCCAAACACAAAAAGTGTCGGCTGCAACATTAAAAAAATCAAATTCATCCAAAATCCATTTTGTTTTTCATATTTAGCTCCACAAGGCGAATCAAATAAGTCAAAGTGAGCTTTATTATTTTTGTTTTGTTTTGATTGAATTGCGCAGGCGTGTATTTATGGTTGATGAGCTCAGCGACCGATACAGTGGAAGCCTCCGGGGCCATCTTGTGCTTTAACGACAGGAACCAAGCATTGTGCAAAAGTCAGTTCCTGGATCAACACACGATCCCCGAGCCCCAACACAGCATTCGTGGAAACGTCTCAGGGGAAGACGAGTACAAGAAGAACCAGAAAGAACTGATGGAGATCCAACATCCCGTTTCCAATCGGCTACTTGGAAGGACATTTTACGACTCCAACAGAGGCTACCGCTCATCTGACGTGGGTTCGATGGATTGCCCTGCCTGTGGGCCAAACACGGCTTGGGTGGGAGGTTGAAACCAGGTGGTACGCAAACACCGGGTCAAGTGGTGCAATGAGCGGAAAGGCGTCCACGCGTCCACGCCTTCCGAAAACTAGGACACGGTGCTCTTGTAAACATGACGGCAGAGCGAGCCGAAGAAGTGTTGCAACGGCCAGCGCGTTCGTTGCATGAGTCACACTTTGAAAGCACCTGCTGCGTGCAGCTGGAAAATAACTACACACGCTCGCACACCAGACACAGGTGGAGGACATAAATTTAGAGCCGAAATTATCCTAAACTTTATCACCCCAAGCTTTAAACCTTTTTGTGACATGCGTGCACTCAGGGACCACAACGAGGCACTCTAAAGAGGCCACGACAGCACGAGGACCTGACAGTTTTACGATCATTCTCTGCGTGACGTGCGTGCACTCGCAGCCAACAACAAAGTGCTCTAAAGCATTCGAAGACCCACCCCACATGCTGGCTGTCGAAGAAAAAAATTAATTACCTCTGCGTGATGTGGGCGCACACGCGGCCAACAACGAGGCGCTCTAATGCAGCCACGCCAGCCCAAAGATCCGCTCTACATGCTGGCTGTTATATAAAAATAAAAATAAATGCTTTTTTAAATTACACTCTCCTCACTCTAATATTGTTCTCTGTGTGACATGCTTGCACTTGTGGCCAACAACGAGGCGCTCTAATGCAGCCACGCCAGCCCAAAGATCCGCTCTATATGCTGGCTGTTATATTTGAAAAAAAAAGCTTTTTTAAATTACACTCTCCTCACTCTAATATTGTTCTCTGTGTGACATGCGTGCACTTGTGGCCAACAATGAGGCACTCTAATGCAGCCACACCAGCCCAAACACCCGCCCCACATGCTGGCTGTTATGTTAAGAAATTGTTTTTTTTTAATTACACTCTCCTCACTCTAACATTATTCTTTGTGTGACATGCGTGTTATTGTGGTCAACAACGAGGCGCTCTAATGCAGCCACGCCAGCCCAAAGACCCGCCCCGCATGCTGGCTGTTATGTTAAAAAAGGAAATAATTGAATTACACTCTCCTGACTATAATATTGCTCTCTGTGTGACATGCATGCACGTGGCCAACAATGAGGCGTTCTAAAGCGGCCATGACAGCAGACTGCTGAAGAGAAAATGTATTTTCTCGGTTACCCGCTGGTGGCCAAGTGGCATGAAGGTAGATTTAGATAGACTTTTATAAAAAATAAAAATAAAATATATAACATGGTTATTAAGTTGTAGCTCTTAAAAACAAACAAACATTTCTCTGAAACTGCAAGTTGTTTTCCCTTTTAGTTATTTAGTAGCAGTAGCACCAGTAATATGATAGAGTTCATTTCTTACCACAGTATAATGAAGGACTTACATAGAAATGCATGCAGCATTTCACTAAATAATAAATGATAAAGAACATTCATTATTTATAACTACAGTACATACTGTAGAATTATATAAAAAATGAATACATTATGAATAAGTTAATAGGCAAATTAAAGATGCAGTAAAAGATAATTCAATTAAATAATATACATAGTAATTACATCCCAATAAAAGGTGTAACAACCCAAAACTTTGAACAAACTAAACGATATCTTTCTCCATTTTTCCCGCAAGACGTGTTTGTCCTCCTCTCATCGTCACACGCGGCTTCGCATCGGCCACTGCTGCAACGTGGGTGGCAACTTGAAGGAGCCCCCTTTCTCTTTTTCTTCAGATGCCGCCGCTTACCGGTTGATAGCGCTTGCGTAACGTCAACACACAAACAAAATGTGCTCGCTGGATGTGGTGATGAATGTGGCGCAAAAGGGCGCGCACGCACGCACGCACGCACGTACGCACAAACCGATCTCGAGAGCAAAAAAATGATGACGGCGGTCCTGTTGTAACAGCTGCTGTGCCCGAGCACCGTCTCCTTGCCAGCCACCAGTCGAGAATGTTAAACGGAGACATCGCCATCACCAGCTCGTCACGTTTATACAATTTTGCTGTCGAAACAAGTCCAGACAAGACTTCTTCTTCTTTCTTTTTTTCTTTGTTTGAATCGCTTAGGACTTCACACCAAGTCAACAAGCTGGAAGCCTATTGATGTTTAAAGGCTATTTGCTTGACCTTTGACCCTTGGTAGCACACAAACAACCAGCACTTCACTTTCTGTTATGACAAGATGACGTCACAGGGGGTCCAATTTGAAGGAAATGAAGTGAGCAAAGTAGTCGAACAACAAGGTGGCGGGTCACATCACGCGCGGCTGAGTTCGAAAGTACCACTTTAGCAAGTCCAGATGTATTAAGCCAACTCAACCTGCATGTGTGTGCGTGTACGTGCGAGTGTGCACGTGTGTCCTGGCATGATCCGAGCACGCGTTGACAGAGCACCAGCAGAACACGTCTCCACGTGCTCGCCGTCGCTCAACAGGCTAATAAAAACACGCGTTACTTCCGCTGCCTTGAACGCAAACACGTCGCCCGCTAATGACATGGCTCGCTGCCGTCTCGGCGAAGTAGACCAAGATGAACGTTCCTCACGTGTTGACGGATTTTAAATGTATTAGTCAAGATTCCCAGAACTTAACGGGGACATTTTTTTTTCACATTATCTCAGAGAAAGGCTTTTGCTATTGAAGTCCACTCACTGTTTTACTGATCCCCTACTAAAAGGTTCAATATCAAAATAGTGACTGTGGCTCTCCTTTACCATAAGCGAGGGCATTAAAGTAAATATATATATAATAACAAAAATAAAAAATAAATTAAAAAATTAAAAAAGAGCAATGATGATGACATTACCAAATGAACAATACTGAGCTCTTTTAGAATTTAAAATATATATATATATATATACGGTTACAAAAATTATTTAAAAGAAAATGTGGCACAGAAGTGGAAAAGTGAAAAACTACTAAATAGCTTGCCGTATACAGTATTTAATTGATTTATCATTCTTTTTTTTAATGCAAATGTGATTCATAGTTTGTAAAAATCACACATCAAAGGCAGCAGCTACCTATTCTGAATGTAAATAATGATACATTCAAAAAAGCAGGGAAATTTTACATGACGCATTCAATCAAACCAGGAAATTTCCAATCTCCCTCTCTGAAAAGTGATGTAGCCAAGTTGACAAAATACACCACAAAGCAATGGCAATGTAATTGATGGTGCATTCAAGAAAACCGTGAAACTTCCAATGTTGCATTTCATAAAGTTGGAAAATTTCCAATCTCCCTCTCGGAAAAGTCATGTAGCCAAGTTGACAAAATACATCACACAACAATGGTAATGTAATTGATGCTGCATTCAAGAAAAAAAGGAAACTTCCAATGTTGCATTCAATAAAGTTGAGAAATTTTCAATCTCCCACTCAGAAAAGTATGTAACCAAGTTGACAAAATACATCACACAACAATGGTAATGTAATTGATGCTGCATTCAAGAAAACCAGGAAACGTCCAATATTGCATTTAAGAAAGTTGGGAAATTTCCAATCTCCCGTCGGAGAAGTGATGAAGCCGAGTTGACAAATTCCGACATCACACAGCAATGTCCTTTATGCTGCATTCAAGAAAAATGGGAAACTTCCCATGTTGTGTCCGAGAAAGCTGGGAATTTCCTAATCTGCCACAAGAAAAAGCGCAACTGAATGCCACTCGAGATTGGAATTTGAAACCCAAGACCGGAGATGTCGCAACAACGGCGGCTTGACTGTCAGTTACGATGCATCAATGGAACTGGGACATTTCCAAACTCACAACAACAGTGCATTTTATTGCCGTTTATCCAAAATCTTGTGTTCCATCGACGCATCAAGAATCCTTCCAAGGTCAGCGTTCAAGTCTCGACTTTGAACGCATCGCCAGGGTAGGCCGCGTGGTTTCCTTTGAACTAATGATTGACTTTTAAGAAGTTTATCAACTTTAATAGCGTTGAGAAATGTTGCTGTGGGCGCACTTTGTCCACTTTTTATTGTTCCACTAAAGTGTGTTATTGGGACATTAAGGTGTCGTTCACAAACACAGTAAAAGGCTTCTCAGCAGCAACTTGAAGGTTCAACTTATGATATACTGCGCAGGCACGCTCACTGGCCAATTTATTAGGCACACCCGTGTCGTCTTATGAGATCCAATATTAAATGCTGGTCATTTTCTGATTGACACAAATATACTATATATTACAAACTGAAATCATAGAAAAACATGAAGTTAAATATTACATAAAATGAATAAAACTGATGTTATTATATAGAAAAATAGGAATAAAAATATGTTTAAAAATAAAAAAAAATCTCAACAAAAAAATTATTAAGATTTATTTTAAACATAAAATAACAGTAACAAGTACAAGTATTAAAAAAAAACCATGCAAAAAAAATATGGATACAATTAACATTAACAAATGAAATCAAAAAGGTTTAACAAATTGTATTAAACAATCAATAAAAATAAAAGACAAATATTCAAAAATGTATAATATATAATTTTTTAATTGACTCTCATTGGCTCTCAGTGGGTGTACCTAATGTTATGTCCAATGAGTTGACAGTCAAAATGGCCATCGTTGCTTCGGATTCACTCGATAATGTCATCGGTCAGAGCGTGCGTCATTGCAAGTCGAGGCTGGAACTTTCCCTGTGATAACATCTCGGATTGCGCACGCCTCTCCCCTCGCTTCCACTCACCGTCTCAATCTCAAATACGCCATCTCGACCTCACTTTATAATGGCAGCACCTATTGTGAAAGTCGGTTATGCCGCGTTCAATAAAACGGGAGTGGAACTGCATTGCGAATGAGTGCGTTTGTGTGTGGATTCCTTCAACGGTGCATTTGAGGTGACGGCAGCTCAGGAGAGAACAAAGAAGACGAGGCGAAAAAATGTGAAATAATGCAAAACATTTCTCAGCTGTCAAAAAAAATACTTTTTTTTTAAAGTTTCAAAATCTTCTTCTTCTTAAAATGATTGTTTAGTGTAAATTAAGAATGTTGAAAACAACACCGTAAATATATATATTTTTATTTATTTACTTGATTAAATATTTGACTTGAAATAAGACAAAATGAGTGTCTTTTTTTATTTTTATTAACTCATTCACTGCCATTGACGGCTTTAGACGTCAAAAATTCTTACCTATTTTTATTAGTTTAACACTTTTTCCACTTTTGTTAACAAGAGTATGAAAACCTAGAATTTTTTTTTAATTGTACATTTAGACCAGATATAAAATTTGTGATAAATTATGAGTTAACTATTGAAGTCATGTGATTAATTACAATTCAAAAATTTTATCACCTGATGACCTAAATTTTTAATAATCTTTCTTTTCTTTTTTTAAATATTTTTTTTCAAAAAAGAAAAGATTAGTAAAAAAATATATTGTTATTAATCGCATGACTTCAATAGTTAACTCATGATTAATCACAAATTTTATATCTGGTTTTATATATTTTTTCCCCCCTAGGTTTTCAATCTCTTGTTAACAAAACGGTGAAGAAATGTTAAACTAATAGAAATTGTTCAAATGAATTTTTGACGTCTATAGCCGTCAATGGCAGTAAATGAGTTAAAAACTATTTTACATACTTTACATATGTCTTTTTTTCCCAAACCTCATCTATGGCCATCTGTCCATTTAAAAAAATCAAATATGGCCCTTGAGCACAAAAAAAAAAAGAAGTTAGGATTTGTGCTATTTTATCTCTCACAACCGAGTATTATCATCTGTTGTTTTGCCAGCATTGTTGACGTATCTCGTTTTGGATGTCATTAGATTGCACATCCTTGCCGCTAATCTCCAATTGCGACTCCGAAGAATTAACACGTCAGCATTAAAGTAACATATCGCAGCACAGTCGACGCACTTTATCCACTTTTTGGTTTGCTTTGAACCATGACTTTTTGTCACCAAATATGGTTCAATTGGCGATGCATACCCAGCGTCCGCGGCGGTCCAGACGGATTAGGCCGAGAGGGAGTAGGTGACGGTTGCCTAGCAACTACAAACCCACTCAAACTCCGCCTGGCGAGCAGACGGCCCATGAATAGGCACAAGTTGCAGTCTCGACTCGCCCGGTATCATCGCACGGGATGACACACTGAACACACGCGCACTTTAAGTGTGTGTGTGTGTGTGTGTGTGTGTGTGTGTGTGTGTGTGTGTGTGTGTGTGTGTGTGTGTGTGTGTGTGTGTGTGTGTGTGTGTGTGTGTGTGTGTGTGTGTGTGTGTGTGTGTGTGTGTGTGTGTGTGCGCACTACATGTAGTAGTTCATGACAATCCAGTCATACTACGAAAAGGTTTCAGCGGGACCCCAGCCATACTTTGTGCTTTGCTGCAGGCTCTTTCCAGCCTGCTTTTTCCTATTCTGGGATGTCCTCGCTTGAACCGCGGTCGCTTGCCAGCATCTAATGAAAGAAGGCCTCCAACAGTTTATTTGAAAAAAAATTAATAAAAAAAAACACTAAGACGACTGTTTGTTCACAAATCGGTGGGAACACGGCAGCAAATTGGAGGTTTACGGTTTACTATGATCTTCTTTTTTTTCTTGGTTTCAATTGTACAAGCATTATAAAATGTTTGACTACTCACAGAGATAATATGTGACACTGCCTGAGGCATATTAATTAATGTAGTGTGTCATGTTTATTGTTGAACTTGGAGTTTTGCGGTGATAATGAGCGGCAAAATGTGAGCTGTTCCAAATGAAAATGCATTACAAACATTTCAAAACATTATATGCATTTTTATATATATATATATATATATATATATAAATAATTTTGTCTTCTGGATTATTAAAAGCTGTGGATTTTACGTTCTGTTACAACCAGATGTTATTGTGAGTTGTAATTTTGCACAAGTGGCAAAATGCTGGATGTGTAGTTTACAAGACATGTTTACAATTCCTACCAACTACTAATTATGGCATTTAAGCACAAACTATGAATGTTAAGTGTTATACGGAAGAGGATTGGGGCCAGTGAAGAGAAGAAAAAAAGGTTGTCAGGATTCTGACTTTATTATCAGCATTTTGACTTTAAAGTCAAAATTCTGACTTTAATCGCAGAATTCCGATTTTGAACTCAGAATTCTGACTTTAAAGTGAGAATTCTGACATTATTCTCAGAATTATGACTTTCTGACTTCCCCCACGATTCATAGCTTTACGTCACAAAGTCAGAATTCTCCCTTTAAAGTCAGAAATCTAAGATTAAAGTGAGAATTATCACTTTAAAGTCAGATTTCTGAGATTAAAGTAAGAATTCTCACTTTAAAGTCAGAATTCTGAGATTAAAGTCAGAATTTTCACTTTAAAGTCAGAATTCTGAGATTAAAGTCAGAATTTTCACTTTAAAGTCAGAATTCTGAGATTAAAGTCAGAATTTTCACTTTAAAGTCATTATTCTGAGATTAAAGTCAGAATCTTGCCAACCTTTATTTTCTCTTCACTGGCCCTAATCCTCTTTCCGTAATGTTAAAACCGATTTAGAATCCGAATAAATTATTGTTGTCTGAACATTTTGCACAGGAATTATTTTTGAATAAATGAAACCTTTAAACAAATGTTTGTTGGGTTTATTAGATTAAAATCATAATCATCGTGAATCACTGGGGGGAAAAAACAAGATTTTATTTTTTGGCAATATTGCCCTCTCGGGTCGAACGTGCTTGATTGTTCTTGAAGAAAAAAAATTCTCAACCGCCAAGAAAGAGAGAAAGTAGTACAAGCATCCTGCAGGAGGCGCTTTTTGCAAGAGCCTCCATTCCAACTGAAAGAGCTCATTGGCTGCAAATCCTGTTCACTTGTTTTGTCTCCATCTTTAACCAAGTTAGTATTTTGGATGTTTTTCTTTTTCATCTGTGTTTGTGTTTGCTGCTGATTGCATTAGGCCTTGGTGGAGGTCTTGCACGCCACTGGGCGCCATTCTTGGTCAACAACAGGAAACTGCTATCATTCAGCAATGAAAAACAACTAACAACAAGAGAATAACATGAGACGATGACATTGATCCAGTACATCGGGCTCAAAGGTTCTGTCGTTTTCTAAGCGGCGCTCGAGCAACTGCCGTTTTCAACAGATCCTCTTCAATATTCACCGAACCTCTTTAATCAATCAAGGATCTATACTGGATACTAAAACAAGCAGCCTCTTGAGCTTGGGTTCAAATCAACAGAGCTCAAAGGTTTTGTCATTTTCTATTCGACACTCGCGCAGTTGTGATTTTCAACTGAAACGCTTCAATTTCAAGCAATCTTCTTCTGCCGATCAATCAATCAATTGTACGTTGTCGGGAGAAGCTTCTCGACTTTGAGCTCAAATCAATAAGGATCAAAGGTTTTGTCGTTTTTCTATTCGGCGCTCAGGCAGTCGTGATTTTCAACCGATCCTCTTTAATTTATGAAGGATTGACACGGTAGATTGATGTGGACCACATAGTTATTTTTGCTTCGGATCAATAGGGCTTAAAGGGGTTATTTTCTATTCGGCGCTCGGGAAGTTCTTTTGTGACGTCAATATTCCACCAGTGTTTTCTCATTACGGTACACTGTGTACCAAATACATATAAATTAAATCCCTTGTGGTTTTGAGCCGACGATACCTCCCGTTTCCCCCCCCCCCCCCAACTTCACACATATAATTGATACACAGCCAAGACATGAGTGGCTGCATCAAACATACCGCCCACACATTGAAAATAATGCTCATTTTTGTGCTCGAGCGGCATTCCTCGACAAGCCTTTTTATCCCGCATTAACGGCAACATACTCTGCTTCCATCTGCTTAACCGAGGAGGCGGACGATGACGCATACACCTCTCATGTGGAGAGAGAGAGAGAGAGAGAGAGAGAGAGAGAGAGAGAGAGAGAGAGAGAGAGAGAGGGAGAGAGAGAGAGAGAGAGAGCAAGGAAAAGAGTGGGAGAGGAGGGCATGATGATGATCACGATGATGTCACAAGGAAAGAGGGGAGGGCTGGGGTGAGCGGGTTTTTCGGGGGTCTGGCAAGGCAACGGTAGGAATGGCAAGTGCTATCAATGCATCACAACTGTAATTATGTTACATTGCACCCACAAATTTTTTAAAAAAAAATAAAGTTGGTAGAGAACAGTCGGTGCAACTATAATAATAATAATAATAAATAATATTTATTTTAAATTAAAGGTTAAATAATATTATTTTAAATAACAATAAATGCTCATAAAATCATTTTTTTAAATTGTGTGGATAATTTTAATAATTCAATAAATTATTAAAATTTTTGCTCAATAAACCAAAAACATGCCAGCAAGTATTAGTGCAAATTAGGCCAAATACTAAATTCAATTAAATATATATATTTTTAAATTATTATTAACAAACAACTGAATTGAATATCCTGGTAAAACGATGGAAAAGCATAGCTCCACATTGTGATCGTAAGTAAATGTTAATCTAATGAAACTAATAACAGTAACAAATCTAGCCTAATATAGTCAGACAAGTGCATTTACAATTTTACTTTTTACTTACATTTTCTCTTTTTTTGTCTAAAACTTATTTTAAAGGATACAGTCTGGTAATTATTTGACTATTAAAACTAATTCATTCAAATAAAACTAACCACTGCTAGCAAGTCATAGTGCCAATAAGGGCAATTACAAAATTGCAAATTGCTCATATTGTTTTAAATAATTACACTGAACATTGTAATTATGCAAAGAAAAAGTGATTTTTGTTTTTTTGTTTAATCAAATCATATGAATTACATACAGCTAATACATTTATCTATGCAAGTAAATTATTACTGTTGTGTTTATTTAAAAAAATTGAATTTAAAATATTCCAGCAAGTATTAATATATTTAATAAATTGCAACACAATTATATATATATATTTATTTTTTTATATATATATATTTTTGAAATAATTGTACAATAAAAATATCAAATGTTGTGATTTGTGTCTTTATTTTATTGGAAGCAATTAAATAAATACAGCTCATATAAACAAATAAATCCAGTAGGATTTATTTATTTATTTGATTTTCATTTAATGTCTTAAAAATTGCAACATTTCAGGGCACACACGCTGTTTCTTAATGAGCGGTCCAACCAAACCATGAATGAGTCACCCCCGCAATCGTATCCCGTTTGCTTGCACTTACACTACTCACCTTCACTCCCTCGGTGCGTGTGTGCGTGTGTCCAGCGCCGCCTAGCGTTCAGAAACGTCCCTACACTTCACGAGCTCCCAGCTGTGTTGACGTCAAACTTTTTTTCCTTCCTCCCATACCATCCACTGGAGAAAGAGAGCAGAATGTAATGAATATGTACCGGAACGGGTGTGTTTTGAAAGTGAATATAACATAATGTGCGAGTGTAGTGCGAGGAGGTGAGAGGAGGTAATCCCCCACCATGTGAGTGGGCGGAGATGACTCAAACGGTGCCGGCCCTATAAAAGGAGCGAGCGCGCACGGCGGTAGAGTTCCGTACCAAATGTTTCGAGGCGACTGACAGCTGGCTTGGATCTCTCGAGTCTCGAGCCGAACGATGCACGACTCCGGCGGGGTGCAGCTGGCCCGGGCTCTGAAGCTCGCCGCCCTCCTCCTGCTGCTGGTGCCTCGCTTCCTGGCCGCCGCGGTGACGCTGTGGCTCCTGGACTTCCTGTGCATCCGCCGCAAGGTGCTTCTCCAGATGGGCGCGCGGCCGCGCAGCGCCGACGACGACCCGCCGCTGTGCGTGTCCGACTCCAACCGCATGTTCACCTTGGAGTCGCTGCGAGCCGTGTGGTACGGCCAGAAGCTGGACCTGCTCAAGTCTGCGCGGCTGGGACGCGCGGCGCCCAACACGGAGGTGGTGCTGGTGCCCGAGCGGCGCCCGGTGCGCATCCTGGACTGCATGCGCGGCACGCGGCCGCTGGTGCTCAACTTCGGCAGCTGCTCCTGACCGCCCTTCATGACGCGCCTGGCCGCCTTCCAGCGCGTCGTCAGCCAGTACGCGGACATCGCCGACTTCGTGGTGGTCTACATCGAGGAGGCGCACCCGGCCGACGGCTGGGTGAGCTCGGACGCCCCCTACCAGATCCTCAAGCACCGCTGCCTGGAGGACCGGCTGAGCGCCGCGCGCCTGATGCTGGCCCGGGTGCCCGGAAGCAGCGTGGTGGTGGACAACATGGACAACTCGTCCAACGCCGCCTACGGAGCCTACTTCGAGAGACTCTACATCGTGCGCGACCAGCGGGTGGTCTACCAGGGGGGCCGGGGGCCGGAGGGCTACCGGATCTCGGAGCTCAGGAAGTGGCTGGAACAGTACCGGAGGGACATGAGCGCGTGTCCGGTGCTGCAAGCCTAACCAAGGGGGAAGACCACTCCCCCCTCCCCCTTATATATATTTTTAAACTTTCTTTTTACCTGAACACACACAGAATGTTTTTCATGCGTTACAAGTGTGACGATTCCTCGAAATCAGGGGTCCTCAAACTTTCTGGGTCCAGGGAGCCCCAAATCAACTATAAGTAAAGGAATGAAAACGTTGCCTATTTGGGGAATATAAAAATCACAAGTTCACTTTTTCCAATAATGCTAAAGTTTAACATGTAAATCCTGCAGGACCTCCTCTATCCAGCCTGTTTTCCATGTTTCCCTCCTCCAACACACCTGAATCAAACAATCTGAATCGTTATTGCAGAACTTGCCGATGAGCTAATCATTTGCTTCAGATGTGTTGGAGGAGGGAGAAATCGAAACCAGGCTTGATAGGGGCTTTTGAGGTCCAGACTTGGGCACCCCGGATCTAAATGATGAAAAATACAAATACTGTACCGGGGTAACAAATTTTAATCTTACAAGAATAACATTTTATTTTTCCACATATTCAAATCAAAGTTGAACAAGTGATAAAAGTCACATTTTAACATTCCTAAACACCGTACAACCTTACTCGGGCAATAGTGCGCCTTTTATTCAGGAAAAGAAGACTTTGCTGTCTAATCAAATAGAACTATTATTATTTTGTTCGAGAAAAATATTTCTGTAAAAATACACAAAACTAACAAAAAACACCCCGACCATTTCCATGCCGGGAAATCAGTTTTAAAGTGTTTATTTAACTTTCAAAGCAGACCTAGTGAGCTTCTTCTTTTTTTTTTTATTATCATTACGCAACAATTGACTGCAAATGATTCTGCAGCCCCTTAAGGTCCATCTCACAGACCACCGGGAATCCGGGGACCACAGTTTGAGAACCGCTGCTCTAAATGACTATTATTCACTTGATGTTGGGTTCCAGGTGGCACCCTGGGGTGTCTGCGTGAAGTTCAGTTCTCCAACGGCCCAGCCACAGAACCGACACTGATATTTGTGACACCCCAGTGGGCTTGCGGGTGACTGCCCCCCACCCCCGTGGGTGCCAGGACGACGGAAGGGTACATTACGACGTGACGTTGCGCTGTGTGATTGAACGAGCTTTTTTTTTTTGTATAAAATAAATGAGGGACACTCTGTTGGAGTGATGACATAATGATGCAGTTTTTCCTGTTTCTTAATGTTGGTGTGTCAACATGAGGTTAGATAAGAGGTGTGTGTGCGTTATTAACGTATAACCACATATGCAAATATACACACACACATACATGTTAATGTACATTTATATGGATGTATATAGAGTACATATAATTGATGCGAGTTTAAGTCCTGCCAGCTCAAGGGTAAATTCCATATGAAATTCATTCAAAATTGATAGCTCATTGAAAGTGAAACAGCACGCATTAAAGCGTGATATTCCCTTAATGGCGGATTGTGTAACGTTTGTCGAGCGCTGTTCATTAACATTTTGAAGACTGTACATTATATGACACAAGCACGCACAGAGGATTAGCGATTACCGAGCGCTATGATGCACACAGGTCCCAAGTGGTTTGGTTTTCAAAGGCCCTCACCTCCATATTGGATATTTCTCTGCTCCCTTGCTGTTGCGACTTTTGACCCGTCACATCTGGGCCTGGGCACAAAAAACGAACAATAATAATAGAGAAGACAAACATTCACACATACATGCAATTTATCCTAACGCCTGCAGATACAAAAATCAATGATAAAAAAATTATCTGGGTAACATAAGAGCGGACAGACCGATAAACAATTGTTAATGTTGCTCTTGTTTACTGTTGCATTTAAAGCACCACTAAGGGCTCCAAATAAAGTTGTCGCGTGACATTTACGTTCAAGCAAGTTCAATAAAATTGTTAGATAACCAGTCATAAATATATATATATATTTTTTACTCCATTTTATAAATTCTTATGAAATTACCGAGTATGAAACTTTATTGTACATTTAGGACAGAATTTGCGGTTAATCGTGAGTTAAACGACAGAAGTCATGCGATTAATTACGATTAAAAAATTGAATCGCCTGACGCCTGATTTAACTTTCATTACTAATAATTTTACTACATTAGTGTTACGATGACAACAGTTTGACGAATCAACGCGATTTATGCTATTTAAATTTGAAAAATATTGTTATGTGTCGATGTTTCATTCCCAAATAACAAGACGAAAATGATCATTATCACAATGGACACACACAAAAATCACACATTTCAGAATTAATAAAGAAAAAGCTTTTTATGATGGATTGGTTCAAATCTGTTTCGCTACAATGCCAGCAGCTCAATTCCTAGTCTGCTTGCACCCTTTTAAACAACACCATTTTGAGTTGACCTTTGACATGTTGTCTGCACCCTGCAGAAAGTTCACCAGAGTTTGGAAATATAGTTCCATAAATCCATAAACACAGGTGAAAATTAACAAAATGCTTGTGAAAGAGCAAACAAAAGACTGAAGTTTGCTGTCTTATTAGTTTTCAGGTCACTTGGCTGAAGACTGCAGCGATGAAAGAAGGTGTTGAAATTGAAGTGTGACATTGTGATTTCCTAGGAAGAGTTGAAGTGATCATTTGGAAATGTAAAAACACTTGCAGAGACATCAAAATAGTGTCGCATATTGATTAAAAATATATATATTTTTGTACCTTGTGAGAAATCATTTACATTTAACCATAACATATGATGGAAGTCTGATTTTTATATGGAATTATAACTTATTTCTGTATTTTAAAAAAACAACAACTGTTGAATATTTGATATTTGAAAATTTCATATATCTTTGAATTCAGCCTGCCTGTTTTGCTTGGCGCTGCTGTATTGTTTTCATTGTGGACACCACTGGAACAATTTTCCTTGTGAATGAATATATCAAATTTAGTGATTATGTAATGGATTAAACTGACTAATTTGAAACTCTAGAAAATAAATACTGTGTGTTTAAAAAAAAGAAAGAAAAAGCATGCGATTCTTGTCAGCAGATTTTTCAAACTTAATTTTAATTGAATTTGTATGGTTATTAATTAAACTGACAAGGCAGTTACACAAAAGGGGGGCATTTTTTCCCCAAGTATCAGACAACTCAATGATTTTATTTCTGAGTAAAAAACAAAAACATTTTTTTATTCTTATGATTATTTTCCGGTGTAGTTAAACACACTGCTCCTGATGTATGAAAGAAATGTAATGGAGCGGTTAATTAATAATAGATGTGAAAAAGCAATAAGCACCTAATGCATGCAATAATAATGTGATGCAGAGAGCGAAAAGGCATTATTTATATAGTGTAGAAACATTGCACGACACCTCAATATAAGTTTGAAAACATAGCATGACAATTCTGCATAGGCACAAACTACTTCTGCATTATGACCCGTGACGCCAAACTTCCAACATCGATAGGATAGAAACTGTGTGCGTGAGAAAAGGAGGCGGATCACCTCGGCAGGGCATCTGTGTCCCGGTTGCCGTGGCGACCCGGTTGCCATGAGATCCATTTTATATGGAGAGTTCTGTCTGCTGGTGCAGATGTCACCGGGCACCGCTCTCAATAACAAGACCGCCTGTCATAAGCAAACAGCAGACACATTAGGGGGAGACGTAAAAAATAAAAAAATAATAAAAAGAGGGAGCACCAACTGTATAGTCAGGTGACTTCGTGGACTTTTTGTTTAAATGCAAAAAATAAAATAAATAATAAATAGAGCTCGACGCACTGTGTGGCACTCATGAATGGAACCAGATGATTCAGGTTGGCTGTATCCTCCTCCTCCTCCTCCTCCTCCTCCTCCTCCTCCTCCTCCTCCTCCTCCTCCTCCTCCTCCTTCACATGACGCAAGTCTGAGCGCGTCTGACGCGTGTCTCTGCCCCTGCATCCGCTCATTTTTCCAGTTGTTAATAACCTGTGCGTGAGGTATGGAAATGTGTTTACTCGCTGCTCACCTGCAGCCTCCATGCTCCCACCTGTGTTGCGCTCGCCTCCAGTCAACACGACGACGCTAAAAGACACACAGTAGCATATGGCAGCGTCTTATTTGAAGGAAGCATTTATAGTTTGTGTAAAAAGAGCAGTTGAATGATTGGCTTCTTTTTTATTTATTTTTTACTTCGATGTTTCTATGGGAACTTTAATCAGTTTTCTATGAGGTGAAAAACACGGCCTTTATATAAGTGGATGAGCAGTTGTTTACGTGTGACATAACTCGCATTAGAAGGCAGTCAGTGGGGTCAAAACCTCCACAAGGGCTAACCTATTCAAGTCCGAATCAACAAAGTCATATGTATGTATTTATCTATTTATTTATTTGAAAAGGGCATTTATTTTTTAAAGTGTTAAGGTTGCGCGAGCTAGCTGTAACACTCACACATGAGCACTTCTTTTTAGCAGGTAAACCGGCCCAAAACGTTTTAACATTGAAATGTTTTAATGGTGCTAAGATCACCCTAGAATGAAATGAGCATTTATTTGAAAAAGGTATTTTTTCCTTTACATTAACAATTCCTATTTGCAGGCAAAAAAAAAAAAAGGAGACATCTGCAGGAAAGTGGAGAACACACCTGGTGATCGATGGAGAATACAGTGATTTTAGATGCCGCACTTTTTTTTAACTAGATATTTTTAAAAAATATATGGCTAATGTGGATTTTTTAACTGAACAATTAATGGTTAAACAAAATCAGTATTTGTTTTCCTTTTATTATGGTATACTGTACTGCATAACAAACATTAGAATAAAAAAAAAACATGTATCGACAGTATACCGAATATAGTTTATATAATTAACTCATTCACTGCCATTGACGGCTATAGACGTAAAAAATTCATTTGAACTATTTGTATTAGTTTTTTCCCCCACTTTTGTTAACACGAGTATGAAAACCTAGAATTTTTTTATTGTACATTTAGAACAGATATAACATTTGTGAGATTAATCGTGAGGTAACTAGTGAAGTCATGCAATTAATTATGAAACATTTAAAACATTTACATTATTATTATAGGTTACTTTTTTTTTTTAAATTGTAATTAATCACATGACTTCAATAGTTAACGATTAATCACAAATTTTGTACAAATGTACAAAAAAAATTCTAGGTTTTCATACTCTTGTTAACAAAAGTGGACAAAATTTAACTTTTTTAACTTTTTTCACACATGGTTTACAACAAAAGCTACATTTAATGGACAACTGAATGCCTCCAACATTGTGGGAAGAGTTCGCCTGGAAGAAGACTCACATGGCTCAAGCTCGGTACGCACAACGTGGAAACGCCGACGTTTCCAGACCCCACAAAGACTTTTGCTCTAGTTAACGTTTGATGGCTTTTGGAGTGTCCAAACCAGGCAAAGTTGCAGACAGCAAGGTTGATTTATAACACCAGAGCCATCCGAGTCATCCAATGAGTTCTTTAGAAAAAAATGTCGGATGAGTGATTATACTGGATGTAAGAGCTTCTGTCTTTGGCCAGCGTGTCGGCTTTTTCCCCTCTTCTCAACATCGCTGTGAGGCTTCTCTCTCCAAACTCCGGAGGTGCTTTAAGCCACGTTCTCAATCATACAAGACTTTTACTGGCCTCAAACATGCGATCCCCTTGGTGGCGGATAAAAGGCGCTCAACCCTTTTGGTGATTTGTTCCCAGTTGGAGTCATGTTTGGGATGGCGTTGTAGATCTTATCTTTTGAGTCACAAGTGTTTTCAGATGCCACGTGTTACACACACTGTTAAAATATGACAAACCTGGAGGCGTGCAAGAGCGGTCAACCTCTGAAGTGAAAACGCGCCACGTGGTGTCGTTTGGAGATTTGAGAGAAAAAAAAGTCTAATGTCATATTCTGGTCAATGCTCCAGAACAACCACAATAATAATCCTAAATCTGTTTTTTTTTTCTTTCTTTCCTTCTATCCTTGTGGCTTTTTCTCGTGCTCATGTAGTGAAACCTCCAAAGTCAAACACCCCAAATATGGTACAAGTTAGAGTTAAAGGTAATAGTAAAGCTTTTTCCCTTTAACCCTAACCCGTCAATGGCGGTGAATGAGTTAAAAAAAAAATTAAATCGTGTTTTTTTTGGTTGTATCATCACACAAAAAAGACAACTTGAAAATGCATTTTTAAATAAAAAAATATTTATATATTTAAAAAAAAAAATGCAGCTACATGCTAGTGCAGTGGAGCTGCCAAAGTATAGCGTTGAAAACAGGAAAACAATTCTGGAAAATATACAGCACAAAACTTCAGCACAGTGAGTATTTGAAGAATAAACTGGCCTGCAGCCATTTTTATACCACATTTTATCCAATAATGGCCTTTTCACACTGCACTCAGCAACGTGCTATCGCCATTTCTATACCACATTTTATCAAATAATGGCCTTTTCACACTGCACTCAGCAACGTGCTATCGCCGAATCCATTCATTGTGAGTGTATGTGACGGAATGCCGTGCCGTGCAACACACCCTCAAAATTAAAAAAATTCCCTTCGTGAACCGTGTCACAGTGACGTCAAAAGGCGCCAGCGGATAGCAATATAGCAACCAGCGGGAAAATCTATGTTATTTCCGAAATCTCAATCAAACCCAATCACCTATCCCATTTTGGACCAACTATGTGAAAATCGATAGTGGTAGCGAAGGCAATTTAAGGACAGAACAGCTAAGGCCCAAGAAGCTTAGACAAAATTGTACTGCATGACTATCAATCCAATGTAAGAGGATAATTCGATCAGGGTAAGACACGATTATCTCATTGCGAGTGATGGCTTGATCTTATCTTAAGTTGCTGTAGCTACGTGCTAGCTCTCTCCCACCGGGGTAGAAAAATCGATAAGACAATATGACGCCATCGAGGGAGTTGTATTAATGCGGCTTGACCTCAAATTTGGCCGCCACGCTCCAATTAAAGAAAGGCTCGCCTGTTAGGGGGGTAAAAAACATCACGTTGGGGTGGAGCGTGTGACCTTTTATGGACACCACTCGGGATAAATCACTCGCATTCCTGCTCCATTTTGGTTTGTTTTTGTGTTGACACACTCAGCTCAATTGTATCTTGTTTTTTTGCACTGTGAGAAGACCAGCGTTTATATTCTTAAAATGCAAAAAGAAAATATGTCTGATTGACTTATTCATTTTAAGATTATTTTATCTTTAAAATATAGATATGTATTGTTGCTGAAAGGTCCCTAATAAATAAAAGAAAGCAGAATATTAATAGATTTTCAAATGGATCAATTTGATCCAGAACATAAATTTCAGATATAATAATTCCCACTATATTTCTTAATTGTCTCACACGTGCATACACACGCGAGATCCACTGTTATTTATTTATTATTAATATAAACCCTACTGTAATGCCACAGGTAAAATTAAAACAATGTTCATTAAAAAAAATTTTTTTTAAATAAAATATATTTATTAAAATAAAAAAGAGCTTATTCAAAAACCATCTGCTGGATTTGTTCTTTTCCCCAACATATTTGACTTTATATAGTATGGTAAAAAAAAAGAAAAAAGGAAAAACTATTAATACAGGGTCCTGTGGCACGAGAATGGAGCTCAGTGGCCAGCAAATTATATATATATTTTTTAATACGATTGTTTTTCTATTTAAATTCCTCAAAAAAAATCATGATGAAATACACAAATAAGCCTTTACAAATCTGAATATTAGGGGATAAAATACCAATTAAATTGACGGAAAACACACAATTGGGCAAAAATTAGGGATAAGCGAGTAACGATAAAAGGTATCAGGAGAAATGCTATATTGGGATATAGGTCTTTATGTAAAATTATCTGTGATTGTTTTTTGGGGGAAATGTTATGTATCAAAAGTATTTGCAGTATCGGTACTTAATTTAGGTATCGGTGACTACTCAAGAGGCGAATATTCGTACTGCTATATCTGAAAAAAAAAAAGTGGTAACGAACATCTCTAGCAAAAAATATTAGGGTGCCATTTTAAATGTGATTTTTAAGGATATTTATTTCGATATTAACCGGAATAAAGACGTTTGAAAGTGTGTCACACAGAAGTGATGTCATCTAGCAGCAGATGATGTCGGTCCTACGCGACAAATTTGCCTTCTTGAGTTTTGGCTCCAATGGCTCGGCTCGCCTGCTTTTTCATTTAACTCAGCCGAAATGCAACACTAGGTAATTTAAAAAAAAACTTTTTTTCATTTTATCATTGTGTTTATTAAATATTGCACACAAGTAATACACATTAAAACTAAACTAAAGTAAAACTAATTATTAAAAAAAAACAAAAAAAACTGAAGCAGAATCACCCTAAAACCTAATTAACTCATTCACTGCCATTGACGGCTACAGACGTCAAAAATTCATTTGAACTATTTGTATTAGTTTAACATTTTTTTCCCACTTTTGTTCAGAGTATGACAACCTAGTATATTTTGGGGTTTACATTTAGAAAATGTAAAATGTGTGATTAATGCTATTGAAGTCATGCAATTAATTACAATAAAAAAAATTGTAATCACCTGATGCGTGGAAAAAAATGTTAAACTAATAGAAATAGTGCAAATGAATTTTTGACGTCTATACCCATCAATGGCAGTGAATGAGTTAAAACTAACTAATAAAAAAAACCTCAAAACTATAATAACCCTAAATTTCGAGGCAATAACTGGTTAAACGATTTCTTAAGTACACAAACATTGTCATTAGGAAATGAGATGAACATAATTTCATAATTCTAATAACTTAAAATATTCTGAATTGTCTTAAAGTGCAATAAGTCAGATCTTTCATAAATTTAAGAGAATACTTTTCAATTTGGGTGAACAGTAAATTTCAAGAAAACAGTAAGATACAAAAAAAAAAATCTATTTTCTTAAGAATGTATGGGGGAAAAAAGATATATCAATTCATGGTTTTATGAGTCGATATTGGGCTCGAAAAGGAAAATTCTATATCGATTATTCGATTTTTTTTAAACCCAACCATAGCTGACGGTGGATTCAGACTTCTCGATAAATTCACAAATGTCATAAACCGAGGAACCACTGTATAATACGCCTTGAGATGGAAAACACATCTGTCGACATCAACTCGTTCACCCTTGTTCGCCCTTGCGGATTATGACAAAACCCTCTCGCCTGAACATCCCTCTCGCAAAAGGTCATCTCCGGGACATTGTGCATATTGCTTTTTTGTTCATCCGAGTAGACCCCCCCCTTCACGCCACCGTGTCTGTCTCCTCCCGTCAATCACTGCTGCTTCTCCTCTCCTGCACTTGACGCCCTGCAAGTGCATCTCGGCCTCGCGGCCCCAGACGGTCAGGTGAGGTTGAGGCGTCTATGCCGCGTCGCCTCAGAGTGCTTAAGCATGTGCGTGTGTGCTTTGACTGACTGCACTATACAGACGTGCGCGTGTGGGTCCCCAGGTGCTCTTGATACGCTTGTGTTCCAGACAGTCAAGTCAGAGGAGCATTGTGCTTGAAGCCAGCTTCCAACATATTCATTATTGCTGAAGACTAAGAGGTCCTCCGCTGCTTTATGTCCTCAATGTATTTACACACACGCATCATAAATGGGCTGCAACAATAAGTACGGCTGCACATTGAGATCCGATGTCAAAGCAGTGGCCTCATTTTATCTGTCAAAAGTTAAAAAAAATTACTGAAAAAAATTACATTTAAATCATTGGGAACATTTAGTGCAAAAATGATTTAAAGAATGGGTGTGCCTAGGATTAAAACAATTACATTTTAATATGTCAAATTAAAAATACAATAAAAAAAAAACGTCGTGTGATTTCTTTATTATTGTAATCCCTTTATAGTAACTATGCCGAGCAAAAAAAAAAAAAGTGTTTGGATAAATATGTGCAATATGAATTCACATGTATAACGGAATGTACTGTATGGTGTTCCACAGGGTTAATTCTGGGGCCTCTGCTGTTTTCATTGTATCCTGCTGCCCCTGGGTTCCATCTTACACTCTAAAAAATGTTGGGTCAAAAATGGTCATTTTGTATCAAACAATCCGGTCCATTTTTGATCCATAATTGGGTTATCACTTAATTTTTCACTAAAAAAGGGTTCGGTACCTCCAACAAGATTAAAAACAACTGTTTTAGGGTGTCGAACTTTGGAGCTAGCACTGATTGTTGCTCTATTTTATCTGCCTTTACAAAGATAGCTCTTTCACTTGGAGATGTGTACCTAATAAAGTGTCCCATGAGTGAACTTTGCGTTACCTGGCCTTGATTTACATGATCTGAGGAAGAGTCACTAGATGTCCCATCTGGTCATGCAAAACCGTGTGGAGGTCAACACTTGAAAAGGTTCCGTTTTGTCGTAGCTCCGCTGGGAATTAAAAACAAAAAAAAAACAGCCTGGGTCTCAGATTCCCATAATAATCGCTTGTTATTTTGCAGAGGAACAGGATGTCTTACCTTTAGGTCCGCGTCGTCATCTTAAGCCCTCTATTGTTTGGGTGCGAGGGGGATATTTGTTCACACTGCTGCCATTCCGGATTCAACACCTGAGGGGTGGGGTTCGCTATTTAAGCTAGTCGCTAAGTAACCTGAACACAGAAATAGCGAAATGCTGACAATAATGTTTCTGGTGTTTATGAAGTCGACCATTTCTTGTAAAGAACAGGAAGCTATCAATAAACCTAATTGACAACAACCGGCATGAGTATTGTCAGCAATCTGCTATTTCCAAGCGGTCTTGAATGAAGCATAATCATCCTCGATTTGTCTATTTCTTCTCACAGCACTCGCAAGCCACTTTCCAGGGAATTGTGGTTTAATTTCCTTTGACGATCCCCAGAGTAGGGTTAAGGGGGATTTCAAAGAAAATGTTTTGGCTTTTTGAGACATGACACAGCATGTCTGCGAGACTTCCAGAACCAGCCGGCTGGCAGTCAGGTTACCTGAGGCCACAGCGGTTGCATTGTGCTGGCTCCTCAGAGACACATCCTGGCCGGTAAACTGAATCCCAACCGCACAAATGGAGATGACGGCTTTTAATCTTCATCCCGTCATCGGGCTTCTCTTCCCCAGAGCCGGGTTCTGCTTTGATGCCATGAACAGCGGAGGATTCATGAGCAGCACAATTGAAGACTTCTGCGGGTTGTGAAAACACTAGAGTGTAGGGGTGTGCCCCCCCCCCCCAAATTTTTTTTTTGATTCTCATAAGAATCGCGATTCTCATTTAGTATGATTCAGAATCGATTTTAAATGCCCCGAAATCTATTTTATTTGTTCGTTTGTGTGTGCCTTTATTGGGAGCGCTGTACATGTTGTACCCGATTTGGCCACTTAGGGGCAGTGTGGTTCCACGCGGTCTGATACACTGTTAAGTTGTAGCCACATTAGAGAGTAGAAAGAAAAAGTCACGATCGAGTTATTCCAATAAAAGTTGTTTTTTTGCAGTGTGATGCCGTTCTTTTGGGTGATAAAAGTGCCGCGAGTAGCGCGCTAATTAGCATCAGCGAGTCAGACTGGAGTAGATCATTACGATTCCTCGAACATCTATAAATTGAAGCAAAAATCATTGCCAATCAAATCATTTTGAATCCAATATCGTTCTTAGTCGAAAATCGAGTCTGAATCGAATCGCACAGCCACAAATTGGAATCAAATCGTTAGGCATTCAAAGATTCCCACCCCTACTAGAGTGTTTTTAAAATGACGCTTCTAAGGAGAGAAAAATAGCAACGCCAAAGGGGCTTCATGCAACACATGTCTGAAATAGTACCAATTATGCAACCAGCGATAAGTAAACATGGGCAGCCAGAAAATGTTAGCACTGGCTTGTACAGACAGAGCTGCCTGTTATCTGGCACGGTTGAGGACTACTTTCAAAAGGAGCAGAGCAAATCGTCTTCTTTTAAGCTAGCTCAGGGCATTGGATCGTTCTTAACTGGACTGCTCTGGCTGTCTTAGAAGACGTTTCGCCTCTCATCCGAGAAGGCTTCAATCAGCTTGGTTAGGGCTGACCTTGGTGTGGGGAAACCCAATCATGCTCCAAGTCGGAGGCACGCCCCACCACCAAAAATGGCATCATTCTTTTGGGATGCAAAACGACAATTTTTAAGAGAGCCTAAGTCGTTAGGTGGAAACTCTGGCATAGACTCCTGTTTCCCTGAAGGCCAATTCGGCTGGACGCAACGCGTATATAGCACGCCGACTGAAAAATGAACTTAAAGTACTGCTGATGGTTGTATATAGTATTCACATGATGTCATGTGCCCCACACTGTGTGCCATTCACGGGTCCATGGAATGTTGAATGGGAACGGACAAAGAAGAAATTAAATCACAAAATTTCCAACCGACAAAGTCCACCAAAGCGTGTTCTGATATATGTGAGCCGCTAGCCGTGGCTAGCTCTGGCTCAAGATGGATCTGGTGGTCAGGATGTTTGATTTTGAGATCTTTCAAAATACCCTCCTTAAGGTCTCTTATTTTCCTTTCCCAGCAGCCCAAAAGTTGAAATTGTTGTTAAAGTGTAGGAAAATAAGTGATGAATCAACAATTTTGTTTTTGTTGTAACATGCTAGCGCTAGTAGCTAGCGTGGTCGGGAAATTAGCCAACTTGGTTTAAAAACAATCAAAGATTCTGCACCTCAAATTCAAAAACGATAAATGCACATAGCAACCCAAAAAAATTTAAAGTACAGAAGACGCAAGAATGTCCGTGTTTTGGCAGCATACGTGATGTTGCCATGTAGTCCGGTACGGGCAGGAACATCAGCAAATGTTTGTAATCCAATCGCTTCCTCTAATTAAACGTTTCAACGTGTACCGCTGCAAGGAGTGTTGAGCTAAATCTTCTGCATACGTCTTGCTTACACAAGTAATGTTAGAGGAAGCTGGGGGTGACATTCATCAATAACAAAAGAACATTCAGTGTAAACACAATAAAAACTGGGGCTGTGCCAAAAAATCGATTCTCATTTAGTACGATTCAGAATCGATTTTAAATGTCCCAAAAATCTATTTTATTTAAATTATTTTATACAGTTTTGCCCTTGTTTGTGTGTGCCTTTATTGGGAGCACTGGTCATGTTGTACACGATTTGGCCACTTAGGGGCAGTGTGGTTCCGCTCGTTCTGATACACTGTTAAGTTGTAGCCACACAGAAGCAAAAAGTCATGATCAAGTTATTCCAATAAAAGGTTGGTTTTTTTTGCAGTGTAGGATGCTAAGATGCTTCTCTGTATACATTCCTGAAGCGTTTTGTAAGAAGAGTGATAAAAGTGCCACGAGTAGCGCGCTAATTAGCATTAGCGAGTCAGACTGGAGTAGATCAAGACAATTCTTTGCATATCTATAAATTGAAGCAGAAATCATTGTCAATCAAATATTTTTTTTAATCTAAAATCGTTCTGAATCGAATCGCAGACCCAAAAATCTGAACCGAATTGAATCGTGAGACAGTCAAAGCCATGTCATGCTCTCTGTAAAGGAAGACGGCCTCATTGAAGGATCCTGTCCAGACAGACGAGGTCTGATTCCCAAGCCAGGTGCTTTGATGCAGCCCAGTGTCAGACATGAAATAAATAGAAGTGTGGCTCGCACCCAAGCACACTCTGGGAGCATCAATTGCAAGATACGATTTAAGTGATGTCCTATTTCGTGCGGGTTGCTGCAAAAATAAGAGATGAAGATCTGTTTTAGGTCGGAAAGGACAATCACAATCCTGTAACCTGGTTTCCAAGAATCAGGACAGTCTGATCCCAAAATAACTGAACCTGAGATTTATTTTTGTGGCTTTCAGGAGAACGAATGGGTGGAGTTTGACAGCACAGTCTGTTGACTGATCGATGACTGATTTACTTTTGGAATTGGAACAGGAAGAAGACCGAGTTTCTTGAAAGAAATAACACCAAGCTGAATGTCTATCATTGCCGTCCTTGATATTTTGTCCAGGGTCTTTGTCGAATTCATTGGTGGCTTGCTCTGTCACGCTATTTACATGGCTGACATCCTCGAAGATGGTCACCATTCACCTGTTGGTCTAGTGAAGGGGTCAGCATTGTTTACTGTCAAAAGCCCCCAAAAATAATAAATAAATAAATATGCTTGGAGCTAGAAAATATTTGAACATTGTGATGGCCGAAAGTGTGTTAGGGTGAGTTTAATGTACTGAAGGCCGAAGAGCTAATTAGAGCTGCACCGTAACGGAAAATATGCAGCATCCATTTCATTTTCTTCTACCTTTCGTCTTGTGTATTTGGATTTTTGTTGTTGTTGTAATTTTTCATACTTTTTTAGACATTTCTGCCTATCTGTCAAATTTCTGACATTCTTGGCAATTTTATGGACATTATGTTAATTTTCTGCCTTTCCTTCCTTTTTTGGGTCTTTTGTGCTTTATCAATTTTCTGACATTTTTGGCAATTTTGTGGACATGTTATGGTAATTTTCAGGATTTTTTTCTTTTGTTTTCGGACATTTTATAATTATTTATTGCCGGGGGGTTTTCAGAGTTTAAAAAAATAAATGTTCGCAATTTCACAGGCATTTTATGGGAATTTTCTGCTTTTCCTCTTCCTTTTTGGGCATTATGTAATCACTTTTTGGAAATTTCTCGGTAATTAAAAAAAAAACTTCCTTTTGACTCTTCCTGACAACTTAAAAATTTGAACTCTGACATTTTTTTAATATTTATTTATATTTTTAAAAATATTAATTTATTTTATTTAATCATTAATTCATTTAAATAATATTTTACCTAAAAACTAAAAATAATTAAAAAAAATATATATAAATTTCCACTTTTTTTAATGTTTTATTTTTAGAGCTCCACAGGGAGCCACAAGAGAGGGACTAAAGAGCCTCATGTGGCTCCAGAGCGTCAGGTTGGAGACCCCTGGTCGAGTGTGTGTGCAAACGCAACAAAGTTGCAGCTCCTTGGGCACAACATCCACATTTATGGCCGTAAAGACAGCCTTCAAGTGCAAGGCCCATTTATCTTTGGGTAGATTCATTAGGTCAACCAAACTAAAAGCGGTAATCACAACCCTTTTCAGGTGACCTTCCGTCATAATCCTTTTTTTTCTTTCCTACAAATAGGTGTGACATCTGTGCCGTTTGTTGAATAGATGTGATAGCTGATAAAGGTAAAAGGCTTGCAAAATAATCAGATTTGAATTGGGTGTGAATCACTACTCAAGTATGTGCCCACTAACTCAGGAAAAATGGCTGATGGGGACAACACACACTTCTGAGTGCTCGCTGTGCTGCTCCGAGGCCGTGCGAAGTGGGTGGAATTACCCCCCCCCCCTCAAAAGTATCTGTTTTTCTTATGTACAGTATGACACGATATTCCATTATATATACTGTATTTTTTCACAAGTTACACTGGCACCTACTGGTCTGGCAAGCAAGTTACAACAACAGACGTGCAGAGCGCAGACCCTCGAGCACAACATCCCCATTACAGTGGCCATCGAAAGAATCTTCAAGTGGAGGCCTATTATCTTCAGGTAGACTGATTAGGTTGCCCGCTTAAGTAGACTGATGAGTCACAGTCTCATTACCAGTCTACCACTTGATCACTTGTTATGATTCAAGGTAAAGTAACACACTGATATGAAAGCTTTTTCTTTAAAACCTGAATGCACAGGAGATGAACATTGAAAAACGTTCTTTCTTTTTTTTTTTGGAGCCTTGTTTCCATAGCGATAGGGTCTGACATCTATGGTCGTGACGTGCTATTTTTTAGTTGCTAGGACGAGGGATAAGGGGAGCGGAGGGGGTTTAACACGGGCATAGTGTACCACAAGTCAAAAGACGCTGTGAGAGCAGCTTGATCAAAACAAAAGCACACCACATTTATTAAAGTTTAGTGCTTTGACTGTGGGCACCAACCATGAACACGAGTGACCTTACGTTAAAAGATGAGAATGCAGGAGACTGGCATATTTGGCGCTCAATGACGTACCATGCCCGTTGCCCAGAAGATTATTTCCCTGGTTAATTCTTGCAACAATGTGTTGATAATCAAGAAAATCGGTTTTCTGATGGGATATTTAAGAATGTCATGGGCTGGCTTCCAGACAAGTCAATTAGTAAAAGTAGAAACATTTTTTGCTCGTTTAACAAAGTACGTTGGACTAAATACTAATTGAAGGTGACTGTGTGAGAAAAATTGATTTGCTTATCCCTCTCTGCGGTGACTCCAAAGTGGAAATTTCCACATGTTCGCCTGCGGATCCCAGCAGGGGTACCAGCGTAGGCAGCAGGCGGGCGCCAACACTCCTTGTTGTCCGTGAAAGGAACGTGAAGAACACAAACGACCTTGGAGGAGCCAATCGAGAGACTATGAATGGCTGAGGACAGGCAGCAAATAGCAACTCCTTGAAACAGTGTCAAAGACAATCTAGTCTAGAGCTCATTATTAATGTTCTGTCAAGGGACTTATACCACAATTTTCCTGCTTCGTCGTTAAAAAGCTGAAACGCGAGAGCACATGCGGAATTTAAAACAAGCTTGAAAGCATTGAGGACACGGTGGAATTAGTGAGCTTATTTAGTACAAACTAAATAAAAATAAAAGTAGCAAGTACAGTATCTAGAGCTAGCTTCGATAGGTAGCAATAAGTGGACAGATACAATGAGATATGTAAAGACAGGTGAAAGAAGCTAGCTTGTTCGCTACGTGTAATTAGAGCTAGCAACATACTGTAATGCTAATGACTAAAAGCACTAAGTACCTATAGATAGCTGGATGTACTGGTAGTAGACTCAACTTTACAAGTAAAGCTAGCAAATTTTACTGCAACCAAGTAGAACAAGTACATAACGCAACAGGTAAATGACGCTAGCTACTGAAGACACGATGCAACATGTGCATCCAGAAAGCCTAATTAGAGCTGGGATAGGTAGCAATTTGTTAGCAGGAAGCTACCAAGTAGAAATCTAGCAACGTGGGGAATCTACTGTAAATCAGTTTTGTGAATTTCTAAGCATAAATGGTGATTTAGCTTTAAGTACCTACCATTGAATCGGGTGGTGACTATAATGTAGAAAGGCAGGTTGACTTTTTATGGATCTATGAGCATACTGTACAGCAGGGGGCAGCAAAGTACATTAATTTCCTCTTTCTTTTTTTTTCTTTTTTCTTTTTTTATAGTTTAACGTCACCCTGGAAGCAAAACAAAAAACAATAGACTTACAGATGATTTTTCTTCAGATGAAAATATAAAACTCACATGTTCTCTTTATTTGCTGTATATAGATAGATATACATCACTGGAGATTTGGATAAAAGCACACGCACACACAAAAAAAAAGCTTATGCACGTAGGATTTCAACACGTGTTGGGAGACAAAAATAAACAGTTAAAAAAAATCTATACGGCTTCTAAATGTTTTGCAACGATCTGACTATTTTCTCTGTATTCTGTACATGTAGGTAGGTGGAGGGGGTATTTTGTACAAAATATGAACTCTAAACATTTATTTTTAACATAAAATAATAGAACATCATATGTACAAGCCGTTTAGAAGGAGACATATACTTAAAAGACACTTCATTCTGTGAGGACAAGAAAAAAAGCTTATGTGGAACCGGGAGAGCCTCCAAAATGGAGCCATTATTAAAGCCTTTTTCCAGAGAGAGGACAGCATCCAGCAACCAGACAATACTGATGACGGGCGACATATTTACAGTTCGCACATTCAGCTTAATGGTGAAGGGTGTTGGTGGGTGGGTGGGCGAGTTCAGGGGCAGGAATGGTGGGGACAAAACCAAGAAGTTGGTTGTCAAAATGGACGATGGGTGAGACATGACAACATCTCTTTATGAGATTTTTGTTTTTAACGTTCAAGTGTAATCAGGAAGTGCTTCGTTCGTTCAAGTGGCTCCCCCACCTCTAACGAGACCCCCGCTTTTTGGGGCAGGGAGTTTGGGGGGAAGGGGGCTTTTAAGCAAGGCGTGTGCTTTGGAGGACTTCCCATTTAAATTTCTACTTGATCAAACATCCCCCTTCTTAAAAAGGCACTGCGAAAAAAGAAAGGTGCGCTTTCTAAAAAAAAAAAAAGTAAAAACAAACATACCTCCTGTGTGAAGCAGTGTCATCCCTACCTGGGGGAGGGGTTGGGACTATGAGCGAAGGCGGGGGTGAGGGGTCGCGAAGGGATTGAAGCGAAGACTATCAGGTGGATTCTGCCGTCCCATTGTGGCGGTGTCTCTCAGGAATTTGAGGCTTAACGACCTGTCTCTCCTAAAAATAAAATAAAAGAGTTTTTATTCTTAGAGAACTTGGGAGATAAGTCGCCGTAAACATCTCCTTATACACTGTACTTTAAAAACTTGCCTCCATTTGAAGATTTTCTGGATATATCCTGTTTTTATTTTGTGTGTGTGTTGTAAAAGCACATGACATCGAGAAAGACAACAGCGCGGAACACCTGAGTGAGACGACCACAAGGGGGCAGCACAGCACCCCAGAAATAATAGCCAAGAGGAAGGTCGAAGACGAAGGTAGGAGGTGATGGGTGACTACCCAGAGCCACTTTGTCCAGTGCAGCTTTGGGCTGAATGGGGGCGTGAACGGATGCGTTGTGCTGGGCCGGGCTGAGAGACGGGGCGGGGGGGCGGTATTTGTGGCCCGTTAGTGGCCGTCGTGCGTGGTCAACATCTCTTCGGCTCTCCGGTGCAGCTCCAGGGCTGTGACGGTGGAAATGTCCTTGGGCAGTTCTGATTTCCTCCGCATCAGCGGCCGCTCTCGTCGGTGGTCTTTCTGCAGCTGAACAAAGGGAAGATAGAAGATTATCTTTTATTCATTTGTCTTCTTTTATAATGTTCTGTGTGTTTGTCATATAAACCTGAGTCTGATCAATAAACTTGAATTGAATTAATTAATATTAATTAATTAATAAAACCGGACGTTTGACAGCGAGTGTCACACAGAAGTGACGTCATCTAGCAGCAGTCAATATAAAAGCACTTTCAGATGACGTTGCTCCTAAGTGCCAATTTTGCGTCTTTAACTTTTGGCTCCAATGGCTCGCCTTGCCTGCTTTTTCATTTCATTCAGCCAAAACGCAATGCCATGTAATAAGGGCATTGCTTTTTCCATTTTACCATGGTATTTATTAAATATTGCACACAAGTAATACACAAAAAATTTTTTTTAAACGAAAACTAATACTAAAACTAAACTAAAACCAAGTATTTTTGAAATAGCTAAAACTAATAAAAACTAACACAGACACCCTGAAAACGAATTCAAACTAACTACATTTAAAAAAACAAAACTCTAAACAAAATAAAACCGAACTATAATGAAAATTCCAAAACTATAATAACCCTGGACAGAAAGAACCCTTTTGTGAAATTCAAATCATGTTTCAGTCTGGTTGATTAGAAACATGTCGCCTTACCGGCGTGGCCTCCTCAACTACTGTTTTCTTCAGCAGACCGACGTCATCTAGCATCGGCCCGTCCGTCTCCATGTCTGTTGGCCCACCGGAGCTCACCGGGTCAGTGCAAGTCAGAAACTGTGAGAGACACAGCAAGAAAGCTTTTTTTTGTTTTTTGGTAGTCAAACTTCTAGTGCTGTTTAAAAAGGCCCTTACACACTACAATTCCTGGACCCAGTGTGATAATGTTGACTACCTGCGGGTTGGATTTGGCGAGATTCTCAATTTTGAGCCAGGCTTCTTCTCGCTCCTTCCATTTGGCTTTTTCTCTGTGGCGCAACACAAAAACACAAACACTGAAACTATAACAACAGAGAGTAAACGTTTCAATGCACTACCATCTGTGATAATGGACTTGTAGCCGCTGGTGTCATTTTCTTGCCAATTCCGAGCATGTTCAATCCAACATTAAGAGACATGCTCAATTTCACTGTGAAATTGCACTTCAAGAGCACCTCAAAATGTGACATAATGAGGCAAATGCATGCTTTTATCCTCCTTTAATGTTGTAGGTCAAATTGCCAAATGTTAAAGAAAATTTTTGATAAGATGACCATGTTTTTTTCTTATTTTAATTAAAAATACAGTATATTTTATTTTAATATTGCTTGATTTTATTTATGGAAATTTTCTTATGTTCAAAAGCAATACTTTTTATTACCTTTTCTTTATTTAAATTTAACAGACAGCTGGTATTGACCCGATGACAACAAACAACAGAAGGGTTTAGAATGAACCTTAAACGTGTTTACTGGGATTTTTTTAAAAACACTTTTGGATAATTAAACATAGCGTGGGTCAAAGCGACCCAAGCTCCATTATTGTGGGTCATGAGAACCAAACAACAGGAGGGTTCAGCATGCTTTGGTGTCATTGCTCTCTGACAAATATTGCAGGTGGGACAGTAGATATAGAAATAATTAAATGGACGATGATCTAAATTTAGACAAATTCACGTCACAGGTTACAAATTAGATGTAGGTCTACATTTTTTATTCTTATTTTTTTTTCAATGTCAAAAGTGAATGTTCAAATCCATATTTAAAGAGGAAAGCAACCGTAGACATTTCTTGACCATAATATGTTCTATGTGGCCTCACTTGTGTAAACATGACATTCTGATTAATGTTACATTTGTGGAATACGAGCTACGCAGCAAAATCAAGCCATTTTTATCCATCTCAGCGGACGGCCATTTTGCCACTTGCTGTCGACTGAAGATGACATCACAGTTGCACAGGGCTCAGGCAACGAGCAACCGCAGGCTCACCTGTTTTCTCAAGCTGAGCTGTAATTGGTTGTTACCTGACACCTAAGCAACTGTGATGTCATTTTTACAAGACAGCAAGTGGCAAAATGGCCGCCTTCTGATGTTGAGAAGAAAAAAAAAAAGGCTCGATTTTGCTAATTAACCAGAATACCGTATTTAGACTAGTGGGGCTACATAGACAATATTATTTTTAATTTTTTTTTTTTAATGGGGGTTGACTTCACTTTTAAAACACAAAAACAAACAAAACAGCTGATTTCTTACTTGCTTTTCTCCGCCCTGAACTGCTGTGTACAGTCATCAAACAGCTTTTGGTTCATCGCCATGAAAAGCTTGAGTGCATTGTAAATCAAGCCATGGATGGTCCTGCAAGCAGTGCACACGTCGTCACATTTAACGGGCTACTCTTTTAAAACTGGGTGAGGAATGAGAAACGGACTTGTTCCAGTGAGTCTTGGAGTTGCGGTAGAGCGCAGGAAACATGATGGGCAGGATCTTGGCAGCATTGTCGCTGATCAGGCTCATGATGTACTCGTTGTTCCAGTAGTACAGCGCTCGTTCGGCCACCTGACGCAAACAAGGTGACGCGGGGCGGTCAAAACACACGGTGCTTGGCGTATGTATGTGCGTGTGAGCGAGCGAGCGAGCGAGCGAGGGAGCGCCTGACCTGGAAGTGCGGGCTGGACACGCATTTGGCCAGCTGTCTGAAGAGCGGCTCCATGACTTTGACGAACTCGGACGGCTCGATGACGTCGAGGATCTCCTCCAGCTCGTTGAGGAACATCACCTCTTTGGGGCTGTGGGTCTTCGGCCAGTACTTCAATAGAGCCATTACAGTCTGTGCAGGGCAAGCGAGTCTTCGTGTTAGCAGGTAAACATTAGTTATGGCATACTGTGGCTTTTCTATGGGTGTAGCATTAACCAATAAATGGCTAAAAGGTCACCATCTAGTGGAGGGGGCGCCAAATTACAGGGCAGAAAATAAATATATAAAAAGCAGGTTTTTTTAATCCCCAAAAACATTTACAATGAAAAAGTCCAAGCCGTCAGGTGCTGCATTAAGAAAGCGACGATAGGAAGAGGAGGGGGAGGAAAAACGGGCCCAGGGTAGAGAATAAAAACAAACATGTAAATAGGGTTAGCTTCTTAGCTTGCTTGTAACTTGTTTACTCCACCATTACATCTATGCTACTCTGTGCATCAAAGTGAGGCAAAGCTTGCTGGCTTTAAAATAGTCCAGTCCAGAAAACCTGCAAATAAATTTGCATAAATCATAGTTTCACATAACTACATAAATGTATACAAGATAAGAATTGCGTGCTGGTTTAATGTAAATAAATATATAGTAAAGGCATACTTTGTTTTATTTGTAGTTGTCTGTGAAATCTGTTCTTTATTGTATTTATTTATTTAATTATATATTGCCGGGGGGGCGGGGGGGGGGGGGTCATCTGCATGTTCGCCTAGGGCACCAAATCACTTAAAAAAGTGCAGAGGTGCCTGTTTAGCTTGTTTGCTTTGCAGTTGGCACAGATTTTTTAAGATTATTTTGGGGTTTCTGTGTAGTCACCCTTTGGTGGCGGTCTCCATCGTTATGGCAACCAGCTGTACTTGACATTGGCATAACAGTAGAGGCTGAAATTAACCTATTTTCAAGGGGTGGCTATGTCTCATGCTAGTGTTAATTTCATTAACGAAAACTTTTCGTCTGGTGAAAAATGTGTGTTGAGGAAAAATATTTTTGTTTAGTTTTCGTTGTGATGCTTGTGATTCCTTGTGGTCTGATGGATAAGCCGCACCTTTGTATTAGCCGCAGGGTCGAATGCAAGTGAAAAAAGTAGCGGCTTAGAGTCCAGAAATTACTGTAAATTTCTTTTTTTGCTTTCAGCAAGGGTCAAAACTAAACTAAACTAAAAATAGGATTGAGTATTTTTTTTTAAATTATTCTTAAAAATGATTTGTAAGAAGTAAATCAACAATCGTCTGAGTCCACTCTGGAACCCCCAACACACACCTTTTTTATGTTCTGCTACTGAAATTGCACAGACATACGGGGGGAAATCCTGTAAACATTAACAACATTACAAGAATGAATCACAACTCACCGGTTCTGTGAGTGTGCTGTCCTTCTCTAGGAACTGTACCACACAGTAGGCCAGCTAAAAACCGGCACACAGAGAACACAACATACTTAGTATACAAACTCTTGATTCTGATGGACGCATCCTGAGATTAAAGACGGTACCTGCGGGTGGTAAACGCTCAAAGATTTCACTTTGTGTAACGGCAGCAGAACTTTCAGTAGAAATATCTTGTGTTCTTCTTTCAAGGGTAACGCAAATCCATTGATTATACTGGACGGTTAAAAAAGAGGGTTATGGGAAGTCAAATGTGCCGGACTGCATTCTGAACCATGAACAAATTCCCTTCTTACCTTCCTAATATTTCCAGTAGTTCAGCAATCCCGTTATGATGTTCAGTCTCATAAATAAAACTGTAAAAAAAAAAAAAAAAAAAAAAAAAAAAATTACACACAAAAAACGGAACCAGCATTTGAAGTAACTGGTTATTAAACACTGCATGCACACTCACCTATAAAATATGTTATTAATGTGTTTCCTAATGTACGCTCGCAGACCCAGGAACTTGCCATAGATTCGATGCAGGGTGGTCTTTAAAAAATCTCTTTCCCTGGGGTCTTCGCTGTCAAACAGTTCTAGGAGCTGAATGCAGAGTGACACAAATTTAACAAAGCAAAACAAAAAGAGAAGCCTAAAACGGAAAAGGAGAGTTCTTTACCTGCATGACAAACTTCTGGTCAATATATTTTTTGGCTATGTTAGGTTGAAAGTCGGTCGACTCTAAGAAGCGTAGAAAGAATTCGTAGACGAGCTGTTGAAGGAAAACAATGGATTAAAACACTGTGGCCAAATGGCGAACGGGATTAACTCATTCAAACCACAAAAACGTGTAAAATCTGTTATTTTTGTCCTTCACTCCCAAAAACGTATTTACATGTTTTTCATGCTTGTTTTTTAATTTTATAATTCTTTATTTAGAACTTTTCACACTTTAACAGATGGGTACAATTCACACATGCAAGAATATGCATGTCATCATTAATATCTCCCCCAAAAAAAGATTCCCATCTAAAATGAAAAAAAAGGAAAAACAACATATTTTAATAGTACTGTAACCATTTTTCCCAACAATTCTCAAACCAACCATGGCTCTGATTCACAAATGCTGTTAAAAGCCTTCCATTTTGTAAATGTCTGTTATTATATCCCACCATGTTGACAAATTAGGGATATCCGATGACAACCCTTTTTTTCATGTTTGTTTTTTGATGCAAAAGTATACAATAAGGCTTTGATGCAGCTTCTGACACTAAGAGGTGGCTTAAAGAAATTGTAGTCAGCAGGTGGCAGAAGAGTATAAGAGATCTTTTTGCCAGTGTTTTCACCAGGAATGTGAATATTGATCAAACTTAGCAAACAGATACAATTATACTTGTATTTCCTGATGAAAGAAAAGAATACCGGTAATCTTTCTTTCAATAGCAATAGAACACAATATTCCAATAAAATAGTCAGGAGCGAAGGGGGTTGGCTTCAGTGGAAATGGCTGGGAGTGAATGAGGTCATTGTTGATAAACGCACCTGAAGATGCGGCCACGCCGCCTCGAGCGTGGGCTCGTCTTCCTCTGGGTCGAATTCAGCGCCCGTCGGGTTGGACGACGGCGGCAACGCCCTGAACATATTTACGGCAAACTGAGGACAAACAGGGAGGAAAGTTCCATCACATCACATAAAGATAGAAAACACAGCTTTTTTTTTTTTTTTTAGGAAATGACGCTTCACTTTAGGTCCAAAAGGCCAGCCACAAAACTCAGGTGCGCGTTACATGGCGTACGAAGTCTCGACGTCACGCTTGGCTCAAAAGTGTGTGTCAATCTATACTTTGATGATGAAAGTGGCCGGCGGGTTTCAAAGCCTGATTGTGGAGGGCGAGGGGGGGGGGGGGCACGTTTTCATGATGATTGGCTCACTCTGCCGCATGGATCAAATGAAGCCACACAAAAAGGAGGCGCGGGGAGGGCAAATTTGCACCTCGGTCGGCAGCTGCATGTCATGCAGCATTGAGGCTGCGCTTTGATTTACTTCAAAGGCGGTTATCCCGGTAATGCCAAACACGAGAGCACATCCGCCGGGCACATTTCTAATGAAGCAACGCTGACCACAGCAAGGCCAAGAGAGTATCAACTAGGGATAGACCGATTATCGGCCGGGCTGATTATCGGTGCCGATATTTGGGATTTTGACAAATGTCGGCATCGACCTTTGTATGAATCTGAAGGCCGATAAAACTAGTATTTCACTGAGCAGTGAATGCTGGCGAATTTAGGGTTTTCATTAGGATTTGTTAGATGTTCACAGTTTTTACTTGTCCCAGAGACATTTCGGAAATATTCCGACAACTTTTCACTGTCTGCGAAGATCTTTTGAAACTTTTTTCACGAAAACCCCAAATTAGCTACGTTCACATTCCACTTTTTAAAAAATTATGCAGACACTGGAAACTCCCTACACTTTTTATATTTAAAAAGTAAAAATATATAAATAAATAAATTAAGAAATTATGTTGACATTTTGGAAAACTTTATTTATAGTAAAAAAAATTTTTTTACGAAACCATTAGTTTTTAATTTAGCTTAACACATGCTGATGACCCTGGAAGCTCCCTGCAATTTTTAAAATTTTTTGTTATTTTATTTTTTTAACAAAGCTGTAATTTAAAAAAAACATATATTTCAACTGAAAAGAAAACGTTTTTTTTTGGTTTTACGCTAATATTTTCTCTTTTACTGTAATTGAATATCGGCTTGAAATATCGGTTATTGCTCGCCTTGACTACTATTAATCATATCAGTATCGGTCTTGAAAAAAAACCATATCGGTTTATCACTAATATTAACAGTACTGCTTTGGGTAGCATATTTATTACCCGCAAGTACGCATTTATAACTGCTAGGAGAGCGTGGATGTAAACATTAGACAAGGTACACAACAGTCTACATTGTACATTCCATGAAAATGAAAAAAAAGATATTTTGAACTGTATGTTTTCTCTGATAGTTGTGTTTTATTGTAGTTTAACCCATTTAATACTTTTACTTCTTTTGATTGGGTACAAAAAAAAACTATAGTTATGAATATCAACTGATATGAAACAAGAGATTACTGACCATGTGGACGACTTCAGGGTAGATGGGCTCGGTGATGACGTTCCGATTATGCGTGATGTACTCCACCATTTCGCTCAGCGCCGCCCGCTTCACCTCTTTCCATTTTAGGTCACTCAGAGGGTCCGAGACAAAGTCGAAGAGGACGCAGCACTGACGCAGCTTCTGGATGAAGAGCTTCTCCTGCTCGGTGGGTGGAGCATCTGCATGATGGTGGAGAAGAATTTTAAATACAGGAGAAACATGTTTTATTTCATACAAGGCCACCAATGATTTCTAGGGCTGGCTTATAAATAATTTTAAAAATCGAATAATCGATATGGAATTGATTTTCATTTTTGAGCCTGATATCGATTCATAAAACCATGAATCGGTTATTTTTATATCTCTTTTTCCCATAAATTCATAACGGAATTTTAAAGAACAATTTTTTTTTGTATATTACGGTTTTCTTCACTGTTTTATTTACTTTTCACATGAATTAAAAAATATTTTCTTACATTCATGAAATAAACTTAAACTTGCACTTTAAAGACGATTCACAATCTTTTTCATTTATTGAACTAGAATTGTGAAAATATTTAAATCTCATCCTTGCTGATGTCAATGTTTGTGTATCAGTAAAACACGTTACTTTCATTAATAAACTAAATCATTTAACCAGTTACTGTCTCCACAAAATTTTATTTGGAATTTAACGCTTTTGGAATTTGATAATTTCCTTGATATTTAAGAAGAATTGATGTTCCATAATTAGGGCTCTGCAATAAATCGAACTAATTTGATACATCGTCATTTTAAAAATCGAATCGTTGAAAATGAGCAAAATCGTGAAATCTAATTTTGTCTTTTGGATTATTAAAAGCTGTTGTTCTTATGTTCTGTTATATCCAGATGTTATTGTGAGTTGTAATTTTGCACATGTGGCAGAATGCTGAATGGGTGGTTTACAATAGCTACCAACTACTCAATTGTGGCCTTTAAGCTATGAATGTTAAATTGATGTTAAAAACTAATTTAGAATTAGTATACATTATTGTTGTCTGAACATTTTTGTACAGGAATTATTTTTGAATAGATGAAACCTTTAAATACATATTTGTTGGGTTTATTCGATTAAAATACATTAAAATCGTAATCGTCCTAAATGAAAAAATCTGGATTTTATTTTTTGGCCATATATCGCCCAGCCCGAGCCATAATTAATCAATATCGGATTAAAAAAGTGGACCCTGAGTCTCGAATAAAATTGAAATTGAAAATTGAAGTGAATCGAATCAGAGAAAATCAAAATCGAATCAAACTGAACTCGTGTGAATCAAAATCAACTCGATTGAGGAAATTAGAATCGATGCGCAACCCTAATCAGTAACCTCACTGCTGCTTAAAGGCGCGGTGCACACATCAAAACTTAAATCAATAATTTAGCATGGATTAATTATGAAGCTGCTGAGCCACACCTGTCTCAGCATGGCGCCGCTACGCCTTTTCATTTGGAAATGATAACACATTCCCGTGGCTTGTGCGCACGCGATGATGTGACAGAGACGAACGAAAAGTACAGTTAGGTCCAACTAAATTGACCTCCTTCGCCCCGCACCTCCCTCAGCACCGACTTCAGGACTTGACGTCTGGCCGCCGCCGCTACATTAACAACCGGCCTGCAGATGTCACCATGGCAACCGTGGGTCTAGTCACGACGAGGCAGGACTTTGGACCAAAGGGGGTTCAAATCGAGATGCGAGCAGCCGCCGCTCACGCTGAATGATACGATACTGGTTAACAGCGAGTGACTGACCTGGTTCTGTTCTTGTGAGTTTTAAGTGTACGAGTGCAGAGAAGCAACTTTCACAGGAGGCACTAATAACTGGGGATGTGACGATATCCAAAAGTCATACGATATTATCACGATATGGTGGGGAGGTTGGCGATATAAATAAACGCTCACGAAATTGTATAAAAACATTGTATTTAAAAAATAAAAAATAAACTACAATATTGTGGTTTTGTACGTAACAGCAGAAACCCCCCAAAATAACTGTGGCCAGTCATTTTATTTTTAATCTTTGAATGTCTCACGTTTCGATTCCGATTTTTGGGCCCTGCGATTTTGGATTAAGAACGATTTTTGATTCAAAATGATTTGATTGACAATGATTTTGCTTCACTCTATAGATGTGCAACGAATTGTAATAATCTATTCCAGTCTGATTCGCTAATGCTAATTAGCGCGCTACACGCGGCACTTTTATCACTTAAAAGAACGGCTTCACGCTGGAAAAAAAAAAACTTGAATAACTTGATCGTGACCTTTTCCTTCTACTCTCTAATGTGGCTACAACTTAACAGTGTATTAGACCGCGTGGAACCACACTGCCCCTCAGTGGCCAAACCGGGTACAACATGAACAGCGCTCCAAATAAAAGGCGCACACAGACAAAGGCAAGACGGTATAAAATAATTTAAATAAAATCGATTTTGGGACATTTAAAATCGATTCTGAATCGTACAAAATGAGAATCGCGATTTTTATTCGAATACATTTTTGGGCACACTCCTACTAGTTAGCTGAAGTCATGATATAGAGATAGTAACATCAACCTTGATGCACATAAACGATCTTCAATCACTAATAACATTAAATATTGAGGCGCTTACTTGCTAATGCACACACACATTGTGAATAAAGTCAATTTGTGGAGGAATTGAAATTATATTAGGTTTCCCTCCATCTGGCGATTAGCATGGGTCTTAAACGTAGGTGGGCAAAACATGCCTAATTAAAATTAAACTGCACTAATAAATTAACCACCAGAGGGTGCTGGAACTCACAAAAGGAAATGGATGTGCTGCTTCTAATTTCATGACAAAAAATTTGTTTGAATTCACAGTGAACTTTCAGCGCACTTTCGCACCACTTATGCGCTCCCATGTTTATAAAGCATTTGAATGAACTAGAGATTGCGTGTACTAGATGGCAGCTGTGGTCATGTGGCTAGAATCGTCAAATACCCCTGTGGTGACCCCATTTCAAGACAATCACCTGGACAAAAGGCGGTGGTATCTTGAGCATAAGTAAGCAGAAGTAGCCCCCTGTTTCCAGTATGCGCCATTAGCGCCGTGTCCATTAGTGTGATGGGTCAAATGCAGAGATCAAATTTCATGTACGTGTTGTGTACATGACAAATTAGGATGATTCTCATTCTAGAGTTTGCACACAAGGCACTTCCTGTCATGTCAAACTTTGGGATATCATAATTCACCAAATCAAGCAGACAGGCAGATGTTGATGACTCTGTGTGAAAAAAAAAAAAAAGCAGTGCGAGGGCGCCGTTCATTGCTCCTGAGTTAATGTATTGTCTTGGGAGCAGGTTTTGAGTTTTGTTTTTTAAATTTAGTTACAGTAGTTTTCATTAGTTTTCAGGGTAGCTCTGTTAGTTTTTATAAATTTTAGTCATTTCAAAAATGCTTAGTTTTAGTATTAGGTTTCAACTAATAACACCATGTAACACCTTGGTCAAATGAAAAAAAGCAACACACTTCTTTCCTAGCGTTGCATTTTGGCGGAGTGAAATGAAAAAGCAGGCAAGGCGAGACATTGGAGCCAAAAGTCAAGCATGCAAAATTGTCACCTACCAAGAAACGACGTCATCTGAAGGTGCTTTTCTATTGGCTGCTGCTAGATGATGTCTGTGCGACATACTTTCAAAGATCCTTATTCCGGTTAATATCGAAATAAATATACTTAGTTTTAGCTAGCTTTGTAAATGTAAAATGTAGTTTCAGCTAGTTTTTGTGTTTTAACTCATTTGCTCCCAAAAACGTATAAATACGTTCTATTTTAAATATTACCATGGTCCCAAAAAATGGATGTATACCTTTTTTTAATGTTTTATTTTTATTTTTTACGTTAGAGCATACAGAAGGCATTGCTGCAGCCTCTGAACTAAAGAGAACGCTTGAAGCAATGGTAGTTATTACAAAAACGGCCAGCAGATGGCAGCAGAGTATAAGAGATCAACCAGGGCCATGTTGCAAAAAGCTGTTTCCCCCACAGTTTTAAACAGATTTGTGAATAATGATTAAACTTAGCTATATTCTATTGCTAATTGCTGCACAACGGAAACAGATAGAAATATACCTTTTTCCTGATGAAAGAAGAGACTCTAATCGTTGTTTTGGTAGGTTCCATGTTTTTATTGCAATAGAGCAGAATGTTCTGTGGACCTTGCAAAATCAGTCAAAATCCAGTAAAACAGCCAGGAGCGAAGGGGGGTTGCGTCAGTGAAAATGGCTGGAAGTGAATAAGTTAAACTGAAATGTATTTATTTTTTCGTTAATGATTATTTTATTTACATTTTTGTTATTTCGTTACTTTTAGTTAACTAAAATAACCTTGCTTAGGAGATGTCAAGTTTATTCTGTCTTCTTGTAAAAAACAAACAAAGCATGCTTGGCAACCTTGTTATCACTCAAAAACGGTTGCATATTCAGTCTTTATCCTACGAGAGCGCAACATCTCGTCAAGGCAGGTGTCGAGAGGTCGGCCAGCTCCTGTTGCACAACAGCACTTAGGTTTCTGCGAGCTTGAAATATTAGGAGACGGATGGAACGACTAACCTTTTCTCACATAAGCGTGCGCAGGAAACCCTTAACTAGGTCATAAGTCGACTGTTTCCGCAGAAAATAACTGCGAGAAAATAAGGTACTTATTTTAGCGAGACGAGTTCATAAAAATACAAATAAAAAGCACAAGCCAGAGATGACAAGCGTTGACTTCACTTCCTCTGACATCCTGAGTCCTGGTGGGGGGATGGGAGACTCCAAACAGCACTCCGTACACTTTTGCTTCCTCACTTGGGTTTAAGCTCTGCTATCAGCAGCAGCAACCAACTTGGAGCAACTTCCCCAAAAAAGTCACCTGGCAACTACACCACTTGCAACAAAGGCACATCACACACAAATGCCACTTAGGTGCATTTCCTGCTCTCACCTCTAAAATGCAAGAGGGCCACAAACCGGCGAGGCCCGTTGCAGCCCGGCACGTCCGCAACCATCCCGCTGGCCTCTCTAGCGCATGTCGAGTGCATGAGTGAGGTGCGGCGGGAAAGCAGAGGGAGGGAGGCCCGACGCTAACAAGGTGAGGAGACGGCCTCCATTTTAGTACAAATGCTCTGGGCAGAAAATGAAGCTCCCCTGCAGCTGGAGGGAAGCGGCTAGCGCCGTGATGTCATCAACACCCTCCACCCCCTGCGTGCGGGCGCCCCGATTGGACGGCAGCGTTCACGTGGGCTGGCTGTGGGGATACATAAACATGAGGGGAGGGCTTCTTTGGGGGAGCGAGGAGGGAAGTGGCGACGCTGAAGCAGTGATTAGAGGACGGGTGGCGACACAATTTCTTTTTCCAATGCAAAATAGAAAACTGGCACCCAAAAAAATCACCCAAATTAAAACCAGAATGACAATCAGGAGAGAGCAGACCTCCACCAAGGAAGATACCTGACATTGGGGGGGTTGGCATAAAAAAAAAACGCAAATACAAATGGCAATCTTTACTTTGCTGTAATGTCTTAAAGCATCTTTATTGTAAAATTTACAAAATGTAGAAGTTTTTTTTTATTTTTATCTTAGACAATACCAACATTTTAAAATACCTGAAATCTTAAACTTTCCAATGTTTTGTTTTAACGTCAACCAAAAACAAAAGGTTCCCAGGGTCAGCAGCATGGCCTTATAAAGTCAACTGAAAAATTTAATAAATAAGTTCCCTGAGTTTAAAATGGTTTTAGATTGACCTTTTATCGGTCGTCAGATTTTTAAAAAAGGCCGATACCGATATTCGTCAAAGTGTTGGCTGGTCTATCCTTAACTCATTCACTCCCAGCCATTTTCACTGAAGCAACCCCCTTCGCTCCCGGCTGTTTTACTGGATTTTGACTGATTTTGCAAGGCCTGCAGAATACTGTGTTCTATTGATATAAAAACATGGAACCTACTAAAAGAAAGATTACAGTCTCTTCTTTCATCAGAAAAAAAAAAAGTATATTTCTATCTGTTTCTGTTTTGCAGCAATTAGCATTAGAATATAGCTAAGTTTCATCATTATTTATAAATCTGTTTAAAACACTGGGGAAAAGAGCTTTTTTGCAACATGGCCCTAGTTGATCTACTTTGCTGCCACCTGCTGGCCATTTTTTTGGGTAATTACTACCATTGCTTTAAATGACCTATTAAGGTCAGAGGCTGCATCAAAGCCTTCTGTATGGTCCATCACAGTGGTTCTCAACCCCGGTCCTTGAGTATCCCCTATCCAGCCTGTTTTCCATGTCTCCTTCAGCCAACACAGCTGAGGATCGTTATCAGGCTTCATGCAGAGCTTGCTGATTAGCTGATCGTTTGAAACACCTGTGCTGGCTGTTGGAGACATGGAAAACAGGCTAGCTGGGGTACTCGAGGACTGCGGTTGAGAGACACTGCTGTAGCATAAAAAAACATAATAAAAAAAAATTGGGGGGGGGGGGCATGACATTGTTTAATATAGAAAGTTTTTGTACGTTTTTGGGAGCAACTAAGTTTTTTCAAAACACAATGGTTTATTTGCATGTTGTGTTGTTTAGTAGCTTTTGTGCAAACCCGCTAACATCCATGCATAAGGCTCTCATGCTAATTGCTGTCAAATTCCAAAGTCGACAAACTAAAGAGAGCACCAAGTCTGCCGTCTGCTTTCGGGTGACACCGCTTGTCATACGAACACTATTTCTGGTCTTCTGCTGTGCATGCACATGACAGATGGCTGTCTCTGAGCCCCAGCAGGTGCCCAGGTGTATGTGACAGAAACAGGAAGGCAGGAAGCATCAGCCGCACAGGATGCAAGCGCACGCAAGCCAGGCAGCAAAAAAAAACACCAAATTGACAAATACAGCCAAAGCAGAAGAGGAATTGTTTTTGATCGAATTGTTAGTTTTAAATTGGGGAAATATGATGCACAATATTTGTTAAACAATTTAAAGGTGTCCTAATATATGAGATGTTTTGTGTCAAAATACCCCAATGATAAGTCACAGGCCGCAGTTTGGACAACAGGGATAGACCGATTATCAGCATTTTGACAAATATCGGCCATTTTGAAGAATCATACAGCCGATAATATATCCATTTAAAAAAAAAGTGTTAACTTCAGGGATATAATTATTTACATTTTCAGAGATACTGTTGATCCTTGGAACTCTCTGCACCTTCTTTTTTTGTTTGAAATGAAAATAAAATTCTAATACTTCAGAATTCAGATATTTAGAAATTTTGGAAAACTTTATTTACTGTTAAACAACAACAGGTAGCTATGTACTTAAATTTTTATTTGACTCTTGAAGACATGCTCCTGCCCCTGGGAGATCCCTGAATTTTTCGCTAGATTTTTAAAACAAAGATTGAATAAGATTTTTTTTTTTTTACTCCAATATTTTACAAACCCTAAAAGCCATATTTTTATTAAAAATTCAAAAAATGTAAGAGTTGGAGTTTGTATTTTTTTTATGCCAATATTTTCCCTTTTAGTGAAAATTAATATCGGCTCCAAATAACAGTTATCGGCGCCCTTGACTACTAATAACCTGTATCGGCCCTGAAAAAAACATATCGGTCTATCGCTAGTTTGAACCACTGCTGCACTACACTAAAGCTATATAAAGGTGTTTCATGTTACGATACCTTTTTTCGAATACCACAAGACAATTGAGACAATTTGTATGTGCTCGTTCTTTTGCATGACCCATTGCACAAGTATTGGATCAGGATTTAGTATCAGCAGATGCTCAAAATCAATTGACTTAGATTCGAACTTGGAAAAAGTGTGACTGGGACACCCCAAATTGGTTCTTTAATTTCGCAATTGATGGGGTGGGCCAAAACTCCCAAAACCCAACTACAAAATTATATTAAAAAGTTAATTTTCAGTAACAACTATCTATTGTCTAAAACGCGTATACCCTGAACTGGTCACCAGCCAATAGCAGGATAGCATAGCAAAGACAAAAAAAAAACATTCAAATGCGCATTCATTCACAAATTAGTGTCTTCAATATTTAGGGGGGGGGGGGGGGGTGACAAACCCCAAGAGGGCTTGAGTCAAGATTACAATCTAGAACCTCTCAACTGTGATATAAACATGCCAATCACAATTTCCATAATTAGTTCCTTTTCAATAATAAGAAACAAGCTGTGTCAACAAAAACAACAGCACCACAGAAAGTTGTTTCATCGGGCCGGAAGGTCTCTGTCGACTCGCATAAAGGGCTCTTTCTTATGTTACGCGGTCATGGGACCACTTCGGGCTCCGATAACGTGAGGACGCAGCAGAGCTTCTCTAAATGTACTGTCTGCGGTACAACTCAGCTGAGCGCTTCATATAAAAAATAAAAAAAGGAGGGGGGCGGGGGGCGGGGGTGGGGGTCTACCGATCTTACCCGCCCTCCCTCTATATCAGAGTGTCACGGCCCATTGTTGCAAGCGCTCAAGGCGACAGAGTCTATTTGCAGAGAGACACCCACTGACACGCTGTGAGCAAGAGCTCTCAAAACAGAAGCCCAGTGTCATTTTGCCCCCCCTTCAGCATCTTCCCAGGAGAAAAAAATAATTGCTTGCCATGTGAGCCTGTGTGGCTAATCGCATTTACTCCCTATAGCCCGACTGGGCAACAATTTCACCCTAATGTGACTTTTGTTTCGTCAACATTAATTCCAGAGCAGAGATCGAACACCGAAAAAGTCTTCTTCTTTTTTTTCTGCAAGGACGCGGCAATGACACTTCAAACCATCATTATCATCACGTCATTCACGTGTGTTTTGCTTTTTTTCAGAGGCAACCACAGAGTAGTATTAGTGGTAGCAAATCAAATGGGATGACCACAGGATCAGAATAGGCGCTCGTTAAGAGGCTGCTCAATACAATACAGTATTGAGCATAGCAATTCCCTGAAGAGCACATTATGTACATAAATTGATTTTAACTCAAGATATGTTGTTGTTTTTCCATGGCCAATACTGATTATTAGTAGACAAGGAGGCCAAAAACGGATGTTTGGAGCCAATATCCACTTTCACTAAAAGGGAAAATAAATTAAAAAATGTGTATATACAAAATACAATAATTAATGGAAATGTTCTCTCTCGTGCCCCCACGTTAAATGAATGTCAATCAAAATAGAACGTTATTACCTTTGTGATTCGTCTAATTCTTGATACTGCTCTTGTTTTGCATTATATGGTGTCAAAGCATTGTTGTTTCCATTTGGGAACAACAACAACTGGCCATCAGATGGCATCGATAACACCCTGCTAGGAGAGCGCCTGTTTTTAAAAGGGAACACACACGCACACACACGCAGAGGCGACAACTGTTGACGACGCGGCCTCTTTATCTGGTCAGCTCACACCCTATCCACTTTACAATATGTCTACTTTTGAAAATATCAATATGGCAGCAGTAGTGCGCTAATCTGGGTGACAATTGGGTTTTCATGGGAGGTGAGCATGCGGTTTAAGTACCCGCCGCCGACGTAGCAAGGGAGTCGAAGCAAGCGCACCGCGGGACAGGCTGTCTGACATGCGTTTCCGTCGGGAGGCGGCGTACATGCACGGAATGAAAACAGGTCAAGCGAGGAGCCTGTTAGGGCAGGACGGCGCAATAACATCCAGCCGGCCGCCGTGGGATAATGTTGCACGGAACGCTCAGCGGGATGTGGGAAGTGAGGGGCCTTTATCGGAAATGAGTCAACTTGACACAGCAGCTTGGTAATAGCTAACCGGCATTATGTAATTGCATTTATATATACTGTGTATGCTAGTGATTTGTGTGTGCGTTCATGTCAGAGAAAAGTCTGCTGTTGGCAATAAAATGGCCACACTGAGTACATCGACTTCAGCACAAGGATAAATTCAGCTTTAAAAGTTAATGATGCCGGATTGATTGGAATTCATTAAAAAAAAGAAGAAGTGTAGATTCAAATGATTACAGAAAACCACAGAGGCTGCCTTGAGCCTTCTGTGGGAAATTATCTATGGAGGACCAAAATTGCCAAAATTATAAATAAATAAATACATACATACATAAATAAATAAATAAATAAAACAGTGAAAATAAAAATGGATATAAATAATATAATTCAAAAACTAAAAACAAAATAAAATAAATGGAAATAAAAACAACAACATATATTTATTTATATATATATATATATATATATATATATATATATATATATAAAAAAAAAAATTTTGGGTCCTCCATAATTATCTTGTTCAACTTAATCAGTCAGAAAATTATTTATTTGCTACAGCTCTTCCACCATTTGGCAAAATTACCCTGTGCAATAACAATAACAATACCTTTATGTTCAAATTAGGAGTGTCAGGCGATTTTTTGTCATAATATTTCAATAGTTAACTCACGATTAATGGCAAATTTTATATCTATGAACTAATAGAAATATGGTTGCATAGTTTAATCATTGATACAGCAATTTCATAATAATTCATAAAATTGAGTTAAAATTAAAAAGATGTACTGTACTGTAAAAAACGAGTGTGATATTGATTTGTTGACTTGTGTTGAAGTCATTTGTCTGCCACTAGATGGCATAATTGCATTTGTAAGACATTGGTGACAGCTCAGTGCATTTTTATTTTCATATTAAGAGCTATCTAAACTCTAATATGAAGTAATTTGTGAAATTCTGCACTTTTTTAAAATTGTAAAATACAACTTGACCCCAGTTTCCACAAATATATGCATTATTATTTAATTTATTACTGCTAATTTTTTACGTGAATGTGTCTGCTGCGTTGCGACTGGAATTCCCCAAATGTACAGCCTTTCCAAGTAAGGGGCTGTCATTAATCGTGCGTTAAAAAAAATGAGTGGTGACGCGTTAAAGGAACTTTAAATTAACTCAAAATACTCATTTTGACACCCCTAGTTCAAATAAACAAAACTAGATTTTACACAAAGTAAATCAATTTGTGAGTCACAAGATCATAATTATTTATTATTACATTTGTTTGGCGGTGTGCTGCGAGAGCTTTTCCAAAGTAAACTATGTGCTCGAACCGTGCAAAAAGCCAACAGTAAGTAACAATAACAGTGCTGCTTCTTGACACGTTGCCAGGCAACAGCTGCAGTTACAAACTCATTAGAATGTATGGTCCCGATGGGGAAGGTCAGAGGAAAAACTGCCTCCGTGTAGTTTTACATATTGACTGTTGCATTATGTCAGATTAAAGAGCGTGAGAACGACTGCTCTCTCTCCCACATTGATAAGCAATCGTTTATTGCGTTACATTCCATAAAGTCATTGTATCGTTTGCAGTGCTGTTGCCACTGTCAATTATATCCTTTTTAAAAACATAAATGAATAGCCGTCGGTGTTGTGAATTCTCTCCACTCTCCTAGACCAACGTGTCCAAATTAAATGCTAGATGCATAAATAAATGCTAAATCGCAAAATAGATGCCTCCTTTTTTTTCCTTTACCATGACTGATGTGTTGAATCAGACCTCGTTACCACAATTCAAACAGCGGAAAGGGCAGATGAGGCATCTGTAAAGCTGATAAGTGGACATGTAAGAGTAATTGCTGCCATGTGAGGACTTTTGGGAGAAGATTTTTGTTTACACGGGACATGGTGTTCAGTAAAATTTAAATTACCTTTCGACAGCTAAAATCCTTCTCTACATTGCAACTTGCCCCAATTAATCGCATAATGAGTCGTCCAATAGAATAAATAAACACCGCACCTCAAATAGACACTTCTTATAAAAAAAAGTTTTTTTCAAGTGGTCAATTTTATCAACCACATCTTACCACAACACACATCCAACACACACACTTGCAGTTTGATTGAAGTGTGACATTTAGTAAAGTAAAAAAAAAAAAAACATAAATAAACACCTCGCCCTGATTAAACACCTTACACATGGAAGTGACAATTATTATGAGGGAACATAGAAGTTATGTTGTTTGGTATATGTGGCATCTGTAAACACTAAAGTTATATAGCGCTGCTATATTAGCACTTAGGACGGCGTTACACAGAAAGTTTGAGTGGATGTATTCTGTCTGTCACGGCATTAAGTAATATGCAAATGTGTTTATATGACTAACAGCTTCCTCCCTAATAAACGCCTGGGACTGACATGGCCACACTATGAGGATACACGAAACTTTCTTCCAACCGGTATGAGGAACCAAGGGACAGCGGCACGTCTGAAAAACGTCGCTTATCTCCTTCGCCGGCTAACATTGCGCAACACGAGGGCCTGCGGAATTAAAGCTTTATCTGGATTACCACTAAATATAGACGCTTGGAATAAATCCAGCGCAAAGTCAATGCCGTGTATGTTCCAACCCCTCCACCAACCCCCCGTGTTTGTTTCCGTGTGTCATCAGCTCAATATGAAAATGAGGGTGACTCGGATGTTTGAGCGAAAGTCCCGCTGTACATCTCTGTAACGAGATTTCGGGGATTTTAACATCTTTGTTATGCGCTGCAATTTAAACGTAGTAGACAGTGGTGAAGATTAAAGCACAATTTAAGGTCGAGCCGTTTGATTGCATCATTCAAGGAAAATCCCTCGTTATGTAAAGCTTCCGGGTGATTTATGGCTTTAGATTTGGGAGTTGGTTCCAAACATCAAAATACCTTTGAAGGCGGGCAGCTTCTGCAGCTCCCGGTTGTTGCTCAAGCTAAAGCAAGAAGAACTCTGCCGCTTGTCTTTCTTGACGGGCGTCTGGGAGCCCGGTTGCTTGCCCTTGAGCAGCTGGGTGGTCGGCGGGACGCTGTTGCTGGTCTTCCTGTTGGAGCCCTGCTGAGAGGGACAAAATAAAAATATTACTCTATTATGGTATATCAAATAGTTTGACCTGGCAGATGTCAACTTTATCAAATGTCTTTTTTTTTCTCGTAAAAATAGTATACACTTATTCCCGAAATATTTCCTCTAGGTCATACACAGCATATTCCACCCCATTTTAGCAAACAAACAAAAAGCCTGGATGTGTGACATGCGTTCCACCTCCAATTTACATAACAGGAGGTTTAAAAATACACGTTTCTTCTTTCTCCAAGACGGAGCACCCTCAAGTAGAAAATAAGCGATAAACATTCTTATCCACAAATCTGTCCAGGCCAGCTGTGTGCCGGCAGACAGATGTGGCAGGTTTCTCACAGCCTTGAACCCCCGCACCTTCACCGCGACCCCGGTGTACCCCCACCTAGCTGACTTTAGCAACACGCAGCTGTGAAAGTGTGTGTCATTCGCACAGTCACGTGGGGGGATCCATCGCGTTCACTGAAGATCGCATCGTTGGCCGCGGGACCACAAGCACAGTATGTCCCGTTAAGTTATGCTGCTGTGTCATGAGACCAAGAAAAATGAAACTGCTTGTAGATTGTACGTCTTTTTCGAGGGGGGAGGGAGATAGGCCAGGGAAGCTGCACGATTACTCAGCAATGAAGCATATTTATGAGAATTCAGCACAGCGAGTGTCTACCTCCACTGCTCCGTTAAGCAGCTAGCTGATTAGCTCTTTTTTTTTTAACAAATCAAATCACTTCATTTTGAATGAGTGATGCTACCAAAGTAGCATCTGTGGCTAACAATGTTTACAACGCACATCTCGTGCATGTTAGTGAGGAGCCTCGGACCTCTAATGTAATCTTACATCGTGCTACTGTTCGCCATCGAGTCAACCATCAGCTAGTGTGGACATCGCTAGCTCCTCATCTACTAACGTGACGACCTAAAAGAAGCAGGGCGTACAAACACGAGCTGATTGGCGTGAATAGCTACGTTTTAATAGCTTAGGTTTGCGTTTTAAAAGTAAGTATGTTCTGCGAAAAACGAATCCAAGTAAATGAGTTAACGAGCAGGTGTGCTTGTGAATAGGCAGTTTAATGTATTGTAAGGTGTGTTTAATGTTTCAAGATACAAGATGTCACTCCGCAGATTTTTTTTGTTTGTTTTGGACTTGTGAGCGCAAACTTGAGATACGACTCACGAGCTCTGTATGGTGGCAACTGAACTCCGTTCAACTCATTGCACAATAAGCAGTAGTTTGGCAAATATTGAACTGTTCCTCAAATAAAGTTTTTATTGCCACTCGGAGTTGAAGTTTTAATGTCACACTAAGCATAAAACTATGATAATTACACGTTGCGTAAGTAAAACAACAAACCTTTGCCGTATAAAAAAAAAAGCCTGCTTAGCTTTATGCTAACAAATGCAAAACGCTATTCACATGCTAACAGTTCTAGAAGCAAATAACTGAGGCTGTGTCCGAATGTCCCCAAACACTTTTTATTGTGAATAAAAATGTTTTTAAATTTTATTTTATTTCCTTTGTTTTACATATTTTAAATTAAAACTAATTCATTATTTCTGTCAAATGCGGAGTAGTGTGCACATTCAGCCACAGCCTGAAATTACAGCATCTTACTGAGTCACTTAAAGTAATAGAAGAATTCTTGTTCTTTGGTTTTGTCTGTAGAACTGTAAAGTATTGCACGTACTGCCTCCTGGGGGCCAAGGCAAGAACACCAGGAGGAGCAGAACTATGAATATAATTGCGGTAATAAATGATGATGCACAAACTATTGAATTCTTGACATTCTATTTAATGATGGCGTTACTGTATGTTTTAATGAAGTACAATGTCACAGTGTGCTATTATTCCTTATTAAAAAGCACAAGCAAGTCATATAGCACAATAGTGTATTATTATATTATTATGCTCAATCCTTACTTCCGCTGCCCCTAAAGGATTGGATGGGGTTTATAACACACACACACACACACACGTTTGTTTTACTATATTTGTGGGGGCCATCTCATTAACACAATGCATTTCCTAGCCCCTTCCCCTAACCCCAACCATAAAAAATTATTGCCTAACCCCATTCCTTACCCTAACCTCAACCATAACTATAAAACTAAGTATTGACCCTCAAAATTAGGTCTAAACTTGTGGGGGCCAGCAAAATGGCCCCACAAGGACGGTGGGCCCCACAACTGTGAAATCCCGGAATATTGGCCCCACCATGTAACACACTCACAAAACACAAATTGCATCTTTGCTAAAATATCCTTATTTTATGTCCCCCCCGAATTAGCTTAGAGAGCTAGCCCTACCTCATGTTGTGAATTCTCCTGCCCTCCTCCACTCTTGCTCACTTTGCCAGATTTAGACGAATCCTGAAAGAAAGAAAACTAGCTCTCAATTTAGAAAACAAAAATACATAAACAATCCACACACAAAAATAAAAATAGCCCCACTAGCATGTTTGCCATGCATTTCACCCTCTGGGCGCCGAGAGAGGGAAAATACGATTAAAATCACTTTTGCACAGATCAGGGGCATGCGAGTAGATGGAAACGGGTGTTTCGGTTAACTAGGGCAGCGTAACCTATTCGCAAGGATTGCGGATAGATAGTTGGTTTAGCAATTATGAGGAGTGGTGGGTAGGGGGTGGTGCACTGATACTTCATATCCTCTGCTAAGGCGGTTTTTACTCTTTCATTCAAGGCGCGCCCACGAGCCTAAAGTAGTGAAAATGGTCCTAAAGGTAAGCCGGCACGAGTTCCCCGCAACTCACCTTGTCTTTTTTCGTTTTATTCGGCATTGTATAAACGTCGCTGCCCTTTCTCCCCTCTCGAATCGTCCACTGGCGAAACCACAGCAACTCTCTGCCTGCTGCCAGTCGCACAGTGTGAGGCGGTTCATCCTGTCCTCAGCATCCGATTGGTTCCCGGTAGTCAGTTGACCCACACACGCAACAAATGACGTCATATCAATTGCGGAAGGAGAAAAGCGCCCCCAGCTGGCCGATATCGCGAGAGGTGTAGGCTGGCTCTCATCTGGAGCAGTTTACAATCATGTTCAGCCCAAAAATGTACCCCCCAAAAATACATACTAGAGTTGCTGATTCTCCAAGTTAATTTGTGCTGCTCACTTGGCATGTAGTAGCTCGTCAATTGCTTAGTGCTCTGGCCCTGTGTCGACAAATTTTAAATCAATTGGTTTTAGAAACTGCTATTGCTAGAATAGTTGAGATTACACCAAACTGCACTGCTGATTCTGAAAGCTCTGGCCACATTGCAAGAAGAAGCTGAAATCCATTAGACACAAATATCCATATATATAGAGCAGCAAAGAGAAAAGCTACAAAATGAAGAAAATAGCTCAACAGAAATAAAGATAATTTCTTCATAAGTATTACAAATACAATTAAGATTGTGAATTTAGGTCAACAATTCTTGAGTGTTTACACAAGAAGACTTTGTTGGTCCTGACGACAAACAGCTGATGTTTCCCTAATTTCATTCAGTGTAAACGGTCTTTTCATTATGTTCGTTTATTCAAGGTTCCCACCACTTTTTACAGCATTAACTTTCTTGCACTGCCTTTACGCAGTTCCAAGTCAAACACATGGAATGCATCAACAACAATAACATAAAAAAAACAAATACAAAAAGTGACAAGTTTTAAATAATCAGAACTGCATAAGAGGGGGGGAAAGTCCAAACAGGGAAATCTTCCAGTATTAACAGTGAGCTTGGAGAACTTTAATGAGACATATCGGCCAAGTATGAGGCGCAGTTTTAGTCCACTTCCTCCATCCTGGATGTGTCGTCATCGCCTTCCAGTGGCGGCATCTCCTCAACGGGGGCGCTGGTGTCGTCGGGAGTCGGATCATCGTCGTCGATACCTAGAAGAAGACCAACATGAAATTGAGAATTTATAGCAAAATAAATTCGAGTGAGTCAAAAGAGAGAAGAAAAAAAATCTTGTGCATCTACTCACCAAGACCAAGCTTGATCATCCTGTAGATGCGGTTGGAGTGCGTCTGTGGGTCGTCCAGCGTGAAGCCCGACGACAGCAGCGCGGTCTCGAACAGCAGGATGACCAAATCCTTGACGGACTTGTCGTTCTTGTCCGCCCCGGCCTTCTGCCGCAGCGTCCCCATGATGGGATGCTCGGGGTTGATTTCTAGGTGCTTCTTGGCCGCCATGTAGCCCATGGTGGAGTTGTCCCGGAGGGCCTGGGCCTTCATGATCCGCTCCATGTTGGCCGTCCAGCCGTACGTGCTGGTCACGATGCAGCATGGGGATGACACCAGGCGGTTGGAGACGATGACCTGTGGAGGAGGATCCGGGAATAACTACGTCAGAGTCGTTTTCCCTTGGTTGGCTTCATTGCACGCTGTCAAAATCTCATAGCAGCCTTTTGTTTTTTAGCTGCCGTTTCTGTTGGTGGGAATATCTAGCAGTGCATTTGAGTCACAATGTGACTCCAAGAGCTTAAACTGGGACATTTTGTGCCTGTCATACATGAGGTCAAATCAACTGAGGTTGCTGGTTACATTTTGGTAGGCTACTTCCTGTTTTTGTTGATGTTAGTTTTATTTTGGTAGGTGTTTTTTTTTTTTCAGTTTTTTTTTTTTTTGGACAAATGGGACACATCTCAAGCTGATACTGACTACTAGACAACCCCCCCCCCCCCCGCCCCCCATGTTAAGCGCTGTTTCTGGTTTTATTTTGGTAGGTTTCTACTTCCTTTTTGTTGCCATGACAGGACATTCAAAGCAGACCATCTTTTTTGTGATATAGACAAATGTTGACATTTTTGACCAGTTCAAAACCTTTGTGCCGTTAAGTGTTAGAAGACTTCTGGCCTTAGCTTCCACTTCATGACGGTGCCAATTCTGATTATTTTGGTTTGATGTGCTTACCTTCTCCACTTTCTTCTCAAGTATGTCCTTCATGATCTTGCACAGGTTTTCAAACTCAGCCGCCTTCTCCTCCTGCTGCTTCTTTTCGTCCTCATCCTCAGGCAGCTCAAGGCCTTCCTTGGTGACCGAGACCAGGTTCTTTCCCTCAAACTCCTTCAGCTGCTGGACGCAGTACTCGTCGATGGGCTCGATCATGTAGATGACCTCCAAGCCGGCCTTGCGGAGGCGCTCCACAAAGGCCGAGTTGGCAACCTGGTCTTTGGTCTCACCTGTCAACGCAGACATGTTTGTAACTACCACGGCTTGATAGTTTCAACTGCTTTGTCAAGGTGGAGAGATGAGCATCACGCTCACCTGTGATGTAGTAGATGTGTTTTTGGTTGTCCTTCATGCGCGTCACGTAGTCCTTCAGGGAAACCAGCTCCTCCCCAGAAGCGGAGGTGTAGTAGCGCAGCAGCTCGGACAGTTTCTTCCTGTTCTGGGAATCCTCGTGGATGCCGAGCTAAAACATAAATGCGTGTTAGTAACAAGGTGTTGAGGAGTCCTCGAGGGATGTGAACTTTGTGATGAACCAACCTTGATGTTCTTTGAGAACTGGTCATAGCACTTCTTGTAGTTTTCATTGTCTTCACTGAGCTCCGTGAAGAGTTCCAGGCATTTCTTGACCAGGTTCTTGCGGATGACCTTGAGGATCTTGCTCTGCTGCAGCATCTCTCTGGAGATGTTCAGAGGCAGATCCTCAGAGTCCACCACGCCCTTGATGAAGTCTAAAGCCAAAGACAGACCGGTGAGCCATTTTGTTTTTGGAGCAAAAAAAAAAAAAAAATCAGTGGCAAGTGTGTACTCACTGAGGTACTCTGGAATGAGCTCATCGCAGTTGTCCATGATGAAGACCCTGCGCACGTACAGCTTGATGTTGTTTTTCTTCTTCTTGTTCTCAAAGAGATCAAAAGGAGCGCGGCGAGGCACAAACAACAGGGCGCGGAACTCCAGCTGGCCCTCCACTGAGAAGTGCTGATGAAAATAAGAGTATCGAGTTGTTCGTTTTTTGGGGGAGGGGAACTAACTCAAATTCAAATCAGGATCACAATGGGTGTATTATTATTATTTTTTACTTGAGTATCTGCTTCTACTTCAAGTACAGAGTGTGAGTGCTTTTTGCCACCTCTGACCAACCTTGACAGCCAGATGCTCCTCCCAGTCGTTCGTAAGGCTCTTGTAGAACTCGCCGTACTCCTCGTTTGTGATATCGTCGGCATTGCGCGTCCACAGCGGCTTGGTCTTGTTCAGCTCCTCTTGATCGATGTACTTCTCCTTGATCTTCTTCTTTTTCTTGTCTGAGGACTTTTCGTGCTCGTGCTCGTCCTCATCCTCACCGATGTCCTCCACCTCAGGCTGGTCGTCATCCTGCTCTTCCTCATCCTTGTCCTTCTCCTTTTCCTTCTCCTTCTCCTCCCCTTCGTCCTCGGCCTCATCATCGCTAACCTCCTTATCTCTCTCTTTCTCAACCTGAAGGAAAACAACTTGTTAGTCACCAAGAGGTTCATATTTAATAGAGTACTGATTCCTTTAGGGCAGCTACACGACTGAGACCAGTGAATTCTGCCTGGCAACAAGCGACATACCCAGGAAAGAAATTATCTGATGAATGATGTTGCTCTATGTCCACCATTTTTTCGGACCGATACCAGCATGAGCATTCATTCGGTTTGAGTAAGTCACCGATACCACTAGTACCTTTGATACATTAAGCCCTCTCCACCCAAAAAAAGCTAAACTTTTTTTAATTACAAGGCTATTGCTCCAATATGTACTGTATGTTTCTAAAAAAATTTATTTTTATTTTTATTTCTTGTAATTGCTAGAGTGCGGCTGATACTAGTATTGCCATCGCAAAACAACACTTAAAGCGCACAACCAGAAGGACTTGAACTCTCAAACTCAGCCATAGAGAAGCTGCACTTTTTAACTTATTGTAACTGATAACTAGTACTGCAATAAATTAACAACCGACTGTCCATTTTACTCACAAAGAGTGTGATGGGGTAGCCAATAAACTGCGAGTGCTTCTTCACAATCTCTTTGACCCTCCGCTCGTCCACATATTCCATCTGGTCATCCTTCAGGTGCAGAATAACCTTGGTTCCACGACCAATTGGTTCATTTACTGGATGACAAGACAGGTCGACTCGGGTTACAGTTAATCTTCAAGTGATAAATTGTGCTAAGCGCATCGTGTGTACTTACTCTTGTCTGCCATGACAGTAAACGAGCCACCAGCAGCAGACTCCCACACATACTGCTCATCGTCATTGTGCTTGGTGATGACCGTCACCTTGTCGGCTACCAGGTAGGCCGAATAGAAGCCCACGCCGAACTGGCCGATCATGGAAATGTCGGCTCCGGCCTGCAGGGCCTCCATGAACGCCTTGGTTCCAGACTTGGCGATGGTGCCCAGGTTGTTGATCAGGTCCGCCTTGGTCATGCCAATACCCGTATCGACCAGGGTGAGGGTGCGCTCATCTTTGTTGGGAATGATTTCGATTTTCAGCTCCTTGCCCATATCCAACTGGGAGGGGTCGGTAAGGCTCTCATAGCGGATTTTGTCCAAAGCCTTGAGAGAGAAATGAAAGAATTCATGCATTCAATGACTAGTTTTCTTAAATGGAATGTACTCAATGTGAAGCGTTTCCCAACCTTGACGGAGCCAAGACAGTTTACATGATATTATTATTATTATTATTTTTACAATATACCAGACAACAAAGTCACAATAAGCATCACATGTATACTGAAAATAAATTAGTTAACCATAAAGCAATAGGTGGCTTCTGCCATCTAGTGGACAAGCTAATTTTTCTGCCTCTCAATATATGTATGTTGCCACTGCCATCATAGATAGATGACTATCAATTATTAGTGATAAATAAACGTCTGACCAGTTATGTGAATTTAGATAATTTCCCACAGTAGACCACAGGCAAAGCTGGCACATTTATAACTATCATTATTAAGCAACTTACATCAGAGGAGTTGGAGATGAGCTCCCTGAGGAAGATCTCCTTGTTGGAATAAAAGGTGTTGATGATCAGAGACATCAGCTGAGCAATCTCAGCCTGGAACGCAAAGGTCTCCGTCTCCTCCATTGGATGGTCTTCAGGCATCTTTGGCACAAGAGACATATGCTCATTAAAATGTGCATTCATTACCCATCGCAACATGCAAAACGGTCGATACGTCAGTGGCGAACATACAGAATCTACTTAACTAAGCTAACTTAAAAAAAAAAAAAATCCATCATCCTGCAGGGCAGTACTGCAGAGAAATAAAACTTATGACAACTTAACGAGTTTCCCAAAACAGGTGGTAAAAGAGACTGCCCGTCATTAATCCATCTTTGGCCTTTGAAGCTAAAATCCCATTGCATACTGCTGCAACGATGCTTTTGGCGTAATTGGTTCATTGCACAGTTCAATTTATTCACATGGTGAAAACTTTGGAGCGGAGGTATTCTAAGACAGACATTTGCACCAATCAAGCCCTTACAGTTTAATGGCTGATTTTGTTAAATTGTTGGAACATTTAGTTTTAATTTAATAAAGGGCCTGGCATGCAAAAATGTTTTTGACAGAAATAACATACGTCCAAGAGGAAGCACATTTTCACATTATCTGTCATTTTTTCATGTTTCCATGCAAGCAATTCTTTTTTTTTAATGTGTTTGTATGAGGTGAAATAAAGCAAATCTGAGAATTTTAAATCCCTTTATAATCCCAGTCAAGTAGTAACTGAGTGTTCCTTCCTTGTTCCACGTGACGCCGTTCATAACCTTGAAATATCGCAAAATGATGACCGATGTGTTGCATTTGACACGCGGTCATTTGCATGTCATCTTGAGCGCTCGGTGGCCCCACCTAGCGACTTAAGTGGGGAACTACACATTTCTAGAAGGTACTCTAGTTTCTATTGTAAAGTCTTTTAAGAAAATGATTAAGCACGGTATGGAAAAACGCCTCTTTGACCACCATTTGTGCGTAGAATGTTAAAACTTTGTGTTGTATTATGCTGTACACCTATTCGTAATCCTAGTATGGCAAGTGCACCACCAAGGGCCATGTGGTCTTCTTTCACGAGAAACAAGCAATTAGAAAATAGGAATCGTTGTCATATGTAAATATAACACAGAGAAAGGCGGAAAAGTAATCAATGGGAATCTTATTCATTTACCTACTGCTAACAATACTGCAAAGACTGTGTGGCTACTAGCTTGAATGCAATTCACATCACCAGATAATGGATTTGGATTATTCACAAAACAACACACATTAAAATCGAATTTTATTATTTTTATTGAGCCTATTTAAAAAAAATTCTCCAAAACACAAGTACTTAACACGACACATAATTTCGATAGCTTAATACGAGACAAAACCGTCAAAACGTGAGCGATAAAAACGATTTAGCTCGCAGGATTTAAAGGTGTTCACTCCCTTACCTTGGTCCCTAGTTTTTTTTTCAGGACGTAAACTCCGACGTTAAAGTGCTCAAGCGAGTGTGACAGGAACGGGGTGTTGAGTTCTTCTATATAGCCTTTCCTCAAAGACTGTTCGAGAAACGTCGAACTGAGCTCAGCCTAGGAGCTTCTGGAACTCTCTGGAATCTTCCTCGATACAGCCGGTAAAACATCGAACGCTGGTTGGCCCAAATTGGCTGTCATTCGGGGAAAAAGGGGCGGGAGCTATCGACGCGGAAACGTCATAAGGGGCGGAATGCAAATCCGTGAGGCGTTTACTGAACGTTCCAGAACATCGGGTAAAAGTTCAAACGTGTTAAATTTCGAAACTTCACTTTGTGATGCAATTACCTTGAAGAAATAAAAGGCAACCGTAATCATGCAAGGCAATAATTTCGTTTGAATTTCTCAGTTGATTTTATTACAAATTCGAATGCTTTCATTTTTAAAAAAAAAAGTTACAAAAAGACACAAGCTACATATTTCCAGTGACTTCATTATTTTTTTTGAGGTGTCAAGTATATTTCAAAAAGAAAGTGAATGCACTATTCCAAACAATGGTATTTTGTTTGTTCAGATAATAACATGGCACAGTAATGTAAATTAGCATGTGTTATTCCGTAATGCAACGCTTCTTTTACACGGTGAAAACAAATGGCGTATTGTATTCTTTTTGCCTGTGACTAGCATAAAAACCAGGCAGATTTGTTATAGTAGTCAGATGACATTTCATCATATTTTGAAATCAAAATAATCCTCACAAATTAAATTGCAACGATCTAAAATCCAATGCTTTTTTTTTTTTTTTTATCTGAGAGCTTCTTTTCACCAACTAAGACCGCCATTTTGACTTATGAATTGTCCGTAGGATGCGATAGGCTCCAGCTGACCTACGACCCGAATGAGCACAAGTGGTATAAAAAATAAATGGTTGGATGAACTGTATAATCATCCATTCATCCATTTTCTATAATCACTTATCCTTTTCAGGGTCGTGGAGTACTGGGCTACCAACAGCCAACACAGGCTACCAATAAAAACTGACGACCATTCAGACTCATATTCACATTGTCACTCAGTGGGATCTAAACACAGGCTGTCTGAACGGAGATCAGGCGAGGGTACCGCGACATCATCAAATGAATTGTATTATCCTTAAGGAACAAAAACTTCAATGCATGGATTTGGTAAAAATAAAAATATGAAGTTTTGTTTAGTGTAGTTTAACATAAGCAGCTGAGGTACTATTGTAACAACTCCATAGGCGACCTTTTCTACATTATTGTGACAAACAGTTACTGTTTAGAAACAAATGACTTAAATAAGTTACAAAAAGTAGTACAGTATTATGAAAGCAGGTGGACCGTTTAGTCGACTTCCTCCATTCTTGACGTGTCATCATCGCCCTCTAGGACTGGCATGTCTTCCTCAGCAGGCTGAGCAATGTCTTCGACTGCCGAGTCATCATCGTCAATGCCTGGCAATTATACATTCATGTGAGCAACTTGGGTGTCTTAGCAATTTATATAGGATAAGTTAAGTTGAGATCAAATAAACTAAGATCACATGAGTTAAACTAAGATAAGATACGCTAAAACAAGCTAAGCTTAACTAAGGTAAGCTAACCTAAAGAAATCTGTGGCGGCCATGGCTCAGGGGTGTAGAGACGGTCGTTCAGTAACCAGAAGTTCGGCTGTTCGATCCCCGCTCTCCCCAAGTCATGTGATTTCACACACATTGCTACTCACACTGGTGTATGGTAGGTACGAATGTTTGGTGATGGTCGGAGGGGCTGTAGGCGCACACTGGCAGCCACGCTTCCGTCAGCCTGCCCCAGGGCAGCTGTGGCTACTTAAGTAGCTTACCACCACTACAGTGTGAATGTGTGAGTGCATGAATAATGTATCCATTCCATTGTAAAGCGTCTTTGAGTGTCTAGAAAAGCACTATATAAACCCGATGCATTATTCTTATTCTTATTAAGGTAAGATCAGCTATAAGAAACTAAGAAAGATACGATAGCCTTCATTAGTCCCACACTGGGGAAATTTAGAAGATGGAAAAACACTCACCAAGACCCAGCTTGATCATCCTGTAGATGCGGTTGGCATGCGTCTGGGGGTCCTCCAGCGTGAATCCCGAAGACAGCAGCGCGGTCTCGAACAGGAGGATGACCAGGTCCTTCACCGCCTTGTCGTTCTTGTCCGCCTCAGCCTTCACCCTCAAGGTCTCCACAATGGGATGCATGGGATTGATCTCCAGGTGCTTCTTGGCTGTCATGTAGCCCATGGTGGAGTTGTCCCTCAGGGCTTGCGACTTCATGATTCTCTCCATGTTGGCCGTCCAGCCGTACGTGCTGGTGACAATGCAGCAGGGTGACGAGACCAGGCGGTTGGAAACTGTCACCTTCAAAGAATGCCGCATTTTGTTATTGGCACAGCGAAAGCGCAATAATAAACAGTGTGTCTTGCATTCAAACCTTTTCAATCTTTTTGTCGAGGATGTCTTTCATGATCTTGCAAAGGTTCTCAAACTTAGTCTTGAGTTCCTCCTGCTTCTTCTTGTCATCCTCATCCTCGGGTAGCTCAAGGCCTTCCTTGGTGACCGAGACCAGGTTCTTGCCATCGTACTCCTTCAGCTGCTGGACGCAGTACTCGTCGATGGGCTCGATCATGTATATGACCTCCAAGCCGGCTTTGCGGAGGCGTTCCACAAAGGCGGAGTTGGCCACCTGGTCTTTCGTCTCGCCTGTTTCAAGAGTCAGGAGTTAATTTGCTTTACATGCTAAATAAGTCTGCAAATGTGGGGAAATCGGGATCGCAACAGAATTAATACAAACCTGTAATGTAGTAGATGTGTTTCTGATTGTCCTTCATGCGTGAAACGTAGTCCTTCAGAGAAACCATTTCATCTCCAGAAGCAGAAGTGTAGTATCGCAGCATCTCTGACAGTTTCTTCCTGTTCTGGGAATCCTCGTGGATGCCAAGCTAAAATTATGAATGTACGTTAACTTATTAACATTGTCTGTAGGAGTCCATGAGGGATGTGGAGTTTGAGATCAATCTACCTTGATGTTCTTTGAGAACTGCTCATAGCACTTCTTGTAATTTTCTTTGTCTTCGCTGAGCTCCGTGAAGAGTTCCATGCACTTTTTGACCAGGTTCTTGCGAATGACCTTGAGGATCTTACTCTGCTGCAGCGTCTCTCTCGAGATGTTCAGGGGCAGATCTTCAGAGTCCACCACGCCCTTGAAGAAGTCTGAGAAGAAAGGAAGCCAAACTGGTGCGTGATGAAAAAGGTAACAAAACACCTGAGGGGAACCTTTAGAACGAGATACTTACTGAGATACTCTGGAATCAGCTCATCGCAGTTGTCCATGATGAAGACCCTGCGCACGTACAGCTTGATGTTGTTCCTCTTTTTCTTGTTCTCAAAGAGATCAAACGCAGCCCTTCTGGGTACAAAGAGCAGCGCTCGGAACTCCAACTGGCCCTCCACGGAAAAATGCTGCAGACAAATGAGAGCCACAAGTTTAGATGGATTATGTTGTAACAATCACATTGACAAAGATCGGCAGCGTTCATTTACTTTGACAGCCAGGTGGTCCTCCCAGTCGTTAGTGAGACTCTTGTAGAACTCGCCGTACTCTTCATTGGTGATGTCGTCAGGATTGCGCGTCCAGATGGGCTTAGTCTTGTTCAGCTCCTCCTGGTCCATATACTTTTCCTTGACCTTCTTCTTTCTCTTGTTCTTGCTCTCCTTGGTGTCCTCGTCCTCATCAGAGCCGACATCCTCGATCTCCGGTTTGTCCTTGTTCTCTGCAGCATCTTTGTCAGCTTCCTCTTCCTTCTCTCCTGGCTCGAGGTCCACCTCCTTCTCTCTCGTCTTTTCCACCTTGAGGATAATGGACAGTTTTAGGATCTTTTTGGTTCCATTTCAGAAAAATAACAGTGTTAACACACTCCCTTACATAAAGTGTGATAGGGTAGCCAATGAACTGAGAGTGCTTCTTCACAACTTCCTTGATGCGCTTCTCCTCGCAGTATTCCGTCTGATCTTCTTTGAGGTGCAGGATTACTCTTGTGCCTCTGCCAATGGACTCTCCTGAAAGTCAGCAATATAGAGGTAACCAATGCTTTGTGAATAAGTGCACTGAGCGACATAATGTTAAGTGAAATTTTCATTTACCAGTGTCAACACGGACAGTGAACGAGCCACCGGCCGCAGACTCCCACACATACTGCTCGTCATCGTTGTGCTTAGTGATGACTGTCACCTTCTCGGCTACCAGGTAGGCTGAGTAGAAGCCAACACCGAACTGACCGATCATGGAGATATCGGCTCCGGCCTGCAGGGCTTCCATGAACGCTTTGGTTCCAGACTTGGCGATGGTGCCCAGGTTGTTGATCAGGTCGGCTTTGGTCATGCCGATACCCGTGTCTACCAAGGTGAGGGTGCGAGCATGCAGGTCGGGCCTGACTTCAATCTTCAGGTCCTTGCAGAAGTCGAGTCTGCTGGGGTCGGTCAAGCTCTCGTAGCGGATTTTATCCAGAGCCTGTTAGAGGGTATTACATTACGGTCTTTTGTTTCACAATCTTTAAAACCATACACATTTTTAGGAATTCAAATACGTCTGGGCTGGCCAATGTTTTTTGTGTTGAAGCACACTTACATCAGATGAGTTGGAGATGAGCTCCCTGAGGAAGATCTCCTTGTTGGAATAAAAGGTGTTGATGATCAGAGACATCAGCTGAGCAATCTCAGCCTGGAACGCAAAGGTCTCCATATCCTCCTCCATGGCATGTGTGGCGTTCTCGGGCATCTATCAGAGAAAATAAATCAAATGAACCATCCGTTTATCCATCAAATTTCTTTTGGATTGGGGGCACAGGTGACTTTGGCCAAGAGGGTTCGCCAGCCAATCGCAGAGCACAAGTCTAGGCATGGACTATAGACAATTTTAGCATTTTTTAAGAACTTAACATACATGTTTTTGGAATGTGGGTGGAAACCGGAGTACCTGGAGTAAACCAACCAAGCACATGGAGTACAAGCAAACTTGACACTGGAAGGCCTGAACCTCAGAACTGTGAGACAGACTGGCAAACAACAAGGCTACTGTGTTACCTTTTCAAATAAAACTCAAAATATCTTAATATCTCAACGCTAGTTCTGGTGATAAAGTCTACCACATAGCTTGAAGGAATTGGGGGGGCTGGGGTTAACAGCTGCTTATGGTGGAACAGCACATGTTCATCCTGTCAATCAAACACCTTTGACCATCCCCCAATGGGTTACCTAACACCCCTATGTTGAAGGATTTCAACTAAAATCTGAGTCGATTTAATATAGAGACAATATTGTAGCACAAACACATGTAAAATATGAAAGTCCTGCTCTGTTCCTGCTTTTGTGGCATCTGCCATTGCGCTTATGCTCAGGGTCACCCTCCATGCCATGTGCTTGGCTTATGCTTCGGTGTCATTAAGATAGTCGCGGTACACCATTCTACTGATCTGTCCTACTGGACACTCTCGTCAACATGGAATATTGTTTTCCTTGAATTGCTGCAATCAATCCAGAAACAAATATTTGTTTCTCTGCTATTTTCCTTCAAAACAACAAGAATTTACATCCCTGCGTTTCATTCTGCTTTTTTCAGACTTACCTTGATTATGAACTCTGTGGTGGTCGAGTTTGTCGATGCTTTTGTGAAGAGTTCTAAGCCTGAGTGCTGTGCTGCTCCTACCGGTCGGTGAGTGTCTTTGGACTCGATACAGGCTCCCACGACACGTCGGTGTCTTTTTATACCTCAGCGAGGGGGGCTTCTGGAAGCTCCCATTCAGAAGGTTCCAGAAGATACGACCACTATCAGGGGGTTCGGGGGAGGTGGTGGTTGGAGTGGGTGGCGAGTGAAACACCAGAGTCCTAAAGCTGGTGTGTCCTTATAGGGCAGCAAAGTCTTCCTGATAGCTTGACTGGCCATTAGGCCCTAAGACCACCCCACTACGCACCACCCGCCCTCCAAGTCCTCACAGCTGTGCATTGCCTTTGCTATCAGCTGCTGTGACACACACACAGGCCTATGGGCAAGATGTCTATTTTTTGGAAGCACACATTTTCACATATGGTACACGAGTCACAAGCCTGTGCATTTAATTTCTGAATTTCTAAAACTAATCAGCAATCTGCAACAGCTTTTCATTCAGATCCGAGCCTAATTTCCACTCCAATAGTTTTTGATCAGAATCCGAATTATCTTTATTATTTATTAGATACTAAATGGGAAAACCTGCACAAAAAAAAAGTCATTTCATTTTATTTTTCATCTTTTTCATTTCATGTAAAGAAGAAACATTGCAATAATCTCAGTTGTGCCTGTTCCTCAGCACTGTGAAATAATATTTTGTAGCCAGTCTGGCCCGTTTGGTGACATACTGAGCAGGTTGGTGTTAATAGTTGCATTGAGATGACAATTTTGCATAAAATCAATACACATCATGTTAGGATGAATCATTTGATTAAAAAGGCAGGAATAATCAAATTGCTTAATTGTGTTCATATTTCTTCTTGTATTGATTGTAGTGTCCAGTTTGTGTGTCCACAGTGTATATACTTTTTGTGACATTTTTGTTTTGTGGTGTGACAAACAAAAATGAAATGAAAATAATTTACTCCAAATAATGCATTATTTGCTGTTCTGTTCTATCTATGCCACCGACGTGTCCCACACCTCAGCAGGTACAGTTTCGTGACATCTTTGTGTGGTAGCTCTACCCTTTTTTTTTAATGTAAAATATGTACCTTAGCTCAATATAGGTTGGGAGGCACTACGCTAGATGATACGGCCGTAGCAATATATGACACTTGCAAGTCACTCCATGTTATGTAATCCAAATAGTTGCAGTTGAGGGGGGAGTAAATACTACCTGCGGATCATGATTCCTGTGTCGCAATCCTTGTAAGACGATATTTACAATAATAACTTTATATAACATTGAGGTTATGAGTCATTGATGTTATTATATCGAGAACGCAATTTAAATTATAATACGTGCTTAGTGGAATTTATTTTGTTAATTGTGCACGTGTTTTCAATATTTACGACATCTAATCATATTCTCGTACCTGTTTCGTCACCTGCTGACTGTTTATTTTTCGTCTTTCGTCTCACGTGACTTGTAGTAACCCCCAGTGCGCATGACCGCTGGTCTTTCCATCCCCCTGATTTGCACATGCGCCGTCTGCAACATCCGGGGCCTTGGACAAGGATGAACGGCGACTTGCAAGATGGCGGCGGAGGGAGGAGGGAAGGAGACGAACGAGATTAAAACGCAATTCACTACCCGGGAAGGCGTCTACAAACTCCTCACGCACTCCGAGTACAGTCGCCCGAACAGGGTGCCCTTCAACTCGCAGGGTTCCAACCCCGTCAGGGTCTCCTTCGTCAACGTTAACGACCAGTCGGGCAACGGCGACAGGATCTGCTTCAATGTGGGCCGGGAGCTCTACTTTTATATCTATAAAGGTGTGAGAAAGGTAAACAACGTTGACAGCAGCCGCCGTGAACGCGTGTGCCAGGTAGCAGCCGGACCGGCTCGGCGTCTTCGTTCAACCGCCGCTGTAGACCCGCCGGGCTTGTGTCGCAGATTGTCCGGACGAGGCCATGTAGCGTTCAGCTATGTTACACGCTAATTAGCATCACCAGCTAATCTAATCGCCATACTTGTTTAACAGTGAACTCGTCTCTTTGTGGGACTTCCTCACTAGTTCTGAGTGACCACCATGCTGCAAATGGGTTGTTTACGTTTCACGTGCTTGCAGGAATGGGACGATAACATGACGTAATTGCCTAAATGTCAGGTTCTCGCTATCAACTATGAGGTCAGAAGTGAGTGTGGTTGGTTGTAGTGACGTCACGGTGGGTTCATGACACCTCATTTGCATGTGGGAAAGGATCACGTTTGTTTCTATTGGACTTGGCGACTTTTGTCTAATTATCAGTGGGTCTCAAACTTTGTACTGTACACTAATCAACACGTGACTTTGCTCAACAAGTACCGCCATCATGAACAACAATAATACACAGTAGCATAGCAGGTCCGTCTTTCTTTATATTTTAATATTGTAAACAATATAACATTATGGATGCGAGCTGTCGCACGCACAGCGGCTTAGTGATAGCTTTTACTATAAGTCGAATCTGTTATGGTTTTTAGGCTGCCGACCTGAGCAAGCCCATAGACAAGAGGATATACAAAGGCACGCAGCCCACCTGCCACGACTTCAACCCGCTCACCGCCACAGCCGAGAGCGTCTCTCTGCTGGTGGGCTTCTCGGCAGGCCAGGTGCAGCTCATCGACCCGATCAAGAAAGAGACTAGCAAGCTCTTCAATGAAGAGGTTGGTTGTCATCCAATGGAATTGTTGTGTGTCCGATTTTATATAAATACATATGATTTGAAAATTGCATTGTGCTACATACCTTGACAACTGCTCTTTCCCCTTCCCAGAGACTAATTGACAAGTCGCGCGTGACGTGCGTACGATGGGTCCCCGGTTCTGAGAGCCTCTTTTTGGTGGCCCATTCGAGCGGCGCCATGTACCTGTACAATGTGGAGAACACGTGCGGCACGGCGGCGCCCCACTACCAACTCCTCAAACAGGGGGACAACTACGCCGTACACACCTGCAAAAGCAAGTCTGGCCGCAACCCCTTACTGCGCTGGACGGTGGGCGACGGCGCTCTCAACGAGTTCGCCTTCTCCCCGGACGGTAAGTTCCTGGCGTGCGCCAGCCAGGACGGCTACCTGCGGGTGTTCGGCTTCGACGCCGCCGAGCTGCACGGCACCATGAAGAGCTACTTCGGAGGCTTGCTTTGCGTGTGCTGGAGCCCCGACGGGCGCTACATCGTGGCCGGCGGCGAGGACGACCTGGTGACGGTGTGGTCGTTCTCGGACTGCAGGGTGATCGCGCGGGGACACGGACACAAGTCGTGGGTGAGCGTGGTGGCCTTCGACCACTGCACCACCAGCGTGGAGGACGGCGTCGGCGGCGAACCCCCCGCCGAGTTCAGCGGCAGCGACGAGGACTTTTACGAGCATATTCACTTTAGCGCAGGAAGGGATCGGGCCAACAGCGCCCACTCCCAACTTTCCAAGAGGAACTCTACGGACAGTCGGCCTGTTAGCGTGACATACCGATTCGGGTCCGTTGGCCAGGACACCCAGCTGTGTCTGTGGGACCTCACCGAGGACATACTCTTCCCTCACCTACCTTTGTCTCGCACCAGGACTCACACTAATGTCATGAATGCCTCCAGCCCCCCGGCCACCGCAGCAAACACTATTTTCACCGGCACCAATGGCAAAGACAATGTTAGCAATAGCAGCACCGGCGGCAACACGCCAAACTCCCTCCCGGGGACGCTGCCTCGCTCCAACAGCTTACCGCAATCCTCCAACCCTACCGGCGGCGGCGGAAGCACCCCCAACAGTCACACTGGCAGCAGCAGCAGCAGCAGTAGCACTGCGGCCGCAACCGCCGTCCCCTCCAAGGGCGGCGGCGGCAGCCTCATCGACAGCGCCCTGATCGCCGCCGGCGTGGGCAAGTTCGCCACGCTGTCGTTGCACGAGTCGCGCAAGGAGCGGCCGGAAAAAGAGCACAAGCGCATGCACAGCGCCGGCCACATCGGCAGCAAGAGCGGCGACAAGCTCAACCAGCTGGGGGCCTCGCGGGCGGCGGTGACCAAAGGCGACACCGCCAAGACGTTGGGCACGGTGCTGTGCCCGCGCATGGAGGAGGTGCCGCTGCTGGAGCCGCTCGTGTGCAAGAAGATCGCCCACGAGAGACTGACCGTGTTGATCTTCCTGGAGGACTGTTTGGTCACGGCATGTCAGGAGGGCTTTGTTTGCACGTGGGCCAGGCCTGGAAAAGTGGTGAGTAACAGGTAGGGCTGGACGATTAATCCAAATTTGATCATGATTTCAATTTTGCCTTCTCGATCTCTAAAACAGGCATGAAAATTCCTCACCTTTCGGCGAAATTTGCCGTTTTCAAAATAGGTCACCTACGTGAATCGTGGAGATCTGATGAGAAAATATTTCGGTGTAGGCGACTGGAGAGTCGGTATCAGTGAACTCCGGGTACCGAAGACGGCGCCGATTTTCACGTTAAATCAGACGGGTGACACGGTCCAAAGCAAGTTGTGACTGTGCGGGGGTAGATGCGTTGATAATTTACCGTGGCGCACTTGAACGCAGCAGTGCACGCACAACCAGCGTACTGACGTCAACCTTCTCGCGCTGGATTTCATTCACGCTACATTTCCGGGTTTGGGTGGAAGCAAGCGAGATTTGACCGCCGACAAGCAAAACGAGAGTGAAGCTTCGCGGTTCCTAGCATGCTAGCACACGGTGCCCCACCTGGTGCGTGGATTTCTTGGTACTGAGGACGTTAAGTAAAATAAATAACTGTTAATAACTAAATAACCGTTCAAGAGAATGTTATTTTATAAAAATATATATTTTATTGTTAAATTAACATTTATTACCACAAACGACAGAACAAAAGCACCAAAAATTGGTACTATTCAGTACGGGATCGATACCCCGATACTGACAATTGGAACCGAACGGGTTCAGATGCGAAACGTACCCATCCCTACTTGATCGCAGCACATGCTGTTTTTTCAACATCCATAGAGAATGTTATTTTATAAAAATATATATTTTATTGTTAAATTAACATTTATTACCACAAACGACAGAACAAAAGCACCAAAAATTGGTACTATTCAGTACGGGATCGATACCCCGATACTGACAATTGGAACCGAACGGGTTCAGATGCGAAACGTACCCATCCCTACTTGATCGCAGCACATGCTGTTTTTTCAACATCCATCCATGGTCCAATAAATGAAGCAAAGATGTTTGCATTTTTGCAAACTGTTTTTTTTTTGACGTCATAAAATTTTGAACATTTAAATGTGCCGTCCTTTTGTCCGCCTAGACCCCAAACACCACCACCCGCGCCCCCACCCGTTTGACGAGTGCCCAACGAATGATATAAATTATAAGTTTAGGTCCAAGTGCTTCTCACCTTTTTCACCCCTGACCCGTTTTCATTTCAAAAGGTAATAACTGAAGAAAAACGATGAATGTGCAGAACAGTGCGTGGATTTACAAGTTCTCTACGTTATGAAAGTACCCTGAATGCACCATGTTGCTTGTAACAAGCCCAGAGCGATTCAATGTGATTCTGCCGTCGCTAAGCGTCCTTTAAGCTATTTTGTGACACCCCAGCTAGTTAACTGTAAACCTAAACACACGACAAGTAGAATAACATCCACTGTTATACAGTATTTAAATACAAAACATGCTTCGTTTTAAAAACATGGCTAGCCTAGCGCTAATGTAGGATTCTATTCGAATGCTAACTTCGGGAGACGTAGTCCTTCAAATAACAAAAATAAACACAAATTCTGTGTAAACTCATACCCACAGGTAAGATAACGCTACTCAAAGGCACAAATTGTTCCCAATATGCATTCATACAATTCGATCGCAAATTTCTTCTGTTCTCATTGTAAACATGAATGCATGGCACCACACTGCCCCTAAGAGGCCAAAATCCGCAGTAACACCTAGTATTTGTTTTCAATTGCTATTTTAGTGTATTTTCTTAGCTGAGTTTTCATGGATTCTAGAAAATTTACTTTCATCAAAATTGAAGGATACAACTATTCAAGTTTTTGTTGTTGTTGTCATAACACACATTTCCACATGACATGGCACAAAATACAAACCCTGAGGGTAATGCATGACTGGGCGTAAGGTTACGATGATACTTTTGAACAGTTTACTTTAGTAGTTAGTTAGTCAGTGAATAATCATTTTATCAAGAATAATTGTGATTATAGATAAAATAATAATCGTCCAGCCCTCGTAACAGGTCACATGACTCTCATACCGTCGCTATACCGCCTGCTGGAAATATTAATAGGCAGCCTGTTTTTCCCCAGTCAACCCCGCCATTTTGTCTGTGATGTGTCTCTCCGCAGGGACTTCTATCATCTCAAAACAACCCCGCCAACTCCCCCAGCGGAACCGTAGTATAGCTACACCCCCCCCCCCCCCCCTCCATCAGCCACAGAAGTGGTGGATGACAACCAAGACGCGGCTGGCGGGAACTTGACGTCTTTCGTCTGCAGTGAAATGGGTGCTAGCTGGCAAAGGAGGAGGAGCTTTAAGGTTTTTATAGGAAGGGCTGACTGGGTTCACTGTTCATATGTTGGTGGCTGTTATCATGGCGACGGTCTTCTTGTTGGGGTGTTCTCCCGTTTCTTTACTTCTTTGGGCCTTTTAAAGGGAACAACATTTTGAAGTGGCTGCATATCCTCTACTAATGGAGGTAGTACTTCCTTAAATCACACAATGTGTATTTGCACAAATTGATCAGCCCTTCCTTCTTGGCGTGTGAGGTTTTTTGCTTTTTGTTTTAAATCCTAGCAGAAGAACACAAGCAGGTTTTGGAAGCACTTGGCTTGTTGGCGCCCTTTGTCTCCCAAGTTGGATGCTGCAATCATTTCTTTTTTTCTTTTTTTTTAAAGATAAACAATGTTTGCACTTAACAGTTTGTTGTTCAGAGGAGGACGGATGTACTTTTTTTTTGGGGTGGGGGGGTGTTCAATAGAATTAACAAAAAAAACCTTTGTACCTATTGTTTATTTTAATATGGTTTTCCACATGACACAGGCTCTGTATTATATGTAAATATTGTATTGCAATGATTTATGGAGATGATTAATAGTTTAAAGAGCCTTTTTTGGGAGAAAAATAGAGCTATTTCTAATACAGAAAATCTAATATTAAAATGAATATGCAGATTTCCCCCGCCCCCCTTTTTTCCCCCCTCCCATTTCCGTTGTACATAAAGAGATTTCAGGTGTATTTTTTCTTAACGCAACATTTGGTATAATATAGGAGATGCTTTTATCTAACGGCTTGTGGTGAAACACTCTTGTTCAGCCATCATTCCGAGCTCAGGTAAAACCGCAGGAACGCGTACTGGCCTATCGTGTGAATCGACTCCCAACCTAACAACTCCTCTTTAGTGTGAGCGGCGTGCATATAATGATGACGATTATTTTTTTTAAACAACACTGTGTTGATTTATGCCAGAGCTGGAACAGCGCTTGATGTTTTTCCTCAAGCGCCCACAAGGAGAAAGACGGAGGTTTTGAACAGTGGCAGATTTTTTTCCTCCATGTGACGCCTATTAAACAGTTTGACAGACTATAACCATGACTCTGTTTATATTCTTAAAAATATATGCAAATATCGGGTTATGTTAATCCACAAAGTTAAAATGTTCTTGTTTGTTGACAAACAATTTAAAAATAACAAGCCATAAGCCTAAAGTATGTTAAATTAATATTTGATAAATAAAAGCTCCAATTTCTTTTTACTGTCACATAAGGGAAGCTATTTGCTCACAAAATTCTCTTGTAATGGCTGATTAGCTTCTTTTTTTTAATCTAAACTGCGTCTTTGAACAAAGGTTTTTGTCACAAAACAAAGTGTAAAAATCATAACACTTTGTTCCCATCTCAACTTATTGAACAGTTAATCGCCTCTGTATATAAGTAAAAAAAAATAATTACTCAATAGAGCAAATGGGGGTCATTTGTATGAAGCGTGGAGCATGTATTTTTCTCATATATTTTTTAAATATATATTTATATATAATTAACCACTTCATTAGATGAAGGCCAACAAAAATGCTGATATATTACATCCATTTATTTTACACTGTTTAGGACTCCTGAAAACAAATAGTTGATGTGTACACTACACGATATGGCCACTAGAGAGCAGTATAGTTGAAACGTCTCGATCATGTTGTTAGCATTTTAACATCATACGAGAACAAGATGTCATTAGACCAGAGCTCACCAACTGCGGTCCTCAAGGGCACCTACCAGCATTGGATGCTTCCCTGATTGAAATGACCAAGATCATTATCAGGCATATACATTCTCCAGTATTGACATGTAGCTTTTATTTACATTCCTGACAGTATCTTCGAGCGGTAGCAAAGCTCAGGGAGAACCAGACCAAAGCCTTGCGTCAGTCTGCAAATTTGTCTGTGGTAAAATGACTGTACAGTAGCTATCACTCATGTTAGTGGTAAAATTCCAACCCATGAGCCTGCTCTAAAAATAGCTCGTCAGATATGGGACATTGTGATTGTGAAGAAGAAATGTGGAAGTGTTGCAATTGTTTAAATTCACATTTATTCGACCCAGTTGTAGGGAAAGTGTGGCACATTCTTTCGAGGACGTAGAACAGAAAGCGACGCCAAGGGGATTTCAAAGCATCAGCAGACTGTCATCGAGACCAAAGAGCCCTGTTCCGCTTCCTCACTGTTTCAGTCTATTCTAAGCGTTCCCGGGAGGCGGAGGCCCAATTATTGGGCATCTTATTTGCAAACTTGCCCAAGATTCATAGCACGTCTCTAGCCCTTTCACGGATAGTAGTTACTACAGTGGACAGCTTTTAAAACGTTTTCTCCTATACAAATGAATATTTTTGCCACAGTTGGCCATTAGCCACTCCAGTGGACACTAGTGTAGTCTAGACATACACTGCCATCCGGTGGTCAACGTTTGTAAGTGCAAAAAAATAAAGACAGACAAGATGGCCGACAGAAGTTCAGATGTGACGTGCAAGGAAGGAATAAGTGTCTATTCCTTCTATTCCAGGAGGCCCTAAGGAGTAACATAATTGTTAAAATTATCCATGTATTGATTTTGTAATTTGAGGAAATTGCGATTGATTAGGAGTCCACTAAATTGGACTTTGGACATCATTTGCTGTATTGTTACTACAACTTAGTGTTACTGTAATTTTGTTGCCATTGAAAATACTTTATCTGCAGTTTTTTGTTGTCGCTTTAAATGTTTATTATAGCAAAACTTTATGGATTTTAGTCCTCATATGAGAGTAAGGATCCTTATGTTTTGTAGCGGTCAGGTGGTTTTTGTTAATTAATTTCTTACAAACATTGCATCAGTTGCGCAAATGCACATTATCCACCCTAGTGGACATGTCACCAACTCCTTGAAAAATTTACGTTTCCCAAAAAAATGAAGGTGATTTTTTTTTCATACTTAAAGAGTAATAAAAACACTTGAGAAAAAAAAATCCTGATATAGGTTATCAAATATTAATATTTGTGCACGGGCTAGCACAAATCTGACGTAAACAAAGACAAACTAAATCCCGACATTCATCTTTATTTTTTTTGGAACAGTCCAGTGAAACAGGCAACATGAAGAAAAGTCCAAAGCTTTTACTTTGAAAAGGCTTTCTTCTTAATAGAGGATGCAAAAGAGACAATAATATAGAATATAGTGGCAACTTTAAGGTCACTGCAAGCGCACGTAGCTCTTGCAGAGTTCATGATCCCTGATATCCCCCCAGCCCCCGTTCTTCACATGCGGAGCCACCCCTCCGGCTCCGTTCGACGGCAGTCTCTTGGTGATCAGGAGGTTCCTGGGGAACAGCTGGTTGCTGCTGCTCTGCAGGATGTTCTCCATCTTGGACTTCTGGCTGGCTGGCATGCAGGTGGCCTTCTTGTGGTGCATGCCGCAGTCGCCGGCGTGGAAGACGCGGGGCGCCTCGCTCACCATCACCTTCCAGTAGGACGGCAGGCAGGATGCGGTCAGGTGCTGCAGGGACCAGTCCCAGTTGTAGTCGTCGTAGGTGCAGAAGCGGTCCGTGCAGCCGAGCAGGTTCCGGTAGGTGTCGCGACCCAGGGCCATGCCCATGTTGTGCTCGGTGGACTTCCAGGCCTTGACCTCGACCCTGTTGGCTTTATTGGAGTAAGAGATGTGGCTGTAGCTCCCCAGTGACAGGATGTCGCAGTCGCTGCACTGCTCCCGCTTCATCGCCGTCATCATCTTCAGCAGGTGGATGAAGTCCGGCGCCAGGTAGTGGTCCTCCTCAATCAGCAGCACCAGACCATTGTGGTCCTGGAGGACGTGCACTCGGTCCCACGTAAAGTGCAGCTTCCACCACCAGTGGTGCTTGGTCTGCGAGAACTTGGCCTCGCGGTAGTGCCCGAACGAGTCTGGGTACTCCGCGTTGATGCACCCCAATTTTAAGGCCTCCTTTTTGGAAATGTCCCTGGGACAGTCCCTCGGGTCGTTGCCGGGAAACTCCTGCGGGTACAGCTGGATGCTGAACGGGAAGAAAATCTGCAGCACCTGGCAGAAGTCCACCGAGTTCACCACCTTGTTAATCTCGGGGGACCAGAAGTCGTGGCTGAATATCAGCAGTATCCTCTCCACGCCGCGGGCCTTGCGCAAGCTGTCCACCAGCAGCTTCAAGTAATCCGGACGGTTGTGGACCTGGACCACCACGACCAGGTCGTCCTTCTGCCGCGCCGCCTTGAACTTCTCCTCGTTCCTTATCGTCTGGTCAAAGTTCAGCTGGAAAACGATGCCGCGGTAGACCAGGGTCGCGTTGTCCACGTCGGGCTTGGCTTTGTTTTCTTTCTCAATTTTTCCCAGGTGCGTCTGGTTCAAAGGGGCAACGGGGGCCCGGCTCACGGCTTGCACCTGGACATGGTCGTCGAGGCTATTTCTGCTGGTGCCGCTACTGCTCTTCGCCACTGCCTCAGACTCCGCCTCCTTGGGGAACGGCTCAATCTTCTTTTGCCGTCCGCTGGTCCAGAACGCCAGCCCGCAGATGATAACCACCACAGTCAGTATCAGCACCTTTCTCTTATAGATCCGGAATCTCATTGTAGGGGATCGGGCTCTTGGAGGGAGGAGGGGAAAGAAAGCAGATAGTCGGCGGATGGTCGTGGCGGTGAAAAAGGTGAAAGCTGGCTAATTGCTGGAAACATGGATCCTGCTCCACTGCCACTGGTGGCGGGTGAATATCCAATAAAGCATGACAGTTGCTGGGAAGCAGCGAGGTTGCAGTAAGCATGAATTGCCTGGATGAAAACACAAATCGATACAGCAAGTTAGGGCTGCTTGATTAGGAAGAAAATATTAAATCATGATTATTTTTGGTAATAATTGAAATCACAAATAGGACTGATCATTTATTTTTTGGGTACAGAACAAGAAAATGTTTAAAAGTTTAAAAATATATATATGAAGACAAATAAAATTCTTTGAATGTAATTATTTTTAAATATAATAATAATAATTATTATTATTTTTTAAACAACTCCAAAATTTGTATTAATGATTTTATTTTTTACAATTATACTGATTTTGTAATTGTGGAGTGCAAAAATTTAAATTGTAATTGAATTTTGATTAATTGCACAGTCCTACATCAAGTTAGGGCTTGACGATTTAATTAATTATGATTAATCAAATAAAGAAAAGACATGTTTTTTCCCCATCACTTTATTCTAAAACAGATCATCAATTTGAGTGCAGAAATGCAGAAACATTACATTACGAGAGCTGCAAGCTGCTATAAAGAGATCCCTGGCCACGTTGGGGGCCTGACGCATAAGACAAAAATCACTAAAATATAAATTACCAGGCCTGAAATAAGTGCAAAGTTGCATAAATATTTGCCCAAGTTCAGACCCTCAAAAAGAGCATCATCTTTCTTTGCGAACAGTGCGTCGCCGTGGCAAAGAGCGTGCGATGAAAGAAAATCAAATATCTTTAGATGAAACACACAAAGTTTGAAGGCGAGCTGATAAACTCTCTAGAATTTGTTATAAAAATATGAACTCTATAAAAGGCCCCAAAATTGTGTCAAATTCCAAAGTAACACCAAAATGGCGGACTTCCTGAGTTAAAAAAAAATCTACAGGGGACACTTATTTTCCCCCCGAACACAGAACTATTCATCATCATAGATAGTATTTGTACTTAGCAATATTATAACCTTATCTTACCAAAAACATCAAACTTCTAGTATACAGTTAACTTCCAAACTACTCTTGTTTTATCTTTTAGGAGACGAGGGGCACAAAATCCATGTCGTTTATTTAGACTTCAAATCAGCACGTCCTGTCGAACGGGTTCTACTTGTTCGAACATGAGAAGTACTTTGCATCACGGGTGCAAGGTTTCGGGGAGAGAAGGTGTATACCAATGCAAGTAGGGATGAAATGTTTTACGGGAAAACGGATTTATTGTTGAAACAGTTAAATGTCAAGTTTTACTTTTAGTTTAACTCATTCACTGCCACGATAGACGTCAAAAATTCATTTGAACTATTTCTATTAGTTAAAAAAAAAAAATATATCCACTTTTGCTAACAAGAGTATGAAAACCGAGAAAAAAATGTTTATTGTAAATTTAGAACAGATATAAAATTTGTGATTAATCGTTAGTTAACTAGTGAAGAAGTCATGTGATTAATAACAATTTTAAAAATAATTATAGCCTGACGGGCCTAATTTAATTAAAAAAATAATAATAATAAGGGCCGTTTAATTGTAATTAATTGCATGATAATTTTATATCTGTTTTTAATGTACAAAAAATATAGGTTTTCATAAAAAATGAAATGAAATGAAAAATTGTTAAACTAATAGAAATAGTTCACATACATTTTTGACGTCTATAGTCATCAATGGCAGTAAATGAGTTATTTACACATTCTTGAACTAAACTTCTCATACAAAAGCAAAAAATAAATCACATGCGGATGAGGTAGAAAGTTACAAACCCATTAGAGGCTTATCGAAGGCCCCACACCTAAGTAAATTGAAATTAAAATAACACTAACAACGCAGTGAAAAGCATCAACAAACGTATATTCTACTTTATTAGATTATTATTATTATTATTCAAACATTTAAAACAAAATACAATCCCATAACGTCACACATGTTGAAAACATACATCAGTCAAGCTTCTACATCATTGTCCCATTTACGAAATTTTTTGTGCATCCTGATTTTGCCCATGATCAAGTATTTGCATTTGATATTTATTTGCAAGTAGGTCACGACACGATGTAGTGTAACAAATTCCGCAAAACACATTCCCCCCCCCCCTTTTTTTTCACCGTTAATAGCCTGTAAACTGGCAACTGGCAAGGTTGATTTGGTCATTATAGTAAGATTTACACCGCTTCATTGTCATTTGACAACAGGAAAATGAAAGACAGCAAATCATTGTGATAACACGACAAAAAAAAAACAATTCACTTTGCATGGCTACATAATTGCTTATGTGTCTATGGTTTAATATGTGATCATAAAGCATTAAAAAAATGGCATGGCACTTCCTCCAACCTGTGTGCAAGGGTTTTTATTTTTTTCATCCTCATGATTCCTTTTCACTTGACGCCCACTTTCACCCTTCTCAACTATACAAGGAAAACAATAGTCATTTAAAACACCACATATACTCGCATCCATTTCATCCCCCCCAGCATCCTAAAACGTCCGTTACCGTCGTAGTAGACGTTGAACCGCAGCAGCATGCTAGCACTAAGTTAGCAACGGCTAGCAACTCCGTCCGCAAAAAAAGCACCGTCCGAAAAATAAATACCACACGGGCGTTCGTCTGGTTGATTACCTGAAGTCGAAGCGGCCCAACGTTCACTTCAGGATAGAAACGTCAGTTCGATGGTGTCCCATTTTCGCTTCATCCCCCCCCCCGAGGTGCTGCATGGAAAAAGCAGCTAAAAGCTAATGATGGGAGAAACATATCATCACACTAGGCCATTCGCTCAACAGGGGGCGCTCGCAGTACCGTAAACACTTTTTTTTTTTTAAACCCTCAGAGAAACTACTAATTTATAAATATAACAAGAATATAACAAATTTAGGGGGAGGGTAATCAAATTCCATACATACATTTTCTCTAACCCAAAACATCAGAACTGCAAGACAGCTGTGTAACCAGTTAACCACGGTTAAATATTCAATGCCGAATTCTGAAAATAGCTATTTTTTAAAATGTCAATTACATAGAAGCAATAATATTAATGTACAATATTCATCATTTAAGTACGGAAGCGTATTGCATTCACTTGGAGAAAAAAAAGTCCTGTTTTTCTGACTAATTTTGGGGGGGAGCTTTGTTTTTTAAGTATTTTTTTTCCTGTTTTATTGAATATTTCCCCCCTGTTTTTTTAAAGTATTTTTTTTTCTGTTTAAAAAATATGTATTTTCTCTGTTTTTCTGAATATTTTTTTCCCTGTTTTTTGGAGTAATTTTTCCCTGTTTTATAAAATTTTTATTTTTCTGTTTTTCTGAATATTTTTAAAAAGGGTTTTCCCACAGAGATTAGGGAACAAACCACAATACATTATACACATTCATTCCCAGTAAGTAAACATGACCATCGTATTGCATATGGAGGTATGCGGGAAAGTGTCTGCTTCCGCTATTAGCGAGTCTGCAACAAGTCACTTGGAGGTCAGAGATAAAATAAATAAATAAAAAATACTCAGAAAAACAACCAGCTCTGTTTTTCGGAATAATTTTTTCCCCTGTTTTTTTAAATATTTGTTTTCAGGTTTTTTTAATTTAATTTAAAGAATCATTTTTTTCCAGCCTGTTTTTCAGAATATTTTTTGACAGAAAAAAATATTCAGTAAAACAAAAAAATATTCTGAAAAAATAGAAAATAAAAAATACTCAAAAAAACAAAGCTCCCCCCCAATTTTTTTTTTTTTAATGTTTCTCAGTCATCATCAAGTGGAGAAAACACGTGACATGACCAAAAATTGGCCGTCCATGCAAAATCGATTTAAAAAAAAATGTTTATCTGAAACTGGTTAGGACGACAACAGCTTTGAAACTGCTACAGGTGTTTCTGGCAAGTATTAGCTGTTTAGAACGTCTGTTTTCTTCATATGTCTGGGTCTGGGCTACTTAATTGGTTGGAAGGAAAGGAAAACAAATAATATTTTGCAACTTAAAATCTTCCAAACACTTATGGGAGAATGTGTTATTGTTTGATGGTTGTACATTTGGCCATAATTTAAATTTCTAAAAGGTATGTTTGGCTTAAACACAACACTGCTTATCAACAAAAGAACATGGTGTTGGCAGCATCATGCTTTAGGGCTTTTGTTCTTCAGATGGAACTAGGATTTTAGTCAAGGTGCAGAAATTCTAAACAGCTCAAAATGCCACTTAATGTTAGCATAATACAATCAGGCTTCTGTTAGAAAGCAAAATAAAAATGTTAGGAAAAGCCTACTATCTGATTATCTTACTAATCAGAGTAAATTCAAAACAGCCATATTCCTAGTTATGAGAGGGCGTGCGGACTTGTGCAACCACAGTATTTTGGTCAAGGTTTTTTGTTTGAAAATATATGTTTTGAGTTAGAGGTCACATTAATGGTGGAAACAGTTTTGAAGTGATTTATCTTGCTCGTCTTAAAAAAAAATACAATAAAATCTATAAATGTTCTTAACCGCTTACTCCCCACAAGGGTCGTGGGGGTGCTGGAGCCTATCTCAATCACAAAAAATTAAAAAAAATCTGGCATTTGAACTGGGGTGTGTACAGTATTTATTTATTTAAAGAAAAATAGCATTCATGTGTTTACACATTTTCGCAATGCCAATAAAAAACACAACAATGACGAATAGATTTGACAAAATTATTCATTGTAATTCATTTAAATTAATTTTTACGATTTTGTTTTCATGTCGCATGTACTGGCTATATAGTATACAACTCCGGCCACTCGATGGCGCTCAACCCGACCGCTTATCGGAAACCGGATCCGGAAGATTTCATTTGCGCATGCGCGGGACGCGCTCTTCCTTTCCGACACTCGAGAGAAAAGAGACAAGATGGGCCACCAGCAGCTCTATTGGAGTCACCCCAGAAAATTTGGGCAGGGATCCCGCTCTTGGTTAGTGTTTTACCCTTTTGCCTTTTGTTTACCAGTGTCCCATTTGGCGTTAGTTTGGCGCAGTTTCCACTACAATGTATCTCAAAATTTGCTATCAAATGCGCACCGCATGGAGACTCGTCGGGTAGGAACATGGCGGCGGATGGATGCTTGATGCTAACGGCTAGCCCTGGTTAGCATGTCGAAATCACGTTTAATACGTCACAGAACTATGGAGTTGTCAAAAGTACGCACATTAATTAGAAATATAGATACTCGTGTAAAATTTAAGTAGATAAAGACTGCGGAATAATGCTTTAAATCATTCGATTAGAAGTAGGGACATACAAATGTACTTGAGTGCAAACGTAAACATTGTTTTTTACTGGCTATCATAAATAACACAATTTTGAAAACTTGGCATAACAAAAAAGAAAATGCACACAATATCGCGTATCTTGTACTAATTTGACATTCTCTTCTAATTTCCACTTGTGTTCAACAGCCGGGTTTGTTCGAACAAACACGGTCTGATCCGTAAATATGGACTCAACATGTGCCGCCAGTGCTTCCGGCAGTACGCGAAGGACATCGGCTTCGTCAAGGCAAGTTGCATCCCGAATACTCTGAAATTGATGATTGAATGCATGTTGTCAGCAATGTTTACATCTCCATCTTCCTCCTCCACAGCTGGATTAAATGTCATGATGCGCAGAGATGTCCGCCGATTGTTACCTGGAAGGCTGGATGAATCGATGATTCGACACACACTGCAAATAAATGTAGTTTTTCCCAATTGGAATGCTTTTGTTGTATTCAATGATCACAATGACAGTTTTTTTAAGTTAGACTGGCCACAATGGGAGCTGGTGTCAGAAATTCTGTGTGAAAATGCGTATTCAGGGATTTTACTGACAAATGGTGGCAGGGGTGGTGTCACTGTCAAAATTTGCACATACGCTAATTTGACTGACAAAAACTTTTTCTGTAAAGTGTTTACTTTCTCCCAATGTCACATCGCCCAGGTTCATGAACCGTTCCAGGACTGCTTCGCTAAAGATAATTTAAAATCAGAACTATGAGTTTTCACTTCAGTGTGGGCCAGATGTTCAACCAGCACATCCTATGAAGAGAGATCCTGAGTTGCGACAGGATTGCTTGTGGCTGCCCACAAAATTCTGAACACCTGACAGTTCCTGACTGTGTGCGCTGAATCAACTTCCCTTTCCACCTGACACTGCTCATCGTGTTTATTTTTTTTAAATTCCAATGGTCTAAGTGGTAATCAAAACGCCCTTTTTGAAAACACGAAAGGCCAAAAATTCAAATCCGGTTGATCATTTGATGTTTTTGTGTTTACTACAGACAGTTGTTAAGATACAAAAAGTATTAACTGGTTTAAAAAAAGCCATATTGGCAGTATGAAAGACATGTTTACTAATATGTAATGAGGTTTTTAATAAGGATCTATGTCATAAGAGGTTCTGTCTAATAATTATGATTTAGGTCAGCCACAAATCACTCAGCTGAACTTCATGTAATAGACATAACAGTAAAGTAGATAAAATAGTATTTAAAGTAAACTATAGGGCCTTGATGAACAACTTGCATATTAACTATAACAGATAAATATATATAAGCTTTTTGTATGATGTCTTCCTTGTAATTGTTGATCTTGTCTACTTTAAAACTGACGTTCGACGTTTCTTTTTTTTTTCTAGACAAAAATGTATTTTTCTGTAATGTTTTTATTTAAAAGGCAGTGACACAGCAGAAATGACATCATGCTAAGTGCACTACTAACCATGGACAGACCTAAGGTAAATGCTAAATTTTTCCACATTTCTAAAAATGTTTTCAGTCGTAATTCAGTGTGTCACGTAAACTAATGCGATCCTCATACACATATTATACGTAAAGATAGTCTGTCTTTAAAAAAAAGAAGATATAACTCAAGTTCATGATGGTTTAGCGTAGCAGCTAGCTGAGGTAGCATATGCTCTTGGGCAAAACGTTTAGAATTATCATTAATTTGAAACCCTGTTACTTTAGTAGCCTGATACTAAAATGCTAGTATTCAAATCAAATGTAATTATTTAATTGAATGAACGATTCATTCTGCAATGTTTTTAGAACTATGTCACATTTATAAGCAAGCGTCATCAAAACATATGCTGTTATAGCAAATAAAGTGTATTGGTGATAGCTGAGTTGAACAAATCAAATTATATGATGGTTTATTATACTTTTATATATATATATATATGAAAGTAAAAAGCCCGTTTTTCAAATAGGTTGGTATTTAAATTGTCCCTTTTTGAACCGCTAGATGGCAGCAACGCTACGCTGTTGTCATGGCAGGTGTGTACTGTGTAGGGCAGGCCTAAGATTATTTCAACAGTCACATTTTTGGTCATTTATTTTTATAACACAGTAAACATATATGTATAGATATATACACATACAGACACAAACAAAAATATGTTTACTGGGAGAGAGAGGGTATGCAGCCAGGAAAGGAATCGAACCAGCGTGGCCTGTTCCGGCCATCATTGGCTTGCGCTTATCAAAACAAAAACACGCCGCAGGCGTGCTAGGTGCTTACTTAAAGGCACCTGTTTTGATCCACCCTGCTCCCATTTGCAATAAATCTAGCATGTAAATTATATTAAATACTCCATTTCGGTCAGGTAGTATTGGGGATTGTAATGAAAGACGTTAGACTGGGTCACGCTGTGGCAGAGCGCAGTGAATTTAAAGGTTAATGTGTAAAAGCGGCTTATTTCCATACGGCACTTACACGAAAATGAATACACTCGTATTCAGCACACGCATGGGCGCGCGCACACACACATTCACACGCTACAAAGATCATGAATATACATGAGAGTGACCTCCGGGCCGGAGGATGTGGCACCATAGTGGCGCCGCGACCCGGCATTAGAATCCCGAGAGAGCATGGCAAACTCCCTTTTTAGCCCGAGTCGCTCGAGGACCAGCTTATTATTAAATGTCGGCGTGATCTTTCGAACCGTCAGATCGCAACTCATTGAACCTGACATCCGGTCACTGTGATGTTTCTTGCGACGGTGGCGCCTGTTTCCTCTTGGGGGCGGCAATGCCACTGTTTCACTCCGATTGGAGTGACGAAGAAACGGCTTTAGAAATAATTGGTTCCAGCGAGGGCTGGCTGAGTTTGCGCTAACAACATGGCTATGAACAGAGTTAAGCTAGTTTACAAAAGTACAGTCAAGGTCACCCAATTAGCTCTATTTTGCAACTTGTATGATCAGCCTAGCAACTATTTTTCACTTTGTTTATTGAAGGAGACGGTTGGAAGGCGAGCACGGTGTAAATCCTTTATTGCTATGCTAAAAAAAAAAAAGTGATTTATACATGAATTAATTTATCTAACTTTTGGACAACTCTACTTAATAATACGTACTACTTTGTCACAACACTAAATACACACTATATGGGGTAGATGCCACGGACTTCCGGGTTTTACACATCAGCGCCGTTTCGGCCACTGCTGGCCGCGTTCCAACACTCGCACCCCCACCCTTGCGCCCCCGAACCGCGCGCTCCCGCTCATCGGCGGGAGGGCGTCTCGGCTATCTGAAATGCTTCCGACGCCGAGACAGACACTACACACTCGCAGCCTCGCACCCGTCGACGGGAAGACGCAACCGAGGGGCACAAAGACAGAAGCGCAAGCACTGGGACGCGGCCCACACGTCGCAAACCGGAAACGGAAACAAAGTTGATGCGTGAAAACCCGGAAGTCCCGCCTCCTCCGTGGCATATAGTCCATAGTTATAGTAACAATAGTGCCACTATGAAAGATAATGCATCTAGCTGCCTCCGTATTCATTTTACGTTACCATCACCGCCATTAGTGATCATCACAACGGCGTGCGGACAGGCTGACCGGCGTATCACGAAATGTCCGCCAATAAATATGACATATTGAGGACCATTTCCACCTCGTGGGATATTGAAGAGGGAAAAACTGCTCCATATATAGGTCAGCGTGCTTCCTCGCTTTAATTCTGAAAAGAGCCGTATTCGTATTTGGATTCGCCCTTATCATCAAAATGAGTCGGGTTCTTGTCAAGCAGGTGGGCCCAAGTATAGGACAAGCGGATGCGCCGCTGGGCGGAAACGGTCGCCGGCCTGCAAAATCAGCAAATGTCCCTTGTAAATAAAACCGGAATTCCCTGAGCCTTCTGCGATGATCCCGGCTGACATTTATGAATTAATAAAACGACAACAGAATGTCAACGCGTCTATTTGTAGCTCAGCCCAGGGAGCGTTTTTGTGTGTGTCGCTGTACATCGGAAGTCAAAGGCGCCGGAGAACGCCGTCTCCGCCCTCGTTTTATTGACATTTGCTACCCAAGCAGCACCGAAATGACGACACCTTCTCCAGACGAGGCCTCCTAACTCTGGCCCGATATATTCTGAACTGTATCTGTATCCCAACGAAACACAAAAAAAGGCCACGTTCTTCCCCCGCCGCTGTCTGTAGGCTTGCCTTCTTCCTCCTCCTCCTCCTCCTCCTCTTTTTCCTCCAGCAGGGTCAGGCAGAAGCTTCCGGAGAGTTTTACCGTGATTAGTCCTGACAGCCAGAGACCCCCGCTACGTTCATTTAAAGCGACGCGCACACACACGCGGCGCGCGTGTGTGCGCGCGCGCCTGTGGCGATGTGTGTGCATTGGGCCAAAGAACTGACTTGATTAACCCACCCCAGCACGCACGTGCACGCACGCACACACACGCATAGGGAAGTGTATTTACGCTTACATAAAAAAAAACAAAAAAACACTTAAGCTAATTTCAGGTTTTTTTGCAAAATTTTTGAACGTTGTTTGCAATTATTATTATTATTATTATTATTATTATTATTATTATTATTATTATTATTATTATTAGTATTATTATTATTATTATTATTATTATTATTATTAGTAGTAGTATTTCACTCTTGGAACAAGTTCCAAGTTGTCCAACTTCTATTTGTTTGACTTTTGGATCAAATTTGTGTTGATGCTTTAGTTCAGAATTAAAATGTTTTCTTACATTTTTTTTTTAAACTTTTGGAACAATATACATTTTTCAAAACTATTGGACCAGCATTTTCTTCATATTTTAGTTTAATACTGCATTATTTCAATGATTATTCATATCACATGGTGGAACTTCCATATATTCGTAAACCTCAGCTAATTGACACGCAACCAGTATTCAAAACCAAGGAGATTCCCTCACTGAAGCATATGATTGATTTCTAACCATTTGAATGATAGGTGGACGGGAAGTCATCAGTGATTTCCCCAAGGGCCTCGGGTCAGACGTCGTTTAAAATCAATAGGTTCTGTGTGACAACAAGGAGGTCGAAGAACGCATTGATTCCCGGGAATTGTTCAAAATCAATAAGAGTACTTGACAGAAATGAACGTTTGTATGTTTAGCAATGTTTACATTCTATTCCCCGTAGTTTCTATTGTTTATGTGCACAGAGGCAAATGTGATGACATCACACATCTTCATTTGGCTTGTCAAGTCTCTTCTTGTTTTGTAATGACCTCTATTGATTTATTTTGTGCACACACACACACGCACCCACACACCCACACACACACACACACACACCCTCACACGATCAACCCATACCTGATTCCTTTCACTCTCAATTATGTCAGGCTCCGTTGGGCAGACTATAACAAAGAAATGTACCATCGTCTTCGGGTGGGCGAGCTAGCATAGGGGGTGAATCATCTCTGAAATTGTGAATGAAAACTCGGTTGACATCTGCATGACATGACTTGAGCTAAATTGGTGTCGTGGTCACTGTGGAAGGTTTCTGGAATCAAATCTTTCCTATTTCTATATTTCTTTATTCTCTCTGTGCTTGGATTGGACTTCAAAAGTTAAACAACTTTGAATTCCAACACACTCTAACAATAATTTGATCAAAAACCTTGGAATATTTACCTAAACTTTCCACAAGTATTTTGCCAAAAACAAAAAATGTCAACAACAAATCAAAAAGTTAGAAATTGTAAGTGAATTTTTTTTCCAAAACTTCGACAAACTGAATTTCTTACCAGAAATTAAGCAATAAGTCCAAACATTGAAAACTGGGAATTCCGATCAAAACTAAAATATAATAAATAAATAAATAAATAAAAATCCCTTAAAAATACAAGTTGGAATTGCGACCTAAAATGTTAACAAAAATTTGGTCCAAACAACAAAAAACTGAGTAGTCGGACCTATTATTTCAATAACAATTTGATAGGGAGGATAAGCGGTGTAGAAAATGCATAGATGTAAGTTTGACAGCTTATTATTCGGATGTAAATTTTCGACAAAAAATAACAACAAACAAAAAATTTAACAACAAAAAAAGCAATTAAATAAATAAATAAAAGTAAATTTCAAATTGAAATGTGGTTCAATTTAAGGGGGGGGGATCAATAATCTGATCTCAAATTTCAACAAAAATATGGTATAAAATATGTGGAATAACCTGTAATTGGGATGTAAAATTTCAACCCAAACTTGTAACTGTGACCTAAAAAAATTTTTTAGAACAAAAATGTGGCCCAAAAATATTTTTATTTTGTTATATTTCAACCAAAAGTTCAAACGTTGAAAGTTGTAAATTTTGACCAACAACAAAAAAAAGATCCATAAGTCCAGCAATTTGGAATTGAAACGGAACATTTCTATACAAATCTGGTCCCCCCCAAATTTTTTTTATAAAAAGGCTTGACAGTCAAACAACTTGGATTTATGACCTAAAATGACAAAAAGTAAAAACAAAATACCTGAAATTCTCTTCTAAGATTTGGTCCACAGGTCAAACAAGTCAGAATTCTATAACATTCAAAGTAATAGAAAACTTTTGAATTCTGTCCTCAAAAGCAGTGTTACTTAAAAACATTTTTGATGATTACAGTGTGACCGCGGTAAAGATTATTTATATTTTAATTTTTTTGTCAGTTCGGTAACCTTATTGATTGTGATTGATTGCAATTTTTGTGCCAATACCAAAGCGTTCCCGCGACCATCCAAATGAATCCACAAGAAAGGCAAGGGTCTCGTTCCACATCCTGGCTAAATGCCAACCAATAAACTGAGCCCAAGAATCCAGGCTGAAGCGGTTAATATTCACGCTCTGTAATTTCCGCCAAATAGCACAAGATTAACACACATTTACGCAGCCTTTCGTGTGTTAAACCACCGCTGTGTGCTATTACTTGCTCCCGAAAGCCGGCGTTTCGGCCGCCTCAAAATGTCATTTTTGCAAAACGCTCAATATGATAACACACTGCATGACTTACTGCAGACAAAAAGTGGACTTTTTTTCCCCACTCTGCCGCCGAGCTTTAAACGCTATGCTAGCTTGAGCCACTTGTGTCCGATTTAAATACAGAAAAGCCTAAATTACCAGATGAAGTGTAAGCTTCCCTGTCCTAAAGAAACAGAGTGAACACTCGGTTTTCACATATATACACATAAATATATCGTGGGTCGTGGGTCCGGTGAAAGTGGTCCCTGCATTAGAATGAGTTTGACACGCTTCGTCTAGAACGTAACCCCCCGCGGCGGAGGTAAAATATGTCCTGCATTCTAGGTATTGGAAACTCTGACTCTCCTTTCCCACACGCAATGGCATTATAATAAGTGTACTCTTAAAAACCCATCAAAATGATCGTTTTAAAAACTCAATCTATTGGGTACTCTATCGGGTCTCTATTGATCCATTTGGTTGACTTTTGGGCGCGTCAGGACCGGCGTCCATGTTTGCTAATGAAGCTGACAGATGAGAAGAAGAGAAAGCGTGTTGTTGTTTAGGCAGTGGAGATAACAACAGCTCAATCACAGAGCTGAGCGGAATGCTTAATTGGGGTCATTATTATAGCGAGGACAAGCAGATAAGATAAGCTTCCACTCCATGGAGCGCAACTTCAAGAGCGTGGTGAGACTTGATTTACATATGCAGTGCAGTTAACCTATTTTTTATTTTTATTTTTATCAGAGAACAAGAAATGTAATTTAACTTAATTTTAATGTATCACTGTGGAGGCTTTTTGTACTATTTTTGTCCGATTTTTCTAATGTAAAATAGCCTTGGCACAATAAGTGAGGAAAAACTGCATATTGTAGCATCATCCGTATTCCACCACTACCAAGCATAAATGCAACACCTCTGCGCCAACATGACTTGATGGGTAGCGTCATCCTCATCCGCGTAGCTCACCTGGCGATGGCATGTAAAGTGTACGCCGCCGAGGCGCATTCATTGATAAAAACTATTTTCTTGTTTCGCATGTGCTAATTTGGAGCAGCGGTGGCGTGCATTCGGATTCGTCAAGGAGACAGTTAGGAGCGCAGCAATAAGAAAACTTCAGCTGCCCCCCCCCCCCCCCCCCCTGATGAATGGAGGTCCCTGAAGACGCTCGCATACAGTATGGACCAATTTACAGCTTACTCTCACTGCGTTTGCAGGCAGGAGTGCTGACTGGCTGCTCTGCATGGAGACATATCTGCAGATCGAGTGGAAATAGCTATGTTGCACTTAAAACTATATACACGGTGAGTCATACGTTTTCATATAGAGAGTTTGTGTACCTATGATACTGTATCTGAATTATTTTGATGGATTTTCCCATGTGTGGAGACTTATGACCCACCCTGTACACTAACAAACACTAAGACTGGACTTCATTTAGGGTGAATTAGAAACACAGAACTTTATTTTGGGTTCATCAGAGGTACTTTAAAAATGGTGGCTGGTCTGTGCTGACTTCCATTAAAGGTGAGTTTGAATGTGATTGGTTCGGAATACACCCACACCCTTAATTGTAAGAGGGTGTGCACACTTTTGCAACCCCCTTTAACAGATTTAAATTTCTATCAATTAGGCTATACGGGTTATAGGTCAAAATTGGTCTTTGTTTTTTTTATATCACATAAACTTGGCATTTGAACAGGGGTGTGTACACTTTTTATATTCACTGTAAATTCATTTTTATATTAAGTTGAATTAAATTTGTTCACTTTTGCAATTCCTCACAACTCATCTTCTTAGCATGAAGACTTTATTTATTAGTCATTTGTCAAAGGTAAACAAAGCGTTCCAGGGCGGCGGCAAATTTACGCATCACTGCTCTGCCGCTCGGCGACATACAAATGATGCTGTCTGCAGAGTTCACCGGTGGCTGATTGTTGGCTTTCAGGGAAACTTTTATTTGTAATCAAGAGTAGTTGAACCTGTCCCGCCTTTCTTGGGAAGTCATTAATCCACAGGAGGTGCACGGTGGACGCACATCGCTCCACCTTGCCGTTCTGTCACCATGAACAACAATGCCAGCTCTTCATTTGCCTCATAAATAAACTCATTAACTGGATCCAGACAGCAAATGCGAATAATCACACTGCGCCTCACACCTGGACCTGTGCATATATACATTAGCAGATGAAGAAATCCTATATTTACACACGTTACCTCCTCATGCTGCACATGAATACGAATCAGCACAACCCCTGCATGCCTGATTATATATGGGATCATGGCTGTGATGAATAACCAGGAAGAACGGGAAAGCAAATAGACAAAGATGGAAGATTAGTTCATCCACGACAAGTTTAATCCGTTTTTAACATTGTGTCAGGGCTTAGATCTGACACAACCAATCAACCATTCCTGCGTAAACAGACACTGAGAATCATTGACTCAACCAATTAATCAAACAACCTCCTAACAAGCAATCAAGTGATTGGCCAAAAAACAACAACCCAAAAAGCAAAACAACCATAAAACTGACAAACCAAACTAGCAACCAACCAACTGATCGACCTACCAACTAACCAAATGAACAATTACTATCCGACAACTGACCAATTATCTGACTGACCAACCACCTGACAGATCAAATAACAAACAATATGACAAATTAACCAACTAAACGACTAACCAAAAACCAATCGACTGCCTGAATTGATCAACAGGCCAACAAACCAACCGACCAACCAACCGACCAACCAACCATCTGACAAACTGACCAACTGACCGACCTACTAACAAACCGAATGATCAACCAATTATCTGACTGACCAACCAACTGACAGATAAAATAACAAACAATATGACAAATTCACCAACTAACTAAACAACTAACCAAAAACTAATTAACTGCCTGAACGATCAACAGGCCAACAAACAAAATGACCAACCATCTGACAAATTGACCAAATAATTGAATGATCAACAAACTAACTAACTGACCAATTAATCAACTGGCCAACAAACCAACCAACCAACCAGCTGACCAGACCGAATCTTCTGACCAACCAACCAAACGATTGATCGACTAACCAACCAATGAACCAACCAAATTGACTGACTGAACAAACAAACAACCATCTATCAAACAAAGTGACCAATTGATGAATTGACTGACCAATTTATCAATAGACCAAATAACTGACTGAATATAAACCGACCAACCAACCTCCTGAACAAAAACCACCATACATCAAACTGACCAATAAACCTACTGACTGACTGACTGATCAGCAAGCCAACAAACATTTGACCAACCAACCAACCTACCATCTAATGAACTAACTGATTGACTATTCAACCTAAAAATTATTTCAGTCCTTTTCCAAAATGCTTGGTAGCACATACCATACAATCATAAAATATTGTATCGCATACGTAGTTGATGATAATTGGTTGTGCTTTTATTGCTGCGAGTTTCATGTCAGCAAAACAGCAGCTGCAATAAAAAAAAAAAAAGAAAGTCTGATATAGTTTGTTCAATCTGCGGCAACACTCTACTCGCTCGTGATTTGCTTTTTTGCCCTCTCAGCAAAAACGCTGCCTTCACTTGTAGGCAAAAGAAAATAACCTCTGGGATTTTGATATCATACTAGGAGTCAATGTAGCGCAAAAGCCCAAAGAGAAGCGGTGTACATTCATTTTTTTTTTTTTTTCCAAATCCGTTTGAACTGAACTGTGTCTCTATTAGTGTCGACTTCCACGTAAGACTCATTACATTGGGCGGCGGAGTGTGTGCGTGTGTGTCAGCGCAATAGTGTCAATAATAAAAGAGCCACAGTAGTGCTGCTCTTCAAATAAAGCATATATATTCTCTTTAATGGCCCGGCCTTTTATTGACTTTGGGGGGGAAAAATCCAATATTCTGCCTGCGTGCCAGAGAATCTTATCCCGCGTAACGTTCAGGACTGCTGAACGCGCCAGCTCCTCGCTGCAATTATCCGGAATTGTCCGCCCTCAGTCATCAAAGGCTTACAGTTGAACCTTTGAAAGTCCAAGGCAAACGACGCTGCACAATTGGGGGCAAAATACATCTCTAAAGTAGCGTAATGGCACATCAAACAATCTCTACACACATAAAGTGAAAACAAAGGTCAGAATACAGAAGACAGCAGAATACAAAGTACGGAAAGCCCCTTTGCTTCTGTAGTTGGGTTTCCATCCACCCATTTTTATTTGAATTTTCATGAAATGCGGAAATAAAACAGAATGGAAACGCTAGAAATTCCCAAAAGGGCCCAAAGTTCGCAAAAAAAACGTTTTTACGCTTAGAGGGAATAGATTTTGAAGTGTATCGAAAAAAGACAAATTTGGGCGAATTTGGGCTATGGAAACAGGTTTTGCGAATAACCGCTGGCAAGACCGGATACACGTCGCATGTTTTAACCGGATATTACGTCACATTTTGTAGTCCCATAGCAATGACGCACGATAAAGTACGGTTTGTTTGGGGAGGGAACGGAACTGAAATATTCTTGGAATTAATTAAAGAAGCGAATATTAATGCTATTTTAGATGGAAAACAGCAAAGAAACGCTACAGTTTATCAAGAAAAACGAACTCTTACGACGTCATTGCACGGCGCAAAAATATCAGCCGAGTCATGCAAAAAGCTGATCAGCAACTATAGGATATGTTTTATTTGCTTTAATAGCCAATAAAGGCGTTTTCTATTGATTTTTGAGGAGAAAGGTATGAATAATTTTGGACGTGCCACTTTTTGTTCAAAAGTACCCGGTATATAAAAGCTGAGAAATATTTTTTTCCAGAGAGAGAGAGAGAGAGAGAGAGAGAGAAAGAGAGAGAGAGAGAGAGAGAGAGAGAGAGAGAGAGAGAGAGAGAGAGAGAGAGAGAGAGAGAGAGAGAAATGCAATGTATGCCCCTCATCACAAAACAAACAGAACTTAGTGGAATATTCATTATTCAGCTAGTCACACACACTGTAAACTACAAACAAAGCATACACTCTAAAAAACAATAAGCTACAAACACGGCGTGGCAACGTGTAACTATTCTAGAAAAACATCACCCACAATTCCGTACGTACTACAAAGTCACCAACTTGGTAGGGTCTATAAATTGTTAACGTTTTCTTCATCAAAGTAGAAATGTGTGAAAGTCAAGACTCACTTCCGTGGCTCCCGTGAGAGGAGGACTGTATTTACCGTAATGACAGTACTTTTTCTGTAAGGCGCAAGGGCTGGAATTTTTCAGATAGCACAAACGGTGTCAGAGTTCTGGTAATCCAAAGTGCACCGACGTAAATGCATAGAATTTGCTTTTGGCATTCTTCCTAAAAAATAGGACAAATTGTGTCCCGGGAGAGATTTTTATTTTCCAGGACAGCTGGTAAAAAAAGAAGACAATTCTGGGAAAAACGGGACGGGTGGCAACTCTATGAGGAATAGTGACTACCGCCGCGGATGGTCTGGAGGGTTGTTCTTATATACACGTGATCGGTTTGGTGGTGTATTTATTTTTGTCATTTTTCCGGCGCGATTGCTGTTTAGAGGCCTTTACACCAGGGCTTGCGCCTAAGCCCTTTCCTTTCCATTGTTGTCCTAAATGTGCTCAGTGAAGAGTATAAAGATGGTTTACCATGAGAGCTGCTGTTTGCAGATGACTTGACATTGATGACTGACAGCGAGGAAGAGCTGCAACGAAAGTGGTTGTCCTGTCAAAACGTTATGCAGTCAAATTGACTGATGGCGAACACATCCAAGACAGAAGTAATGGTCAGTAGTGAGAAAAAAAAAAGAACGACATCAAGGATAAGAAACAACCCCAGTCTCGAACGAGTCCAAGCGTTTAAGTACCTGGGAGTAACGATGGATGAGGAAAGAGGCTTTGAAACAGTGGGATAGCGAGTTGACAGTAACGTGGGGAAAGGGAAGAACTTTTTTTGTGTCGTAAGAGACAGGAAAATGCCCAGAGGACTGACAGTAGAACTGCACAACACAGTCATATGAGTGGTGTTGTTGTATGAGTCAGAGTTATGGACAATTGGGGGGAAAAAAAAGAAGAGGAGCAGGAGTGAGGTTAATAGCTTCAGCAAAGTTTTGTCCCCCACCTTTCCCGTAATTGAATGCACCTTATGGTGACCTGTCACGGTCAAAAAAAAAAAGAAGTAATTTTTTGCCAACAAACACTCAAACGTTTTAGCTGCTGCACTAACATATTCCGCAGAGACCCTTGATCCACTCTGTAGTTGATTTTGAAGTTTTAAGACCCACAACGGCACCACAATGGCGAACCGCCTTTGTGTACGTACACGCACACTGTGTGTGTGAATACTGGGCCAACTAATCAATAGATGGATGGATGGAGTGCAGAGCAGTTCAGACAAAGAGTGCTGCAGTAAATAGGCTGCATGCTCATTGGGACCAAATGTATGTGTCCTTGACTATTAAAGACACACTGGGCAACCACAATGTGTGTGTGTGTATGTTTGTGATCCGCAGGCTTTGTTTGTGCACACTTTGTATGAATATTGAAGCTGCAGTTGTTTAGGCCCCGGGCATGGCGCACCGTTCCCTCGATATAAAAATGTCTCCCACAGGATGAAGGCAGTTGGACGAGTGGACATCGCTACAGTTGTCCTGAAATCACACACGTGAGAAGAAGTTAAGAAACAGACAAAAGACATTTCCAAACCTGGAAAGGACAAATGACAGTCATGTGACAAAACAGAACCTGTCCAGCCAGTCAACCAACAAACAAACCGTCGAAATGCCTGGCTGACCGGGAAAATAAATTACTAAATGATCAAACAATAAACCAACTGGCCCACCAGACAACTGTCCAACCCATCAACAAAAAAACAAACCAATGAATAACTTGCCCACCAAACTACTGATCATCCTGTCAACAAACTTTCCATCTAACTGATCGACTATCTAATCCAGGGTTCACCAATTTAGGTCCTCGAGGTTTTAGATGTTTCCGCCTACCAACACACCTGATACTAAAGATCAGTATCGTTATCAGGCATGCTGATGAGATGATTATATGAATCAGGTGTGCTAGTGGGCGGAAACATCTAAAACCTGAAGGACTCTGGACCTCGAGGACTGGAATTGGTGAACCCTGATCTAATCTATTACCATTTATCAATATTTCAATCTAAATCAACTGACAAACCAAAATGACTGACCAACCGACTGACTAACCTACCTACCTACCTGCCTACCTACCTACCTACCTGCCTATCTACCTACAAATCTCTCAACTAAACAACAGAACAGCAAACCAATCCACTGATAAAGTACTCAACCTACAAATCATCCAACCAATAAACTGCCTGACTGCCCAAAGCAATTGTCCACCAAATTGACAAACCAAGTGATTGACTAAACACTGAATCAACCAACCAACCAACCAACCGACCAGAAAAACAACAAACCGATCAACCAACCAGAAAACAAACAAACCGATCAACCAACCAGAAAAACAACAAAGTGATCAACCAACTAACCAACTAAGCTAATGACCAATCATTCGACAAACAAATCAACCTCCCAACTGGTTGACCAAACATTCAACCTATCGACCAACAGAATCAATCAACCGAATAACAAACCAAAAAAAACTACAAACCGATTAAGCAAACAAAAACAAAACAACAACCAACAAACCAATCATTTAACAAACTTGACAGATTTATCTACCCATGAACCAATCAAACAAACTGACTAACTGACCGACCGATAACCAACCAATCAATGATCGCCAAAGTACTATACCTCGACCAAGCTATTGGCATAGTGTCTGTAGAATAAGTTTAGATTGGTTGGTCGGTTGATTGGATATTTGGTCACGTTTCACAACATGTTCATGCCTACTTTTTGAATGTGAGCTGTCTGACACAGAACTGCTAAACATTCCACAGGTGGTCACATTTCTTTCCATTCTTTTGCTGACAATTCAATAAATATTCAGGAAATAAACTTTTATTTTAAGCTCCCTTGTGGGATTGTACCTCTATGATGGAAATGTACACAACTGCATCGCCCACGCTGTGCTCGCTGCGTACACACCGTCTCATTTAGTCTTGCCTTGTCCTGCAAAATTGGTTTTCGTCTCCGCCTAAATTCCTCTTCATAAGTCATACGCGCTGACAATGTGATATATATTTACTAGACGTGAGGAGACGGCGCTTGTTGGCATAAACAACGCAGCAGGTGAGATGACATTGTGACAGGTTAGCAGTTATTTGTTGTTGGATGGTTGGTTATTTGATTAGTAGGGTGATTCATCGGTTGATTATTTTGTGTGGATCAAATGATTGATTAGCATGTTGATGGTCAGTCAGTCATTTAGTCCGTTGGTCACTTCGTTGATTGCTAGAAGGCAGGTTAGTTGATTAGTTGGTTGATAAGTTTGGTAGTTGGATGGTCGCTTATTCTTTTTTGAGTTGGTTTATTTGTCGATTTGTGAGGTTAATAGTCGATTGATTGATTGGTTGATAGGTAGATTAGTCGTCAGTTGGGTTGTTTGTTATCTCGACGGTGGGTTTGCTTGTTGACCAGTCGGTTGTTTAATAGGTTGGCAGGTAGGTTTAATTTGTCGGTCAATTGGTTGCTTGGTATGTTGGTCTGTTTATTAGTTGGATTGTGCGTTGTTTGGTTAGTAAGTTCATCTGATTGATTTGGTTTGTTGGTTGTTGGTTGGTTGGTCAATATGTTGATCGAATGATTGGTTGGTTGGTAGATTAGATTGGCCGGTCAGTTGGGCAGCTGGTGTGTTGGTTGGGCTGTTAGTTATTTGAATGGTTGTTTCTTTTGACTTGTTTATTTTTTGGTTGGATGATTGTTTGGTCTGTAGGTAGATTAGAATGGTCATTTGGTGGATTAATAGGTTGGTCAGTTTGTTAGATGGTTGGTTGTCTGCTCGTTTGTTGGACGGTTGATTGATTGGTAGGTCGATAAGTTGGTTGGTTAATTGACTTTTGACAGTTCATAGGAAGGCTTGCTGTTGACTTTATTCCCTATTATTATTATTTTTCCCTGTTGTTGATTGGACATATTGATTAGCACTTTATTTGAATGTTTTTTAAATTGTATTTTTTGAACATGTCTGTCACCTTCTAACTGCACAAATGGCGTACCTTATAAAGTGGCCAATGGTCTCATTTTGATTTCCTTTCAAATAAAACAATATATTACGTGCGTGTGTCTGTGTGTTTTGAAGCGAGTCGTGCGTGTCATGAGTGCGTTTGCCCTCAGCTGAGCCCGAAATGACACGGCGGCGGTCATCTCGGGCTGGGGAGCAGGCGGTGACATTTAAAGGACTCACTTTGTTCAGTGTCCATTTAAAAAGAAAAAAAGGAGTAAAAAAAAAAAAAACTTTCAAAAATGGCCTGCAGCAGCAAGGGGCCGATTTTCTCCTCGCAGGTGTGCAACCGAAGGAGACTCTGAACTCATGATGACATTTTTATCATCTTCGTGAATCTTGATGGATTTGTTTTTTAACGTGTGTCCCTCAAGATGTCATTGGCTACATATCTTGAAGCATGATGTTGATTCTATAAATATGTGTCCGTAGTATAAGTCTGTCATTATTTCCCTGCATGTTGTATTTGCTTCAAGCAAACAGGGTGATCATGACATTCATGACGTTCTAATTTGCTCAGGTGTCGTCGCAGCGAAGAGGGAGGAGGCGGGTTGTAATTTGAGGGGGGGCCTAATGGGCTTTTAGTCACCTCTGCAGAGCACAACTCTGCCATCTGCTGCGGGGAGCTGCGCCTTGGAAACGGGAGCGCTATTGACGCTAACCCGTGCGCTCGACAGCTGAGTACAGACAGACAGGACTCTGCTGCATATGGACATTTTTTTTAATTTTTTTTTTATCATGGTGACCTCGTACAACACACACACAGGCGGATGCGTGCAAACTTCTCACCGATAGAAGCTGTAATTAGACACTTTAAAAGCACGTGGAGTCGACAGTCTGTACTTTCAAGCAATCTGCTGTGAGACTTTCAAAAACAGCATCCTCACGTTTACAACTTCACCTTCAAAAATTCATTTGAACTATTAGTTTTACTTTTTTTTTGCCATTTTTGTTAAGAGTATGAAAGCCTAGAATTTTTTTATTGTATTAGAACAAATTAAAAATTTGTGATTAATCGTGAGTTAACTAGTGAAGTCATGCAATTAATTATGATAAAAAATTGTAATTGCCTGACGCCCCTATTTTTTAATAATCTTTTCTTTAAATTTTTTTTTTTTTTTTTTTTTAAATATATATTTTTGTCTCGGTTTTGTTGAACATGTTTTGGTGAAATTGACCCTAACCCGTGCGCTCGATTGTTCAGGCCAGTCTGGCTCATGGAGCTTTATACAAAAGAGAACAACTACAAATAGAACAACAAACAGAAGCGTCTTTGGGTCTTTTGGGCTGTGACGGGAGGAGAATAATCGGTCCAATTAATACTGCATGGATTTACGGGCAAGCTGTGGAACATTTGGTGCCGGTGCCATTTTGTTCCCCCCTGCCCCTTGCTTTTGATTTGTCATCCATGTTTAGTGTGTGTGTGTGTGTGTAAAAAACAAATCAGAACAAATTGTCACACGCGAACGTTCCAGGAAAACAAACAAGTGTTGTGTTTGCATGCAAACAGACACATGAAAATGATGACAATGTTTGACCGTCTTTGCGTGAAATCTGGCAAAAGCACGTGTAAACATGTGAATTTAGGCGTTTAAAAACAAAATGTTGATGCTAATTACTTTGATTCTCTTACACGCATTCAAGGGCACACACACGCCACAAACATTACTAAAACATGCGGGGGAGTTTTAAACAGTTGTCACCAGAGACTTTCGGTTCAAGAAGCAGACTTTTGTGGTGGTGGTGGTGGTGGTGGGGGGGGGGGGGGGGTTGTTGTTAAAAAACAACCAGGGATATGGGTTTAGATTAGGGTTTCAAATGTTGCTATTGAGCCACGGTTAGGGTGTTAAGGCTGGGTTAAGGTTTAAATTTCAAACCAGTTGGGAAAGCAAGCTAGGATAATGTTCTGAAGTAAAGGATTCAAACCTGGATTGAGGCTTCAAAGGCGGATTGGGGGTTCTAGCCAGAGGTACGATTTCCAACTAAGAATCCAATCAAGACAGGGTTAGCATTTGAAGTTCGGGTTTGAAACCTGGATTGAGATTTTAAACAAGAAGTAGAGTTTCAAAATATTTTGTCAAGCCAGGGTTAGGGTTTTAAATGTGTATTTAAAGGAAGGCATAGGCTTTCAAATTAAGGTGTCAAAGAACAATTAGGGTTTTACATTTCAAGACAGGTTTGGTAGGGTTTCAAGTGTCATGCTTGGGTTAAAGTTTTGAAGAGTTTCAAGTCAGGAGTACGGTTTCTAAATTATTTTCTCAAGCAAGGATTAGGATTTAAAGACAGGGGTAGAGTTTGAAATCAAGGTGTCAAACCAGGATTAGGGTTTCAAATGAAGATGTTAAACCAGGGATTTGAAATGAGGGTTTCCAACCTGTTTTTAACTCATTCACTGCCATAAATTCATAAAATTATTATTATTATGTTTTTAAATTAGGGGCGACAGGCGATTAACATTTTTAATTGTAATTAATCACATGACTTCATTAGTTAACTCACGATTAATCACAAATGTTGTATCTGTTCTAAATGTACAATAAAAAATCTAGGCTTTCATACTCTTGTTAACAAAAGTGGATTTTTTTTTTAAACTAATAGAAATAGTTTAAATATTTTTTTTACGTTTATGGCCGTGAATGGCAGTGAATGAATAAAAAAAGAAAAGAAAACATTTTTAAAAATTTGGGGTGTCAGGCGATACAAATTTGTAATCATAATTAATCGCATGATTTCACTAGTAAACTCACGATTAATCACAAATTTTATATTTGTTCTAAATGAACAATAAAAAAATTCTAGGTTTTCATACTCTTGTTAACAAAAGTGGAAAAAAAAAATTAAACTAATAGTAAGAAGTAAGAAATAGTTCAAATGAATTTTTGACGTCTATAGCCGTCATTGGCAGTGAATTAGTTAATTACGATTGCAAGGCAGGAATATATTTTCAAATGACGTTGTAAAAAACCTGGATTAGGGTTTCAAACTACGGTTCTAAACCAGAGTTAGGGTTTCAAGTTAGCATTTAAAAACAGGCATAAAGCTTACAAATTAGATGAGGTTTTCACGATACTGTCAATTGAGATTTCAAACTGAGAGTAGGGCTTCAAATGAAGTAGTGAAGCCAGGGTAAAGGTTCTGAACTAAGGTTTCAAACAAGATTTAGGGTTTCAAAGTACGATTTCAAGCCAGGATACAAAGATGAAAACGATTTTGGAAGGGCCTCAGTCACTTTCTAAATACCGATATCTGAAATGCGGCAGTATTTACACATACTGCTTTGCTCCAGTAAAAATAACCTTGGACGAGTCACATGCTCCTTTACCAAGTGTAAAAACATTATTAACTGATCACACGCAGCAGCTCACTCTAGTAAATTTCCATTACCTGACTATTTTTTTTTTCTTCCAACAGCTACCGAAGCGGAACGACGGAACGTCCTTTTGTCTCCGAAGGATAAATCATCGGATCTTCTCCCGACATCGCTGGCTGGCTGCATTGTTTACAGACGCTCACCGCAATCGATTGCTCTGACATCCACTGAACATAAGACCCCTTCTTTTTTTTTTTCTTCTTCCTTATGTTCCCTCCACTGGAGATTAATAGTAGGGTCGCTTAAAAACGTCAAAAGGGAAGAAACGTGCTTTCCGGAGAAGGTCGACCGTCCACAGAAGCGTGTGATCTCACTTTGCTCACGTACGCTATTTGTCTCCCTCACAATAACACACACAGACGCACGTGTTGGTTGTGTGAAGCATGTTCGTGCTTCCTCCACGGAAACAGGAAGATGCCGTACATTCTCGGCGACTCCGCCTTGACCTTTCTCTTCAAGACGCACAGGTTACACATACACACACATATTCCAAAAACCATATTGTGGAACACACTGGAGTCCCGTTTTAAACTTATGTATCACCAGATGTGAACTGTGGGTGCGGAAGCTTTGCTTAGCATAATTATCCCAGCTGAGGCCCCTCTCTGATGCCTACAGTGTGCAAAATTGACCATTTTTGAATCATTCAAATTTGACATGGTTGTTATTGTTATTAAAACTACTCTGCATCAAATTTAGAAGGTTTCTGCTTTGCGACTTCCAAAATATTACTAAAATTAGATCCATGTTCTCCCATTCTCAACTAGAGAAGATCATTCACGCCTTTTGTCGGCTTGCGGCTTAACTATTGCAATTCCCTCTTCACCCGTTTCAACAAAACGTTATTAGACGGTCTCCAACTAGATTAGAATGCCGCCACGAGGCTTTTGTCTCCATCCTGTGGGATCAACCGCATGACTCTCGTTCTGTCCTTGTTCTGGCTCCCTGTTCATTTTAGGATTCAGTACAGAATGTTAACAGGTCAGCGGTCAAGCTCCTCCATTCTTGGTGGATTTTTTGTCATTTTATTGAGCTTTTAGGTGACTGCAGTCTGCTCACTTCGTTTTACTTTAATGCCCCTCACAGGAGATTAATAATTAATAGAGCCTTGTAGTCCCTCACCCCCAAATTGTGGAATGCACTTCCTTTGGAAGTCAGAGTTGTCTCTTCAATGAACGGTTTCCAAAAGGAGTAAAACATTTTTTTGCTGAAGCATGCATTTTAGTGAGACTTTTTTCTTTTTATTATTTTTAATTTATTGGTACCTTTTCTAACACCATGAAAATAGTATTTTACTTACACAGATTATTTATTTTTAGATGAAATGCTTCTTCCTATTTTATTAAAACATTAGTGGTTTTCCCACTAATATGAGCCCAAAATATATACTATTTTTTTAACAACTTAATCACATATATTGCATAAGGATTAAAGCATTGGACTACATGTTTGTGTGCAAATACAATACCTAATGGAAAAACATGAAATGAAAAAAAAAGAGAACCCCCCCCCCCCCCATGTCATTTATTGTCCATATTAAAAACAGAAGTGTCTAAAATACGGTTTTTAATACAGAACGCCACAAATGCACAACGTTTCATTGAATTTGTACTGCGCACTGAACAGTTGTTTGCCTTGCCTGTTCTGTTCCTGTCTTGGCCTTTTGGGGGCAGTGTGGTGCATATACGCATATAACTCACCTACATTATTGATTAAGTGGCGAGAAGAAGAAAGTAGCGCCCTGCCAAGACACTAACGAAGAAGAAATCCGCCACACCGTCACTGGCTCAGTTCGAGGAGGAGCCCTTAAAATACCCAAATACATTTGGTGCCTCAAAAGAAATTAAGGCATCGTGGATGAAATAAAAAAATAAAATAAAATACAGTATACGTAAATTATAGACTGCGGCTTTATGGGAGGCCCGAATTGACTGGACACTATGAAAAAACAAGTACAACTACTCAGCAGGTAAGAGCAGCTGTGCTGTGAATGGTTAGATTGGAGAGATTTGAGGGGAATGGCAGATAAAGTGGGAGAGTAAAGGTGAAAGAGGAAAAATAACTTAGGAAACTATGAGCTAAGAAATGTAAATTAAATTATTCTTTGCTTCAGTGATGACAAAGGACATATGACAAGTTAAACTTAATATTCTGTAAGAAATTAAGTTGGGAGATGTACTTGCTATGATGTTGAGGGACTGGTCTGGAACTTAATAATGTGTTGTATTTAAATGTACTATTTGTGTATTTATATTTATTTCTAGTACAGTCAGTAACAGTTTTTCAGTACGTTCCCATTTTGTTAATTGTTGGCTTTGATTTTCCAATAAACTTGCATGCAGTAAGCATATTTGTCCACTCATACGTTGAGAAGAGTATGCAAAATTTGAAAACTACTAAATAGCTATTGCAAATGTAGAACAGATACAAAAATGATTAATCAGGATTCAACTATGGAATTCATGTGATTGATTTTTTAAAAGTTTAAATAGGGCTGCAACTAACACTTATTTTTAAGAATTTATACATTTGTCGATTATCAGTGAATCATATTAAAAAAACATTTTATTTCCCTTTCCTTTACTAAAAAAATAGGACATTATTATTATAATTATATGCCCAATTATAATTATTTAGTTACTGCTTTGATCTGTAACACCTGTCAGAAAATGAGCAAAAATTTTGATTTTTGTTTTCCAAAGTAAAAGTACATGGACATTTTTTATAAATTCAGAATCAACACCAAACCAGCCTTCTTTTATGGAGGGCTATAGAAATTGGAGATTATTTACTATTGTGAGGCTGAAATTCAGAGGATTTGAGCAATTTTTAACGGAACAAATTGTCTAAATGATTAATCGATTATTAAAAATACTTATTGATAAAGTTGATAATCAATTAATTGTTGCACGTCTAATTTTTAACTATGTGTAGCACTCTTTGTGAAAAGTGCTAGATCAGGAAAATTTGCTTACTTTCAAACAAGTGTTACGCTTTCAAATTATTATTTCAGGCCAGGGGTAGAGTTTGAAATTTGGGTTAGTTACTATGTCAAGCTATAGTGGTTCAAATTTGGGTCAAAGTTTCCAAATACTGTTTCGAAAAAAGCTGTAGGTTTGAAGCCCAGTGATCAGAATGGTACCATGTCTGCCTCAATTTGAGCCAGGAAAAAGCCTAGATGACAAAACCATGTCTCAATATTTCTACCTTGGTGTGGCTCGCATCGAAAAACTCAAAATTTATCTCAATGCCCTGCTGTATTCCCTGAAAATTATATTCACACATGCCATTTCCTGCTCAGGTGTGGGAATTCCGCACGGGAATAAGGAAAGTGCCAGATGGAGCCAAACTGTGCGTCGAGTTTTTCCAGGAAAAATCAAAAAGCGTCTTTATCTTCCCTTGTCTCATTCCACCACGCCAGGCGGCCGAGCGCGACGCCTCTCTTCCCCCGAGCCCAAAAACGGGAAATGTCAGGATGAACCGAGGCCGGGTGAGGCGTAATGCGATGATAATGGCGCCTCCTGTGTCTCCAGTCTGCCAGAAGGACGAACAGGTTTATGCTGACGTAAGTGACGCGCCGCCGGGAGCACATTAGAATGAGTGAGTCCCGATATAGCGCAACAATTTTATAAACACCACACTTAAGTGGTGGAATGAACTTCTATTTATCACAGTGGATATATTCCAGATCCACCCTTAAAATGACAAAATCTGTAACACCACGAGAACATCTACCGGTAATACTTTTTTTTTCCCCTCAAAGTTTTACCCTTAAGCTAGGGTCAACCAATATGGATTTTTTTTTTTTTTTAATGTTGACGCCAATCCCAATATTTGGCGGAAAAATTTCTGATAACTGATTAACTCATTTGCTCCCAAAAACATATAAATATGTTCTATTACCATGGTCCCAAAAATGTGTTTTTTTTTATGCCAAAGCATACAAAAGGCTTTTTTGTTGTTGTTGTGCCTTTAGCCTTTTAATTGATAGGATAGCTGAAGAATTGACAGGAAATGGGAGAGAGTGAGGTAATGACCTGCAGGAAAGGACCGCACAGTCCGGCAATCAAACCAGGTTCGCCTGCTCCGAGGATATTGCGGGTGCTCAACACACTGAGCTCGCCATTGCCCCGATTTTGATGCAGCCTCAAAACTGAAGAGAAACCTTACAGCAATGGTAGTTGTTACAAAAACGGCAAGTAGGTGGCAGCAGAGTATAAGAGATCAACCAGGGCCATGTTGCAAACAAGCTCTTTCCCCCAGTGTTTTAAACAGATTTGTGAATAATGATGAAACTTAGCTATATTCTAATGCGAGTTGCTGCAAAACAGAAACAGATAGAAATATATATACAAGACTCTAATCTTTCTTTTGGTAGGTTCCATGTTTTTATAGCAATAGAACGCAATATTCTGTGGGCCTTGCAAAATCAGTCAAAATCCAGTAAAACAGCCGGGAGCGAAGGGGGTTGCTTCAGTGAAAACTAATTAATATTTTTTTTTATTATGAATAAATAACTTATTTTTTGGTCCCTTGAATGTGAAGTTAAATCCAAAATGTTCTTTATAGTATGTCTTATGCACCCCCACGGCATTCTGATTAATATTGAGGTTGTGGAATATGAATTAAACAGATTGGATTTTTGGGGTGGATTTTTCGGATTAATTAAAAATTCGCAAATGCAATATTAATCAGAATAATGTGTTTAGACTAGTTAGGGTGCCTAGAACACATTGTAAAGCAAATTTAGTATTTGTTTAATTTAACAGTGACAAAAATCTGCAAAATTCATTTTTTTTTGTTCATTTTTTTTTAAAGGGGTTTCAATGTCATTAACTTTGTCTTTTGTTCTATTGTGTTAAAATTAGTGCTGTCAAAGTTAAAGCATTAAATAATTAATCAATCACAAAAAAATTGCGCATTAATCATGTATTATCGCAGATTAATCACACTATTAATTTTGAGCGCAGATGATCCTTTAGCGTGACAGTGGACGGTTATGTTAAAAGTAAGGTTGTTTTGAGCAATAAGCATAGTTACGTGCATTCAAGTAAAGCATTTAATAAATATTTGCATATGACATTCAGAATGTTTGTTGATGTCAAACTTTTTTATTTTTATTTTTGCATTATAAATTATGCAAGTAATGAACTGATTAGAAAAAGAGGTGGATGAGCGTGTGCAGTGGATACACATTTTTGGAGACATCCTCATAACATTAAATGTCGAAAAAATTAACACAACAGGTGCTCTTTAAATTTGGAGGGCAATTTTTTTGGGATAAAAAGCCTTTTTAATTAAGTGAAAAATTGTGATTAATCAAAATTCTAACATGTGATTACTCTGATTAAAAAAAATGTAATAGTTTGACAGCTCTAGTTAAAATGTAAAAAAATAAAGAAAAATAATTCAGCTAAATATCTGCTGATTTTTATTCATTTTTGCTGATTTTAGAAGTGCTAATATCCGATTAGTTTGACCATGCAATTAATCAGTTGGTCGCGAATCATCTTTCCCCATTGAAATGAATGGAAATGCCATTAATCTGTTCTGGCCACCCTGAAAGAAGCCAACAATTTTTTTTTGTAAAGTGTTCTTTTTTTCTTCTTTTTTTTACGTGGAAAATATATATGTTAATGCATTTATAAAAACAAAAGAGTAATGACATATTTAAATAGAATGTAATTAACAAATCATGATTGTGCCTGCCGTGGCCATCGGGGGGCAGTAAGATTCAATCCTGCAAACAAAAATGAAGACGAGTCACCACTTAGGAACTCAGTAAGGTGCAATAATATTACTGTTTTTTTTGTAGAGGTTAAAGAATATCTATTTTGACTAAATTATGTCACAGACGTGTTGTCAAGTCCCCTTGGAGCTGTTTTATAATTGCCCCCTCCCCCCCAAAAAAAACAACCTACATGATAAATCTCTTTCAAGATATCTGTGAATTCCACAAGGTTGATATTTCTCACTCATTGCGAATCCGCAAACTTTTTTCTCAATCTTCCCGCCCGCTCTAGTCTGTGTGACAGAGCGAGACACGATGTCAGCCGGCAGACATCGGTAAGTAAAATTTAGCGACGCCATCGGGGGGATAATGACACGACTAATTGGAATAAATCTCCTCGGCGTCGCACGGAGACTCTAATTATCGTCTGAGGTCGAACGATGACTTGAGGAGCAGCTGCCACGAAGAACGTTACTGTGACGAATGAAAGGCGGCCTCCGTCAGAGGATGGACTTTTATAGATATGTGTCGTTACCTCTGCCAAGGAAGTTTTGTTTGAAGGACTCCACGAAACTGATACTACAACAAAGAGGAATTGCATTTTGGTGCAGATGTCAAGAAACAATCTCCTTCACAATTATTTATTTTCCCATGCGCTCTACTTCTTCATGTAAGCTTTTATTTAATTAAAGGTTTTTATTCATATTTATGGCATTTTCTTTAACTATAATTTAAATACATTCAATTTGTATGCTTAATTTAACAGTTCAAATGGTCAAATGTTTTTGAGTAAATTTAGTTCATTTGTTATGATTTTGGTTTAATATATTTTTGATACTTCTGATGAACTTCAAAAATACACTTCATTGAATGAGTATGCTTTTAACTAAAATTGGTAAATGTATATGTTTGGTTTGGTTTCATTTATTTATTTTTTAGATTACATATACTTTGAATTAAGTTACAAGTTTACACTTTTAATGTGATGGTTATGTTTTTAATTATATTAATTTAATTTGGTATGTTTGTGGTTTAATCTGATTAATATATTTCATTTCATTTTGTGGAATTTAATTTAATTTAGACATTCTAAACTAAATTTAATTAAATTAGAATACTTTCACTTATTAAATACTTAAAAAAAAATTATAATGTAAATGACTTGATATATTGAAATATAATTTAATCAAAAAGTTGCAATAATTTTTCTTATTTTTGGTCTAATTTATTATGTTATGTTTTTGGTTTGTGAAAAGTGAAAAAAAAGTAAATTGCATAATTCATATACAATTTTTTTAATCTAATAGTGTTAGTGATTCAATTTAATTTCATATCTTTTACTCGATCTTGTATACATGTAATTAAGGATGGGCGAGTATCGAAACCAGGCATTGGTATTGGGTCAAGCCTTATTTTAAGGTATTGGGTACTCATGGAGACTGCCGATACCAGCCATCAATACTTAGGCAAATTAATGATATCGGCGAATCATCATATGGGTCAGAACGAAATGTCTCTATTCCCAAATTTTTGTCATTTTATATATCAAAAGTACAAACCCTAACACAAGTATCGGTACTCAATATTAGTGTGAATGCTCGTACTGCTATCGGTCTGAATTTTTTTTAAATATCTAACACCCTTACTTTTCATTTAAATTACTTAAAATGTGTCTTTCTTTTTCAGTGATCTTGCAGCCAAGCACGTGCTGCATTATCCTCCGTTGCATCACCATAATTGCCCGGTCAACTCACTAGGGGAAAAAATAAATACAAATCATACAGTGTGTAGTCGGTTGCTCCGGTGAACATGTGCCGCTAAGCCCGAGGTGTGTGTGGTGGTGGTGGGGGGGAACTGACGGTCTACTTATCAAATCCCCAGGAATAAAGATGGCAAATCCCCTTTTCTCCCTGACCTTATCTGCCGCCTGTCCCGGCAGCCTTTTCACCACACTGCTTCTCAACTGCATTGGAGCGTAGCGCTATCAGCTTACTGCCCCTCAAAGGCCTCATCCCCACATGAAGAAGTGCGAGACCCCGGGAAAAGGCTTGTCGGGATAGTTTTAGATTTCCTCCGGGATGTGTCTCATTCCAGATCGAAAGACATTTGATCGGTTTCTTGCTTTTATTTTCATAGTCGCGAAGAGTGTGCCGAGGAGACTTGCAAAGGGACGGTTAGGGTTTCAAATGCTAGCTTGAAGGTTTCATGTAGTGGTGCTCCGGTCGATCAGCCACCGACGATGATTGGCCCATTTCCGTGGAAAAGTATGTATATTCCGATCAATGCCGATTTCTAAAATCGATCATCTTTTAGGCGTTCGAGCCTGTTTTGGGGTTTCAATTTGGGTTTAAGGTTTGAAACTAGGGTATAAAGGCAGGGTTCATTTGATAAAATAGGGTTTGTTTGTGTCAAACCTGGGTTAAGGTTTAACATTCCGTTTTCAAGCAAGGATTAGGGTTTCAAGTCTGGGGTAGGGATTGGCTAATGGTCAGACACGCTCCGTGGAAGAAGTTAAAATTTTGGAAGAAAATCTTGGAGTTTGGAATTGTGCCTTAAAAACTGGGTTAGGGTTTCAAGCCTGGATTAAGTTTTCAGGGAGGGGTTTCAAGTCAGGCTTTGGATTTCAAAAGATGATGTCATGTTAGTTGTTTAAATTTCTGTTTCAAGACTGGGTTGGGGTTTTGTTTCAAGTTAAGAGTTTAAGACAGGGTTAAGATGTCAAAATTAAAGGAGGATTTCAAGTTAGTGTTTTAATTTATGGTTTCATGCCTGGGTCAGGGTTTCAAGTTATGAGTTCAAGCATGTTTTAAGTTATTAAGTTTGAGTTTTCAAGCCTGGAATTTCATTAAGTCAGGATTTCAAATGTGCATTTGGGTTTCATGTAAATTAATATGACAAAGTAGGGTTTCATACCAGCCCTTAGGCTTATAAGGGGACTCATTTGCAAAGGATGGACATCATCAATCTTTAGTCTTTTTTCCCCGTGAGGATGGAGGGGGGGCTTTGGTGGGGGGGATGCGGAAAGCGCCACTTAATTGTCCTCCATCTCGACAGCTTCTAATTACAACGGCTGCGTTAGATCTCATTAGCACTTCTTCTCACACATGACTTGTGGATGAAGAGCAGAGTTTATTCCACATCACCTCACCCTGCGGCCACGGCAAGCAGGTCCGCCCCCACGCCGGGTGGAGGGCACGCTCGTTGACCCCGACGAGGTCACGCCCGCGCTTTACCCGGTGTGGCCTCGCTGTGATTAAGCGGCGGGAGGCGGTGGCGTCGAGGGAAGCGTTGAGCACTTAAACAGATGACGGCCATCCGGAGCACGTTTTGTCCTCCGGCGTCCTCGGATGAATCGTTTTTCTTTTTTTCCGCCGCCGAGGAGCTTCTTTGCTGTGTTTAGGTGGGTTTAATGGGGATAAACAATTAATGAAAATAAATGAAATTGCAAAGTCGTAGAATGCTTTTGTTAAATCACAAAGGCTACAATTTGGGGAGAAAAACTTAAAAAAAACAAAAAACAATTTACTTATAGTGACTCGATAATTTCAGTGCGAGATTAAAGGTTTCTGTACGTTATGCTGTGTGATATCTGCCACCTATAGGACTGGAGTGGAATAACGTGTCATGAGTTTTCACTTGGTTCAATATAGTTTGGCTTACATCGTGTCATTCTCCTGCATCTTTTTTTTTTTTTTTTTTTTTTAAATAAAAGCTGAATCCCCTCCGAGCTGAGTTTGTGGAATGTTTAATGGGCAAACTTTTGTGCCAAGGAAGCATAAACCAAGTTTTGGAGATGCATCGCTCCAAAAATGTCTTGAAGTGAAGAAGTCAGCAAACAACATCTGGAGCGTAAACTTTCCTTGGGCTTCACGTCGCAACACCGCAAACATCTGAACAGCAGTTTGATAAAAAAATTATTTTTTATTTTTTATTTTTTTAGTGTTAGTGTGAAGAAGACCTGCTGTCGCTTTGCAGGCACGCTCACATCTCACACCTGCATTTCAATCCTCTGCTTTAATTTCGAGTCAACAACAACCACAGCGGCACCGATGAAACAATTTCACTTTCTACACAACTAAATTAGAAACACAGAGGATCAAGCCATTTTCATATAATTTCATTTTAAATTTCAATAATTTTCATATAATTTGATCAATAACAGCAAAAACACTTGGAAAAAAAATGAAAAAAATTAAACTGAAATACACATCTTGCAAAAGCTACACTATAATCATTAACTAATTTGCTACCAAAAACATAAAAATGTTCTATTTTAAATAATGCCATAGTCCCAAAAACATATTTACACGCATTGATGCAGCTTCTGACCTGAAGAAGTCACTTAAAGCAATGGTAGTTATTACAAAAACGGCCAGCAGGTGGCAGCAGAGTATAAGAAATCAACCAGGGCCATGTTGTAACAAGCTCTTTTCCCAAGTGTGTTCAACAGGTTTGTGAATAATGGTGAAACATAGCTAGCTATATTCTAACGCTTATTGCTGCAAAACGGAAACAAATACAAATATACTTTTTTTTTCTCTGATGAAAGAAGAGACTCTAATCTTTTTTTGGGGGGTAGGTTCTATAGAACACAATATTCTGTGGGCCTTGCAAAACCAGTCAAAATGCAGTAAAACAGCCGGGAGCGAAGGGGGTTGCTTCAGTGAAAATGGCTTGGAATGAGTGAGTTAACAATATCTTTAGGGTCTTGAAAATGTCAAAATGCTCTAAAATGGCTGGCAGTGAATGAGTAATATGCGACCACCTTGAGCTGAATTCGTTTGTGAATTGGCGCTCTTAAGAGTAAAACGGACCTATAATCCACTAATTTGAAAATAACGAACCACGAATATGCCACTGGAAGGTCTTGTTTTGCCATGATTAGATTATACAAGTGTACTCCAGGCCAGCATTTGTTGCTGTTGTGTACAATAGAAACATCAAGGACAAATACACATTCAAACTGGCTCATGGAGTACACAAGTGGCACAATACGAGCTTCCTCCTCCTCGCGCACACAATAATATGCCTACGACAGAAAAACAAGATCATTGTGTCAGTTTTTTCTTCTTGGTGCACAATCAGCATAATAATGTCAGCGTGATTAAATAAAGATTTGCGCGTGACCGCGCCGACAGCTCCCGCCATTAATAAAATGTCAAAATCAGTTTATCGGATGCATACTAAAAGTCGGCGGGTCCGCAATCAGCCTGGGAGCTCGTCTCAGGTGGTAATTTTCTTCCTGTTTTCCATATGAAAGAGACGAGATGTGCTTCATTGCTCCGCCTCTGACGGCATACGGTTGCAACCTGCTAACATCGGCAATGACTAATGTCTGCTGATGATATCCACATATTAAGATAGGTTTCAATATTTCTTCATATTTTTGTATATATAATAAATCAAAAAAATATTTTTGGGTCGCCACAAAATCTGGAGATCCGCTTGCGTTACTGTAACTGTCCAATGAAAAGTATATACACGGAAACACTCTATGCTTTCTTCTTTAAGAATCCGTGGCGTACATTGCGGCAGCGTTAAAGACAGAGACACAAACAGGAAATCAATACGAGGCGGTCGATTCTGTTTGGTTGCCTTTTGCGCCGCACTGAGAAAAAAATAAAAATAAAAAAATGAACAGAAGGGAGGCTGCTATTTTGGAGAATGAAATGACATTTTGCGGCTCAGGTCAAACATGACTGTGAAGGCAGCGTTTCTCAGAGGCTTGTTTTTATTTCTGGGAAATGATTTTCCGACTTGCAACATCAGTCAGGGGCTCACAAGGCAGCGCTAAATCCCAACATGGAGCTCAGTATACATATAAAGACGCTTTTATGGGCAGGGTTGTTTGTTTTTCGAAAGCTTCTGACCTCATTTTGGAAGTGAACAGAACAAAAAGAGAACATGTGCGATTGACATGAGTCCAGACGAGGCACATGTGCCGTTGTTCTTACTGCAAATTCAGTTTTCACTAACATTGAATACCCATATACTCAAGTGCAGTAAGCACGAGAGAGAATTTTTTTTTCAGAAACTCTCATACAACTGGGAGTATGGCACATTGTGTATTGTGTAGTATTTCACATAGGTTTGGCCTTTAGTCAACTATTAATGCTAATAATACAGAAAATACATATTACTCTTTAAACGACTGATATTGGAACACAATGCTGCAGCATTGCTCAATATAACAGTATGCCCTGTCATATATTCTTTATCCTCTGTACAGACGTCTATGTAAAATATCTATAGCCATCCGTCTGTCTTATACTGCCTCCATGTGGTGGGCAATAGCATAATAGCCATTCAATTGATGTTCCAAAAATTGTTGAATTATTTTTAATTCTATTTAATTATGTCATTACTGTGTTTTTGGTACATTATTATAGAGTGCTGCATTTCTAATTTGAAAAAAACACAGAAATGTTGTTTTTTTGGGGACGAGTAACAGAATAATGGCATTTTCATTCATTTCAATGTGGAAAGGTGATTTGAGAAACGAGCATATAGTCACAAAACAAACTGTCAAGACACTAATGTTCTTCATTACAGAAAGCACCTGGACAGCTTTACAGTAGGGGCGTTAAAAAAAAATCAATTTGGCAATATATTGCGATATTACAGCGCGCAATTCTCATGCGGCCGAATCGATTTTTAAACATCATTTATTTTAATGGGAATATTCAACAAAACGTCTTACTTAGGGTTAGGGTTCACACGTTAAGCATGGAAGAATGTTATATTAATGGAAAATTAGGCCTTAATATTTTATTTCAATGCTGTTCAAACATGAAACAGATTGCAAACAGATTGTTTGTTAAATAAAGTGGCTCAGTTATAAGCCTGGAGTTTCAGATAAAAAAAAAAAATTCATACAAATCTTACAGTGTACATGTACAAGTTTACGGATTAGTATTTTCTAAATTTGAGTTTAAAAAAAAATCGCAATAATCAATTTATAGATTTGTATCGGGATTAATCGGTATCGAATCGTGACCTATGAATCGTGATTCGAATCGCCAGGTTCTAGGCAATTCACGCCCCTATTTTACAGATGCCACAACACACCTGAAGGTTTGTTAGGAGACAATATTTAATCAAACTGGTCTCCACTATTTTAGGAAATACAGTTTTCATCAGATCATTATTATTTTTTTGTCATTCCTCAACCCGCTGCAAAAGTCAGCTTTGCAGATTCCATGTCTTCTCCACATGGGCTGTGAGTCACGCTAAAGACGTCCACCGCAGCACCTCGCGCTCTCAGTCATTCCAAAGGTGATTACAGCCACCTGTTATTTACTTTTCCAGAGGGCTCACTATAAAGGGCTGTTTATTTGGGGTAAGTAAGGCCTTTATTTATTCTTAATTGAGACACAGCAGCTATTGGAGCAGAGGCCAGTATTTTATAGAAAAGCAATTTTTTTTTGTTGGAGCAATATTTTGACACACATGATTAAGAATTATTGGTGATGTGCTTTGAAGAAAAAAAAAACCCTCCATCATTGCAAAGATAGCTACAGCAGAGTTCTTTATTCCAGAGGGGCGGGGGGGGGGACGGGGGGGAATAGGAAGAGGAATAAGGGGACGTCGCAACAGACCGCCAGGACTATTTCACGAAAGAATGTAATTGTATGAATTAAAACATAGCGGAGCACTCAGCAGGTGAACAAAAGCCAATTGTAGCCCTCTCTCAAACAAAGTAAAGAGTCCTCCACATAGTAGAGGAGAGTGCTCGGCTGCTGCAGAGGAAACACTTGGAGATTTGAACGCTGCCAGCGAAACACGTGTCGAGGCGACCTGAGTGCATGTGCTTGTCATGGAGGTGACACCCGGCGGCGCATCAGCGACTCATCCATATTTCATATTTTTCTCTTTTTTTTTTTGTTTGCCTCTCTGACCAAGTTGGGCACCCAGCAAAACAAAAAAAAAATGCGGGTAAAAATGTTGCATTTGTGATAAAAGGGACAAATGGAAAAAAAAAATTTGGGGGGGGATTTTTTTTTATTATTATTATTTTTTTAACCCAAATCCATGTATGTATGTGCAGCTTTTCTTTCTTTGAAAGTCATTTGGAAGTAATATGAATTTTGTGATGATAGAAAATAGATGGCTTGATAGTATTATCGTTTTAATGGCAGTCCCACATGTTGTATCTCCAATACGTTGTGTGTGCAGATTTTTTCGCAACATGCCACACTATTACTAATGTACACATTTGACCTCCACAGCTTTTACAGTACATTACTCTTCATTTTAACAACCCGGAGGAACATTACGGCCGTAATAAGCGAATTGGAGCGTGCTTGCCCGCTGCGGGTGTACTGTAAAGCGATTTTGACAGTCTAAATAGACTCCTGGATGGCTGCTGACATTTTCTAAACTCACCTTAAGTATCAGCTGATTCAGGAATACACAAGAAAAACTACTTGGTGAGGCTGTTTGAGATTCTCGGCAGGCGACCACCACCAAGACTTTGTGTACCTGCGCTATATTCCCACAGTTTTTTTTTTTTTTTTTTTTGCTGAGTGCGCACATACATCAAGCCCACCCAGTTGTGTAAATCGTGCAGCCAGAGTTTTTTTTTCTCCTCCATGTGCAACATGTCACGCTGCTTGTTTTGCCACAAGGTGTTGATGAGCTAAAACCTCAAAATATCATCCTTAAGCATTTTTTGGGGGATGTTATGTTGTCATTAGACTCATTAGTAAAACCATAAATAAATGAAAATAGTACACGCACAAAAATAACCAATTGATGTAGAGGACCAATTTGGATGTAGTACGCGAGTTAAATGGTTAGTTAGCTAGCTCATTGGCTCGTTGGCAAATGTACAGGAAGTATTTCAGGAATATTTAGAGGGATGCTATTGCCATTCCCATCGTGTCCACGACACCCGGGGCATATAAATAAACTTCCCCCAACACATTTGATTAACTTCTCACATGCCCCCGAGGTATGAGGCCTTAGAAGCTCACCAACGTTTAATCCTTGCCTCCGCTGAGAAGACGGCCGCTAATTCCAATCCTGAGCATCTGATCCTGCCAGGCCCGCCGGCATCGAGCTCCTTCCACTGCTAGCTGAAAAAATACAAACAGCAAAGGCAGCATCAAGCCTGTAGCTTGATCGTGACGTTAGGAAAACGGCAGAAAGTCAAAGACATAAAAGATGCCCCTAGTGGAGCTGAACATGATTGCAGCTGCTTAAGTGTTCAGAATGATCTATGGTTAGTACTTAATTGTTAGTTTGTAAGGTAGGCAACATTTTAGTTACCAGTATTCAGCTAGTTAGTTAACGGGATTACATTTCTTTAGCTAGGTTGTTGTTAGTTCCAGTAGTTTCTTAGTTGGCTAGCTCCTTCGTCTTTTAGCTGGTTAGCTCAGAGGTTTTGTAAAAACCAACAACTCATTGACGTAAACTTTGGTGACTTTTTGCGTCATTGGTTGGCTACTAATTGTGTCATTAGTTACAGTATGTAATTAGTTACCAGAATAACAAAAAAAAAACGACTTTAGTCGTTGCTGCAGTACTTAACTTTTAGTATTAAACTAGTTAGCTTTTCGTCTGTTATAAAAGCTATGCAGAAAAGATTTATCCTACTGCAGATGCAGCAATTTTAACTTAATATAAAAGGGGAGGAAGGCCCCTCACATCATTTCCCTGCGATTAAGACACAATGAGTGTCTATTACATTGTGACAGGGGTGTAATTACACGTGAAGCCCCCGCCAGCAGACGTGTTTGAAAAGATGCAAAGGACGACACCACCCCCCCGTTGTTTTAGTGCAATGATTTACTTTTATCCCAACGTTTAATGGACAGTCGATTGTCTCTGCACTGCGTCTTTGAGTGGTCCAGGGTCATTGCTATGTCCTTTGATAAGCTTTTATCTCTTTTTTTAATTTTTTTTTATTTAATGGGAGCATGCAGAGGGTTTTAAACGGGCTAGCGACGCTTATGGACAACGTGGGAATTTCTCAAGCTGACATAGACGAAAAACAAGTCATCCGCCGCTCAGTTTTGATGATGCGGCACTGGAGTTGAAGGTCCCTTATGCTCAAGTCAAGAAATAAGCATTGGGTCACTTATGCTGAGGACTACAGGATGGTTGCATCGATCATAAGCTAACCGCAAACATGTTGTTTTGGGGCGAGGGCATTTTCCTGAGCATTTTTTTGGGTTGGCTAAATAAGTACACAAAAACACTCTCGCATTTTGTTGTTAGTCGTTAGCTTCTTACCTGGGTTACGCATTCACCAATTTTCCCAAAACGTAGTCTGTCATTTAGTTCGACATTCACTCACTTGTTGGCTTGTTGTTTACTCAGCTAGCTTTTTTGTTATTTACTCTCTTAGTTATTTAATTTGCAGCTCTCAAGTTAGTTGTAAGCTTCTTATGTATTTTGCTAGTTATATGATGATTTAGTTATCTGGATTACACATTCAATTTTCCCAAAATGTATAGCTTTGTAGTCAGTCAGCTAGTTAGAAATCTGTTTAGTCATTCGTTTGATAGTTATTTAGGTAGTTAGTTAGCTGTTTTGCTAGTTAGGTTCTTCTTTAGCTAACAATCGGCTCACTAGTAGTTAGCTTGTTATTTAGCTAGTTGTCATCTGAGTTATTTAGTTAGTGCCTTACTTCGATTTTTTGGGTAATTCGACTTATTTGACTTAGTATTGGTCTTATTTAGTTACTCTATGTACTTGCTGTAGTTAACTTATTTAGTTATTTAGCTACTTAGCTTATTAATTAATCGACAAAAAAAAAGCAGGTGTTTGCAAGGTTTACATGTTGTTGTCGCTATTAGTGAGTATAGTGTGTTATAGTGAGTAATAGTGACTGAGCCCATTTGCTAATTTTGCGTATACTTTTGCTAACCAAAACAGCAGCATGATAAAACGTAAGCAGTTGTGATTGGAGACTGCATGTTGTAAACAAATGTCATCATTTTATCATAGATTACAATTTATAGTTTATTTTTCCATAAAACATCCAGAAAGTTTTGTGGAAACTTTTTTTTTTTTTTTTTACACACACATAATGATACAATAAATAAAAGATACACACACCTCGATGAAGGTAATAAACCTACTCAGATGTCAACCCCCAAAAATATATTAAAAATAAGCAGCCGTGCCAATAAAGCGGCACATCCCTGACCTCAGTCCTTATGAATATCATTATTGGTGTTTGGGCTACCTTTTATTTCCTCGCGAAACGAGGTGTCAAAATAAAAAGAATGCATTGAAATGGAACGCAATCTCATGATTTGTTTTTGATTGACTGAATTTGTGCGTCGACTTTTACATTTCCCCAGTTTCTAGGCCAATCTATCGCCTTCTGTGTCGAGGATCTCATCTGAGATTTTTTTTCAATATATTTAATACAGAACTGACCAGGGTGTTCTTGAGTTCATCAATCAGGTATACAGCATGACTTCATTTCAGAGGTGAAATGATGTTCACTGGTATCCATTAAGGCATCATTCGGAAGAAAATTTGCTATTTAAATTACACTTTCTGATATCGTCTTGGATCTTAAAGTACAATTACCGTCATCGTCGCAGTGGTTCGCCTCTTAATTTTCTCCCCTGACGTGATTTAAACATGATTGCCGAGCCGCCACTGAAAATTTAATGGAAAGGTAATTAGCTGAAGGAGAAAAATAGTTCCTTGCAAGAGTGTCTGGAATTTAAATGGAAGCATCCACCTTTTTTTTTTGTGCGTGTGAAAAACTTTGTTACAGGTGCCGAACAAAAGTTTGTCCCCAGGGTCTCCTTTTATTTTCACATGGAAATAAATAATGATCATTGTGTAACAAAAATAAAGAAGAGGTTCTAATCATCTAATGCAAAAATCTATGTTGATTGCTTAGAACTTGCTTAACCAGGCTTGTATTTTTACCACAATAACTTGAGGATGATTTGTATGGAGGACCAAAACTGCCAAAATTTAAAATAAATAAATGACTAAATAAATACTGACTGATGACTAAAAGTGAAAATAAAAACGGTTTAAAAAAATCTAATTCAAAAATTAAATAAAAATGAATAAATATAAATTAAAAAAAATAATATATATCCCTAAATAAATAAAAGTAAAAATAAAAAAATTAAATAAAAAACGAGATTAAAAAAATAAATCTACTGTATAAAAAGAATTAAATAAATAAATAATGGGCTCCGCTGTTGCAAACCGCCTAGAGTGAGTGGATCGGCGAACAAGGAAGTCTCGCCGCCGTCGCCAGCTTGCATGGAGAGCTCCAGCGATGGACGACTATCTTGTCCACTGTCACCACAACTTGCAACTTCAGTTGCTGGGCAACAATTCGTGGTGACAGTGGACAAGATGGTCGCCCATTGCTGGAGCTCTCCATGCAAGCCGGCGAGGCCTCCTTGTTCGCCGACCCCGCTCACTCGACCATTGAAAGGCAGTTTGCAGTTTGCAACGGCAGAGCCTAACCCAAGACACGCTTAGGACCGCCCCCTCATTTGAATAACATTTCGACCTGACAGAGCATCTGCAGCATGAAATAAATGTGAGAGGAGAGCGTTTTTATTTATTTATTGATATTTAATTCTATTTATATATTTATTTGTGTATTATTTTTATTTTTTGAATCATGTTTTTTATTTTTGTGTTTTTACTTTTATTTATTTATTTAGGGATATATATTTGTTGTTATTTTTATTCCCATTTATATTTATTTTTGGTGTTTAATTTTTGAATTATATTTTCTATATCCGTTTTTATTTCCACTTTTAGTCATTTATTTATTTATTTAGTCATTTATTTTTTAATCTTGGCAGTTTTGGTCCTCCATAGACTTGAGACTTAGTTGTGACTTGCACATGTTCCCTCCCCCTTCAGCTTTTAAGTAAAGTATTTTTTATCCCCAAACAAGCCTATTTCGGTACAGTTTAGCGCGTCACTTTCATTTTCCCCTTGCATTCATCACAAATACAAGTCTTTTACAGAAATTATAGCAATTATTTTAGGACTGCTGCCTTGCGTCACTTTTGATCAGCGTCTTATATGTTGACTTCTAAGCTTTTTACATGTGAAGGTAATACTGTGTGTTTCATCCGCCGCCACTGCGCTAATTCGAATCATGCCGAATGCCGTCAAAGGCACAGTTACGCGTGACAGATCGTCGGCGGCTAACTTGATTAAATCACGCACGGTGGCACAACAAAGACACCAGCATCTTTGCTCTTGTGCATATCAATGACACACTCTATTCCATAGACAGTCAATATATACCTGTAGATATTTTTTTTTAGTATGTATCGTTTCCACTAAACAGCAATGCTATGGTGTAGTTGAAGCAATTTTTTTCTGAATTTAAAACATATTTACACATTCGTAATCATTTTTGAAACATTTGTTACATTTGTAAAAACATTTTAGACAAAGAAAATCTTAACCAAATAAAAAACAACAACCTAAATTTGTTTTAAATGCAGTTTTAGTTAATTTTTTTTAATTTGAATAATTACAGTAAATGAAAAAAAAAAATCATATATACATATTTTTTTATGTATCGAAAGTGCAAGCGATATTGGTACTTGGTATCAGTGGCTACTCAAGTACTCATACCAGTATCGGTCTGAACGTGGTATTGAACATCCAGTAAGAAGTACAATAAAAAAAAAATAATAATAGTACAAGTTGTACATTTGTAAAAAAAAAAAAAGAAAAAAGTTACGTTTAGATATGCAAATCTGAAAAAGCAATGTTATGAAAATGTAATAATGTGTTAATGTGCAATGTAACTTAAAATAAAAAAATATATATTTGTGCTTATATGTATATGTATATATATGTATGTATGTGTGTATGTATGTGTATGTATATGTATATATATATATATATATGTGTGTGTATATATATGTATATATGTATATGTATGTATATATGTATGTGTATGTGTATATATATATATATATATATATATATATATATGTGTTTTCTGTCGTTGAGGAGAAACCATAATTCCAGGATTCAGATGCCGTACACCCCATCACTACCGCCCCATTTATTAAAGGCTGCAATACATATTTCGCCGGCATAGACCAACACATCTCGGGCTCTGAGCATGAAATATAAAAATGGTGTGTGCTTGAAGTGTGCAGCCTAATATAACACGAGACTAGCATCATCCTTTTTTTTTTTTGTACGCGTGAATGCAAAGAGTTCTGAGGATCGGTAAAAGACGGTTGAACAGGGAGTTGCACATTTTTTAATGAGAAGGACGTATGGCCTGTTTTTTTTGTTTTTTTTTGCATACAAACAATAGGTTTTAATCACACCGGAACAGCAGCAAGTGAGTGTACTCCACTTCCTGTTTTCTGCCGCACGCCACTGAGCTGACTGCAGCCCGTAATGAGCTGCCTGGTGTCTCAGCAGCTCTGATCAAGACTTCCCTGTGATCACTTCCCAGTGTAATCCCTCGTCGGCCGGCTTCCTCGCAGCCAGCGGCCCGCTTCCCATTAGCTCCGCCGCCATATCGTGCGTGGCCACGTTAACTCTTTCCAGGCCGCATTCATGAAAGGTCCCGGCTACAAACACACACGCACACACAGGCACAGATATCGTCGAACAGAACCTCGTGTACATTCTGCAGCATCTAATGAGACCCACTTGCTGTACAAGACATGGGGGTGAAAAGGAGGCGCAGATAATAACGCAGTCCGTGGAGGTGACCGCTTAGCCTCCGGTTTAAAATGCCACACATTTACATTAATTTCCAGATCCAGGTTTAGTGCTGCGTGGTGCTGAATATGTGACCTTGACACACACACCTCACAAACAGCATATTAACAAATGCGTCTAAATGTCATACTTTACAATATGTGGCCTTAAAAGAGAACACGTTGGCTGACCGTCTTTGTGGCAATCTGCTTCTTTCTTGACAATCGCGCCATGTTTTTTGTGGTTCAATAAAAAAATGATAGAATAGTATGGAGGCCAGGGGTGCTCAAGTTCGATCCTCGAGAGACCCTTTTCCATGTTTCTCTCCACTAACACACCTGATTCATGATCAGGATCGTTATCAGGCTTTAGCAAAGCTTGCTGATTAGCTGATCATTAGATTCAGCTGTGCTGCAGGAGGGAAACATGGAAAACAGGCTGGATAGGGGCTCTGGAGGACCGAACTTGAGCACCCCTGCTGCACAGGGTAGCAGTTTTGGTGATGTGTCTGGTGCTCAATCGCTTCATGTGTGGCAAAGATTCGCAAAGTTTTTGTAATTTTTTTTAATTCATAAAGTGGTCCACTTAAATCACGTTTTGCCACGTCGCTTGGTGTGCGGCGGGCGTAAGGGTTGATTTTGATAAAAAGTTACAATTGTATATTTGTAGAAATTGGTAACAAGCATTATTGCCACCTACCGGGCCGGAGTGCAACAATCGTGACGAATTGTCCAGCCTTGGCAGAGGTCTTATTTATTAAATGACACGTAACAACCACTGCCTGTCTACCTGGTTCACAATTTCGAGTGCTACTAGTGTTATTTTTATCTTCTAAATTCACTGAATGCTGCCTCTTTTGCGCCGCGTTGAAGCCTTGAATGGACGACGGGTCGCTGCCGAGGATAAACGATCCCCCCCGGCCGGGGAGTAGTTGGAATCCCCGCGGGCTCGTGAGGTCAGATCTTGCAAATATGTGGATTAACTTCGGCTTTTTTCCCCTCGCCCTCCTCTCTTAGGCCCTTTGCGAATCCCCCGTCCGCACGTCGCTGTATCAACACGGCCTTGTGTCCTTGCTGCTGCTGCTGAATTATTCAACAACAGCAATGCTCATATCTGCCCGGGCTGCAGCTTCATGCAGTGACTTTAACTGTAGGTGCGGGGGACCAATAGTCCCGCCTCGTAACTGGCTCGCGAATCCACCCCCCTTCCCTCACTTTTACTGGACACAAAGCAGTTTATTTTACACATTTTACTACACAATGATGCCTCGGCACAAGTTGAATTGAAGTTATAAGAAACTCAACTTGTAAATCAGTAGAATATTGATGAGGCAGCATGTGATTTGTCCATACTTTTTCCCAAGTAACAATTGTTTACTCAGAAGACCTTCCTCCACTGCATTCCCGTCATCTGCCTGATGCAGTTTCTGATCAAGAAAACATAGCAAGAATCTCATTGCTTTTGACTCATTTAAGATGCCCCCCCCCCTCTCTCCTCCAAACCACCCCAAGTAAGACACTGCACAACACTGGTCACAGTATAAAAAATGATTTTGTCCTTGTTGCTATTGCTGCATGAATAATTCAACATTCCTATCGCAGCCAAGGGGACCAAAGCTCCAACATACCCGACTAGCTAATCCCCCCCACCCTTCACTTCTTTACCACTCCACCATTTCCCACCACTTCTTTACCTCTCTCTGTTCTATTTTTCCCAAATCCCGTCTTCTCGAGCCCTCTGCTCGCTATCTGTCAGCCGCTCTCCGAAGGACAGCCACTTTAAACCTTTTGCTCACAGCTCTTTCTTTTCTCGCCTCTCAATATCACACCTCCCTCGCCGTCCCAGCCACGACCTCCGGGGCTGGAACAAATATGCTTTCAGGGAACATTTCAGGGCTCCTTTGCTCATTAAAGCTCATTTCTTTGCCGGTATAGGTGGACAAATGGACAGACTTCAGCCCGCGGTTTGCACCACCCCGATCGATGTGTTTATACTCGGCGTTTGTTTGTCACAGTTTGTAAATAGATAAAAGGAGAGGATCCATTTTGAATGGAAAGGTTTGGTGATTACCACATCCTATTGATTTGGAACGGTATCAGATAACCTTAAGAGCCGCGCTCAAAATTAAATTCCATTTCTGTGTAATATTGGACACAGTAGCGGAGGTCAAAATACCAAACTAGTACATCGCAAGTTTAAACGGATTTTCTCTAACTTTCAGGGACTGAATATGATTGATTTTGAAAGATATCAGAGACACAACTGAAACAACGAGTTGCAAACTCGCAATTTTGAACAGATTTTCTCCAACTACAGGGATTATCACTCAGTGACAGAGCAAGAATTCATTCAATTATCGTTGACACAAAAAAGCCATGAAATCATAAGTGGAAAAGGAGGGAGAATTCTATTGATTTTAAACAATTTCCGATTGTCCAAGGTAGCCAACCTCCAAAAAGTATGTTCATTTTCAGCGATACACATTGATTCCAATTTGGTTCAGATTTTCTCCACATGTTTCGGGATTATTTATTTGATCTTGCGTGAAGAAAGTTATTGATTTTGAAGCTCACCACACACAAGATGGCCCTCAATATGGCAGCCAAACTAGCACAGGTCTATTTTGAGGACTCTTAGCATTGCCCATTTTGTACAGATTTCTTTCACCTTTGAAGGATTCATTTCGTTTTTTTTTCTGCTTGAATTCTATTGAGTTTGAATGATATCTGACATAGGACTTACAAAGCTGCAAAAATGACATAAATTTTGCTTATAATCGACTAAAATGGCCAGGAATACAATCCAGTGTTTCTTTTCAGCAGTCGCAAGAATCTTATTATTATTATTATTATTTTTTATTAGATCAGCTTTATGACGGCTCCAATAGTGAAGGTAAAATGTCAAACCAACTCTTCGCTGTTCTCATCTGACTGACATTTGACTGACGATTGATCCAATGCAAGTTTAAAGGTCACGAATAATCCTTTTTTTTTCTCTCCTCTCAGCGTAGTTTAGCAGATGTGCATGAATTATCGTATTTGTATGATCCTCTCACCTCCCCCGTTCCGTAATCTTCCATCATTTTTGTCACATTCATCAGCCCTCGACGTAATCGGTCCATCGGGCCATCTCCTTTTAATTAATTTGCAGACGCGGTAAACATGGCACTCACTGTGTCGCTGCAGCACTTTGAAAAAAATAAAAAACATTAAAAACACAAAATGGCCTTTTATTCACTGTTTTTATGAAGCCATGAAAACATTTCAGGGCTCTGAAGAGGGAAGGTAAAGAAGAATCAGCAAGACAAAAAGTGTTGTCAATTTTGATTGTAAACCACAGAAAGTGGGCCACCATTGGAAATAATTAGTTGGGATGATTTATTGATCCAAGGCGAGGAGATAACATGTAATTCACTAATGGAGGCCCAGTGAAGAACATCAGAGAGGAACAGCTGGAAGACTCCGCTTTTACTCACCTTTACTACTATGTTATCGCAACGGCTCGCTAATGGAAGCCCCCGCTCGTATTGGAAAGATATTCATCATGCCGCTTTGGCTAAGATGATGCAGTAATGCATTTTGGACAGAGCAATTTCCCCCTGCAAACCCACCAAGAGCAATTCGTTCCGCTTTTTATACTGACTCATTTGTTTGTTTTTTCCTCTCTCTATAAGGTCTAAAGAGTTCACACTGGCTGTAAGAACAACTTGTAATCTTGGGGTCAGCATTCTAAATGGAGAGCAATATTATTTCTTCGAGGGGGTGACTAATTACCTAACTGACTTGACTAAGGAACAACTGGATCTTTCAACACCTATTTAACTCATTCACAAAATACAAACATAACCAAACAATTGCTATCCAAGGGAGTAACTAAGGAGCCAGTTGTTAACTGACCAGCTAACTATTTAACTTGTTTACAGAATAAAAACATAACCTTTGTTCTTATTGTTTTGTATAATCCTGGTAACTAATTACAAAACGGAGACAATTGCTAGCTACGCAACCAAAAAGCTAGCTAGCTAGTTAGTTATATACAAGAAACAATTTTTTTTATTTGTTAATTGTTGTGTTATCTTGGTAACTATCTACAGAACTGAGACAATTGCTAAGTAACGAGAAACAAAGAAAAAAACAAAACTGTCTGACTTAACTAACTCAGTAACAAATTAAGAAGGTAGCTAACTTACTGAAGCAAGAGAGCCAACAGCTAACTACCAAGCTAATTATTTAACTTGCTCTCTAAATTGTCCTGTATCCTTATCCTTTTCCTTTTTTTTGTATTAACCCAAGTAACTGTCTACATAACCAATGACACAATTGCTAGCTAATTGGACGTCCGCTAGCCAGAGGCTGAGCTGCAGTGGGGTTGTTTAAAGATTAGTAGACAATTACACTTTTTGTTCCTTAAATAATGTTCTGTGTGGGAACTGCCTGTGGTACTTATACTGAAATAGAAATATATGGAAGTAAAACAACAAATGTGGAAAAAAAAAAAGCTTGAGGTTTACAAAAAATACAAAAAAAAACATGCCAATTAAAAAAACTAAACAAATAGAGGCGGTCAAGAGATTTCGAGGTGACATTCAGTATGCAATTTGCTTGTACGTTTTTGGCCTGGAAGATTTTTCATAGAAATTTACTGTCATATTGACCTATTCAAATTTTTTTATGATTACGTATTGTTGGACCCAAATTTTGTCGTAAACTGAGGACCCCCGGTAAGCAACAGCACAGAGTGCCTCAGCTCGACTATAACCCCAAGAGTGCCTCATCTTTCCTGCCGATTTGAAAACCATGCCTCGCTAAGGCTTGAGCTTAACAAGCATTTAATTGTTTAGATCGATGCTTTTTCCTCCGCTCCTCTGAGAGCGTGCAAGCCAAATCCTCCTCGTGAAGGTTGTAGCACTCCCTCTTTGCTGTTGGTATCTTACACGCATCCCATTCATAAGAGAGTGTTTCTACAGAGGCGTCTTGCTTGATCGCCAGACCGAGCACCGGCATCACCTTTTGCCTCAGACGCAACAATGCTCGCAGGGCTACCTCGCGTCGGCGTGCGCGAGAACGCTGTGAGGCTAATTTGGTTTATAAGGAATATCCTTGTTAATAATTGACTCCCACCGGGCGAGTGTGAGGAGGAGGGAGAGGAGTTCTTACTCGATAAGACTACGAATGAGCTTTTAATCTGATAGGATAATGGAAGGAATTTAGAGGATGCTTCCACTGACAGGTGAGCCTTAGTATAGCCATTTAGGGTAAATGTATAAGTGACGCAAGAATTGACAGTTATTCATTGATTCGGTAATTCCACAATATCTTATTATGGGCGGCACAATGCCACTGCTTCTCCTGTCTTCTAAATAATAGTAGTTTGAATTGATTTGTTGACCACTAGGCCGGGAGTAGTAGAAATAAGTGGCTAACTTATGTGACATATTGCCACCTTTTAAATTGATTTGTTTGAATACAACTCCATAATGTAGTCTATCCGTTTCACTGCAATATAATGTGATAACTGTGTTGGATCGCAACTCAGCTAGGGGCTAGCTAAATGGTTGTGCACTTGTGAAACCACTCTCAGGATATCTTACGGTTTGAGATTGAGGTAATGCTGGGCGATATGACGATATTTATCATAAAGACGATTGAAAAAAAATTGGCGTCTCATTTTCTTCCTATCGTGTCTATCGTGATTTGTCGCCAGGTGGCAGCCTGAACAAGCGGACATGGCAGTGAATGATACATAGCCGTCATACATTACAAGCTTACGGTGCCAAAGTAAACCTAACATCCATCCATTATCTGAACCGCTTGTAATCAATGAAAATTAAAAGAATACGAGGTGGGTAAATGCAAGTAATGAATACTGCTAAATTGAAAAACTTAACTAAAATAACAAACCTGTAATTATTAAATACCTAGGAAAAGACGTAGAAGCCTTGCTATGCTAACCGGCTAACGTGATCGTGAAACTAACATTAATTTAAGTGCATAAGTGATGTTACACTTTTTACAAAGTTCTCGCTGGTACCGTGTTAAAGCGGAGCGTGGCAAACTTTTAATAGAAAAACAGCTGGCCTTTTAATGAGTATCTGGGGAGAAAAAATTTAATGCTACATACTTAGCTAAACAGGAAGTGATGTGATGTGATTGTTACGGCGTGCCGTATACGACAACCAGGAGGAGGAAGATTAAACAGGCTTGATAAGCGATTCAGAAAAATGGATGGATAGCCTATACTAAAGTGAATACCTTTCATATCACTAAATATTTGTTTTCACATTGCAGTCCTGAGTTATGATATTGACTTAAAATCTGCACAATAAATTATTTCAAAACGACATAACAGTAAATCTCATCTTTTTGTTTTGTTTTTTTGGAACAATTTCTGTCTGAAACATTTTTTGTATCCCCTATTTAGATTCATAAATACATTTGTAAAAAAATATGTCAGTGGTTACTGTGCGTCTTTTGTGAACTCAACTCAACCAATATAGTGGAAAACTGAGCAAGAACAGTGCTCCATAAAGCAAAATCCCTGATGTCATGTTCCCTGGAATTCTGGGAGCTTCTTTGCGGGCCCTTTTGCTTACTTCTACCTGGACAATTTTTGAAGGCTCCACAATCTCTGTAAAAGCGCCATCAAAACACTTGTCTTTGACATATCTGTGACTCCAACTCCGTATGTACAATTCAGTGCTGCGAAGAAGCAGAATGTCAAGCATAGGTTTTACCAGGGGGTGTAAAAAAAAAAAAAAACACACACCTGTTCCTCATGCATGCCTGAGGTGACTAAGAAATAGTTATATCCTATTTTTTATCTTTAAGCCTGTGACATTAATTTACTCTGGTTTGTGCTAAAGAATTGCTCAAACCCATCAAACATTTGAGTATAGCACTAGGAGACCATTTTTCAGTCAAATACAGTCATTTAAAAGTTATTTTCCAGAATTAATAATGGTCTTCATCTTAGCACTTATCTACCACTTGACCATTACATAAAGTGAAAAGTAAGGAAGATTTACTGTTTTTCTCCACTTTGCAGCCCGAATGTTTTCTTCAATGCGGTGGAGTGCTTCTGTGTGGAATTTTTGTCCATTTGTGGCACTCCAGGTCATTGATGTTATAACAAACTCCTCAAACCGTGCTTTAATTGGCCTTAGGAGTACGAAAGGCTCTTCCACCAAAGTATTCCCACACATTTTGAAGCAAACAATCATCCAAATCCTCAAATTACTGTAACCCTCTTGTCATGGGTCAAATCGACCCGTTCCCCTGCTTAGCGTAATCAATAAACACAAATCACATTGTCATGGTTCATTTAATATATTTGTTAATAATGGGATATTAAAAACTGTGTTTAATGGCGATTATTTTGCTCGTTTTTCCAGCATTTTTGGATGATTAAACAAGCCATGAGTTAGTTGGATCCAGGAAAATAATTGCTGAGAAAGTGTTATCAATAGTGTACTCCTTATGTAAAGTACCTCGTTAGAACTTTTGTTCTTTTACGTCAGGCAGTATCTATGTAAAATTTACTTCATTGTACCCATAATGCATTGTTTTTTGATCCCTGCTTGGGGAACTTACCAAGTTGTCACTCTTGTAGAAAATCCATTATATTATTTAAGTACATGCATTTCTGGATTTATAGTGTTTTGACAAAAATATGTAAAACCAATTTTATAGAAAAAAAAAATAACGGCTAAGGTTCGGAGCTCTCCTCCAACCTCGTATTGATTAAATCATTGATCGGGCTGTATAAACTTATACATAGCGATCTGCTTATTTGCAAGCAAACTGGAAAACTGCCTGCAGTAGCAAGGGGAACGGTCGCCCAAGCCCCCGCAATCGTGCTCCGGTGCGGCTGAAATGCAAGAGGCTCATTAGGCCCACAGTTCCCCGATGAGACATTTAATTACAAGCTTGCGCTACTCGCCTTGCATTCCAACGCGTGTTACCGCCGGAGCAGGAGCTCTATGTCATGTCGCCATGTTGGTCAGTGGAAGTTTGTCTCAAAGCACTAAAGACAATGTAGTGATATTGTCAAGTTGCTTTTACAGTGAACTCTAACTATTCTTGGGGGTTTGGGACTTAGCTTTGACGTGAATAGTGAAAATTTGGTTATAGTTGCCTGTATTAATATTTAAATAAATAAATAAATATACACATGAATTTACACCTGCATATATGGTATTAAACTCCTTTTTATTCTATAATGAAATGACTCCTGAATTCTGGCCCACAACTTTAGTTCGGCACTTCCTCATGTTGAGCCTGAGTTTGTTACTAGCTGATCACTTCTTGAGGGGGGGTTCACTACTCTGATTTCTCTGCTGCGGAGCCTCACCTGTCTGTCGGACCTCTCATGGAATTTTCCATCTTTCTGCTGTCAAACCGGCCAATCATAACAGCAGCAGTGCGTTTAGGGCATTACAGAGAGAGCACAAGATAACATAGATAGGCATGATTTGGTGTGTTTTTCAGTGAATAGTTATTTAGAACAATTTTACTGACTGGATTTGGCTGTATATTTGCAGGGTATGACACATCAGGATGCCGATGTGCTGAGCAGACACCAACGCTGCATTGGAACGTCCCTCATGCAGTCACCGTTCCGGGGGGGGTGAAATGGAATTATAGAGCCCTTAATTCGTTTGGGTAATCCCGCCTGTCAGCTGCTATGGAGAGAAGTCATCTCCCGGGACCACAATCATCAAGTGGCAAGCGTCATCCAATTAACTGGCCAGGCCAAAGTGGCTGGGATTTACCCGGCCTAAAAGGTAACTACACGCACTAGTTAGTTGTGGGATTTACAACAGTTGGAAAATATAATCCCTCGGTGATTCCCTGCTGCTGCCAGATCCCGGGGAATTAAAAAGTAATCAAATTCCACTCACTTTTACTGGCGTTTTACCGCGCACGATGGAAACGCCTCCAAGCTGAATTTATTATTGATAGTGCTCATGCTAAAGGGAGTTGCGAGAAAATTATTAACGAGGAAAAGTGTTAGCGCCTGCATGTGGTGGGAATAGAAACATCCAAGTAAGCAGAAAGGCACATCGACAGCAATTTTTTAGGTAGGACGCAGCAATAATAAAAAATTGGCGGAATCAGCATGTCGTAGTATTGTTGTTGTTGCAATCTACCGATGTGTTTGTCTGGCCCTCCGTCATCTGCATGCAAACTTACATTTGTGGCTAATGGGCTTTTTTTCTGCAAAAGAAAAAAAAAACTTGCTCCCTTCTTGCTAGCTAGCTAGCTACTTAGCTTTGAATGTTAGTTTTCTACGATATCTAGCTAGCTAGCCTTAGAGGGAACAGGGCCTTTGGTGTTACAGAAAGAGTACAAGAATTAAGGGATAGGCACAAATGTGTGGTTTTATGTTGTACAAGAAATAGTAGTTGATTCACCAAACAGCAAGGTTTTATTCCGACAAAAACATGTCATGTTAGGACACTTGGGAACTGTTTTAATTTGTGGAAAAATGCAAGCCGTCATGTGTCAACATGGGCTTTGTGTGAATTGCACACTTCCTGCATAAAGGCACATTGTGACGACATGACAAATTTGCTCTCGCTGTGTGCCAATCATCTGCAACCAGCCAGATGATGGTTTGATGCCACGCAAAATGGGCTACATTCGCAAAAATCAAGCTGCCACCAGTTTTTAGATTTGAGCTTATTTTATAATAGACAAGGTTGCGCAACCAAGTTGTGTGTCAAGTTTGCTTTCTGAAGTTGCGTGACAAACTCCTAACTAAATTTGGGAATGGGAAGGTTACACGTGCAAAGCTGGCTGACAAGGCCCTGACATCGTTGGCATGGCAACAAAGGAGACAACAAGCATGACAGTGGGTGACACAACGCCATTCAACGAACGTCCTTCAGTGACATGAAAACGAAATCCCCCGCAGTAAGAATCTAGCCTTATTGATGGCTAATTGCACTTTAAGTTCCTCCCGTCAGTCTTCCAATCTAATCAAGTGGAAAATTAATATTTCAAAATGGTGTATTTTTCGGCTCTCTGTTCGCATGATAATGAGAGAGGCGTAGCTGATTTGCTCTTTAATTACCCCCGTCCACAGCTTCTTTGTGCCACTTCACAGAAGCAAATTAGTGCACAGCTATTGTATTTTTTACATATAGAATTATATGTATGGTATAATTCATAAAAAAAAAGTGTCCTGTGACCTTGTTGTCTTGTGTATGCGGCACATGCTGTGAACAAAACACAAGTATGAATGCTCATCTGTGCATCGAACAACACTGCTGCTCTGCTTAGCTTTTGGCATTGATAGTGTTTGCATGTCATGTTTCCGTCTGCTGCGGTCAAACAATTTCCTGGTTCCCTCCTCCGCTATCCTCATTCCAAAATCAATACCTAGGAGGGAAACCAGTATTTACCCCAAATGGACCTGACATCTCATTGTCAACAGGATTCAGTATTGACAGTCTTGAAAAAAGGCTCGCATCCCATTTACCGTTCTGTTTGGAATTCCATACTGCCTTAGAATTGTTCACGTGATCTCCCTATTGACACTTCTGAATGCTTTCTAAGAGTCTAATAACATACAGTATCTAATGGTGTGTTGGAATTCAATGCACATTTCTATGGTCCTTTTCAAGGAGTATCATCTTCCCTCTCTGCGTTTTGTATGTAATCAGTACTTTTTCTTTGTCCCACAAAAGGTTGCAGAAGTTACACAGTTCTAGGGGTGATATAGAAGTTCTGTCTGTATTCCATCAGGCCCGGGTGCTTTATTATTAGTATTTTTTTTAACCTTTTTGTTGTTTGTCTAAGCTGGTTGACTGATTTGGCTTCCACTGTGTCTACTTCCAATTCTTCTTCTGGATCTGGCTGGTTTCAAATAGTTTGGAAGTGTTCCATCCATTTCTTATACCTCCTCCTTTTTCAGGGAGTCAAACTTTTTTCCCCTTGATTGTGAAGTAACGTTTGTTTTTTCATTTTCCCTGATAGTCACCACTGTTTTGAGTGGACATCTCTGAAGAGTACCTGCATCTCCAAGTTTTTCTCAAATCTAACGCTATATTAGTGACAAATACATTTTTTGATCTCTTGAAATTTTGGTTAAAATTTCACTATGGTAGTCACTCTGCACCCCTGTATAGTCCGTACATCAGAAAAATATTCTCCAGCCTTCTTTAAGAAGTATTAATTATTTTTTTTATATTGTATAACGAAAATATATTTTCAATTTTAGTTTTGGTTACTTTGTTAATTTTTGTTAACTATAATATTCTTGATTTGTACAATGGCATGAAAGGATTGAAGTCTTGCGGGTCAGTAGACCTCTCTTTCGTTTGCACCTTTTTCTTTCCATCTTGTTTTGCATATTGCTAATGCGTCTAACTCGTAAAACACAATAGAGATTGTCCTTCTTAATAGTAGTTTTCCAATTGTGTACAATTGGATGTCAGAACGTGCCATTTCGTGCACCTCGTCTCCTTTCGGCTTTGTCCGGATGCTGTTATAGATGCACTACCAAACTGCCTTTCTTCATCTGGTGCAAAATATGCACTTTTTTTTTCTTGCGGCTTCCATAGCATACACTTTTTTTTAATTTTGACCCAGCTGACCACGACCATCCCTCCCTCACCTCTTTTTTAATATACCAGCATGGTGATGTTATACAAACAATTAAAAACTAAATGTTCTCAGTGTCTCGGTTTGACACAAAGCAACTTGCACCATTGATTACTGACAGTGGGACCTCCTCCACCTCCTTATCTATCCCCCCTTTTCCTTGGGAATGGACGTCCAATCAGGAGAGAGCAAGAAATGCAATTAGCTGCTCGAGGAGCAACACGGCAGTGACATATGATCAACATGGAGACAGTGTGGAAGAGGAAGATGTACATATGAGCAAATGAAGGTGCTGCATGGAAAAGCTTGGTCAATACCCAAAAGAGTCATTATAGCCCATCTACACTATCCGTCCAAAACAGCCTTGCCACCCACGCCGCAGCACTTTTAATTAGACCCCGTGCATTACGGCGTCCTCTCTAGCACTTTGCAAGTTTCGGACAACGGCCCTGCAGGGGCACGCGGGAAGCTGAGGGATGCAGGGTGGGCGGGTAAGGTGGGATGTCGGCGCGTGGTGTGGAATGCGTGTGCGGCTCACCTTGAAGTCAACGAGGAGAGGTTTTCATACGCAGCCACACGGATAATGAGCAGCTGGAGTTTTGGTGATTTCCTGTGAGGGCGACATAAAGAGGAATCAGCAGTCTTCAGGACTCATTATCTTGCTGCTGCTGTCACTGCATTAAAAGTAGCGGTCACTAAACCTCTCAGCACCAACTCTTCCCCCCCAAAAAAAACACCCTGACAAGCTCAAAAGCAAACATACGGGCGGATGTTTTTTAGTTTACCAACAAACTAAATGTAATACAGTAATTCTAAGGGTGGGGCCTGACAATGAAGACAAGTCTGGCTTCTTGCTTTTGGTTCTAAAGGCCTCGATACAACAATCCGAAGTCAGGAAGTGTCCATGCTCATATAAAGCAAGAAGGTGGATTATCATTAGGGGAAAAATGAGTAAATAAAGCAGCGCGAATCAATACATAATGGGGGCAAAGTTTTTTTTTTTTTTCCTGATATCTGTAATTTAGTGTTACAAGGTTCATAATTTTTTAGCTTTTTACTAGGGATGGGTGAGTACCTATACATGTATTGTTATTGGCCTGTTACCCGGCCTTATTTCAAGTATTGGCACTTGTCGCCGTTACACGATCATGAACTACACATTAGAAATGAGAAGAATAGAAAATGACCATTAAAGGAGCATCATTCAAGTTTCTCAGTTTTTGCAGATTTGTCAATCCCACTGGCGAAAAGCAGAATGGAAGTCGGCCATGTGCACGCGCCCAGAGTGCCGAGATGTTTGTTAGTCAGTGCGCGGTATTTTTATTCTGCATTGCTCTTCATAAATAGACCCTTTCACATTTTCGTGAGGAGGTCTTACCATTTTAACAAGAAGAAAGCAAGCTGTGGGTCCCGTTTCACCCTCTTAGGTCTTTACACCTCTTCAATAGCATCGTGCATTAGCTGTCCGTGAACAACCGCAAGCGCTACCGCCGAGCATGAGAGCAATAGAGAAGCGTGCATGCGCCTGACGTCAAACAAAGGAAGAAACATACCCGAAACCCTCATCATTATTATTAGTGACTACTCAGGAGTTTAGTACTCGAACATCCCTGATAAAAAATGGAACGGTCCGCATTAAACTAGTTACCGGGCTGCTGTATGAAACATCTGTAAATCCAGCTCCCAAAGCCAGCCTTGCAGTAAACCTAAGATTAATAGCAGAAACTACGAATATGAACATGTGAGGTTCCTGACTGACCGAGGTTTGCGTCACACACACAGGTCCATAATGGATGTGTTCGGCGTTATCCGTTCGGGATGGAGGTATGGCACATTGAATTAATCACGGAGACGGCGAGGATGAGCGATGACGGGTTAGGTCGAGTCATGGATAAGCTGATCCGGGTGGGCCAGGCTGAATATCAAGTCAACCAGCATCAACAGTTGACCTTGCTACTATCTAGTATCTATATCTATCTAGATGTATACGCGACTCCGACAATAGTATGCAACACTTTATCACAACCTTTGAAATCTGCCAATAGATAAAATATGACTATTGATGGAGCTTTCACTATATTGGGAATTACTGGCATTGGCGCAAAGTTTAATAATTCACGCACACACAAAGTATGAATACATTTGTATAATGTATGATAATGTGAAGGTTAGACTTGAATTTTACACTCAAGGACCATTTAGTAGATTTCTCACCGGATGTCTGGACTTGCTCTCAAGGCATTTTTTTTTTTGGCGGAACTGTGCGCAGTCATCCCATTATAACAATTTCTGCTTTAAAAATGATACTTCTAACCGTCTGCAACTTGAAATTGATGGTATGAAATGTCATCTAGTTGAATGAGCACTTACAGTACAAAGGACAGTGGATTTGGAACAAATCTCGGGGTATGAATTTTTAGCCAAACCACACACCTAACACGAAAATGGTAGCATAAAGTTAGCAATACCAGCACACTATGCTATTTAACAATCTCAAGAAGCCGAACCAGGGTGCCATTACATTCGCTAATATACAATAGCTGGATACTCAATGTTCCTTTTCACTTATATTGTACGTAATCACACTGAAAAGACATTTTATCGACAATGGAGCGGCCTTGAAGGCAATGCTTTGACGCTAACGCCTCATGCTAACTTTATGCTTGTATAAATGAATGTGGATGTTGAATGTGTTAAGACCTTTTTGGGAAATTCAGATCTTTCACAACTAACCTGTACACCTTATGTTACAATAAAGGTCCGAGACATTTTTGAGTTTTCAAATGATTTAAATTCTTTAAGAAATTAATTTCTCAGTAAAAAAGAAAAAAAACAAAACATTCTAGAGTCTTCAACAAACCTATCACATTTGTTTGACACTGTCGAAGAAAGAACATTTCTTTATTGAGTCTGAAGGACTTTTCACACTGCATCAGTTTTCATGGCGTTTTGATTTGCGTAGCAGCCAACCAGGAAGTGGCAGTGAGTTTTTTTTCCTGCTGGTTGGTTGGTCTATTGCTGTTGGCACTTTGAAATCACTCTTGCGCCTTCTGATGCCACTTCGAATGAACCCCTTTTCAATACGAGTGAGCAACAAGACCTTCCCTCCTTCTGTCGTCTCAGCACATATTTCAGTGTGAAAAACCTTTTCACATACAAGCCAGTTTACGGTCATCAACAAATCTATGAACCTAACACATGAAATGTATTAACTTCATTAAGTCTTCAATAAGCGCCATGTTCTTTATTAGCGCTTCAGATAACTCCTCATGAAAGAAACATTTGTGTTTTTAAACATCAGACAACTCCGTTTACGGCAAATTAAAGTAACACGCAAATCAAAGCCTTGTAAGTTTCCTACTTCTGAAGATGACGATTTAAGAGTTTTCAATTAACTTCTAAAAAAATGACGAATTTATGGAAATGAGCAAAAAAGACTCAATGGCAAAAGCCAATAGGTGGAAATAATTCATAGATAGAACAAAGGATTCATGATGCCAATTGGAAGCCATTCATACCGAATCACATTATTACTAAATCATTCAAACTCTCCCATCTGTCCGTGTGTCTTTGGTTGCCTTTGATAAGCATCAAATGAGCGGTTCGTCTGGTTTATTTAGTCATACGAAACAGTTTAGCAGTGTTGTGCGCAGTAGTGACATAGTAGCTTTTTGTGATAGGAACAACTTTGTAGCGATACTGTTATCACATTATCTGCACTTTATCACGACGCAACATGTTATATTATATCACCGATACTATATCACGAGACAAAGCGATACGTCATAACATCGATATTTCCCGTCTTGCATCGATCCTGTCAAAATCAAGATGTATATTTTCACACGTGTAATAATACTCTCGAGCTCGATAGTCTGATCGCGAGTAGCGACATTCCAGCTAGCGTGCTAGCAATAACTCCATTTTGCCGTAACGTTAGGTTATTACTAATAAATGATATTGATAGTATAGCTTGTGTTTTAAAATCTCTCATCTCAAAGTCCTCCTCAAAATGTGTTCCTCTTCGGCAGCCTCTCCTCTTTAATCTCACGCAACGAGCGACGCTCTGGCCGCTCCGCTACGACGACATATGCTAATGCGTCCCCAGCTACATGAACGGAAATCAGGCCATGGCGAGAGAAAATGCAGCTTTGGGCGGGGTGGGGGGGGGGGGGGGTTGTGGTGGGGGTGGCACACTGTTCCACAACAAAACTCCAGACAGACACAGATAAGAACACGTCAAATTTGATCAGCGGTGAATTATGCATCAGGCCACTTATAGAGTTCAGGCTTTCATCTCTTCATCTGTCTCTATAATCACACAATGCTGTACACCCCCCCCCCCCCCCCCCCCCCGCCGCACATTCAAATGAATTATGTGCGTACTTGAGTAGGAATATGTCCCATTCTCAGGCAAAGTCGTTTTAGCATCCGTTCCTCCATCGCATTTCCCATCACAGCTCACACCGGAAGCTGGAGCTTTTCCCAGCGAACCTGAAGCGAGAGGCGGGGCCTGGACTGATCACCTGCGCAAACAATGAAGAAAATAGAGATTTTAGTAAAAAAATAGTTGACCTGTTTTTGTAAACATCAGCCAATTTAGCCAATTTCAAGCAATCTTTTTGCAAACAAGACTTTTCTTTTCAATAAACTTCAAAGCAATGTTTTGCCAAAATTGAAAACAACTTAAATTGACTATTATCAGCACTTGACTTAAAAAACACACACACATCAAAGACCGCTTCGTTATAAACAACTAACACTGTGTTTGTAAAATACTGACTAAAATGATTTACAATCTTTCGTAAACTATGAATCAAACGCAGGAAACATTAAAGACAGACTTGAGTGAGCCGTCTTCATGCTAGCTTGTGTCATACCTTGGCTTTGGTGGCGGGTTTATTCTCCACTGAGTGCTCTTTACAGTGTCAGACAAATTACTGTCCTTTCTCCATGCCAAAGCTCACGAGTACTTCAACGACCCTCCGCTGTCATAGCTACCTTTTTTTTTTTTTTGTGGCAACAAGCTGCCAAAAAGATTACGTGGCTGCAGCTTGACGGGAAGCACAAGATCGATATGTGACTAATGCGATCGGTCTTCCCCCTCTGAACCATGCGAGTACGACACAGCAGTTATTTTTTTCTTTTTTTTTGTCTTCGCCACCTCTTCCCGTGCTGAGACTCCTTCTGATGCGTCTGATGTCCTTATCCCATCACTCAGCGCAAACGTCAGATTCTGTGGTGCATCAGACTTCTTGTCAGGAAGCATTCAGAGTGCACTGTCATCCCCCTGCAAGTGGAGCTTATTAAAACAGACAATCGTGTGAGAAGATGATGTTTCTCCTTTGTTTTTAATAATATTTCTGATACAAAATTGAACATTTTTTATTTTTAGGGACAGGCCGATATTGTTGACGATATTGGGCATTTTGACGAATATCTGTATCGGCTTTAAAATGTTTTATTTTTTATTTTTTTAATCTGATGGCCGATTAAAAAAACATTTTAATCTCAAATAACTATTTATTTAAAATCTCAGTTAATTTTATAAGAGATGCTGTTGACCTTGGGAACCTTCTGAACAAATTTTTTTTTTTCGACATTAAAGCAAAGAAATGTGAAAGACTGAAAGTTTAGATTTCAGTTCTTTTTTTTAAATTTTGGGAAAAACTATTTACTGCAGAAAACAATAAAGAGCTATGGTATTTACTTGTTTACGTGACGTATTGATAACCTTCGGTGCTCTCTGAACATTTTGTTAGAAATTTAAAAGGATGTCTATTGTCTTAAGATAAATTAAAAAAAAAAAATCTAAATTTTGACAAGTCAGAAAAGTCAAGATTGACATTTGTATTAATTATTTTTTTTAAAGCCAACATAACCACCCCCCCCTTTTTTTTTTTTAACTGAAAATGAATATCGACTCAAAATATCTGTTATCGGCCTCCTTGACTAATAATAATCGGCATCGGTATCCTAAAAAAATCATATCAGTCTATCTCAAGTGTTTTTCTGCTTCCCCCACCCAAGTTAATGAAATTGTCATAGCACCTTAGGAGATCGCCGGCGTGTAAGCAATAACATCTGGCGAGGAGATGGTGCAATTAACGTCCATACACTCACTTGCTCACTCACAGGCACACACGCCTATTCATGAGCGACCGCCATAAAAGTATGCAGAAAAAGATGCTCCTGTAAGTGCATGACAGCCGCTCAATTACTCCTCCAACTTGAAAGACAAATTTATTAATTGGATTTAGTTGGTGGCCCATCTGATTAGGATACCTGCTTCCGATTCTCACTCATTTGGGCGAAATCTTATTTTGGAGTTTGTTCAAAATGGCTGCTTTAAACCAAAATGGCAGACAATTTCGTGTCATGATTTGAAGTGGTGTCAATGGCATATTTTTTTTCTCCTAGCCAAGCTATTTGTTTAATTGTGAGTCAACCCAGACGCAATGACAAAAAAAGTGTAATTTCTCACAATTTTACGATGCCTATTATCAATTAAGTACATACGCTTCAACTCGTGTCAATTCAACCAAATATTTAAGGACATTTTTCAACTTTTCTACGGAAGTGTGGAACTGTCAACATTTTTGACTGGCAAATACGTCCACATGTATTTGCAAGTATGTTCGTATGTACTCGTAGGATAAATACTTCAAAACGTTGCATGGCATGCGTATACACCGTGGAATTATGGGACAAAAAATGCCTAACGTAAATCAAGCATTGCAGACCTAATAAATCATAAAAATGACGAAATAACAATGTCTACCAGTCTACGTACTTACATTTTTGAACATATTGGTATAATGTTGGCCAAATGCAAATTATTTTTACATGCGTAAATCAATATCTGTGACATTTTGGGGAAAAATGTTGTCTTTAGCATTTAGCCTTCAAACACGTTTGCAAATATACATGTGACGTATTTGCAAATAAGTTTGAAACAAATTCGATGTTGCGAAGGGAAACTGGCTTCTGGAGCGGAAATTTTAAAAATAACCTTTTTCAATTTTATTGACTTATGGCAAGACATCTAACTCTTTGCCATGCTTTACTCGCACCCAATTTAGTGGCACCCATCTGTCTATTATACAAGGTTCTAATTTGGTCTGAAAGTCTGAAAGAAAATGACTAAAATGGGCAGACATCCCGTGTCTTTTCAGACAAGGCTTTTTGAGATGTATTTTTTTGTAGATCTACTCATGATATTGCGACAATGAGACTGAAACATTTCTACCAAATTACATGAAGTATGTGAAAGTGGCAGCGGGGGGGCAACGTCTTTAACAAAGAAAAGAAAAAGGGCAAAATTACCCTTAAATGGGTGCCTCAAACAGGAAGTCTGCCATTTCCGGCATGGCTTTTTGAGTCTTTTTGTGTGGGTCTACTTATGATGGATGTACCTTGTAAATCTTATGTTGCTAAGTGACACTTTTCCACAAAATAGCCCCATAATTGCCGTTTTTAAGCAAAATGACAGACTTGTGTCTTTTCATACATGCCTTCGCGGGAGAGTTTTTTTTTTTTTTTTTTGGGTCCATCTACTCATCCTATACGTACACTACCTGGTCAAGCTCAAGTTAAGTGAAAATGTCTGACGGGGCTGAATTTTCAAAGCATTGTGGCGGACTCTCCCGAGCCAAATATTTGGTTCAGCCCATCGGTATGCAAAATACGATCTCATAGACTCACATTTCGCGAGAACTACTTAAGCCCGACAGAAAGGCTTGCGTGCTTTTTAATGAAGTCTTTAATCAGCTCGCGACGTGACCATCTATTTATTAAGCAGCGCTGCTGGTGTTTCCCAATGTTCTTTGGCACCTGAACATCTCTTCAGCAGTGCTGAGGGCAGCGAATTGAACCAGTGTTAAAACACGCACACACATGCAGTACATACACCTCCATTCTGCTTGCCTATGCTCTCAGGAGACACACTCATCATCATTTCACCCCCCCCCCCCCCTAGCTAACATTGTCATATAAAGAAGTAAAAAAAAAAAATGCCAGCAAAATTGCTGTAAAGTGATGAAGAGTAATGTGCGCCGCTCATGACAGCGTCATCCGCTTTTTTAGCTAAGCTGCAGATCAGCTTGGTGGTTTTTGTCATGCTGCTCAAGATGCTTACGTTACTCTTACCACATTTTTCCTCATAAAACTACTTTTTGAAACGTAATCTTTATTCATGAAAAATTACGAGTTGAGTCTCAAAATGTTTCATCTAATCTCAAAGATTGCGGCTATTTTCTCCAAGAAATATTGGTATGTTTTTTTCCCCTTCTCATAATTCTACCACTTTTCTTCATATGATGATTTTTTTTTCATTATATAATTCTGATTATATTACTCTTTCCTCAACAACAGTAGTATGTCCTTGTAACATAATTCATTTATTTTCTTTTCTTTTTTTCTTTCCATTGTTGCTTTGCAGTGTCTTCGCCCTTATTTATTTCCCATTGTTCTGAGTAATGGCCGAGCAATTTTATTTTTTTAATACAATCTATAACTGGCTGACTTCATGTTAATATAAAAAGAGACAAGAATGATAAGTATGTTTGTGCCGCACGTCAGGGGAGAAAATGACACGGTAATAACAGCCGTGATGCTTTCTTTTCATGTGTTGCGAGGTGATTACAATTCCGCTCCATCGGCCCAGTGGAAAAGCAGCCGTGTAAATCAAATCCGCCGTCTTATGATGGCGAGAGAGACGGCAACAATTTTTTGTAGCATGATATGCAATATTCATCGCGCATCAATAATTCATTTGTTTTCTCACAAGTCGGCCTAAAGTGATTGTGGCCCTGTTTCATTTGGCCACGTATTCAGTGGTTAGATGCGGAGCGCTGTTTGGATATCTTTCCATGTTACGCACTTACAGTTCGTGTCTGCTGGTTTGTGGCCGAGTGTCGTTTTTCTTTAACCGTTATTGAGACAAGGCACGTATTATACATGAGGAAAAATCGTGCGGAACAACACCCAAGATTAGATTGTATTATACTGAAATAATGATGAGCCCGTCATTCATTCACAAATACTTACTTGTTGTTTTCTAATTTGTCCACTGTTTTTTAAAATATATATTTTTTTATGCTAGAGCATACAGAAAACTTTGATACAACTTCTGTCATAAAGAGGTCGCTTAAAGCAATGGTAGTTATTACAAAAAACGGCCAGCAGGTGGCAGCAGAGTATAAGAGATCACCCAGGGCCATGTGGCAACAAGCTCTTTTCCCCAGTGTTTTCAACAGGTTTGTGAATAATGATGAAACTTAGCTATATTCTAATGCTAATTGCTGCAAAACAACAAAATATAGTTTTTTTCCTGATGAAAGAAGAGACTCTAATCTTTCTTGTGGTAGGTTCCATGTTTTTATAGCTATAGATCAGAATATTCTGTCTATCAAAATCCAGTAAAACAGCCAGGAGCGAAGGGGGTTGCTTCAGTGAAAATGGCTGGGAGTGAATGAGTTAAACAAGCAATGCACTCAACATAATCCTACCTTTTTTGCTCGGCCCCAACTGTTTACCTTGCGCCAGTCCCCGCATTGTAACATTGGGACTATGCCGCCAGAAAAGCTCAGCATCCGTTGGGTCTGACCGGCGACCACAGCATTAGGCTAGTAGGACTACATTTCCCATGATTCTTAGACACAGAAGCAGGAAGAGGTGCTCATTACGGTATGACGAAAACATGCCTGTTAGCGATTAGACGTAGTCAGCTTAGTCGTATGAATCGCTATGGAAACTGTGTTATTGACATGCACGTGGGCCAAATAATTGGTTTGCTGACTGGGCTAAAAAAAGAAAAGAAAAAAAAGAAAAAGGTATGGGATCTGTGTAAAAGCGGGACAAAAACAATGGGTGAGATCCACTGGGACTGCCTCGTTAAGCAGTCTGATCACCCTGTGCACTGTCCATCCAATCAAGTTACGCTCCACTGGTGATGTGACACTGACGCTGGAAGGACATCATTTTTTTTTTATTGAAATTGAAATTCAAACGCGGAAATGAAATTTCACCCTCAAATGGCAAAGAGATACTTCCATACAAGTGCCTTTCCCAAACAACCAATTATCAACATCTGCTAGTACCCTCGCTCAGGTACAAACAATGATTACCTCTGGCCTTTTGGAGAGCGCCTCGTGTGTAATTTGGCGCCTGTCCGAATCCGCTGAAAAGTTAACCCGCGCGCGAGCGCTTCCTCTCGAAACGGTGGCATCGCAACTCGTGATGTCCCGAAAATGTATGGACACGCACCGGCTGACACGAAGCTCGTTTTTTTGCAATCTTTTCTAGAGAGATAATTACATTCTCAGCCAGAGAGCAGCAGCACACTGGGAATGTCTGCGCGGTGCGATTGTGCTGGCTCGGGCCATGATATTAAAGTAGCCCTTTTCTCCTTTTAAGGAGGCGTAGCTAATCTTTGCTGGATTAATCGAATGGAATTGAATAAGCCTAAATAGACAGTAGCGAGCATGCACGCAAGAATAACAATATCAAACACAGAAATTTCTATGTACACAAGAGACTGAGAAAGAACGAGCATACTGTATATGAATAATAGATGTGCCAACCTGTAAATTAATGAAAATATATTCTACTGTATGTACTGAAGTCAATGTGGACAGCAGTGCTGTATGTTTAAAAAAAAAAATATACACGCAGTGGAGTGGAACATATACAATGAAGCATATCCAAACAGAATAAACCACTATATTAAGCATGCTGTATACAGGCAGATATGTATGTGAAAGGCAAAAAGAATAGCCGACTACATTGTATAGAGTGAATGCAAAGAGACAGTAGCCTGTACATTAGATGAGCCGCGCACACGTCAACGAACGTCACTGGCAAAAAAACTCCGGTTCAATTTCTGCCTCCGCAAAGTCAAGCAATGTGCGCTTCAAAGGCCCTGATTTAATGGCAGTGAGTGGAGCCGCTTCAGTTGGCCGGGAGTCGACTGCCTTCCATTCCACAATGGCGCAAAATGCAAAAATTTCCAAAAGAGAAAAAAACCGCACAATTAGACCAAAGAATGTCTGTAAACTTGGAATGGATTCTGGGTCCTAGATATGTAATGTTCCGCAAGCCAAACTCACAATGCTAGGTTGCTGCAGCACAACATCAACAGGCGACAGGAACAGGGACAGGCGACAGGAATAGGGAGCAGGAAGAGCACACGTTGGGCTCATAGTGGCAGTGGAAAACATTGAGATGATTCATTTCTTCAATTCTGAAGACGACTTTTAAAGACTATGTAGCTCCGCAAATAGAATATTCTCCAATTCACTCTTTTCAAACTCGGAGGAGCTGGCTGAAGTGGCTGGGGAGAGGGAAGTCTGGGCTTCCATGGTAAAGCTGCAGCCCCCCGCGACCCGACCCCGGATAAGCGGTAGAAGATGGATGGATGGACATGGGCATTGGAACATATACAAACGGTTATCTAACTCTTGTGACCTAAGTTGTCAGATAATTGTAACAGATTTCTGAAGACCTTGTGCTGAGGTAAAAAGAAAACATTGAGGGCTCCATGTATGGGTTTACCTTGGGTAAGCTATGCCCCTGACATATGTAGTCTATGAATACTGTAAGTGGTTGACAGTGAATAGAAGCCAGCAATACAACTTACAATATAACATTTACATAACTGTGAACTATAGCAAGTATAGTATAATGGCATTATATCAAAATGGCAAGAAGGTGCAGTAAATTTGAAATTTGACTTTTTAATGCAAAAGATTACTAATTGCAGGTAAGCAGAATGCTCAGGTTTCCGAGGCCGCCTAAATGGCGGAGCACAGCTTAATTAGCGCCCTGCGTCGACTCTGTGCTGTCTCACCAAAACGGCCATGACAGAATCAATCGGACGAGTTGGGTGGAATCAGCGGGGGAGCGGCGGTGATCGATATGGCCGATAGAAGGTTCCAACGGTGTAAGAATGGATGGACCGCCGGTGCAGGTTAATCGATGGCGGCGCAAATGGTTAATGCTCTGATTACGGCAGAGGCATCTGGATGAATTCATTGCAAATTTTCATCGGATTTGTGCTTTGGGACTCGACCAAAGGGGCATGACACTCCCGTCGTACCTATTTCAACCCTGAACAAGACTCCCGTGTTCCCGCAGAGATTCGCCCCCTAAATGCCACGTTCTCATGTTTCACGTCATACCGAGCACCTCATCAGCCCGCATAAAAACCGAGCGAAATGTCACACTGGGAATTATGTTCTGAAAGCCTCTTGTTGAAGCTACTCATTGACACTGTGCTCATGCCAGCGGCCTCTTAATTGTGACCTTTTAACGAAGGCCGCTTAATTCACTTAATACGTCTCGGGTGCGAGAAATTAGGTTTGAATTCCAGCAAAGATTTTGTGATAGGAAAAAAGAAACACACAAACACTTCAATTCTAGAAGGATTTGTAGTTTTGGTTCAAAGAATGACAGCGATTATTAGTTAGGTGGCAGCATTGCACATGACAAATGACAAGCTTTCGTCATTGCAGCTCCCTTTGCCGGATCTGGTGGATCACTGCCCTGCTTGGGCCCAACACTATCAACTAGAACAGTGAAGAAAGAAAATACAGTAAATGACTTTCCTTTTTCGGTGTTCTTTTTTTCACGACTACACTTGAAACGTGAAAATTGCTGAAATGCTTCCAAGTAACTAAGGAACCAACAGTCAGCATTCAATAACGACCCCTTGCCTCGCACCTTTTGTGCTCGGCCGAGGTAAAAATGACTTCAATGTTATTTTTCCGTTAGCCCAGTATTTACCTTGATACATTACAATAGCTTGCAATATGTTTAAATGTCTCTGTGACGTCTAAATATCTCTATGGTCCAACTAACTTCAGTTATGCTAATTCGTTAGCCTAGCATAGATGAAACAGGAAGTGATAACCAGGCATCTATTTATAACTTAATTGACCACGTCGTTGGTAATATTCTCACAGCTTCAAAACACACCTGGTGAAATCATTTGAGCTTGCCAACGATGAAATTAATCAGCGCCATACTCTCGACGCACCGAGATAAAACAAAAAGCGGTTACGAGCCGAAAAATAAAAATGACCTCGCGCAGTTCAAGGGCACCGGTGTCCGGCGTAAAACGGACGGCGGACATGACTAGTAATTTAGATTTTAATGGAACATTTCTAATGGCCTGTTATAAATGTCGACTGCACTGAAATGATTTTTCCCCCCCCATCATCCGAGTTTGCCGATGAGGCAGTGACATTGTGAATGGAAGGAGTCCCTAGCTTAAACAAAGAGCAATCGTTTTGGATCATCGCCGCTGGGTGCTATGTGCACACTTCTTATGTTTGAGGGTAATGTATGAAACATTGAGTGATTAAGAGGTTTTCTAAGAAAGGGTGTTGCTAGGAAACAGCTACTGTAAGGTCCGGCCACTGTGCACACAGCACTTCAGTGTTCCAGTTGAGCGATACAAATAAATAAATAAATAAGTAAACTCAGTAAATAGTAGTGCTTTTTTTTTGTTTGTTTATCAGTATGGTGTCATCACAGAAGCAGTCTAGTGCAGTGGAAAGGACAAGTCTCAAATGTCATTAGGGATGCTCGATACCACTATTTTCCAGACCAATACCAGCACGTGTGCTCACGATACCTCTTGTACTTTTGATTGATAACATTTCAGTTGAGAATTTGCCTGTGCGTCAAACTGCCTCAGTAAAGCGGCAACAACAGCCCAGGAAGACTTACTCTATGTCCGTTTTTGTTGTTGGTGTCCTTAAGTATCAGTGGCCAGTATCGGCAGCCTCCACGTGGATCCGATACCTTAAAATAAGGCTGGTACCTGTTTTCGATACTCGCCTGTCCCTCTCATTTAGTTGAATTTACATTGGAAAATGCGTATGGCATAACCTCACATGGCACATGTATCAATGCAATGTTATATCATCACCATCAGGGGATGTTCAATATCACTTTTTTTTTCAGACCGATACTCGGGGAAAAATAAGATACATGAAAAAATATGGCGATAAAATATTGTTTAAATTAAATCGCTATACAAACGTTTTGAGAGAAAAAAACATTTGGGACGGCACAAATATTAGACAATATACATATGGCACATGATATTTGGGCTTTTGCGGTTCACAACATTATTATTATTATTATTATTATTTATTACAGTATTAAGGCTCTCTCATCTCTACGTTTTTTCCCTTCTCTCTCTCTCTCGCTCTCTCTCTCTGTCATTCACTCTCACCCCACTCTCCTTGTTATTGTCCTCTCTCTCCCTTTCTCTCTCTCTCTCTCTCTCTCTCTCTCTCTCTCTCTCTCTCTCTCTCTCTCTCTCTCTCTCTCTCTCTCTCACCCATCAACATCCTCCTCCTCCGTCCTCCTCCTCCCAGCCCCTAACAGCTGCGTCTCTCCAGCCTTCCCTGACGCCGACTCTCCCATACTGATGAGCCCGGGGAGCCGCGCACGCACCTCCTCCTGACGTCGCCTTTCCCGAGCTCACACCGGCTTGCGCAACAACACTGACCGAACGAGCCGCGGGAGTGCAACCACCACCCCCCCCGCCACCCGACCCCAGCAACCTCACACTCTCGCCGGCTCCTCTGCACTCAAACGCGGACCTTCGGAAACCGATCCGCCCGAGAGGTGGGGATGCGCGCGTCTCCGCCACCGCTGCTCTCGCCGCCCGGCCACTCTCGCATCGTTACGTCCGCGTAGATTCGGCTCCCGCCAGCACATCTGGACCTCCAGGAGGAGATATGCGCGACTCGACCGCGCCACTGCCCGCCTGCAGTCCTCCGCCACGGCACAGTCCCTCGGGCTCCTTCGCTACCTGCCCGGAGGAGCCGATGCGAGCTTGCTGAATAAGAAAAAAAAAGGGCCCGCAACCGACACTTCTCGAACCTTTTTTTCTTTCCTGTGAGGCGGAATTCTCGACGCTCAGATTGATTGCTTCTCCTTTGGATCATGCAGAGATTATTACTACGGTGAAGGAGAGAGAAAATCAAGGATGGATCCGGTTATGTGCGTTGTGGGGCTACTGGCGCTGCTCGTGGAGGGCATCCGTTGCCAAGGAGTGTATGGTGAGTGAGTGAGTGACATGCATGTCTATGACCTTGCAAACATAATATATCATATAATCAGCATTAGCATTAATTAGGCACACATGTAAAGCCACGCGACTGGGATTCTGGTGTAATCCTTGGACACGTTTGAGTGTCCGCACGTAGACGACCTCATCAACATGATAGGTGTCACTCTTATTATGTGACGGTCCTCATCTTTTTTGTGCAACCGGTGGCACAAGCGGCGAGTCGCCATCATGATTCAGGATGGAAGCTCACGTGCGCTCTACTTACAGCTGAGCGGAATGTGAAGTCATGTGTGCGGATGGGGTGGCTGTTGCTTGGCACCGGAGCTGTGTTGTCATGTGTGCAGGAATGATGCGAGTCTCCGGTGTTATCTAGGAAAAGCTGTATTGGGCCTCATCTGCAAAAACAAAACAAAAAAACTCAGCATGGAGGTGTTCGGTCCTCCCAAAAGCTCCCCCAGGCCCTCGTCCAATATTGACGTTCCGAGAAATTGGTCCTCGCGTACAGACGCGCATTAAGAGAGAATGGCGTCCCATCATGGCTCGCCGTAGAGGAGTTGGTGATGGAACAGATGGAGCTGTGTTTTTTTAAAAACTCCCCTGCGCTTGTGTCGCCGTGCCGTGTATTCTCAAAATGGTCATCCCCCCCCACACGTCCTCATCACTATTCCGCTCTAAGTGCCGCATCTGCTCTGTATGCATATACAAGCGGGGGGACAGTGCAATGTGATGATGCGAGAAAAAAAAAATTCCCAAAGCTCGCCGCGTTCTCTAATTGGCCAGAAAGCTTAATCGCCTTCGGAAGAACCTCTCTAAAACATTTAGATTCAAACATAAAGCAGTCCCGCTTAATGTACTGGTGTTCATGTTTCCACTTGCTGAACTGAGCTCCAGTATGTACAATTTCAAATTGTGGCGTAATACGTTCTAATCAAAGGGAGAAATTCCACAATCGAGACAGATCAATAGTTGTGCCCCTCCCACACTTTACGTATTCAAACACGCTTACAAAATAATACAACCATATTGCATAGAAAATGCTGCACATATTGTCATGTTTGTGTACATGCATGTGCCTTTCAGAGGCGGGGCCTGGTGGTGTGGTGTAAATCGGTGAGTGTCTGAGTGTGAGCTGTGGCTAACAGCAACTTCTGCTTGAGTGTGCTCACTTTATAGGTTACTGTTTTCTCGGCGTTCAAGTAACTCGTTCACTCCCAGCCATTTTCACTGAAGCAACCCCCTTCGCTCCCGGCTGTTTTACTGGATTTTGACTGATTTTGCAAGGCCCACAGAATATTGTCTTCTCTTGCTATAAAAACATGGAACCTACCAAAAGAAAGATTAGAGTGTCTTCTTTCATCAGGAAAATAGTATATTTCTGTTTCCGTTTTGCAGCAATTAGCATTAGAATATAGCTAAGTTTAGTATTCACAAATCTGTTCAAAATGCAACATGGCCCTGGCTGATCTCTTATACTCTGCTGCCACCTGCTGGCCGTATTTTATAATAACTACCATTGCTCCAAACGTTCTCTTCAGTTCAGAGGCTGCATCAAAGCCTTCTGTATGCTCTAGCATAAAAAAAAAACATATAAATGCGTTTTTGGGACCATGGTAATATTTAAAATAGAACGTATTTAGCCTATACGTCTTTGGGAGCAAATGAGTTAACGGCTGAAAAGTCCATTGACGAATGCGTCTCTCCTTTCCCACATGAGGGCATTACAGTATTGTTTTTTTTATATTTTCTCACAAGTCCTTTTTTTCTGTTCTCTAACAAAGCGCTGAATGGCAAAATTCACAACAGGCATTTGAGTCCTGAATCGAGCAGGAACGTTTCCTGGTTCAATGAGTATTTAGTGTGTCACCGTGTGTCGTTTTAGCCACGCCCCCCACAAAAAACAAAAAATGGTGAAAAGCAGTTTTTATGCTGTAACTCCAAAATAAGCACGACATAGTTGTCAGCCTTTGAACACATTTTTAGCAAATATCTTCAAACATGTTGAATGTTGACAAAACACATCTCAGTATTCACTTTACATTGTCTGTAAGTAAAACTGGATCACTCTCTGACACGCTGTGGCACTTTTGGTTGGAAATCATTGTTATAAAGTACACCGTGTTGTTTGCTAAAGGCTTCGAACAGTCAGGCCCAAGTCGGCATCGACTCGTCAACTGCAACAAGCGGCAACAACGTCTGAGCTGTTGCGTCAGCCGATTTTTTTTCCTCAAGGTCCAGCGCAGTGCAAGCGGACCCAAAGTAGTGTCGATTAACCTCATCTTGTAAATAATCGAGAAGTCATCGTTCATGATCCTTATCAATGTATTGATCAGACGCTCAATAAGCCACGAGTGATGCGAGCCATTGATTGTGATGTGAGCACGTCCCTGATTCCGGCCAACCGAATGCTGTCGGCTGGATGAATAATGAATAATGGACTACTTTTCTTTGTTGTTCCAAAGATAAGAGCTTTTTTTAGGTGCATGATATGAATATAAATCCGAGTTAAACAAATCTCGCATTGATCCGAAGGTTACTTAACTGAATCAAAATGCCATCTTGGTGGACTTTGTGGCCCATAAACAAAGTAGCACGGTCCAGATGATCGATATAATGCTGTGTCTCCGTGGCGGTCTAAATAATACACACTGCAGTTGTGATTGTGATTAAATGCTTGGTTAATTAGCGTCGTGAATTGAATTGAGTCCCAAACAAGCCGAGATGAACGATTAAATTAAGTGTCATTATGCTTATTTATCTGCAGTAATTTCTCGATCTGATGTTTTATATTGAACGTCTCGGTCGTCGCCGTCGTCGTCACGGATTTCCGAGTGGAGGCAAAAGTGTGATTGAACACTACAGTATACTCATCACCACCCCCCCTTCCCCCCGCCCCTCCCTCCAACTAAACTGTGTAGTTGTTAGGGAGAAGTCAAACACCAGCGATGCTGCCAGAGTCATTAGAAGGGCCTGATGTGGGCCAGTCACCTCCAAAATACGGTGGCTGCAGGCCACACGAAAACATCTGCTTGCCTGCTCGTTTTTGTTGTGTTCACATCACACACTTTCGGGAGCTGATATTTCATCGGCAGATAGATATTAATACTGATTTGGTACAGTATTGTTTGGAATAATGAATCCGCCGACGGGCTTGTGTTTGCAGGCGCGTTTTTTTCTCTCTCTCTCTCAGGAGTAGTAATGCTTTATTTATGTGGTTCGTAAAGTATCACGTAAAAAAACTATCATGTACACAGTAAATTCTGTAGAGTAAATTTGACTCTATTGAGAGTGAATTTTTTAGAGTGGGACCAAAGAGCAGGATAATATTTACACTTGGAAGAGAGTAAAATAAAGATTTTGGGAAATAAATAAATAAAAGTCACTCAAGGGTTGCGGATTGAACTCATGACCTTCAGCTTCTGAGACTGCCACACTCTACCACCTTAGCTTTGCCCCTGCTACTGTTTGCTTATCTCCGAGAGCAGACCGTAAACGTTGTTTTTAGTCTCTTGGAGTTAGGAAGATTCCAGCTAGTAGAGTAGATCGTCTGTCTCCCAAGCTGAAGGTTGTGAGTTCGTTCCTCAACATTTGAGTGACCTTTAGTAAAAAAAAAAAAAAAAAAAAATAATCCAATTCTTTATTTTACTCTCTTCCAAGTGTAAATGTTACTTTAAAACCGAGTCTATTTGATCCCGCTGCTTTGATAGAGTCAAATTTACTCTTAACGCGTACATAATTTACTGTGTAGCTTTCTATTTACCACTTTAAAAAGCTTTAAGTTGTTTGGCGTTTCTTTTGAAATGTGGATAAATCTCTTCCCTCTATTTTTTTGTTCCATATTCTACCCAACACGCGACCATAACGCGTCTCTAAAACAAAGCACCAATTGACACACCATTACACACTTACATACTAATTTTATTACGTTATGGATATTGCAATAAAAAATGGCTCAGAGGGTTTTAATTGTGGGTTTCGGATCAACTATAGTCTATATTACGTAAAAAAAAGAGCAACAAATGCAAATTTGCATATACCAAACCGCAACTATGCAAGAGGTCCACTCTACAATAATTGGGCCAAATTTGAGCATTTATCCTGTTTTCAAAGTGAGCAAATGCCATATTATTGGATGACTCTGAAAGATTGTCTTGTGATGTTGGTTTAAAAGTGATTCCCTCCCCACCACCCCACTAGAAAAAAGGGTTTGGATTGTCTGTTTGAATCCAAACAGATTACGATTGTGGAATTGTGGATTTAGAAAAGCTCTCTGAAGATGTGGCCGTCTTTGATTTCTTCTTGGTGTTTTCATGTAGAGTCGATACCCTGTGGTAATGCGCTGCCTCTCACAGGCCAGTCTAGGTACTACAATGGCAATCGAATTTGGGGGAGTAGACTGGCAGATTGGTAGTGAGGCGGTCATTGCGTGTGTGTAATGTGTTGTTTCTCTCACATTAAAAAAAAATCCTCTTTTGATAAAAATCCTTACACGTCCAAACAAATCCAAAAGCACCTTGGTACAAAAAGCTAGCTGCTCGGTGTTAAATGGCGCTTAAATGACGGACCCTTTTTGTGTTCCTAGCACCAAAGGCATGAAAAGAAACATGACTGGCGTATGACAGCGCCAAATGTTTTGCCTGCTCCGCCACTTCATCTGGAGTTGTTCGCTGCCGCCGTGGTCCGCCTGCGCATCAAAGTCAGTCGGCGACAACCTCCTCCTGATCGCATTTCGTCTCATGCCGCACGGCGGCGGCGGAGGAAAAAGTTCCGACTGCGCTCTCTCCTTGCGCCCCTCCGCCCCCGTTCCCCCCGTCCCGCTTTCCCTCCCGCTCTGATTCCCGCTCGCATTGAAGTCCAAGCCATTGCCGCTTGTGTCTTTTCATGAGGCCCGGTTCAGACGCGCTGGCTTCTAAGCTATGCAAATGCATGCTGCCAGTGAAACTAAAGCCGTCTTTGTTGGTGCTCAGAGGCCTCTTCCACAGGGTCCTTCATCATTTCCTTGGATCAGGACCCTCGCATTTCCCACCGTAATGAGAGCAAGGATAACTCTATCTCCCTCTCGCCATCCTTATCTCCTGGCTTGTCTCTTGCCACAATCCCTGCAGAACCAATGGACATCTCAGGGTGGGGAGTACTTCAATCAGTGGCAAATGAGGGAATGCGTTGGTGCGCCGCTGCTAAAAGCAATCCCCACCCCCAGCGTGGTAGAAGCGTGCGGCGGACGCGTTGGGAATAGCCGGTTACTTCGTGGGTGGCCCTTCAGACGGCGGCGGCTTAATCAAACCAAATGTCAGTTCTCGTTGGACCGAGTCCTGAGGGTGGAGATTTGCAGGCTGGATGTGCACAGCGTGGGACTGTCTTTCAGCCATGGGTGTAGATTTGCCGCGCTCTGTCCTTTTGCTACTTCGAATTAGGCTGATCAAGGTGCATCCACCTTTTGCGCAGTGTGGTGAAGCCTCGAAACAAAGTTCCAAAGACGAGTGGAATCTTTAATCCCTCATCAAGAGTTCAGAGATATTTGGATTCGACATGGAGCTTAAAAAACTGATTTTCCTTAAATCTCGTCCTTGTCATTTGCCGTCCTTGTAGATAACTCAATGCTATACTTAGAAAAATAATAAGACAGCGGAAACCTTGTTACCTTGTTAACTTTGATTTGACTGGTAACAATTTGAATGTTGCAGGGATGTACTGGCGTAAAACGTTTTACTAGGCAACACATTCACACTAGGGCTGGGTATGGATTCTAATTTCCTCAATCGATTCAATTTCAATTCACAAGAGTTCAGTTCGATGCGATTTTGATTTTTTTTTCCGATTCGACTCCTTTCACCTCACTTATATCCGGTATCGATTAACCCATTCACTCCCAGACATTTTCACTGAAGCAACCCCCTTCCCTCCCGGCTGTTTTACTGGATTTTGACTGATTTTTGCAAAGCTCACAGAATTTTGTGTTCTATTGCTATAAAAACATGGAACCTACCAAAAGAAAGATCGGAGTCTCTTTTTTCATCAGGGAAAAAAGTATATTACTATCTGTTTCCGTTTTGCAGAAATTAGCATTAGAATATAGCTAAGTTTTATCATTATTCACAAACCTGTTGAAAACACTGGGGAAACAAGCTTGTTACAACATGGCCCTGGCTGATCTCTTATACTCCGCTACCACCTGTTGGCCGTTTTTTTTAAAAAATAACTACCATTGCTTTAAGCAACCTTCAGAGGTCAGAGGCTGCATCAAAGCCTTCTGTATGCTCTAGCATAAAAAAAACATCTACAAATATGTTTTTGGGACCTTGGCAATATTTAAAATAGAATGTTTTTATACGTTTTAGGGAGCAAATGAGTTAATTATAGAACATCAATTCTTCTTAAATATCAAGGACATGATAAAAACTCCACACGTGCTAACACGTGTTATTATCGCTTAAGTGTTATACAAACATTGACATCAGCCAGGATGAGATGGAAACATTTTCATAAATCTAATTCAATATTGTAAATATTCTGAACTGCCTAAAAGTGCAATTAATCAGGTCGTTCATAAGTGTAAGAAAATACATTTCAATTCATGTAAACTTTAAAATGTTATTTTCTTAAGAATTTATGGGAAAAGAGATATTAAAATAATCTATTTATGGTTTTATGAATCGATATCAGGTTTGAAAAGGGAAATCGATTTGATATCGATGACTCGATTTTTCTTAATCCCAGCCCTAATTCACACAGAATCAAGAGCCTATGAATACACAAGAGTTACCAGATTCATAGAAACAGCAGATTCAAGATGATTCCGTCACGTTCGTTTTGAAATGGCTGTGTTATTTCATTTATATGTTCATTCCTTGCTCTGCCCTGGCATAAATTTTCATTGACGAACAGTATGGCGGAGATCGTCAAACGCGCCAATGCGCACGAGGACGACAGCTTCCCAGGCGAGTGACAAAGAAGCAGAATTCAAAATGTTTCAGGGCCGCTTCTGATGAATAATCACGTCTGCTTTTACTTCAAACTGTGCTTTTCAGCTGAAATCTACGCCCGTCTTGAGTCGTATGCCTGTCAACAACAAGAAATGAAACCTGTAAAAAGCAATCAAATTGCGGCAGATCAAAGCCTTGGTTGACATTTAAGAATCTTTTTTTTTTTTTTTTTTTTTTTAAGGAATGCAGATGATGAATTAGCTGCTTGTTAGAATGTCAGAAAATGAAAGGGAAACTATTGGTTCCGTTTGGATGTGAGCTCCAAGACTTCATTATGCAGTTAAAGGCGCAAAAACTAAACTTTTTGATTGATCGCAGGCGTGCATCAGAGAGAGCCTAAATAAATAAAGTCGGCTCAGGGTTTGGGGATGCGGGCTTAAATACAGCAGCAACCAGCCAGGTTACAATAAGCCTCTTTCTTTTTTTTTTTTTTGGGCTGCTGGAGGGATTTGGCCACGACTGATCTAGAGGTAAATTGTGTACGTGAACTCATCACCGCACCCCAGAGGAGAAGACGGCCATTGTTTACTCACTAGACATGATACATTTTCAATGCAAATCACCAGTAAAGCCATACTTTCAACTATTGCTGTTGTGGGGGGGGAATAGTTCAATTGTGACTGCAAACCATTGCTTCAGTCACTGTTTGTTTGGTTTCCCAATGCCTGCTGAGGGAATTGAACCCGTCGCCCGTTTGCTGTTGCCGCGCTTGTGGTAAATTCAGTTCATTACATGGACGAGTCAGTGTTGTTGGAACCTCAACCAAACGGAATGGCTTTTGTTCTTGTCTCGGAAATCAATAGCATCCGGGAAGCTAATCAAGGGTCCATTTTGGGTAATCAGCTAAACGCTTGTTCCACACTGTTCCTGCAGTCCTAGAAAGGTTTGCAATGTTCATATTTCTACCCAAAACCTTTTCTGTAATAAGGAAACAAACGTTTTTAGAACAGCTCTCAATATGATACAGTGCAGTTCAAAACGTGTTGCTTGTATTGTTAGTATAATTTAATAATAAATGACACCATAGCTAAGAATCTACCTCAGTAGTGAGACAAAAAAATATGACAAAATTAAGAATGTATTTTCTTCTAACCAGGGGCAGATTGGCCATCTGGTATTTTGGGAGTTTCCTGATCAGCCGGTCCATTTCAGGGACTTTGATAAATATTCGGCGCATGACCCCTGAATTTTGAGTCGAATTTTGAGTCGAATTTTGAGTCGAATTTTGAGTCGAATTTTGAGTCGAATTTTGAGTCGAATTTTGTTCCCAGTCCATCCCTGCTTGTAACTGTCAAAATAGGAGCATAAAAGCTTTATTTGATGGACATTCCAACGGTATAAATCCATTTCAGGGTGTTCCTTAACCAAGTTGAATCCTTAACTCTTTTTTTTTTTTTTCTAACACAAATTACGGCTTTATTATCTCTTAAACTGGCACTTAATCCTTAAGATTAGGCCCTGAATTGGATTGAAATCGCCTTAAAAGTGGTCCTAAATGTCTTCCATTGAACTTTCTCAAGATTCCAACTTGGCTATAAAAAAAAAACACAGGAATGCATGTGACAATCACCACGTTAAGTGTCCACAATACATCGCAGCAAATTTAAATTGGTAATGATTAGATTTACTTATTGTCAGTTGTACTTTTATGTGGTGGGGGGGGGGCTTTTGCGTGAAGTTTCACTGTTTTGGTTGTGTTTCTTACCAGCTAATCTGCCGACGTGTTAATTAAATTACTGCTCCCCCGCGGCTAAACCGATGCCGCTTTCGTCAACCTGCCAGAAGTGCAAGGTTTATGTAATGTGTTCGCATTGCGTCGAAACAGCCTCTGCCTAATGAACACCAGGTTTTCTTTCTTCTTTTTTACCGACCCCCCCACATACACACAACCCTCCCCTCCTTATCCCGAGTTATCATCTTGGTGAGTGGCAGCGCTTCCAATCACAGGGAATTATACATGCTAGCAGCCATCAAAGACACGGCCGTGATGAGAGGGCCTTATTGAATATGAATGGCCGCTCCCGTCTTCCGTTATGTCTTTGCCGTCCGTCACTCAGTGGGATTGTCTTTGTTAAGCCAAATTGGCAGGAGAGTCGTTCACAATGGCGAGTGGTTCTGGCAAGTAGCGCAGTAGGGAAAGTAACGCGATTACCGCTTTTGGTAATACTGTAGTATGTTTTTGATATAATAAGACAGCTGTGTGCTTTTATGGGGGCAGACTTGACTTTGTATTTATGGTTTAATTGGGGCCATAAATCTTTCTTCTCTTGACTCTATAGACATCAGGAAGTATTAAAATCCTTAAGTGTACATTTTTGTTTACTCGTTTTTTTGTTGTTGTGTTGATTCTTTCTGGTATTATGTGAGGTTATTAATCATTTAACATCAGGAGGTATTAAAATCCAGATTTTTTTTTTTTTTAAGTTTTATTTTTTTTAATGAGTCCTCATTGGCTTCATTTTTATTAATCATTCTTCCTGTTGATTTTTTGACAACAGTAAATAGTAAAATGTTCCATATTCATTTCATTTTAACTATAGGAGTACTTTTGATTATTTTATGGTGTAGTAAAAAACAGTCATCCATTCTTTACGGCATTATGAGGGTTATTAAACATTCTACCATCTATTGTTTGACATCAGAAGGTTATGAAATCAAGATTAATTTTACATTTTATTGGTGTATTTTTTTTTATAGGGGTCATAAATTCTAACCTGCCATTCTTTGTGGTTTTATTAGGCGTTGTTAAGCATTCTACCTGATGATCTTATGACGTCAGCAGTTCATAAAATCCAAATATGCATCAATTATTTATTTCTTGAAATTAAATTGTTCAATGCAAATTCTAGCCTGACCATGTTTTATTGGGGCTCATATTTAATACAATTTCATGCTATTTTTAGATAATCAGGAACTAATAAATGTGTTTAAGGGTGACATTACAGTCCTTTGACATCAGGGGTCATAAATCCGTCATTAAGTCCTTTTTCATGTCAACGATAGCTAAAACCTCTGCCACCACGTCACAAATGTCAAATATCTTGAGATGTGGCGCAGTCTTTAATTAGTGAAGTTCTAAGCACTTGTAGGAAGTAGCGTGAGATGATTTTGTGTGTTATGGCACCCGCAAGAGGCTAATGCCAGCCTTCAACTATGTCACTTCAGCCCACACGGGGCCTACTAAGTGCTTCTTTTGTCGACTGACGTCTGTTGTCATAGCGACAGTACGCGAACCTGCCATTGCGAAAGTCTTTCGACCCTCCGAGCCCCCTCCTCTTCATCCGCTGGGCCTCACGTGCCGGCGAAGCTGTCGCCCTAAACGCGAAGTGATTGCAGAAGTGAGAGCGGTCGTGTACGAGAGCAGATTAAAAAGAGGGCGAAGGGGTGAGGTGGTGGCGGCGGAGTTAGACGTGCCTTCCGAAAAATGATGGCGCTGCTGCGAGGCAACAGCAATAAGCTGCCTTCTTATCTCGGTAGCCGCATAGCACACACACGCTTCTTTGGCATGCGGGAGCCATGGCAACCGCTTTTTGAGTTGTCACATTTTTCCAAGATGTGCATTTTATTGGTTTACAAGGGCCTAGATTCTTATCTATTCAATTTCAATATTCTGTACGGAACCTTTATTCCTTACAGGTGTGCATTTTATAGTGGTTATAAATTCCAACTGGACATTGTGCATTGGGGCCATAAATCACTCTTCCCTTGATCTTTTAGTATCAAGCGGACAAAATCTAGATTTTTTACAGGTGTACATTTGTGAAGTTTTACAGACTCAACATTCAATTGTCTTCCATCGCAACATTCTTTATGACTTTTAGTACATTCCTTTATTGTTTACAAGTGTACATTTTATGGTGGTCATACATTTCAACTGGACATTGTTTTACCGTTTTATATAGGAATTCTACTCTTTAATCTTTTGGTATTAGGAGGAAAACAAAATACTTATTACAGTGGATATAAAAAGACTGCACACCCTTGTTCAAATGTGAGGTATTTGTAAAAAAAAAAAGAAAGAAAAAAAGAGACCAAAATAAAGGGAAAAAAATGAACAATTAAAAGTAAACTCGAATGAAAAATGGGGAAAAACAAATAAATGTGCGTAGTTACTTGTTGGTTGTGGGTGTGTATTAGCCAGAATTAGCTAGTCACATTCAAAGTTATTTTAAATGGGATTCAGCACATATTTGCCATTATTTCAAAATTTTCATGTTAGCTTTTCTTGACTATATCTTTGACTTTCTAACAGGGGGGATTCAAATTCCTCCCAGCTTGTCTAAGGCCCTAGTTCCAGCTGAAGACAAACAGCCCCAGAGCATGATGCTTTCACCACCATGCTGTATTCTAGGTATCAATCACATTGTTTTAGTGATGAGCAGTGTTGTAGTTGCAACCAAGGAAGATGACTCGCTGGGGCTACCTGGTGTTCTCGACGGTTCTGAGAGCCCTGCTGTCAAAGCCATCGATACTTGCGGCGAGAGTGTTTGTTCAGGGGCCATGTTTCTGAGTCTTGCGTGAGATGGTCTGGTGCCACCAAAGGGGTTTCCAGAGAGACTGCAGTGCAGATGCTGCTAGGGCTCGTCTGTGAATAATCTCTGGTTTTAGGTCGCCGTTATCTGTCAGCATGGACCCCAGATACACAAAGTTCTCGACAGGCTCTACGATATTGCTACCAATGAGAATGGGAGGTGGATCTGGCCCATCGCCGACGTACATGAAGTTGGTTTTAGTCCAGTCCAGTCACTTGGAGGCCGAGCTGTGCTGCCTCCTCATTGTAAATGCCCAGCGCGTCTGTCAGCTGACTGTAGGTTGTACTGAGCAGGATGGTGTCATTGGCGTACTCCAAGTCAGTCAGATGGTGGTTGCCAAGGGAGACTCCGGGGGCGCGCTCGCAGACCCTGGACATCAGATGGTCGATGATGCAGTTAAAAAGATCAGGAGCAGCCACGCAGCCCTGGCGAACGCCATGAGAGATGGTAAACCAGTCGGAGTCAATGCCGTTGATACGGACACTGTTCTCTGCGTTGCTGTGGAGCAGCTTGAACAGGGCGATGATCTTGGGTGGCGCTCCGAGGGCTTGGAGGATGTTCCACAGTGAGGAGTGGCATATGTTGTCAAAGGCGGCCTTTAGATCAATGAATCCGATATACAGATGACGATCTTAATGGAATTCACGGGTCTTCTTTTATCAGCAGACGAATGGCAGAGATGTGGTCGATTGCGGAGCGATTGGGCATAGAGCCAGCCAGCTGAGGACGACGGCGGATTCTGATCGCTGGAAGGGCACGGCTGAGCAAGATCCTGGTGAAGGACTTGCCAGGGACAGAGAGCAAGGTTATGCCTCTGTAGTTTCTGCAGACAAGACTGTCAACCTTGCGTTTCCAGAAGGTCAAGATTGACCCCTCTGGTCCAGTCAGAGGGCAGCTGCTCGGTCTCCCACGCCTGATTTAATGGACGGGTTCGCCATTCCACCATGCCATCACCGCCGGCTTTAAGCATCTCCCCGGTGATGGCACAGATACCGCGGGCTTTTCTGGTGTTCAGCTTCTTTAGAGCAGCTCTCACTTCCTCAGGTGTTACAGGGTCTGTGCAGCAGACGTCGCTAGGGGGTTCAGCGTTTGCAGCCTCTAGGAGGAATTTCAGCAACATGACATTTTCATGCCATTTTAGTACAGCGATGCCAATGTGACGCAAGCTCTTAACGCTTGCCCACTGAGCCCTTTTTGTATCACTGTATTTCTTTGTTGCTCATCAATACTTTGTGAAACCCTATTCTGATCCCCACTGTAAAAGTTAATCTCTTAAGCAACGTTGCAATCCACTTCCTCCTCCTCCTCCTTCCCCTCCTTCTTCTTCATCACACTGCCAGGCTGTGTAAGTCCCACAGGCCAGTACTCCCATGGGGATCGCCTGGAGCTAATAGCTTCCTGTGGCCAGACTAGCGTAGTTAACTAGAGAAGGCAGAGAAGGCACTTCTTCACGGTGTAGAAATCTCAGCAGGGATTTGCTCTCGTGCACATGCTAGTCAACTTCTCCACCAGTTGGTTTTGGTTACGTCTCACTATGCACACCTGCTTTACAGAGTTTTGACTTAATACCTGTATCCGATCTACCCTTGACTGAATACGTTTCTAAAATCGCAATGAGTATACTAAAGGATACTAATAATGTGCATTTATTGGTGTCATAAACCATTCTACTATTTAATCTTTTATCTGTATCCCAAAATTCATCGTTTTTTTAATTTTTTTTAATTTTTTTACGTATTGCAAGTGTTAAGTTACTGTCAGATACTTTGACTGAACTCTCTGGCATTTGGTCTCCAGGTCAGACTTGAGGATCTGTGACTCACTATTGGTCTCATCTAGAGGTGGCAAATCCAAGTCCAGAAAGTAAAAACCCTGCCACAGTTTGGCTTCAGCCTCAGGTGGTAGTTAGCTAGCTCCCATGGTGCTCGTTTATCTGCTAGCTCCCTAGCAGGTAAACTTTCTAGCTAGCTCCCATGGTGCTCGTTTGTCTGCTGGCTAGCTCCCTAGCAGGTAAACGAGTGCCATGGGAGCTAGCTAGCAGACAAACGAACACCATGGGAGCAAGATAAGGAGCTAGCTAACTACCACCTGAGGCTAAAGCCAAACTGTGACCGAGTTTTTACTTTCTGCTTTTTCTGCTTTTTTAGCTAGCTCTAGCAGGTAAACAAGCACCATGGGTGGTAGCTAGGGAGCTAGCTAACTCACACCTGAGGCTAAAGCTCTCACTATCACTCACTCTGCTCATTGCCTGATGGCCATTCCTGTATCTTTTCAAGGTCCTTACTTGGAGATGTAGTTTTTTGTTTTGTTTTTTTGTTTTATTCTTTGGTCGTTGTTGTGTTGTCATGTCTTGTGTTCTACCTGTCTTGAGGGGTTAGAGTTTGGCTTTATCCTAGGGTAGGAGGTTTGTGTATATGGTAGGTCTTGGACTGGTCTAGTGTATATTTTGAGGTTTTAGACACACATAGCTTGTATATACTCTCTAGTGTTAAGGGATTTGTAGATTCAATCCTAGTTTTGGTTAGTAGACTAGGTATCTCCTTGGTATGTTGCGTGTTCAGCGTACACAGGTGAAGTGAAGGTATTGGTCAAGTGACTCCCTCAAGTGTTTGGTTTTTGGTATCAGACCGATCAGATTGGCTTGGATAAGTCACTTGCTTCTACCGTCTTATAGTTTGGCACTCTATATTGAACACCCGCCGACTGTGATCCCGAGCCTGATGAAGAGCTCCTTTTAGGGAAAAAAATCCAGTGATAAATGGCTCACAATTTTCTTCCTGCAAGGTCTTTTAAACACCCACAAATAAGAGGTAACATTCTGCAATATTTTCAACAGAATGGACCAAAACAAGACAAAGCCCGTAGAGATTTTTTATTCCTCTTTTGTGCTGCTCTGAAGTGCAAACTGAAAATGATGGAGGTCTTCATAAATGCCTCTCATGCACATTGCGAATAGACTTCTTGGCCGTGTCCTTATAATGTATAGGTTCTCTATGGCGAGGTTGCCATTAAACACACAATCGGGCTACAATCGACGAATCGATGAATTATCGGACTCCGAGGTAAGTTATAATTTATGTGAGCAAGGAGTTTAGATGTCTTATGTTCTCAGTCCGTAATCAAAGGTGATCGGCGGCGAGCAGCGAGGCTTTGCGCCACTTTCTCCATTTAACCTAAATGGTGGCTTGATTGGTGTGAAATTGCAGGTCAATAGTCAATCCGTCGCAGATTGTGTGGTTACTGCTTAACAAGGGTTTATTGGAAGAACACACACTTTTGCACTCTGAGCGCCGCCATTTCTGTCGTTTAGAGGTCAACAAAGTAAAAATGTGCTCGATGGCTTGAATTAAGTTCTTGTTATTTACTTTGTATGTGGCCATTATATGATGATTAGATTTTTTTGAGTAACTAATTACCGGCATCACTGACTGAAATAAACAGAGATACATCAGTGGTGGTATACCAGATTTTCTAGCGCTAGCACGCAGCCGTCGCTGTCGTACTGTCACTAAACACGAGTGGCTTCGTGATCATTCGCTCCGCAGCGTTATTAAAGTTTCACGACGTGGGTATTAAACACCTAAATCCACACTTTGCCGACAGAACCGACGCGTTTCAAACACCGCGTCACAGCAGCATCTTCGGATGCATTAATGATGCCCTCCAAAGAGGTGCAACATGGGGGATGTTTCCATATTTATATCCTAAGCCACATTCCGACACACACTAGCTGAAAATATTCATGAATTCTGCCTGCGTCGATCCAGCAGTTGTGAAATTTTGGCAGTGGCCCTTCAGCGGTGAGAGGCCTCCGACAGTGGGCGCCGCTGTATGTATGTTTGTGCGTGTGTGTGCGTTTCCCCCCTGTGGCTTTCTGGGATGCTACCGAGGTAATTGGATGTGTGACGCCCACGAAAAATCCCCCTTTAGCCCCTGGGCAAGCGTTCTTTCAATCCTAGCATGCCTCTGTGCAAAAGCGCAACCCAGAAGGAAGGCTTATTCTTTCAACTGGCAAACATCAAACGCTCCCCGGTGGCGGGAAAGCCCGTTAGCACGTTGTGACACTGGGACGTGCTTTGGCCATCACCGTAGGGATGCAAGCCTGATCGATGCGTTAATGCCAGGGGTGCGAGTAAGTCACATTTTGTGCAAGTCATAAGTAAGCCTCAAGTCTTAATGGTTAAGTTTCAAGAAAGTCCAAAGTTATCGGTGGCAAAAAAGCAAGTCAAGCAATTTCAGCCAAGTCCTTACTTGGGTTAAGCAGGTCAGAAGTCAAATCAAGGGTAACGTCAGATGCGTTTTGAATGAAATTCAACTTTTTGGGATTGTTGTTTTCTGGTTTAAACTATTAATACAGTCACCCTTGCTATATCATGCTTGACTTGTTGTGGGCTCAGTGTATTGAAGAGTTACTCAACTGCATGTCTCCAGCAAAGTAAACATTTAGTAAACTAGTTAGAATGAATTGTAATCCATAACGGGCAGTTTAGATGCAAAAAGGATGCTCGTTCAATCGCTTTATTAAACAAACTGTACATTCTTAGCATATGTCGCTCGCCGCAACTGACACCGTCACGAAACACCAGAGTGGCTAAAGCTAAAAGCTAGCCTTTAAAAAGCTCACTCACGATAATGTAGAATATGTGGATGGCCACCCCAAGTGGGCAAAAATAATACCGGCACTTCATGTGCTTAATGTTTGATTAGCTATTGGTGAGCTTAATCTTTTAAGCTAGCATACCTGTCTTTGCCAAGTCTCATTAATTTACCAAGTCAGTCAAGTTGAGTCTATCACAAGTTTTAGCCAACGAATCCCAAATTGTCAACTTAAGTGCGACTCCAGTCCAGTCATGTGATTCAAGTCCCCCGCCGCTGATAAATGTAACAACTATGTTAGCGATTTTCTTTTCTCGTTTGTACTTTAAGCATGCCTAAACAAGAAAATGAGCAAACTTTCTTACTGTCGGCGAAAAAAAATGGCTACCAGCAGACACGAGTTGAAAAAGCAATTCACTTATTGGTTGACTAATGAGAAATCACAGATGGATTCTTTGCAGCCTCGGCGTAGCAACATTTTCTTTTAATTGATTAGGCTGTCGGACCGTTTTGTAATCAATTCGACGGCTCTATTCTAGCAACAGTTTAAAAAAAAAAGACCAAAAATACTCACTTAAAAGTGGATTTCCAAGTCTGTCTAACCTTTTTGAAACTTAGAGCTACTGCTTGGTGCTTAATGTGAAGAAATTAAATCAGGTTGAGGATTTTTCACAAACAGAGTCTTAGGTTGTCTAGTACACTGTTTCTCAGCCCCGGTCCTCGACCTATCCAACCTGTTTTCCATGTCTCTCTCAGCCAACACACCTGAGGATCAGGCTTCATGCAAGCTTGCTAATGAGCTAATCGTTTGAAAACACCCGTGTTGGCTGTGGGAGACATGGAGAACCACTGGTCTAGTACATACCCAAAGGCTCTGGTTTTGGTATTGTCTATGCTAGTTGCGTTAATAGATTGAGTTTAGAGCTAAAGCTAGTAGTACGGTGTAAGTTTGGTTATATTTTTGGCGTTACGTCAGCAGAGGTAGGTACAGAGCATGCACATTATGTCCCTTCTCTCCTCTCCAGCAGAATTTTTTTTTAGCCTGTCTGCTCACTTACTGAGAACGACACACTCTCACCCACTTTTTAAGCTTTAATTTCCTTTTAACCTCTTGCTATTCGTTTTCTGAAAGCTAATTAAACGGCGTCATGATAAAATCGCGGAATAGCCTATTTAAAAAAAATGCTTTTTTTGGTGCGTGCACGACCGTACAGTATCATATTCTCCTATTATCAGAGCCAGCAACAATGTGAATTTGTGTCTTTTTGATAAGCGACTCAAATGAGTTGATTATTCAAATTGTTTGCTGCTAATTGGTAAGTTGATCCAATAATAGAGCAATCAACTTAATTGCGTTAGGACTAATCAGTCGGTGGTGATGTCAAACGGGGGAAAATCAACACATTTGACTCGAGTGATGTGGCGAATGAACAAGTGTTTATAATTGCCATTAATTGGCCGAGCCGCCACTCCACTATTGTCATTTATTGACTGACACCACAGAAGTAATTGTCTTCTGTTTACTAGTGTAAGTGACCTTCTTTTGCGAAACTCGGTCGAGTTTTTTATTTTTTATTTTTATTTTTTTGATGATTGATCGACTTGTTAAAGTGATGGCGCCACAGGCGATAGAGCACGTTGCAGGTTGCAGCGCTAAATTAGCCTTATGGAATACAATTGTAAAATTGACTTGCATACAACATGTCCAGTATACAATAACCTGAAGCATAACGCAATGGAGGCGGGCGAGCCTTTTAACCTCAGTCCTCTGGGAGTCAGCTTGCAACCAACACATCCGCCATTATAGGTCTTCCATTATGGAAATGGGTTCCAAACGTACTCCCGGCATGGCAAGGAAACACATACCGCCATATTGCTGCTGACAATACGATAACGACGGCTGACGATGCAAACTGCTAATAAAGCTACGAAGAAAATCATTAGCGGGGGCATTCGTCAAAAGGAGGGGAAACAAACTAGCATAGGAATGCTAATAAATGCAAATCAGGTTGGAGATGGTTCCAATGATGCCTGGTTGTTATTTGTTTCCTTGTTTTCGTCTTGCTTGGTTCCAGATATTTCCTCTTTTTGCATTTTTCCTTCTATTTATTACCAGGGATGTTTAACTCATTCACTCCGAGTCATTTTCACTGAAGCAACCCCCTTCGCTCCCGGCTGTTTTACTGGATTGTGACTGATTTTGCAACGCTCACAGAATATTGTGTTCTATTACTATAAAAACATGGAATCTACCAAAATAAAGATTAGAATAGAAAAAAATATATTTCTATCTGATTCCGTTTTGCGGCAATTAGCATTAGAATATAGCTAAGTTTCGTCATTATTCACAAATCTGTTTAAAACACTGGCAAAAAGAACGTTTTGCAACATGGCCCTGGTTGATCTCTTATACTCCGCTGCCACCTGCTGGCCGTTTTTTTTGTGATAACTACCATTGCTTCAAGCATTCTCTTCAGTTCAGAGGCAACATCAAAGCCTTCTGTATTCTATAGCATAAAAACATAAAACGTATCAATACGTCATTGGGACACTTAAAACATTTCAAATAGAACATATTTATGAATTTTTGGGTGCAAATGAGTTAATACCATGAGTACGTTTGATAATTTTAAGACCTATATATCCCAATATAGCATTTTTCCTTAAAATTGCATGAAATGAATGGCAATTTTCTTTCCTTCTAATTTGTAGTTCCTGATCATAAATACGATACGATACTTGTTATCGGTACTTGCCCATCCCTAATTATTAATATTTTTTAAATATTTTTTCAAACATTATTTTTAATTGGTTTGAGATTTATTAATTGTGTTTTTGTAGAGATTTTCTCATCCTGTTTCATTCTTTAAATTTGATTGTATTATTCTTAAGTTAATTTTTAAACACATTTTTCCTGGTACTTGAGTCTTGCATTTCCCCCATCTTGTTTATTGTTATCAAACTTTTTCCTGCTACTTAATTTTTTAATTTTTCTCTGCCAATTGATTTTTTTACACTTATTTTTAAAAAAAATTTTTTTAAATTGTGTTTTATTTGTACTGTATTCCTGTCACTTGATTTTTTTCTACTGTATTTCCTTACACTTAATCAGATTTCTTTCCTTACACTATGCCCTTCTTTTTTTAAAAAGTGGCTCATAAATATACTATTTTAACCATACTGCTCATCTTATTGTTGCATCACCACCGTGTGACGGTGCTCTTTTCACAGCATCAGGCTAATGGGTTTATTTATTATGGCGTGATTTAATGAGTTTTAGCAAGCATATTATGTCATCACCCCCCCCCCCCACCCCCACCACCCCCAGCAACAACACAACTTCTCCCACTTATGCTTGTAAACAACCTTGTACTGTTTACGAGGAGCCGGGTTGTCAATGTGTCAGAGGCTTTTTCCCACTCGGTTGTGTGTGTGCGTGTGTGTGTGTTGATGGGGTCGTTGAGTGAGCAAACGTACACACGGCAAGCGAAGGCATAGCCATGCAAGTGTGATTGCTTCCATTCACGTGTGAGTGTACCGCACGGTTCGGGGAGCGCTTTTTTTTTTTACTCACTGGCCCCCTCACAATCTCACACGGTGTGTATTTGCGTGTGTGTATGTGCGAGACAGAGATAGAGAGAGACAATAAGCAAAATCCATGGCTGACTTTAAGATTCGCCTGTGTCGCCGCGCTCTCACTTCCCTTTGAGTGCACGCGGGAGGTGAGAGTGAGAAAGCCTCAGCTGTCATCGCAGTTTAGATCAGTCGTGTCCATGCTCACCCACACACGTGCACGCGCACACGCACACACACAAGCATACACTCACACACACCCTTTGCCTCCATCCCAACCTCCAGTGGCGAATTATGCAAGCTCGAAAAAAAAAAAAAACAAGGTCAGGAAAGGAAGGGAAGGATCATCCAAGATAAACAGGAGGTGAAAAGAGACAGCAAGACCATCGTCTTCCTCCTCTTCCTCCTGTCACAATGGCAGTGTGTGATTCGGAGGAAGGTCACGACCCCTCGCGGCCCAGTGATTTGCTGTATGCTCATCGCATGACGATTTAGAAAGAAATTGTACGATCAAACTGTCAAGATTAGATTTTTGGTGGGGTGTAAAGTTAAGTTTCTTGTATATAGGGAAGAAAATGTTTTATTATTATTTAATTATTTATTATTATTATTTAAGGTTTTACAGTACACTTATCTTTTGCGATGCCCTTCCATGTGGGAAAGGAGAGCCACAGTCACGCTGCACTTTTTTGTTGATTGAATATTGGAAAAACTTGTAAAACACAAACACGCTTACACACTTGTCTTTAAAAGTAATTATTGATTTAAAAAAAACAACTAAATAAATTATTTATAAATATGTTTTAATAATATATTTACACATGGTCATAATAATCCGGAAAAAAAAAACGTTTGTGGATTGCGTCAAGAACGTCCTCCTCAGTCAGAAGTCACATTTTGGCCCAATTCCACGTCTCACACTTTGATGATCTCCTATCCGAGAATTGGCCCCTAACGAGCCGCAATCGAAGAGACAGATGGACGATGCTAAATTGTGACGCTTTTTTTAATAACAAGGTCACATCTTGATCAAAGTCCGTATGAGGAAGTCGAGGCCCTGTAGACATCCATATGTCGTCTTTCTTAATTAGTGACTATCCCACCTTGTAGCGACAGGTGCCATTAAAACGGCTGACTTCCTACTTGGGAATTAACCCAAATGAGCCCCAATCAGAAGCAGGTACACCAGACAGATGGTCCGCACTAAATTGGGAATGTTTTTGGCTACGCGATCAAATGTCAACGGAGCATGCCGTCAGCGTTTGATGATCGTTTGGAGGATTCGCAGGCTCGACCTATGGCGGCAGCCAACTTCACAACTACGGAAAGTCTGCAAAAAAAGAAGCCAGTTAGTTTATTGCCACACTCCATTGAAGTTTACCAAACATAACGTAAAAGACAATCACAAATTGTGTATTTAAAAAAAAAAATCCACGTTAACTTTTGCCTTCAGAAAGTCCGTTATGGTTTCGTGTTAAGCAAAATGAAAAACGCCATAGACGGGCTAATGAAACAGAAATGGATGATTTGTTCTGTATTTATACAACTTTAAACACAAGTGATAACTCTAGAACTCTAGAAAACTCTAGAAAAAAAAAACCTGTCTTTAGATAAGATTGTTAGATCAATGGTTAATGTCAATCAATACCAATACATTCAGCTGAGAAGTCATTAATTAGCATTTCATCCACTGTCATGTTTTCACGAAATAATTTGCGCACATATCCAGAAACTTGCTCAACACATTCATAATACAGTTAATTTTAAGCAGTAACAAACCAAATTTAAAAAAAGCCACATCAAGAATTGTGAAGAGATTTTTGTGTCCTTGTGCTTTTTAGCGTTAGCCGTCAGTGGCAATTGATCACTCTGATTGGCTTTTAGCTAGCAAATGCTATCTGAGCATGTGATAGAAAGAGAGACTGTGATACAGTAGTGAGATATAAATGGCATTATCTCGTAAATTAAGGTTGGCAAAACATTTCTCGTTGTTTGCTTGTATTATAAACGTGTCTGGATATGTGTGCATTTTATTTCATGAAACTCTGACTGTGGGTAAATAAAGTCTCATTTCTCACAATAAAAAGTACGATTTTTAATAAGAAGAACTGTTTTATGACAATGATCGGACTGTCATCATAGATTGCGCCAAAGCCCATCAACATTTTTTTTATATTTTTTTTACCACGCTCCGCAAAACAGGCAATCTATTCGCCGTCACCTGCGGACAGGAAGGCCGCCCCGCCGTCGTCTGAGAGCTCCAAACTAATATAATTTTGTCTGTGCAATCTGATAAAACACAAGACATTCCCCCTCTTTGCACTCTCTGCATCCTGACGGAAGCGCCGTGATTGATGGCAGATGTGGCGTCGCTCAGTACGTGATGAGCAAAAGGCACCTTGGGGACTTTTATGAGGCGTGACGCAGCGTCCGGGGATCATTGCGGAGGCGCGTATGTCACCGTGTCTTAATAACGGCCTCCGTCTCACCAAAATACGCCGCCAAACGATAATTTCATCTCGCCTATTTCCCCCCGCTAAGACTTTGCATCCGAATGGAGAGGAGGCGTGGCTTAGTGATGCTGGGAAGAAGAGAACAGGATGTGAATGATTTCCATTTCCTGTGGGTGGAATGGTGTCCCAATACTTTTGTCTATGGCAGTAACCAAAGTATAGACTTTGCAGCGGCGGTGCATTCATTGGCCCATACCCCGAAGGCGATGTCGAGCATCCGTGCAGCTGGTTGCCGGCGGCGACGGCCTGCCTCTCTCTGGGCGCTCGGCCCGTGGCCTCGGGGAGGAAAGGTTCGGCCGCACTGTGTACGCCGCAGTGGGGGTCACGGGCGACGGATAAGGCCTGGGGGCGCCCTGAGGGGCCGGCTTTAATGATGACAAGATGCAGGCTGGAATTTGACTGTTGTGATTAGGATTTCAGTGTATCTTCACTACTAACAAGGTCATCTGTGATGTTAAGTGACCACATGTATTGCTGTGCTGCCTTGCAGCTATGAATGAAAATATGCAAAACATTATTTTTTTTTTTAAATGACTATTCATCTTGAAAAAATGTGATGTCAAAAAAAAAAAAAAGTACTTCGTTCTAAATAGACTTTTTCTCATTACAATATATTATTTTGGTAAGATTCCATTTTTTTCTCTCTCAGATATATGACATCCAGAAAAAAAAACTAAAATTAGTGGAATTTCAACGTATTTTTCTCATAATCTTACAATGTTTGATCTTGGAATTTTTATGCCTTTACCAATAAATGTTTTTGATTTTATACTTTCTCCGTCAAAAAAACAAAGATTCAGTTTTTTCTTGGAATGCAGACTTTTTTTCTCCATAAAATATGTTTAATTTAATTTTAAAAAATCACTCATAATTTGCAATTAATATTCTAAAAATAATTGTTTTTTTGTTTTTTTAAAATCTAAAGCCTTTTTATATTGTGGAAAAAATTGGCTTTGACTAGTCAGAAAAAACTTTTATTACAATTACAATTATTTGATTTGAAGTATTATTAGTAGTGATCAATACTTGATAAATAAAGTAAAATTAATGCATTTTCATTTCAACATAATACTTCTACTCTTGAACAAATTGAATAAGGACTTCATATATATATATATATATATATATATATATTAACCCAAAAATCTGAGTTTTTTCCCCTTCCGTTCTGCCATGGTCTGTTCAGTGAGACCACCTGTCATAAAAACGAGAAGACACCATCCAGTGTCCCACAGAACTTTAATGTGGACATTTTCAATTCCAGCACGCTCTTGACCCCCCCCCCCCCCCCCCACTCCCCCAAAATAAATGTTTACTTTCATTCCCAACTGCTCCACTTCTTTCGTGGACTCTGGGGCCGTGCAAGTATCAGCGCGTGTGGCTTGTAGTGACAGGTATCTATAGACGCCATCGACTTTGAATTAAGGCCCGGACACGTGGCCATCCATCATGGGGAGTGCGCTCGGGACAGAGGCTGGCGGCGTGATGCATGGACTTCCTTCACTTTCACTCTCCTGACTCAATTGCCCCTTTCCTCTTCTTCTTTTGCCATCCTAACACCCCCCCCCCCCCGACCAATTTCATACTCGTGCAGTGATAAGTCTTGCAGTCCTTCCTCTTCTCCACATTGTTCAAATCTCTTTTGAGCATGAGAAATAGCCACTACACCAAAACCCAGTGACGTGTAAAGAGGGGTGCAAAGGGGGTGGGGCATGCACTTGAAAATATGTTCAGCTAAGTAGGCGGGGTACACCCTGAACTGGTTGCCAGCCAATCGCAGGGCTATAAATATATATATATATATATATATATATATATATATAAAACATTTCACAAGTTACTTCATGTTAAAGATTAGATAGCTCTATGAAAAGAAAAATGCACTGAGCTGTCACAAATGCACTAATGCCATCTAGTGGCAGAAAATGACCTCAACACAAATCAATATCACACTCGTTTTTTGACAGTACAGTGCATCTTTTTAACTCAATTTTATGAACTATTGTGACGTTAATGACTAAAAGATCTAGCCATATCTATTAGTTCAACGTTTTTTTCCACTTTTATGTTAAGAAGAGTTGGAAAACTTCGGAAAAAATATTTTATTGTACATTCTATTGCACATTTAGAACAGATATAAAATTTGCGATTTAATCGTGAGTTAACTATTAAATTCATGTGAAAAATCATGATTTAAAAAAAATGCAATCGTCTGATTTTTGCAACAAAACTTATTTTTTGTTGCTTTTTTCTAAATAAATGTTTTAGTCCAGTACAGTATCAAATGTAAGAAACGGCGGTCGGATGCGGCGCACCACAAACTACAACCACCACAAGGCGCATAAATGTTAAATGACACTGTCAATCAAAAGTGAGCGTGATGCTGCTGGCCGCGAAGAAAATGGAGGGTTTGGAGGTCATTAGCAAGGTCACGTCGTTTTATCCGCATGATGCCGAACAACGGGATTTCTCCCTCTCTTTCCATCTTTCATCCCTCACTCCTTTTCTCTCACGCTGACTCCGTGTTTGTTCCTTTGCACAAGACCGGGTTACATTGCTCAATTTCATGGTCTGACGGGCCTCTCGCCTCACCAGGTATCACACTGGAACGCACCGTGTCCAGGCAGTTATGAGGGGTAAAAAAAAAAAAAAGAGTTGATTTCATTTAGCTTCTGTCGCAGAACGACAGCAGAAAGAAATAAAAAAAAAAATAGACTGAACGTGCTCTATGTGAACCCACCCTGCCGGAATTGTAATCCCATTTGGACATCGAGGCTCAGCGCTAACGGTAAAATCGTTTATCTTTCTGCATCACGGCTTCTTCAGGTACCGAAATCCTCATGTTGGACGTCGGCGAGAAGGTTAGCTTATCTTTTGCTTGTGTTCTCCTCCAGGAGGGTTCATGCTTGAGAATTATAATTTACTTTACTTTTGTTACACAATACCTAGTGACCTTTTTTCAACTCGAGTACTCACCGGTACCGATACCAGGCATTATTAGTCATTCTTTTTATTTTGGCAATTTAGTAATAGTAATTTTTATCGTGCTTAACAGACAAACGTACAGTTCAACACGGCGTCCCGGCAACATGGAATGTTTGAAGTCACTTGTTGCTAGGCAGAATTGCACATTTCATTGGAATTTGGGTTTCTAGTAAGATCCCAACTTTTTTTCTTCTAATATCGCCTTTTTATTAAGTAAATTAAGTAAAAAAAAAAAAAATTATGTATTTTTGGTGTGATTCAAAATTGCTTGAATAGATGACATCATAAGCTGCCCCTCGCAATGAGCAACAAAAGACACATTTTGGAACCTGCCAAAATGGATTTTTATTCTTTGTTTCTCTTCTCCACAAAAGCAACAGCGATGAATGATGTCTTAAATCCAAAATGAAAAACATTAAGCCAATAACATTTTTGAAATGGTCGGGTTTGAGTGCTGCACAAGTGGCTCACATGCAGCTCTCAGTTGACCTTTTTTTATGTCGTCGTGATGCTCTTGCAGGGAATTCAGCCGAGCGCGTACTCCATGGGAGAAATGACATTTTCTCATTCTCGGCGGAAAGACGATGGAAACATATGCTGTTTTTTTTTTTTGCCCATCGACATCACACGGAATGAAATTGAGAAAGTACTGCTTTCAAACGTTCACAAGGTTTTACGCCGCTTTATCCTGTTTGTTTGTCGTAATAGTTTCCCGGAAGCGTGCTTAATTAATTGCATCCTTTAATTGGCCTACATGTTTGCATATATATGAGTCGGCAAAAAAACTCTACGGGGACAATAAGTCCTCCGAGAAACATTCTATTGTAAGCAAAGTGAGGGGAAAACAACATAATTACTTCTCATTGGTTATTTCTGAAGGCAGTTATTTTAAACGACGACATCTTAGGGGGATGATATAGAACTGGGATGACAAAACGTTGTTGTAATAAGTGACATGCAAATTCTAATAAATAATTTCTTGGTGTAGCAGCATGTGGTACAATGTTGTTTCGAATACCATATTGCAAGTAACTGGAAACCGTTTCATGTTTGTGGTCGTATTTCGATTCAATAATTACTATGGAGCAGGGCTCAGCAACAGCGGACGTGTTCCGAAAATAGCTCATCACTGATGGGACATTGGGATTTTCTAGGATATTTGAAAATGTAAACATTGAAAAGATTGATAGAAATAGTGTTGCATAGTGGTAGTTTTCTGTTTCCTAATCAATGTGAGAAATCATTAACATGATAAGTGTCTTCTAGGGGTGGGAATCTATGACTGTGTCACGATTCGATTCCGATTTTTGTGTATGTGATTCGATTCAGAATCGATTCTTCGATTCAGAATCAATTTTTGGTTCAAACTGATTTGGTTGACAATGATTTCTGCTTCAAAAAGTCATTATCTACTCCAGTCTGACTCGCTAATGCTAATTAGCATACTAATTGTGGCACTTTTATTGGCATAATTTGATCGTGACTTTTTCCTTCTACTCTCTAACGTGGCTATAACTTAACAGTGTATCAGAACGCGTGGAACCACACTGCCCCTCAGTAGTTAAATCGTGTACAGCATGAACAGCGCGCCCAATAAAGGCACACACAAACAAGGGCAAGACAGTATAAAATAATTTAAATAAAATTGATTTTGGGACATTTAAAATCGATTCTGAATCGCACTAAATGAGAATCTTATTTTTTTGGCACACCCCACCTTTTTATGTGAAGACACTGTCTTCACATAAATGATTAATTATTAATAATAACTAGGGCTGTCACTTGGAAATCTTTCTAGAATTATCCTATTGATTTTGCCATCGTTTACTCTGGCAATATCCTCCAATTAATTTTTGCCAGGAAAGACAATTTATGATTTTCTGAAATCCATTTTTTTAATTTTTTTTTATCTGAGCTCTATAACCAAGCGCCTCGGCGTCCTGAAAATGTGGCCCTCTCAAGAAAGGCCTCAGGTGGGACACGTAGGTAGACTGAGGCCCATCCAATGTCTGGTTCTTATTATACAGGCTTCCAGAAGTTTTTTGTAAACACTGAATTTTTTGCTTCTAAACCCAAAATTCTTTTTTATCAGACGTCACCTTGTCTCACCTCAAAGGTAAGCCAGAGAGTTTTTAAATGCGACATAACTTACTACAAATTAAGCGTGCCCCTAATTTACGGCTCGCCGACCCCATCTTGAGAACCCGTGTTCTAAACGACCATTTGTTGACACGTCGCCGCTGAGGGGGAATAAGTCATTGTGTATTTCATTACATGTTCATCTGTGCTCATGTTAAAGCGGCCACTGATGCAAGCTCAACTTGACTGCGAGACGTCATCCAATTTATTAGCTTAAAAGTGATTTGGGAGCAATCGCCCGCAAAGTAATTAAAAATAGCGAGTGTGTGTAATAAATGGAAAATCGGGAACAGCTGTCGGGAGATGACAATTCCACGGCGAGGATGCGAATGGGAGGAAGCGCCGTCCCGGCGCGACAGTAATTAGCGGCGACGGGAAGACGGGGCCTCCTGCTGGCCAATAATGGAGACGTACGATTAATAATCATAGCGTGTACATCTGACGGGAGTAGTAACCGATTAGCCAAGTTTTTAATCGTTCATGAGGGATCGATTGATGAATCGTGTTGTCAACTATGTGGCTGCAAATATATTCGGTGCAGTTGATTTCGTCTGAACGAGTTTTCTTTCTTGGCCACGTGACGGCAGTATGTTGTACATTTGTAGCCTGTGTCATCAAATACGGTTATTCTGGAACAATATTAATTAGTTGTAGTAGTTGACAACAGTCGTTATGTTGTATGCAAATGGTATAGGCTTAATATATATAAATACAGTTTTGCATTTCCTTACTAGAGACAGGCCACCCACTATTGTTTTTGACACTGTAAATTTGAAAGAACAGTGAAAACAGGAAGTATTTCAAGCTCAGTCTAGTTTTTGCTGAATTTTGTTGAGCGTGAAGTCCTCTTCAATCCTTTTTATGCTTACACAAAGTGTTGGGCGTAGGTTTGTTTTATAATGTACAATTTTGGGCACGTATGAATGTATATTGTGACATGGTAAGTTTGTTAGTTTGGGGAAAAAAACAAAAAAGCAAAACCGGTGACATACAACAAAAATCCAGAGTGATTGGTACACTGTAACACACTACAATATTTTATCTTATCCTTTGCTCTTGTTCTCTCTCAATGGAAAATATATATATATATTTTTGCATTATTTTAAAGGTGTGTTGAAAGAGTGCCGTAAATGCTATAAAAACATGCCTAAGCTGTATTTAAATATCGGATTTCATTTTTTGTGCCTGTAATGGAATAGTCTTTACTGCATCCGCCCTCAACTACATTTTGAGACCCGAAGATGTTGTTTATCTGAGAGAAGGCTCATCGGTAGATGCTACTTTTTTTTGGTTAGCTAGAATGCTAATTTGACAGTGTCTGTTCCTTACTGTTAATTTATAAATGCTTGACCTCTCAAGATGGCTCGCTATCTATCGAATCTGAAAATACCTGGAAAATACCAATGCGGCACGGAAAGAACATGCTAACACTTCACAGGAAGGCCAAAACCAAGATTGGAACGTAAATCTCCGTAACTGTGAGTTAGATGCGCTAACTGCTAGCCCAGCTGCTTGTGTCAATGTCATCAATGTGTGATTTGCAATCAGGATTAAGAGGCTAGAATAATATTGATTTCTTCCAGCCTATACCATCCAAATAAGGGATCGAACCTCTTCTGAGCCGTGATTGCCCCCCCTCCCCGGCCCCCTTTACGATATTTGCCTGTGGGATCATTACAAATAATGGAGTGGCTGGAATCGCTTTTGGTCTTTGTGGGCGGGAGCTTAAAAGCTAACCAACCTTTAAAAGTTGGCTCACAAACACGCGACGGACCCGCTTGACCTTCACACCGGCGGCCCAGCTGCTTAATAAAGAAATCCATCAGGCCGCCGCCCAGCGCGGTGGCTTAATGTAGCGTTGAGCAGCAGCTTGCGTTGCTCGACGGCACAGTCGGCCGCGCTCATATTTGTCTCAGGGAATTAAGCGGCTAAAACGCAAAGAGCGGCGGCGCGGCAAGAGACGACGACATAACGATGACGGATGACCCTGACAATCTTCGGGTACGTCTTCAGTATGACGCTTCTTCTTCCGCTTTTGTTACCAAATGTGGTTTAAACTCGAATGCTAATTGTTCTCTATATTATACGAATACTGTCATTTCTGCGAGTCGAACATGTGACGTCATAAAAACGAAGAAGAAAAAGTCCTGGGTAGTTGCAAAAAAATAAATAAAAAGTGCTTCTTGCTGCCTGGGGACCCCACTTTGATGTAAAACACGACATTGGGTCAGACATTTTGGTTTTTATTTCCATACCCGTTTCATGACAAATTCACTCACAAGGTCATCATGATTCTTGGTGGAAGTGAAAATTGTCATTATTAGCGCCTGATTGATTGATTTTTTAGACCTATGTCCATTACGATATTTAGCAAAATAATTTTTTTATTCTTTTGCCGATTAATGCAAAAAAAGTACGTATTGTGAAAAAGAAATCAGACGACCCCCCCCCCCCCCCAATTTTAAAATAGATAATTTCACCTGATTAATTTAATCGGTCAGGCTCTAGTTACTATATATACATTTGTAAGAATATGACATTACATTTCATTGTAATGAAAACACTTTTTTTTCCACAATCCCTAATTTCGTTTTGTAATTTCACGCGTACTTGTGTATAATACGGCACCCACAATTTTTGGATGATTTTTAATTATTCTTTTTTTTTTTTTTTAAAGAAAAGCGTGTTATTCTCAAGATATTACAGTACCTTAATTATTGCAAACTTATTTACAGCATTCGCTGTCATGTGGACTGGAACACTTGTTAAAGATGCTCTTTCCACAAAGACTGATAATGATGTTTTGGTTAGCAATGGATTGTAATTGATCAAAATAGTACCCCTGTCCTTTGCACTTTTTCCCAGAGTATAAAATCAATGAATGAATGAATGAATCAATCAATCAATCAATCAAAGTGGCCCGTCACGAATATTAAAGTGTCATCTCCGACAGCTGTGACTCCTCATATTTTTCTCCCACACTCACCAGCTGTGCTTGAAGAAAGGCTTCTCACATTTTTTATTATTTTTTTTTTTACCAAGAATTCTCTCCGATTTTTTTTATTTTCATATTAAAGCAACTCCGTCCCCAATCGTGGTTTCGGCGAGCCAGGAAGAAGCCATGAAATATGTATGCGCTGTGAGAACACAGCGACAACGCAGCAGCTTGTAAGCCGCTGTTCTCGGATCAGTAATCCAACAAGTTCTCATGCGGCTCCTCGGGGTCCTTCATGAAAGCGGCGGCACCGTGTCGGGAGTTTGGCCGCCGTCTTCCCGGCAGCCTCTTAATTGTCTCGCGCTACAAAAAAAAAAGAAGCCTGGCGCGCTTTCTTTGTGAAAATGTTGATTTCGGTGTTACTGTGCGTTTAGCATCACAGATGACTTACTGGTGACCCTACTTGGAATCAAAACATTAAAACAAGCTCTCATTTTTTATTTTTTTTATACTGATTTTAGGAAGCCATTTATTGAAGAGCAGACATTTTATGTGAAGGATCGCCTTTAATTTGGGACCCGGCAGTTTGATCTCACCACAGATAAACTTGAGTGTCCTTCAACCACAGCAGTGAAAACCTTTCAAGAAAAAAGTTACTTCAATGAATGTCATAAAAGCATAATATTTGCTCAGTTTTTTTTAAAAATCATAGCTATAATTATGAAACCTTGATTTTCTTTTTATTATTAATCTTAAAGGTAGGGTTGAGCAATTAATCGAATTTCAATTATTACACTTCACAATTACAAAATCAGCATAATCAGAAAAAAAAGGATTATTAATACTAATTTTGAGTTGTTTAAATTTATACATTTGCACCTTTTTTGCATTTTAACATAAGTAATATTAATACATTTCGTTTCATCCAAAAGAAACTTGCATAATAGTGTTTCAAAGAATTTTAATTGTCTTAATATTTTTTACATTCAAATATTTACCCCAAAAATAATTGTGATTTAAATTATTACCAAAATAATCATGATGAATATTTTCTTCATAATCGAGCAGCCCTACTAAAAAAATTAACTCCCAAACTAATGAAAAACAAGCAATGCTCATAAAAATGTAATCAGCCCTCATTGAATTACAAAAGTATACACACAGTAAGTGAAGTAAGTAAATGTAGAAATCTGATATTTTTAATGTCATTTAATAAATACAAATCTGATAATAATTTTTTTTTTTAAATAAATTATCTTTTAAAATTCTTTAAAAATCTTCACACCTCCCTTCCCTAAAAAAAATTAAAACATATATCTATTATCCGTACCTTTTATCCAGGGTTGGCGCTAACTAAATTGGGGCCCGAGGCACAATTTTATTTGTTCATTTGTTGATGAGGTGGGATGCTGATGTTTAAAAAAAAAAAACTAACGACGACAGGCAATGATGGAGCATGGGTAGTAGGCGGGAGATATGAGGTGTTTTTCGGTGCTGAACCTAATTTATCCTTATTTTCTCTGGTGGCTATCTTGAACAATTATAATTCAGAAAAAAGCAGTACTTTTTTTTTTTTTTTTGCAAATTAAATGAAAATAACTTTTAAAATTTAAAGATTATTTATTAATTATTATTATTATTATTATTATTATTATTATTATTACTATTATTATTATTATTATTATTATATATTATTTAAAGTTTAGGAAAAACTTCCCCTCATTTTTTTGATATAAAAAAAACATTAATTAACATAAATACTCTACATGAAAGGAATAAATTCCCCTAATTTGTTCATTAAAGTATGATAATCTTTCTGTTGAAAACGGAATCCCAATTCAACTGGAATAATCCAGCATGCTTTGTTTCATTTAACATGCCGTAGAAAATAAATCTGAAAAAGTACACTGGACACTTACTTACTTCATGAAATAGGGCTCAAACTCGTTGTCGTTTTTAAGGCTGCAGAGAGAGAAGCATAATTGCTTATAAAGAGTTATTGGACACCGCTTCTTGTGCTAAATCCCTTCTCGGTACACTTTTTAATGCAAACGCCACGTGGGAGGAGTAAAATCCTATTCACAGGTTTAAATGAAGATAACAAAAGGCTTTAGTCGGCGGAATTAGAACATCCAACCGAGTCATTTTCATCTTTTTAAAAGGCGCAAAAAACGCTCGCTTGAGACGGCGTCTTGTCGCCGAGCGGCACCACCGGGACCCGGAACAAAAGGCGCTAAATGACTGAAACGTTGGGGAACGGCCAACTCAATTGAGATCGGCGAAGCCTTATATTGGCTTCGGCTGATTTTTAGAAAGCATTTGAAATGAACACGGCGGGTTCCGGCTCATTATAAGCCAGGAAGGAAGTATATGCAAGCGCGTGGTGAGGAAACTCGGCATCCAAATGTCTGCTATGTCCGTTTTAGGAGCCATTCAGCACCAACCAAATTCACATACATTGCTAGCCTTCCAAATCGGAGCCTGCTTTGGTACGTCTACACCTGGCACTTGTTGGTAGAAATCTCAAGCCTCTATTCTTTATTTCAGCTTTCTCTCGTTTATTTAATATTTGTTTGCTAAACCATTTTGCCCAGTATTAGTGTTTTAGCCGTGACATTTAATAATTGTTGTTTTGTAATAGCAGCAACACTTTCGTTGTCTCCTTTTTATGTGTAATTCCATCCTTTATTTTTTTTTGTGTCATGCATGTGCTGTTTGCACTATTGTAGAATTTTAGCCATGATATAAGATCTCAAAAACGTATTTATACGTTTTTTTTTAAATGCTTGTTTTTTAATGCTAGAGCATACGTAAGGCTTTGATGCATCCTCTGACATGTAGAGGTCGTTTAAAGCAATGGTGGTTATTACAGAAAACGGCCAGCAGGTGGCAGGAGAGTATAAGAGAGCAATCGGGGCCATGTTGCAAAAATCTCTTCTTGCCAGTGTTTTCACCAGGAATGTGAATATTGATGAAACTTAGCTACATTCTAATGCTAATTGCTGCAAAACGGAAACAGTTACAAATATACTTTTTTTTTTCCTGATGAAAAAAAGACACTCTAATCTTTCTTTTGGTAGGTTTCATCTTTTTATAGCAATAGAACACAATATTCTCTGGGCCTTGCAAAATCAGTCAAAATCCAGTAAAACAACCGGGAGTGAAGGGGGTTGCTTCAGTGACTGGTTGCGAAAATATTGTATTATTTATTACTTATTATCAATATTGCAGTTAGTGTTTTGTATTTTATGTACGACAGCGATGTCACAGCTGCCATTTTTGTTCAACTGCAGCCGTGTTGGGTGTCATGAAGCTTTGTTGTTTTTCTACATCAGGTCTTTAATCGACGAAGAAATATCAAGACAATCAAGGCAAGGAGTGAAAATGTGCATTCTCGTAACAGCGTTACCATATTATTTAGTAAGGCAACTGCACATTTCCCATTTTTTGTACTAATGTTTTGTTCTCTGCACAGTGAACTTTTGACCCTAGACGTGTTGTGGTAACAGTGGCCGTGTTTGCGCTCCCGTCACAGGATTCGGGATCCTGGAGGGGTCATTTAGTAATTCGACTTTAATCACAGCTTCTTGAAGCATGCATGCCGAGGGCGTTGAATATTTAAAAAAAACAAAAAACAAGAAAAGTGTAAATAGTTCACGCCCGTGAAGATGAATACGGAGCAAAACTCGACTATAAAATGTAAAGCGTCCGTCAAGAGTCTGCGAGCTTTAAAGTTCGCATTTAATCCTCCAACGGTCCCCAACTTCAGGCCGTCGCAGCCGCGTGTGCCATCATAGATCACACGACGGACAAATTAGCTTTGTCGGAATCTGTGCCTGAATCTCCGTGCAATCCTTTCACACCCGCCATCTCTCGCGACGGTGGAGAATTTCAAAGAGTGGAAGAAAAACAAGAAGAAAAGAGTGTGGGATGTAGCCGGATGACAAATGCAACTAAATCTCAACAGGGTTAGCGCGAGGTTTACGCTTTATGTCCCGACACATCGTCAGCCGCGGCTCCCCGCGAGAGACGCACCCCCGCACTTTTCCTGTGACTCTACAAATCCTTAAAACTTAATTACAACAAGGCTGAGCCATGGAAATGAACTCATTTAGAAAGACATTGCTACATATCTGCCCTCCAGTCTTTTTTTATTTTTTATTAATTAATTTAATTAGTTTCTTTGTCACCGTTTGCTAAACTAAAACTTTATTTTTTTTTGTTAACTGTAACTTTGTTAAAGCTACTGAACGTAGAATATTCCATTTCGAATCACTACTGCCACCTGCTGATGAAAAATGAAACTGCGCGTACCGTTTTCCACATACACGCCACGCACATTACGTCACATCCGCAGACAGGGCGCGGGAAATACTAACCCGAATCCAGTCTGAAAACGATTGGCCAGAGGCTTGCAGGAGTACCCATTGTGAACAGCTGAGGTGTTAATCTACTAATTAGAAGGCATTTCAGTCATAAATGGTCAAATAAAAAACTTATTGTAAAGTTATTTTGGGGGAAAAAGTTCCATATTGTAACTTTAAGATGATTGCTTCTTTTTCGGATAAGGTGTTGCATTGTATATTTTCCAATCGCAAATGGCTACTGAGCACAATAAACCACATGCTGCTTCACCAAGACATTATCTGGTGACATGAAGCTGTCTGTTTTGGTAATCCCCAAGTTGGTATTAATGACGTTTAAGTCCATGTTTAAAAAAATAAAAAAATAAAATAAAAAGGCGCTAAACTAATGTTTATAAACAATATTTTCAAACTTTATAGTTGTTTTGTGTCCACATGCAAGGTGGTTGATTAAAATGTATTTATTTGTTTTTATTCACAGTATTTTTTTTCCTTCTCATTAAGTAATGTAGTAAATAATTACATTCCTTGCATAATGAGTTTCAAAACATAGCAATGAATTCCTATTTTATTACAAAAAAACTTTTTGGTGGTAGATGGCCGTTGAGCCCCAAAATTTGCTCACCCCTGTAATCAGGTTTTATCTCCATTGTTTTAAATCTGTTATTTGAAAGGCTAAAATTTTCAACACTTTTTTTTTTTTAATGGCTGTCTCGCACTCAGTCCTGAATGAAAACATCCCAAAGAAATCAGGCTGGCATTATTTTATTGAATGAGTCACATGACATGTCACATCACATAGCATCCTATATATATATATATATATATATTTTTTTTAGCACTTGTAGAGGCGATTGATCCGGAGAACATCCCACTCAGAGAGACCCGCCCGCTGGCCGATTTCCACGGAGCCGTCGGGGATCGGGGTCATGGTTATGGCCTGATGCACTCCGAAGGCGGTCCTACGGATTTAGAGAGACAATTGGGTTACTACAAACACTGCGGAGTGACAGATCCACTGCTCCTCCTCAATAGCGTCTTTCCTTTCTTATCTAAGATCTCGGGGCGCTGATAAGCGAGTACCGACAGGTCTTTCCAGCCTGTCTCCCTCTGTTGGTCATCGTTTTTCATGTTTCTTGGGCGAGTTGTGCCTTTTTAAGTCAATTTCGTTTGCCCAGTGAAAAAACACTTCATCTCCGTCTTATGTTCTTTGTTGCATCCGGCACAGGTGTGTGTGTGTGGATTATGTTACTTTTGTACTTTTTTCATCTTACTTTCCGTAGTGCAAAATGGAGTTGTAGTCGTAGGGGATATTGAGATTATTAGTGTCCTGCTTGTCGAAGTTGTGCTTTTGATCTGAAGACAGGAAACGTGAAAAATAAGAGCAAGTGAAGACAAGATGCTGCTTCGCAAAATAAAAAAGTTGATTTTTGGGGAGAGCCACTGACACTGCTGGATGTTGTCCCAGTTGATGCGGATGTGCCGGTCGCGGTCGCTGCGCGTGTGCTCGTGGTAGAAGCCCATGGCGTGCAGCACCTCGTGCTGGATGATGCCGTGCTGGATGCAGCCAAAACGCTGCAGCGACACCAATTGCTTTCCTCCCATACGGCCCAGCATTGAGAAACACCTGGATGGGCGCACACACACGTTCACAAAAATGTTTTCTTTGGCAGTTTTGGTTGTCGTATAGGTCATAATTTGACTTTTGAAATGCCACTGTCTGAACGCCTCACTGGCTTGTCATAACCCAATTCATCCCAGACCACCTACTTTAGGAGCTGATATTTATTGCCGGACCAGCCTTTATGTTGCTGGTGTCATTTTAGCGCTAGCGTCAATGCTAAATTTAATGACGGTTCCTTTCAAAATACTGCAAAGTCGTGTTGATGCTGTGATCATCTTTGTTGGTGGGCCAGCCTCGATGCTTCTGGTTTCATGTTTAGCAAACAGCTTATCTGCTTAAAGGAGACTGGAGTAGCATACAGTGCTTGTCAGTATAGGAACGAAACATTATGGCTTACTCCGTTTTAGCATTTTAACATTAGACCTCTCAAATTCAGGCTTGTATTCCTCCTATTGACAGAAGACCACATTATTATTCCTATTTTTATTTTGTACTCACCCGAATTTGGGCTCAAAGCTGAGGTAAGCCCCCTGGCGTGTTCGCGGGATGAAGCGGATGCAGGTTCTGGCCTCAATTCCCCTCAGGGCGCCTACGATGGTTTGCCTCTCCGTACCGACTGCCAATGAAAATGCCCCATCGTAAATAATGAAGTCAACAATCCAGAATGAACACAAACCAGGAACAACAAAATTACTGTATTTGTTTGAGATGATGTAGGGGATCACGACTTTGCCGTTGCCAGACTTTGGCCACAGGCAGCTTTTTGCGTTAACCGCGCACTTCATGGCAGTCCTTGTTCTCGGAAGCATCACGTCCCCCTCCATCAGGTGTGCGTCAGATCCTGAATGAAAGAAAAAACAAGACAGAAAACTATCAATCGGCATTCATAAACCTCATCAAATCTCCAATTTTCCCTTCAAATCCTCACCGTTGTTCATCTTCAGGATTGTGTCTGCGATGCTGTACTCGGCCGGTTCCCCGGAGTACTCTAATGAAAAAGCAGATGACATTCAGTGGCGCCGACATGCACGCACACTTTGATACCTATTGATTGCGATCGATAGGACGGTCGCGCACAGACGGGTCTCGGATGCCGGTCACATACCGTTATCGACAGACAAGTCCTGCAAAGAGAGTGGAAGAAAGGATGCACTTTAGATGGGATGCAAATGTGACGTAAGGTTCTATGTAGTGTTAATTTCGTCGACGAAAACTAAACAAAAATTATTTCGTTAACGCACGTTTTTCACCGTACAAAAAAAAACTAGACGAGACTAAAACCCTCATTAATAAACAATAACTGGGACTAAATCAGTATGCATTTCCATTGACTAATGAAGACGAGACAAAAATGTACTTCACTAATAATTTTAGTTCATGAACAAAAACGAGACCAAAAATAATATGATTTTGTAAAATCTTGCCTGCTAATCTGTCGCTGTGACACGCAGTGACAACCCCCCCCCCCCCCCCCCTTTTAATTCTGCAGCTTGCGAGTGCAACATGCACAAACACATGGGACAGACAGGAGGTGGATTCACGGTGAAAGGTAAAAAAATAAATAAAAAAGAAGTAAATTATAGTTATAACGTAACATTATAGCTATAACGTTCCAACAATAAAGTTAATCCGACCGCGACCGATGCTGGCTAATTTGCTAGCTCATAGCATGGAGCCATAGTAGTTACTTACTACGTGTCATGTTGAAGATGAGAGAGCATTTTAGGTGAAATAGTTTTACCGGCTGACCAAAAAACAAAACAGGGTTTAAATGATTTTCCTGACTAAAACTAGACTAAAACGTTGACAGTTTTTGTTGACTAAAACTGGACAAATCAAATTATGTTTTCTTGGACTAAAATATAGACTAAAATGCTACATTTATAGTCGACTAAAAAATGGGATGAAGTTAACTAACTATGATAAAAACAAACAAGTGTGATTGAAACTGGACTAAAACTGAGACTAAATTGAAAAAATAGCGGATAAAATGAACACTAGTTCTACAGTTATACTGTTTTTAACACCATAAATTGTCTAAAGTTGTAGATCTGAGTGATTTGTTGCTTATTGACCGGCAACCCAGTCCAAGGTGTGCCCCGCTTGTCTCACCTGAAGTCAGCTTCAGTAAAGGGTAACCGCACACCCACCACAGTGGTACGATCACATCGCCATTGCGGGTTACCTTATTTATTTATTTTTACCAACCAGAAGTACTGTATACCTTGTAGTGCCTATCCAGGATGGGTCTGGCCTACAGACCCTCCATTCCCATTCCTTGTCAATACCGTTCACACTGTACAAGGATAAAGGAAAACGGTCAATTCCCAGCTTGGATGGCTGATCGTTTTTTTAATTCCTTCCAATGGCTCCATGGTTTTCCCGAGTGCACCAATCTATATAATCAGTTTCCTTGACCAAAGTACCGACTCAAGACCTAGATCTCGAGACCCTTTAGTAGGAAACACAAGCCAGTACGTGGCCCGCCGTTCCAAGTGAACGGCCCCACTTCATAAAAAGCCGTTTTTAGAGCGCCGCTACTCACCCCGCCGGGTCGTGCGTAGCAGAGGGTGACGAGCTGCAGCGAAAGAAGCAACATGATGTCTCTGAGATCCATTTTGTCTTCAAGGAGTCAGTGAGACTGTTTCACCTTGTGGAAGAAGTTGATGCTGACGATCGGTCAGGAGCGGGTTTATATACGAGGCGGTCAAGGTGCGTCCACCTTTGGGCATTAGCGGTAAACAATCGGGAGTGCCCGTCACACCTCGAACCAAACATTGACACACTGGGGGACAAGCTTTCCCATCCGTCCACGGGCGACTGTCAAGCTGCTGAGCGTCGGGTTTCAGATGCGGAGAGAACCCGCTGCCAAGTTTGACTCGCAACATGACAAACACGCCGTATCAAACAAACCATCATGTCCTTATCTTCCCCCCTGCCTGTTTTAACGCCGCCGATAGCCTAAGAGTGTTTCCTGAGATGTGCCTGGCAAGCCGAATCTCTTTCGCATGTTGAGGAATGGCAACAATAAATACAACCAAAGAAGGAAATAGCATTTCAATGAAATAAACAAAAAAAAAACACACACACTGTTGGCGTTTGCAGCCCTTGAGTGCAGTCCTAATTTTTGTCATAATGGAAAGCGAAGCAGGGATGCCGCATATCTGATCGCTCCATTAGCAGCGGACAGTTTTACAATCGCGGCTTTTGTACTCGTTTCTTGGCGCCGTTAAGAGCGAGCTGCGGCTGCGGAATTATTCAAGCCGACTACAGTTGATCTTAACTCATGAAAGCGGGAGAACAGCTTGAGGTTTTCAGTTGAATAAGTCATTTTTTGCATGATCATTTTTCCTCATAGTCCATCAAAAAAGACATTTCTGATGACTCATTTTAGCCAAAAACCAAACAGATCTAAAGACCCTTAAGGTTTTCTAGCGTTTGAGCTCCCCTCAAACCCCAAAACATTCCCTAAGCGGGATACAACTTGTTTATGGAGATGCCTGTTCGTCTTTATCGTCCCGCTGGCTTCGAAATCTTGTTTACCGGAGGGAGCGGGACGCCGTCCAGCTGAAAGTCTTTTAGGATCCGATTTCACACGTCAAGGTCGGCAGCCTCCTGACTCGGATGCCGTCGTGGGGGCCTTTTACGAGACGTCGTACATCATAATAATAATTCGTTTATGATCGCGGGGATCCAGGAATTGTTTTGTGTGTGCGTGTATTGCTTTATCGAGGCCTCGATGGACTCCCAACAAAATCTTGACCGTGGGTCGCTCTGACATATGATGCTGCATTTTGCACATGTATGCACGCTGATGGCTGCTTAGGTAATCCAATTTGTATTCTTTTTTTTTTCCTACCCGCAAAGCTAATGCTTGGTGATGTATGAGCCATCCATCCACTTTATGAGCTTTACGCTTCCCGTGCTTTATGTCCAACTGCAACAGACGCGTCTCATTTACGCCCCGCTGGCATTTTCATTGTTTTTCTAATGGAAGTGTAACCGTAAACAATTCTATGTTTGTCAACCGCGAGTGGGCTCCGTGTTGAGCCGACGCATGACAAGAGCTGCGGTGTTAGTTGGTCCGTACTGTATGCTCTGCATTCCCTGCATCCGCCTTATCAATTAGCAATTAGCTAAACTTGACAGCAGTTGCCGTCTTGTCAAGTGCATTCTGTGTCTACTCTTTGCAACTTCTCCTCTTTCTTACAAAGGAGCAAAGGTAAATATTGCCCCTGCATACATACCAGGTAACCAGCACCGTTGGTCCTTGTCATTGCTCCCAGCGTCTTCCTTGTTATGTCTCCTCGATGTCACCCTAATTGGGGGTTCTACATGGTCAGCGGACCAAAAGTCGTTGCTGCTCTGCTTTGTTGTTATTGTTGTGGTGGTGGTGTCCCTTTCCCCCCCTCCCCGGATGTTGCCATGGCAACTGCAGGAAAATTGCCTGAATGTGGTGGAGTTCACAATACATAAATGATCCCATCCTATTCTTTAATGTTTTAGCTCCATCCAGCCAGCCATTGTTTGCCACTGACTAACTAGCTCTCTAGATAAATAGTTCTCTTGCTCCATAATTAACACTACTCGCCCGACGTGTACACTGTTTCTTTGGACTCGGTGAAACAGCATGTAACTGATTGTCCTAGTATTTTTCAAAAAAAACTTTTAGTCTTTACATTATACTCATAAGAGATTAAAATGTATATATGCGTACAAAGCGTGTTTTGCTAGTCAAAGTAATGTGCTAGTCAAAAATGATGACAATGTCGAGTGCTCCGGCCCTGTGAGGATTGATTTGAAATCGAATTGGTCAAAAAAGTCCCATTGCTAGTACACTAGTTTAAGTTATGTTTGCTATCACTACTGATTATGAGGGTCCTGGATCGATTAGACTTGGCAACACGTTGAGGCTGAAATATCCATCCATCCATTTTCTTAACCGCTTGTCTTCACAAGGGTCGCGGGGAGCGCTGGAGCCTCGAGGCTGAAATATGATTGGACAAAAAAAGAAATCTGACACCCACATTCCTGCACTCTAAAAACAGTTGGGTCAACAAAAAAAAAGACCGATCCACTAATTGGGCAAGTTTGACCCAGCTTTGAGTTGTTCTGTACAAAATGACAAAATTTGTTGGGTTGTTTTTTACTAAATGACAATTTTTGGGGGGTTATCTTATACAAAATGACCCAATTTTTAAGTGACTATAGGCACTTGGGTCAAAAATTTCCCAATTATTTATAAAAAAAAAAAAAAAAGGACCAACACCACTTGGGTCAATTTGTCCCAACTTTTTTGGTTATTCATTTAACCCAGAACCCAGAGGTCAAATGAATAACCCACAAAGCAACCCATTTTCCCTAACTTTTTGGGTTAAATGAATAACCCAGCAAGTTGGGTCAAATTAACCCAAGTAAATAAAATAACCCTAGTTTGGACCGATCCACTACTTGGGTCAATTTGACCGCCCAACTTTTAAATTATTATTCAAATATTCCAAAACCCAAATAACTAACCCACACAGCAACCCCATTTTTTTTTTTTTTTTTTTACCCAACGGAATAACCCAGAAAGTAGGGTCAAATTGACCCAAGAAGTAGATCAGTGCAAATTGAGTTATTTTTGCTCTAACTATTTCTAAAGTGTGGAAGCGTTGAAGCCCAAAAACTTTGGGAATACATGTACACAATTTCATGGATCAAATATTTGAATTTTCCGTATGTTGCAAATGGAGACGAGCGCTTGCGATAGTGTTGAGGCCAGCAGAAAAGACCTCGCTTGCCCCGGGGGCTCGCCACAGCTGCTCAGCTAATAGCGATCAGAAAGTCAAGTCTTGTCTCCGCACAGCGTCCAGCGATCAGAATGATGGACGAGGTGTCAACAGCGTGACGGTGATGACGAGGTAAAGTACAGCGAGAGGGCGTGACGGAGAACAGGTTTAATTATCATCTCCTTTTTACTCCTCCGGGGCTCAGTGTACTTTATGGACGGCGGGACCGGCGAGCTCTCTCGGATTGCGGGCGATTATTGGTTGCCGGCGACGCGCTGCTGATGCATCAGCTGTACATCAGGCCTTTTTTATTGAACCGCTGTGACTCATCCGCATCCCACAGCCCACTCTTCACATTTAAAAAGAGTGATGGCAAAAGCCCATTTCCGGGGCGAAAACTCACTGATTGTAAGCCCCTCGAGTGGTCGTGATTATCTTCGCTCGCAAAACGTTCAAATTAAAGCGCTTAATTTTTACTGTAACAGTAAATCATCACCGTATAATATCAGGGGCATACGCTTCTTTCGCTTGTATATCCCACAATTCTCTTCTTCTGCTGTAAACAATTGCCTGTTACTGCGTTCTTTGCATCGGTGCAGTACGTTTGGGTAAAAAAATGACGTGACTCACTATACTATGATATTTCAATCCTGCTTCCTCTGAGTAACTGTAAAACAATTATTTTTGTGTTTGCTCCTTAGTGTTTTATACAGTAATAAAGAGAATATCAGCACAAAATCCCCCCCCCCGGACTGCTTGTCAGAGCAAGCTGACCCCCGACGACATACGAGCCTAAGCAACGTTTGTTCGTGTTTGTGTCGGGCTTCTCTTTGTTTGCCTCCCAGGCTAATGGGCGGTGTCACAATGCTGCCTAATGTGTCAAGTTGCGCAACGCGAGGACCACACCAGCGCGCCTTTCTTGGCTAAGCGCTTAAAGAGATTAGTAATAACATGAAATAAAACGGTCAGTAGGCGTTTTGTTGCTATTTAAGTTTTTGAGTTGCTATTCACGGATTTGCTTCATAATCCAAATTATTTTGACGTGTGTTACTTGTTTGTTTTGGCTGCTCTTATGACAGATTGGACAAGATTTGACCGGCAAGTTTTTAATGTTTATTTGTCAAGTTGTGCAGAATATTAATAAATAACAGTTACACAAATATGCCGTTACTCTGAAATTGTGATTCAAATGTTGAGGGACTTTTTGTGTACATCGTTCGATTGCGTCTACCCGAGGGCGCAGGAGCTGGAAGAGGTGGTGACCAGGATGTGGAGGGTCAAAGAAAATTTGGTTTCTTGCAGCGTGCAAGTCCCCTTGTCGGTTGGCAAAACTGGTGCCATGTGGTTTTTTTTTTTTTTTACTTCTGAAGGGGGTGCTACTGAGTGAATTTCGGGCTGTTCTGCTGGGGACCCCCAAAAATACATACATATTCACGAGGATGCATCCGCACACCAAAATGAGACACATTTTCAGGAATAGTGAGGCCCCCAGACGGCAATACATTACAGTAGTAATGTACACGTCATTTCCCTTCAGTTAAGAAGGAAAAAAAAGTCAAAATATATATTTTTCATTTCCCCAGACAATTGCGCTTCATGTTCAGTGAGGAATAATGAAGTGTTCAAGGAGTGAGCTGCATCAGACACACACACATATACACGCACACACACACACGCACACACACAGTCGCATATCTCCAAGCCAAGGCATCCCCGTCAGCCATGCACTGCTGTGGGCATTGATAGGACAATCAGCTCACTGGGGACTCACTGACGTCCAATCGAACGACATTTTGTTGGCGGGCAGTGCCCCGAATCTTCACGAGCTTGCCAGATATTCTCCCTTCAGTGAGCCGCCACGAGCAAGGGCCTATCAACTGACAACCGCCGCTTTGGACGCCATCCACGGTTGGACTTTATCCGTCCCCCGCAGATGTCTGATTAGTGTAGCGTAGGGGAGTGTGGAGCACGCTGGTGTGGCAGCGTGGATGGGAGAGAACTGGGCATGTGAGGTGGTAATGGCGAAAGCACAACACCCAATGGGGTGGCCATTTGAATGGAAATCCGGCCAGGTGTTTATGTATGTAGACTCTGTTGTGGGGTGCGTCTCGTTGGCCAAGGTTGATTTTGTTCCCGCTGCTCCGAGCAACTATAAACAATGCGTCTTTACCAACGACTCTTTCCAGTGTTTGTCACAAAGTGATTTTTATACTCCATGTTCTCTGCACAGTATGTCCTTGCAAAGCACGTTGTGACCTTTTGCCTCTTGTACAGCTTGTTCTGAATAACTGCAAAAAAAAAAATATATATATATATATATATATTTGTGGGCACAAGTTTACTGATTTTTGTGTGAAAGCAGCTCCTGTGTTAGTCAGAAGTCTGTCCTGTTATCTGTATTAGGTATTGGCTGATTACGGGTTTGATGGTTTACCATGATTTTAAGTCAAGGTTTCACTAACCGCTAATACTAGCTGTCACCGTTAACTCAAAAAAAAAAAAATAATTGAGGCGACAGGCAATTATATTTTTTTATTGTAATTAATCTTATGATTTCACTAGTTAACTCATGATTAATCGCAAATTTTATATCTGTTCTAAATGTACAATGGAAAAAAATCTAGGTTTTCATACTCTTGTTAACAAAAGTGGAAAAAAATTAAACTAATAGAAATTAGTTAAATTAATTTTCGACGTTCCGTCAATGGTCGCGAATGAATAAAAAAAAAAAAAGAAGAAAAGATTATTAAAAATGTGGGCGTCAGGTGATTAAAATTTTAATCGTAATTAATCACATGACTACTAGTTAACTCACGATTAATCACAAATTTTATATCTGTTCTAAATGTACAATAAAAAAAAATCTAGCTTTTCATACTCTTGTTAACAAAAGAGGAAACATTTTTTAAACTAATAGAAATAGTTGAAATGTATTTTTGACGTTTTTAGCCATCAATGGCAGTGAATGAGTTAAGGGTTGCTCTGTTGGTTATTGTGCTTTTTTTTTTTTAAATGGCGCCAGCAGGTACTAGTTAGCAACAAGGACAACATGAGGTAGCCCACTGATCTGTTCTAAAAAATAATGATGGACACTGCATCCATAATTACGATCATCTTTGCATCTGTAAAGTTTTGAAGAGTGCCCCCATTGATTATTATTATTATTAGACTTTGAATGTAATCTCACTCGAAACGACGCATAAAATGGTCATTTGTGGTCATACTAACGATTCAGCCATTTGTCTCCTGAAATGATGTCAAGGAATCATTTCTGCCAACAATCGTCCCCTCCTCTCGCCTTGCTCCTCCTGTAGTATTTCTGGTGGGAGGAGCTAGTATGAAAACAAAGGTGCGAGGACCTTGGAAGGTGGATTTAGAGAAGTGAGATCAGCCCTGTCTTTGGTGAGGCAGTACGTGGTGCGTTTAAATTCAGAATAGCCGTAAACCTTCGTATGTTTGTCACCACAAGGCGGCTTACGTTTATGTGACAGCAGCTTTTGTTTTAGTCCGAACATCTTGTTTGCTGCGTTTTGTGCATTTGCTCTGTAAAATGTCTCGAGTGAAGCTATATGTGGCTCATTTCCCGGTGTTTAGTTTGTGGTCACAGAGTGTCGTCTCTTCCTGTAGGATCAAAATGACAAAACAACTGTTGTTTTCTCTTGATTTTACTCCAGTCCTTGTCTTGGGCCACATGCTGTGTCACCAAATCTAAAGACAAATAGGTTGTTATCTGCTGACGTGTGGCCGCCGGTTCCGGTAAATTTCCACTCCCATCTGCCTGGCGCCGTAATGAAGTTGTCCTCTAAAATCCAACCCACTCACGCCTCCACAGTGGCCGTCGCAGCAGCAAAATTTCGGCAGCTTGGCAGCAACAAAGCGTATTATGGTTATGCTAAAAATAGCACTGCCCTGCCGAATGGACGGTCCAAAAAACGCCCTCGTTTGAGTAACAACCCTTAAAACAAAGTTCGATCCCCCATTTGAAGCCGTTGTCTGGTTTTTGTGCTGAAGCGGCGTTGCGCGCCCGCCGCCCCACGCACCTTATGAATGTCTGTGTTCCCTCGCCGTGATGGATGATCCGCGCTGATAGCGCCCGGCGTGGATCCATACCGTGTCTCATTTACAATAACAGCGCCGCGGCAGAGGAGTGCAGGCGAGTGCATTGCAGTGCGTGATCAATAGCGCCTGACAAGGCCTGATGTAATAATATGCACGTGCTGCCGGCAAGACGTTTGAACGCATGCGTGTGAGGCCACTCTCCGTTAGGAAGACGTGCTCGCGTGGTGACAACTGGGAGACAAAACTATTCATTTCATGCCGTCGCACTCAAGTCAGACACCAGGAGCACCTCGCACTAAATTACCACTTCCTCATATGCTCAGCTTCCTCAGCTGCTTCTATAAAAAATGTAGTGACCATAGTTAGGGCTATGGGAAAGGGTTGTGGGGAGGGCCACGGGTCTGCAACCTGCGGCTCCAAAGCCACATTTGGTTCTTTTGTCCTTCTGTTATGGCCCTCTCTCATTTTGGAAAGTATGTCATCGAGATTGGTTCATTTGGGTTTCAGATGTAAGATCAAAATAAAATGTGTTGGGCGTAATGTGTCGATGCTGCATGCTGAGGTTCAGGAGCAAAAATCACATTAACTCATTTGCTCTCAAAAACGTATAAATACGTAATATTTTAAATGTTTTAAGTGTCCCAAAGATGTATTTATACGTTTAAAAAAAAAAAAAATTTTTTTGGAGCACACAGAAGGCTTTGATGCAGCCTCTAAACTGAAGAGAATGCTTGAAGCAATGGTAGTTATTACAAAAAAGGCCAGCGGGTGGCAGCAGAGTATAAGAGATCAACCAGGCCCTTGTTGCAAAAAGCGCTTCCCCCCACTGTTTTAAACAGAATTGCGAATAATGATGAAACTTAGCTATATTCTAATGCTAATTGCTGCAATAGGAAACAAATAGACATTTTTCCTGATGAAAGAAGAGACTCTAATCTTTCTTTTGGTAGGTTCCATGTTTTAATAGCAATAGAACAAAATATTCTGTGGGCCTTGCAAAATCAGTCAAAATCCAGTAAAAACAGCCAGGAGCGAAGGGGGTTGCTTCAGTGAAAATGGCTAGAAGCCAGTGTAGCCTCTTTATCCTAATTTATGCAAATGACCTCACGTGAAAACTCCTGCTTCTGCTTGTTTTTCTGTTGTGTGCACTTTGTGTTTGTGTGTGCTGCTAAAGACTTTTGGTGTTAAAGGAAGTGAGTGGGAGTGACGCCACAACCCAAAATAGACACGATTATGTAAATGAGTTCACATACACTGAGTCTAACCCGCATTTTAGTTGCCATTTGTAACAATGCTATTAAATGGGAGCCACTTCAATGGCAAAATAACAAGCAACTATATTACATCTTGTTATTTTTGCTGTAGCACGTTTGCCTTTACAGTTCTGAGGTTGGGAGTTTGAATCCAGACTCTGTGTGGATTTTGCATATTGATTAAGAGGATTTTATGACCGCCCCTTACTTGTAAAGCCTGTACTGGGGGAATTCCAGTCACAACTCAGCAGACATGTCCATGTCAAAATTTAGCAGCAATAAATGTAATAATAATGTATTTATGGAGACTGGGTCAAGTTGTATTTTACAATTTAATAAATATGCAGAACTTCACAAGTTATTTCATGGTAAAGGTTAGATATTTATATTTATTTGCATATTTCTTATTATGAAAAGAAAAATGCACTAAGCTGTCACCAATGCCTTACAAACGGAATTATGCCATCTAGTGGCAGATTATTTGACCTAAAAACAAATCAATATCACATTGTTTTTTTACTGTACATTACTTTTTTTTTTTAATATTAACTCAATTGTATTAATTATTCTGAAATTACTTTATCAAAGACTAAAAGATGCAGCCATATTTATATTATTTAACACTTTATTCCACTTTTGTGTTGTGTATGAAAACTTGTGAAAAAATATTTTATGCTCCTTTTTTTTTTTTTTACCTTTTCGTCAAACCTGTCTCTATTCACCTTGATTTGAAACAGAAAATAAGAATAAGATAATAAAGTGCCTACGTGAGACGCATTGAGAGAAAACCCTGATGATTTGCTGAGATGTCCTTGTAAACGGCACATCTCAATATGGCAAATGCAATGAGTAACGAAACAAAGCGGTTTTAATGACACGTTTGGAAACGACGTATTAATGACAGCGATTTGTTTCACTGCTAGGAGCGCGGAGGGGGGGGGGGGGATTGCGAGAAGAGCATATCTGCGACTGCAAGCGCATTATTGTGGCCATTATGTGAGCTTAAGCGAGGCGTGTTTGTCGCTGTAAGCTTGTTTGTGCGGAAAGAATATGATGTATGTGTGTGTGTGTTTGTGTGCGCAGTTTGGGATCATTAATTATGGGTGTTTCCCTGACTTCTCCTCCCGGACCCATATAGCGTGCAGCACAGGCGCGGGCTCATCGGACTAAATGGCATTAGTACTTTGTTGGACTGCAGCCCTGGGGTCTTGTTACCAAGCCTCCTTTTGTTTTAAGTGGCAGCCTTGCATGAAGCAGTCTCACCGCGAGCCCTTATCGTGCCCGCGACACCGCCCCCCCCCCCCCCCTCCCCTTGGGACCCTTGCACCAGCGTATCAAAAGCCATCCAGGGTGGAGGACAAGGGCACGGCGTGCTTATGTTGTTGAGTGTGAGGAGCCCACTGAGTGTGGAGTCAAAGACGGGTCTCCGCTCAAATAGGCGCCGTGCCTCAATTAATCACTCAGTGCATTGTCCACTTGAATTTGAGCTTTGCCTTGGCGTTGCACGTGAGCAGCTGCTTAAATAGTCGCGTCATTGAGCAGCATCTGTAAAGCTGGCATTTACAGTGTCGTTCAAACAAAAGGAGAGCAAATCGAAAGCAGCAGTTGATCAACTATTCAACATTGATCTGAAAATGATAAGTGATGCGACAAATAAAGGCCTCACTTATCTTGAATAAGTGCTCTTATTAAGTGTATTCCTATTGTGTTTATATGTCAACAAGCCCTGAGGGGTGAATCGTTTCCCGCTGTAAAATGTGACAGTCAATGTTTAATTAAACATTTATTAATTGTGAATTTGCATTTCTGGATGGGAAGGTGTGCTGATATTTTCCATTTGAAAAAAAAGCTTCCCTGGTATTAAATGTATGTTATTAACTCATTCACTGCCATTGACGGCTATAGATTTTTATTAGTTTTTCCCACTTTTGTTAACAAGAGTATGAAAACCTATATTTTTGTTGTACATTTAGAACAGATATAACATGTGTGATTAATTGTGAGTTAACTAGTGAAGTAATGCGATTAATTGTTATTACAAATTTTAATCGCTTGACGCCCCAAATTTGTAATGTTTTCTTTTTTTTTTCATTTATTGCCATTGCCAATTAAATGTCAAAAATGCATTTAAACTATTTCTATTAGTTAAATTATTTTTTTCCACTTTTTGTTAACAAGAGTATGAAAACCTATATTTTTTGTTGTACATTTAGAACAGATATACAATTTGTGATTAATCGTGAGTTAACTAGTGAAGTCATGCGATTAATTACAATTAAACATTTTAATCGCCTGTCACCCCTAATTTTTAATAATCTTTATTTATTTTTTATTTTATGAATTTATGGCAGTGAATGAGTTATAGAGGGTCAGCTGATTGAATATTTAACCCCAGGACCAGCCAATATGCAACTTGCCAACTTTCAGGTTACAATCTAATAATAACCTTTTACTGCTCCTTGTCTCCACAGCGCCCCCTTCGGTCCGCATCATGCACTCAGGACACGCCTGCAACGTGGAAGAGGAGCGGCACACGGAACGCGTGTACACCATCCGGGAGGGCGAGACCCTGGAGCTCAGCTGCCTAGTGACGGGACATCCTCGGCCGCAGGTGAGAGCTCCGGTCACTGCAGCATCCTACGCGAAGACGAAATGACAAATGAAATCAAATGAAATGAGCTGGGCTAACATGAGCATGTGTTCATTTTGGCTTATATCCAATAACGTTACGGTGTAAGCCGGACAAATGGACGCATTATATCCGAGGGGAGAGTCAGCAAAGTTGAGGCTGCAAAATATAATACTGCAGCAATGAAAATGGAACAACAGATTGAAGTTTATATCGCTCCTTTCTAGCCATGTATACTCAAATGTTGCACGTGTGACACACGCGTGTGATTTTGACTGATTGTGCAAGGCCCACAGAATATTGTGTTCTATTGCTTTATACCAACAGAAAGATTTGTGGATCCTCTTCTTTCATCAGGAAGAAAAAACATATTTGCTAAGTTTGATCAATTCACATTCACATTCCTGGTGAAAACACCGTCATAAAGAGCTTGTTGCAACATGGCCCTGGTTGATACTTTATACTCTGCTGCCACCTGCTGGCCGTTTTTTTGTAATAACTGCCATTGCTTTAAGCCACCTATTCATGTCAGAAATTCCATCAAAGCCTTCTGACAAAGTATTAAAAAAACGTATTTCCTAGGCGTGTCGCAAAAAATCTATTCTCATAAGAATCGCGATTCTTATTTAGTATGATTCAGAATAGATTTTAAATGTCCCAAAATTGATTTTATTTAAATTATTTTATACTGTCTTGCCTTGTCTGTGTGCGCCTTTATTTGGAGCGCTGTTCATGTTGTACCCGATTTGGCCACTTAGGGGCAGTGTGGTTCCACGTGGTCTAATACAGTGTTAAGTTGTAGCCACATTAGAGAGTAGAAGGAAAAAGTCACGATCCAGTCACTCCAATAAAAGTTGTTTTTCTGAAGTGTGGAGCCGTTCTTTTGAGTGATAAAAGTGCCGGGAGTAGCGTGCTAATTAGCATTAGCGAGTCAGACTGGAGTAGATCATTACAATTCCTTGCACATCTATAGATTGAATCAAAAATCATTGTCAATCAAATCATTATTAATCAAAAATCGCTCCTATTCGAAAATCGATTCTGAATTGAATCGCGGGCCCAAAAAAATCGGAATCGAAATCGTGAGACATTCGAAGATTCCCACCCCTAGTATTTACAAATGTTTGGGGGGTTTGAATGAGTTGGAGTAGTACTGTGGCTTTTGTTTTCCTTTTTCTTTTTTTAGGGAGGGGGTTGAGGGGGGTGACAGCCAATCGGGTCGCTTGTACTTAAATGCCAGCTAACTTAGTCCATTAAGGGACAAATGTCAGCCGTCATCACATTTACAAATGCTGGCAGGATGTACACACGCTAACCTTTTAAACACTCGTCAAACGTTGCTTCCAATTTGCTCGCCAGCGTACCCTCAAATCACGCAGGAAGCGTGCTGTAAATCTACACGGCAGCAAGCTCATTTGCATTCATTTACATAACCGCCTAGTCCCCCCCCACCCATTTGATCGATAGTCGGCATCCATTCCGCTTCCCGAGCAAAGAGAATATTGATTGCTAGGATTCTGTTTGAAAAAGGTGAGGCTGCTTTGTAATTGCTGGTCTTCACGTTGGAGGTCGTGGTGGGTAATAACATTCACATATTGTGACTGCATAGCTTTATCGAGACCCTGCATTTATCTGGATTTGTTTTGGGGGGACCACTTGGTACCGCGTACATTTATACAGAACATACAATTATTTGGGATCGTTTTGGAAACAATTTTCTTTCCTTGAAGACAAAGGTAGGTCATTGAAGACTTTTACAAAACTATGCAGCTTGGTGGCCACACAGCATTTTCACACGAGTGAAGTGCGCCTAATGATTTTTTTGAGGGATTCCAGACCCTGCATTTATTTGGGTTTAAATTTGTGGTTTTGGAAATGGAGCAAAGAAAAGCAAAACAAATTATCTTAATGCCTTGGAGTGACTACATGCGTGCCTGTTGTATTTTTGGACACTTTCAGTTGACTATGTGGACAGGTTTTGAAGCTCATGATTAGTCTTGGCCGCATCTTTCAATGACCCCGACGCCAACTGGACTCATACCGGATATTCGTCACAAATCGGGGACAGTTTTGTGGTGCGTCAGTAGCCCTCCCCCGAGGCTTGTTTTGAGACGACAAAATCCAAAGTGTCTGGAACAAGCGGAGTTGTGTGTTAAACATAACAGCTCATTTGTTCTCTGGAATCAAACATCCGTCCATCCTCCACCAAAGTTGTGAGGACCTTAATTGAGTGGAGAGTCTGCTTGACGGGAGCTCATTTGTGTCGTTTCCAAAGGTTGGAACCAAGACGCTTGTGAAATTCTGAACAGCTGCACCACACCATCGTTTTGGGCTCTGTTGTTTCCAGTGCTCTTAACTGTCTCTCGAAAAGTCACGCTCACCCATAGATAGCTCTACTCTTTCTGTTACATCCTTAGATGTAGGGATGCGACGTTTAATCGACAGGTAATCGATTATCGAATGAAGTGGCAACTATTTTGGTCGACGGTTAATCGGTTTTGTTCAAATCTTTTGGAATTTAATCCTCTCAACAATAAATACTGTATTCTCACGTTTCTGGAGCCTTTCATGAAAAAGCAAAATCTAATAAAAGAATCAGATTGATTAATCGAAAAAAAATTCCCTTGAAAGAAACATCAATAGATGAAACAGACCCGATAAAGTGTCGAAAAGAAAGACCAGGAAGAATGCTGTGGAAAACTGTCCATGGATCAGAATAGCAGCAAAAAAGCTTCGATGGTGAGATAGATCAGGGAGAGCGCCGAAGAGAAACGTCCACCTCATCATTTCCTGCCGTTCTTATCCGCAGACCGTTGTATTCAGCACTCTACCTGATATCGACGCGACTTTTCAGTTTTGTCTGCAGAGGTTCCTCTTTAGCGCTCTACTCAGCCTCACATTTTCTGAGCATTACACAGCCGGTTTCTTCACGTTTCTTTTCAGTTATTCTACCCCATCTTTTGGTCAATTGATGCTTCTTTTTGGTGCTCCACCAAAATGTTCATCCGTAGATGTTCTTTCCAGCGCTCTACCAGTTTAGCTCTTTTTTTTTTTTTATCCATTAAGATGGTTTTTAGTGGTCTACTTGGTCTGTGTTACTTTTCGGTGCTCTGCCTGCTGCATTTCATCCAATTTTGTTTCTTTTTAGACTCCACATGGTCTGTTTGATCTATAGATGGGGTTTTTTTTCCCAGTGGTCTTGCCACCCTTTGACATTTCTTTTTAGTGACATGGTTTTGTTTGACCATAGATGTTTCTTTTTACATGCTCAATGTTTTCATCCATAGAAGCTTCTTTTCAGCACTCCACCCCATCTATTCTATGAGTTTGACCCTATGAAAAAGGCGAAGCAAACGTGCGTTGCTTCTCGCGCATTCAGTCTACCCAGTCGGCCAAAGGGTAAACATCTTCATCATCAGGCATCTACGATTTGGACCGTTCATACTCGGAACGACTTCTGCTCTTTGGCCGCCGCTATCGTTGAAAGAGTCCTGCAATGATGAAGCCATCTGCCCTCGTCTCCTTTGGCCTGGCCTCCATCCATTATGTCCACACGGTTCTGTTTGACTACCAGCCTCGTACAGCCTGCCACCACACAGTGCAAACACCTTTTTTTTTTCCCCCTCCCCTCCCTCTTCTGTTTCAATTATTCTCCAGCCAGATTCAACTCACGGCGCCACGGGTCAGCAAGTACAAATAGGCCGACCTTCTGGCCTTTGAAAAAATTTTCACTTTGAGACAGACTTGTCGGCTTATGTGATCTGTTTCCCGTCGTTCCCAAGACGCTCGGCCTTCTGCGCCGGTGTCAACAGATGCTCCTTTATTTGAACACCATTCAATCATTCTTATTTTCACAGTTTGCCTTGTAAGCATCCTCAAAGGATCCGCACTCTCCCCTCAACCTTCACCCCCGCAGTTCAACGTGCAATTAAAAGCACCGACATTCAAACATGGGAGATAACCACAAACATAGCATTCACCCTCAGCTACATTTCCTCGGTATTGCTCTTCAAAAGTGGTCTGTTTTGTCCATAGATGATTCCTTTCATGTTTCCGCTTTATTTCTGTTTTGTCTGTAAATACATTCTTATATTCTCGACGCAATCTGATGCTTCTTTTCAGATCCTTGTTCATAGATTTTTTTCTTTTAGCTCTCCACTTGGTCATTTTCATCCCCAGTTTCTTTTCATGGCTCTGTTTTGTCTGTAAATATTTCTATTCAGCGCGCTACCTGCTGTGGTTCATGCGTAGATTTTCTTCATCACATTGCTCTACTTTTTTGGCACTCTGTCAAGTCGTTTTCATCCCTAATTTGTGGTGAGCATCTCTTCACAAAATACGATTTGGTGCAGTTTTCACTACGTGGGGTGCTAAACAATTCAAGGAAGGGTTGATTTGGAACAATTTGATTCGGTATGCCGGGGTTATGATTTGATTTTATATAGTATAATACAATGACTTTTTTTTCAGTCATTTTACATACCTTTGAATGAACTTGTCAGTACTGTACTGTAAATGAGCCATTTTCTTGATATTTCGCTCCAATATGTACAGGGAGTCCTCGAGTTACGTTCCTGTGCTGGCGATGTAACCCGAAAGTCGGATTTCACCGTTATTGATATTTACATCAAAATACTTTGTACATTCATTTTAAAAAACATATTTGCGCAACCCGGAAGGGCCGGAACCAATATTTTGTATTTCCGCGCGGACATTCATTGCTGACGGACGGCAGAGTGGAGCTAATTCAAGCTTAAACACGGAAGTATGACATGCCTGATGGTGAGCCGACCTGCTCGATGACGTCCGTTGCTGGATGTAACACAATTTTGAATAACTTTGAAATGGCGTGATTACTGTGGGTAATTAACGAAAAAGAAAGTGCTACGAAAGTGGAAACGACGTAGGTCACGTACGACTTAACTCGAGGACTCCCTGTATCTTGATATATTTCAAAGTGGAATGATTCAGTTCAATTTGATCATCTTGGATTTTTCTGCTTCAAACCCTTTTTTTTTTGTTATATCCCAATTAGTTTATTTTCAGCACTCTACAATCTCCATTCTGTCAACGTTTTCACCATTCTACTTCATCCATTTCCGTTCGAAATGTTGCGCCTCCCTCCCTCACCCACCTTGCAACTACACCACCAGCTCAACAGATTGCAACTCTATGTATTTTCCACACTTCAGTCATCATGTGTTTCATTTCCTCCCGACAAGTAGGGCAAGTCGTGATATCAACGTCTCCATTGGGCCGTGTCGCAAAGGGTCAGCCGCTATTCCGTTAATACAGACCTGTCGTCCCTGCGCTCACGCTCTGTAATTTGCACCCCCCCCCCCCCCTCCGCCGGGTCTGATCGGTTGATTGCGATGCTCGGCCACAGTCGGCCGCACGGCTGAGTGGCACGGACCACCGTGGGTGCCTAAAAGGAAACACCGCGAGCAATTAGGAAAGCGTCGCGCGTATGGGCGAGGGGAAGTGTTGCAGCGGGAATTATGGGCAATTCACCGGCACGGACGCGTGCTGCAGCATGCCATGCTGGCATAAGAGCAGACACCGGGCGCATTTCAATTAGCCCTCGCCGCGGCATCGCAGCATGCGCGGCCTCGTCCACTGCTCAGACTAATCTGGACGGGCTAAGCAAATGTTGATCCTCCTATTGCAATGTCGGAATTAAGTAGGGATAGCTTTATTATTTTGTTGGATTTACTTCTCCTCGCAGGAAGAAAAGTGCTGTCATGCTTTATAATTATTATTTTTTTTAAACAGAGGTTCTCAAACTGGGGTCTGGAGACTTGGCTTACTATTGAACATGTTATGAATATTTAGGTTCAACCTGGGCCCAAAAAGTTTGAGAACCACAGTTTCAAAGCACTCAAAACACGTAAAGCGTGGATGTCCAAATCTTTTGAGCAGGAAAAACAGAGGTACAAAAATAAAAAATAGGCTGTCAGTGATTATCATCATCAGTGCTTGAATTCGTCATCGACTCTCAGTCCACACAAAAGCCAGTTTCAATGTATCCTCACAAGTTTCTTACCGTTTAGGCCGTTCGTCCACACACGATGGCGGATTTGGAGATGAAACCGATCACTTTTAAAACCGGGCTCCAGAGTGGAAAGATTTCAAAACGCGTCCTGTGATGACGTAATGGTCGCAGCTCGATGATGACGCGTTGTCGCAGATTGATGATGTATGCGCCAATTCTCGCTTGACTACGCGCGAACCGTCAGTCTGTCAACAACAATGACCCGTGTCATAGTCGTTCTCATGCTTTTGCAGCAAAATATTTTGCTACTTTATTCCCACCTTCAACAAGCGGTGTTGTACTTGAATCACCCGCCATTGTCACTTCTCCTGTGTTTTGTCTTTTTCATGTTGTTTTGATACATGCAAGCCATATTTTTTCTGTAGATTGCAATAAAGTTATAAAAAAAAAGTGTTCGTCTCCTTCACTGATTCTTCTTCTACGCTTTCCGTTAATGCCCTGCGGCTGTGCTACAGCGCCACTTCAGACTTGTCATATACATTACAGCCGTTAAACGTCCTCAACGTCTTCTTTTGGACTTACGCAAGTCTTGGAATGCTTCTGTGTGTACGAGATTTGTTTTGAAGAACGAAGCCGGCTTTGCTTCTGTCCGGACGAAGCTTCAGAAGCACTACTGAAACTGTTCTCAACTGGCCATCTTCAAGTCTCCCCTTCCACATTGTTCCAGGCGCTCCTATGAAAAATAAAAAAAAGATCAAAATAGCTCGAGGCAAAGAGAACTTCCCAATCTTGCGTTGTGAGAATTCTGCTGAGGTCAACACAAGCCGGCTTCTTTCTGTTTTTAAGATCCTTAGTGCTTGCGAAGGTGCCGTGCAAATTCCTAAAAACTTGTAATTTATTCTGGCGAGTTAAACTTTTGCTGAACTCATGATGTTTCTAACAGTTAGCATCGATCACTTGCTGAGTTTGTGCTTCCTTTTCTTTTCATGTCTGTTTTGTCTATATGTGTTTCTTTTCATCAGTCTATCCGATTTGTTTCGTCCATAGATGTTAGCATTGAGTCCGTTCTTTTTTGGTTGCTTTCCTCTGTGGATGGTTCTTTTCAAACCTTGACCTGGTCAACCTACCCTGTCTGTTTAATCCATGGATGTTTCTTTTGTGTACTAACCAGGCTGTGTCATCCTCTAATTCAGCGTTCTTTTCAACCCTTGTCTGTTTTGTTCATAAAAAAATATTTTCAGCACTCTTTCCAATTAGTTTGTCCTTAAACAGTCTACCCTTTTTGTGTTGTCAGTCTATTGTGATATTGTCTGTTGCTATGCAGTTGCTATGGTCCTGTATTTGTCCCTTGTGCCACTGATGATGTTGTCCGCTGTTATGCAGTTGCTTTTGACCTGTATTTGTCCCTCTTATTTTGTCATATTTACTCTGTCATGTGAGCATGGTCCTAGCTGGAGTTGCTGAGCGACACTTCTGTCAGTATGTCGAAGTTTCTTCCATGTGTTCTGCATGCCGAGGTTTCTCGGTCAATGAGGTTTCTTCGTCACGTTCTTTCTTCGAAGCTATCTGAATCCAGCCCTGCTCTCTGCGGTTATTTGGTATGTTTGTGTATAAAGACTCTCAGTTTTTCAACATCCGTTTCCTGACTGTCTTTGGGTCCAAATTCCGCACCTTACGTAACAGTTTGTTTCGTCCTTCAATGTTTCTTTTTAGTTCACTACCCAGTGTGTTTATTTCATACTTCTTTTCAATGCTATACCAAGTGTGTTTCATCTGTAGGATCCACTGTGCACTAGACTTTATATCAACATTAGCCTTAGATAAACTTCTCACCATAGCACCATGTTGCCTCGAGCTCTAAAGCAAGCATCTGATGCAGGGCATCATTATCATGTTTGTGGCCAGCCATATAAGTGGCTCCCAGTCCATGTCTACCTCAAGGTGATGCTGTCGAGATCTAAAACAGCAGCAGCAGTAGCAGCAGCTGCAGCAATTTCCCCCAGATAGCGGCAAATCCCCGCATGCATTGATATCCCTGCTCCATCTGATGCTATCTACGTGGATGTTATCAGTATGTGGAGATGATGCTAGCACCATCCAGTCAGGAAGGAATGGATTCTAATTTGCAGACAGTCAGACAGACCGGGGATATTTGAAGCTCTCTGGACAAAGCTAGTCCATCTGTGGCTTACTTAGGATGAGGCATTGACTGGAGCCTTATGCTGGCTGCCTCCGACTGTGTGTGCCTGCCCCTCAGGCCGCAGTTGTCACACTACCTGTTCATGCTGGATGCTTTAATGAGGACAAGGGAGGGCCATGATGGAGAGTCAATTACAAACCAGTGTTAGGTGGGGGTGGTGAGTATTGCTATTTCACCTTTCATTACACAGCCATGCCACGAGCTAACGGGGTCCCGTCACTTAGTGAAAGGTAGTCATGCTGAGAGCGCTGCGGCAAGGTTCTTGCATTGAACAACCATGAGTTTTTTCTGTTTGGCAATCCTGAAACAGGATTTGCTACGTAAGGGCCTGTGTATTCCCCTAGTATGTACAAAAAGAGCCGGTTGTAAAGTTCCCTCAATTACAAAGAAATACAGTTTTTCCACACATAACAACAGGGAAGGTAACATGCAGCGCAATGGTCTGTGAAGTTGCCCAACCCTAAACCCAAATGAGCTTCAGTTTTAGGATTGGTGGTAAACCTAAACTAAACCCTACCACGACCCTAATCTATGTGCACATCTATGTGTTATGTTGTAATTATTTCAAAGCTTTTTCTACATTCTTGTTTGCCTCTTTAAAAGGAAGAGACCAACAAAGCACACAAAATATAGTTCTTTTAACTTCCACTCTGTTATGGACACTTACTGTAATATTTTGTATATTTTACCTATGAAAATAAAAAAATGCACACAAACAAAAAAACAAACAAACTATAATAATAACTTATACTTACCGTCCTCTTGTGCCCATGCCACCTGTAATACCCTTTTGGTACAACTATAGTTTTGATCTAATCCTAACCTCAACCCCAATACTAACTCTAACCTAGCCATAAACTTAAACCGAGGAAGGGTATTTTTGACAGCAAACGTGGACGGTGGCAGTGGTGGTCTGTGAGGTCACCTAACCAAAACCGTAAACAATGACCATGTTACCCCAACCCTGACATTAAACCCCAAACCTACCTGTACCCTACCCCAATCATAACCCTAAGTTTAACACTAAACCATGATGGTATTATCTGGACAAAAATCCCCTATTTGATCCATTGTCAACGCAACTTGCTACGAAAACTCGAAATCTTAATGATTCTGCTCGAAAAAGCAGCATTTTCTAAGGTTTCTTGACTTTGTTTTATGTTTCCAGATCCGATGGACCAAGACCGCCGGCAGCGTGTCGGACCGCTTCCAGGATTCCAGCGTCTTCAATGAGACGCTGCACATCACCAAGATCCTGAGGACGCAGGGTGGCCGCTACTACTGCAAGGCAGAGAACGGCCTCGGCTCTCCCGCCATCAAGTCTATCCGAGTGGACGTCTACTGTGAGTAAGAAGAGTAAACTAAGACCTTGGTGCCGCTAGCTAGTGGCGACCTGAAAGAAGGTTTACTAGCGTGTTTGTGGGGTTCTGCAAACACTCGACAGTGCAGCCAGCAGCAGTGTTTGATAATGTGGTAACGTTTTAAAAGAACCTCACTAAAACTTGTGGACTGACTGTGGAATACTCTGCTAAGAGAGCCATCATTGTTTTTCCATCAACTTACTCGGTTTCCAATAGTTCAGGGATTTTATTTTTATTTTTTTAGCAGAGTGAGTAAAAGATGTTGACAAGGTGCGGCAGGGGCCAAATGTGAGTAAAGCCACTTTGATTCAGGGTCTTAAAAGTCTACTTTCGTAATCTCTGGCTGCAGTCGAAATGTCTGTCTCCCCGCATGAAGAGCAGCCACTTATCTACTTCACATCACCACTCATTCTTTTCCTAACCACTGCCACCTTGTACTTTAAGAGGTTGCCAACCGTAATTCCTGACCTAAACCCTAACCCTACCTCAGCTCCAAATCTACACATTTTATTCTTGCTAAACCCGAATTAGGTTTAAGGAATTGTGTACTGTATAAGGTTAGGGACCCTAAAATCCATCATTGGCTTGGAAAAAAAAAATCCTGCTCACATTCTTGATCCATCGCATGCAATGTTCCAAATACAAGTAAAGCCACTTTCATTGGGGGGGGGTTCTCGACTGTCAGCTCTTTCATCTCTGGCTACAATCTATGCAGGTCTGTCTCTGCATGAAGGTCAGCCACTTCCACTCTTCCCTGCATTGTCCTCCCTTTTTTCCAAACCACCACCACCTGGTACCTGCTTATTTATAGAGGTCGCTGACCAGAAAGTCTTTCAGTAAGGCGGCGGTGGAGGGTTTGGAGCTGGAAGAGCACACCCGGCTACAGAAAAGGATAAGGCGCAGTGGAAAGATCGGGGGGGGACATCAAAAGGGGCCTTCCACTCAACAGCTCCTTCAGCTTGCTGGCAGTTTGAGGTCGCTCCAGAGACGAGTAAATACAAACCCGAAAGCTCTAATTGCGCTCCCGAGGGTGCACTTGCAGATGAACGCAATACATACCATAATGGAATGAGTTGGCATTTTGGAGAGGGAATTTGCTCTACATGCAAAGTGCAGCATGAATAAATCAAATGCATACAGCCAATGTAGATGTACGGTGTCAAGTCAAGTCAAATGTGTGTTGCCAGTTGCTTAGTTGTTATCTGACAAAGCCACGCTACAGTGGAAAATACAAAGCGACTGCCTTTTCTTACACTACAGCTTTACATTTTACGAAGTTAGAAGCACCTGAATCTTTTTAAGTGCTAACAATTGTCCAGGAAAAAAAACACCAGCACGAAAAAGGACCCAAGACCTCTAGGTCAGTTTTTACTGGGCTTTGATTGTTAAAATAAAAGGCTGTAATGGTTCAATCTTTATGGACGCTAATAGGACCAAGAACTTAAAGGTATAAGCGAGAAATAGTTTATAACACGACATTTGAGGAAGTCGTGTGTGGAAATTTTGTGACGGCTAACTCCAATGTGTACGACATTCGGCCCACTTGGATGTGCAATTGTTTATAATGTCTCTCTTTATTCAGACGTAATCCCAGCAGTTGAATGGAGATACTCGTCACCTTCAAACATTTGAACGAAAGATGGAATTCCGATTTTTCTCGCCTATTTAATACGCCCTTGCATGTGGCCTTGTACACACGTGTGCACACCATCCGCTTGCATTGTGTTGCAGAAGCACACCGCTTCTCCCGAGCAATGTTGCTGTCGTCCCCCGGGGGTGACAATAATTGATGGGCCTCTGCAGCACGCGCTATTCTTAGCCGCTTTGCATGTACGTTTTTTTAATTAGCGATAAAACTGCTGTTTTGTCGGCAGATCTCACAACAACAACTTGTGGTTTTTTTATGTCATGTCGTAAACAGCTTTGGTTGTTTTGACATTACAGACATGTGAGTGTTAGGTCGCATATCTTTAATGACTCGCATAACTGAATCGGCCGTTGCTGGTCTGTTCTGGTTGGCTTTGAAGATGATTCGGCTCTCATCTGAGCAGGCTTCCGCACTTCGTGCATCAAGGCTTGGTTTAGACTGCATCAGCTTGTCAAAGTCTCAAGAAGCTAAGCTGGAAAAGACACAGGAAGTCTGTAATTTTCACATGTGTGTGTAGAAAACGCTTGGACTTGGCGACATACAATTTGACAGGCATAGCTATGGGTTAGGGTTAAAAGTCTCGAGAAAACATGCCGAATAAGAAACAGGAAGTCGGCCATTTTGGTTTGGAGCAGCCATTTTAAGGTCTTGTTGGGTTCTTCAAAGAGGAAATTTGTCCAATTTCTACCAAATTTGAACCTCCTATACAAGACGCAGCAGGTCCAACGTAACTTTTGGAGTTTTTTGGGAGTTTTTCTATGGCATGTGGGTGGAGCATGTGAATTTGATAACTCTGCATTAAAAGCAGAAACTCTTCAAAGTTGGACTTTAAAAAGTCAGCCTCCTAAGCCAGTTTGTCGTACCAATATGTCCCTCGCTACTAGTGCCACAAATCCATGCCCAAATCAACACAAGAAGTCATTTTGTTTTGTTTTGTCAGCAAGACCATTTTTGCTCCCGAAATGAATACAGTGAAAGGTATTGCTGAAATTCCACGACATGTTCATATGGCAAGATTAACAAACGTCAAATCCAGAGTGAGCTTCTGGATGTTTGGAGAATTTGCCGCCCCTCCTTGGAATCCAGGCTTTTGGTTTCGGAATAGATGCAAGATTTTATTCATATATGCAGCTATTATTAGATCAAAGCCGGCTTCATAAAGGCGTGACTCACCATCAATAGAATCAAAAGACATTTCGATGGCGAGATGGATGGCAGATAGAGGCGCGATGACACGGGAAGCCATCATTTACGCTGATAACCGAAGCCGGCGGCCCACGGGAGCCGATGATTGCTCCACCGCCAACTCCGCGCTAACACATTTAGTCCAACAAAGCGCATTTTCTACCTGCTGACACCTCTGTTGTTTGCGCTCCGTGGGGGACAGTCCCGGGCAAAGTTAATAAAACAAACCGGCCCCAACTCTTAAAACGAATCGATCCTGAGCTTATGGCGCTCCTGTTTTTTCGCCTTTCCCTACCAGGGGCTCGTTTCGCCCGTTTTCCTTTAATTTTGTCCGGCGTGCATTTTGCCGCAGCGGCTAATGTTTGTCTGATTGAAGAGGGCTTAAGAGTTGTGCGGGGGCAGTGAGCTCATTTCAGGCTCAGGGAGCTCATTGACCACTATAGCTAAAAGAGATTTGCGGCGGACGTGAGTCCCTGAAGGGAATCCAGTCAAAAAGCAAACACTTTCTAAAAGACGGGGATAGTTTTGGATGTTAGTTTGCCGGTGTGTTTAATCCACTTGCTCTGTTTTATTGGCAGCGAGGGCTCAGAGAGGTTAACGGACGCCGGGCTGTCATATTTAGCGCAATGCCGCATAATTCCGACGTCTTAGTGGAAAACAATGCAAAGGCGCAGCAGTTTGTTTAGTGAAACAGAACTAATCCAAATGAGGAGTGAATATGCTCAGTGCACACATGCTTAGTACTCAGGGGTTCTTAAACTGATGGTCTGCGGCCAAAAATGGGCGGCCGGTGAAGTTTTCTTGTGATGGTGCAAAAGTTTTAGTCAGTGCTTTGTATTATACAGACATGTTCTAATAAATCCACATCTGTTCATTAAAAAAATAAATAAAAAAATCATAGAGTCCTTAGTTTACGATCGAATTCCATTTTTACAGTGACTAGGGCTATCTCAAACCAGAAGTAAAGCCATTGACACTTCTATGCCTTAACTAAGAAACATTTAGTCATTTATTTATATTAAATGTTGGCAGTTTTGGCCCATACTGCCAGGACGAAATGTTATTCAAATGGGGGGGGGGGGGGGGGTCCTAAGCGTGTCTTGGGTTGGACTCCGTAGTTGCAAACTGCCTGTCATTTGTCGAGTGAGCGGGTCGGCGAACAAGGAAGTCTCGCCGACTTGAATCTGTTTTGATTTTCACTTTTAGTCATTTATTTATTCATTTAGTCATTTATTTATTTAGAATTTTGGCAGTTTTGGTCCTCCATAGACAGCGGATGATTACGTCAACTGTAGCACAGGTTGTGTTTGAGCAATAAGCATAACTGCATGCATTAAAGTAAACTATTTAATGAATGTTTGCGAATGACATTCAGAATATTTGTTCATGTCAAACTATTAGGTTATTTTTTTTTCCATTAAATTATGCAAGTAATTAACTGATTGGAAAGAGGAGGATGAGAGTGTGCAGTGAATCAAAAAATGTAGAAGACGTCCTCATAACACTAAATGTCACATAACAGGTGCTCTTTAAAGTTGGCAGAATTGTTTGGGAAACAAAGGCCTTTTTAATTAAGCGATTAATCATGACTAATCAAAATTAAAAAATGTGATTATAAAATGTAAACGTTTGACACATTGTATTATGTATTCCCATATTTATAATTTATTTTTACGTAATTTAAGTTTATGACGATATGTATTTCAAAGGGACTACGATTTCAAAACAAATGACAGATTCAACACAATAAATATAATTTTGACTTTGACAAACATACAATAGAACAAAGTTTATTCCTTAACAATAGTGCCAGCACCACAAGTGATTGATTCTACATTTTGTTTTCGCCGAGGTGAATGTGAAGGACGTAAAGTTGACGATCCATCAACGTCGCCTCCTTAAAAAAAGCACTTTTTGTCATCTAAAAAAAATGCAACAAAACAAATAACAGTCTGCTTTTTATCTGCGTTGCTCCAAATCAAGATAATTATTATCTTTTAGGCTGGCAGCAGCATTCATCTTATCCTCTGGTGAATTTATTTAGCATGTCATTGCAAAAATAAAGTATGAATCAAACAAACAAAAAAATCTGGATAATTATCACCAGCTTGACTTTTTACAAGAGCAAATCCATTTTATTGGGGTTGTTATTTATTTGCTTTTATTAATGCAAGGAAACTAAAACAGCGGCTACCCATCGTGTTCAACAAGACACTTGTGTGAGAACACACTGCACATACACACACCAGACCAAATAAAACAAAAGTGTGTCAGCTGGTGCGTGTTTGCCCTCCATCAGTGGAGTTCACGGAGGAGCTCGATGAAGGTGTTTATTCAGGCGGCGCTTTATCCACTCCCAATGCTACAACTTCCCCTCAAGCTTTTCCTGTGTCATCTACTCGGAGACCCCAAAACCGGTTTTGCTTAGCAACATGAATTTTGGTAGACATGTCTGTCATAATTAGACCGGCTAAAAAAAATCTCATGGACTCATGTTGTAAAATGACCAGGAAGTCAACCTGCCTTTCGTAGGGGTCATTCAAAGACAAAGAGGTCCTTGAGACTTTTTTTCCCCCAATTGCTGCTTGTAACTAAGCTCAGACACGAAAAAAATAGAAGACGTGAAATTTTGAAAGATTTGGGTGTTCATCATTGCTCGTGGGCGGAAAATGGCGGTGAAGTTTGAGGACTCTCCATAAAATATAAAACCTACAAAAAAAAGTCTCAAGGACTCAAAATGAAAAGAAAGCCTGTCAGTTTGGTTGGAGTTAGCCACTTTAAAGATAGTTTGCCCATGACAGCCATTTTCAGGGGTCATTCAAAAACAAAGATTTCCTTGAGACATTTTTCTAATTGCTACCAGATTGGAAGCTCGGTCTCTTAAAAGATGGACGAAATAACGTTTTGAAGGATTACGCAAAAAAAAAAAGTCTCAAGGATTCATTCAGTAAAATAAACAGAATATCTGTCAATTTGGTTTGTCAGCCACTTAAGAGTCATTTTGCTCTTTTTTTTTCTTTTTCTGGAGAGCTCAGTATTGTTCATTCGGCAATTTTACCATCATTGCTCTCTATTTTTACTTCTTTTTTTTTATATATATATATTTTTTTGAATTAATTTTTATTTTGTATGTGGATGTGTATGTGCATATGTGAGTGTGTATTCATTAGTTCACCTAAAACCCATTAAAAAAATCCCATACCGTTCACCTAAACCGAACACTTCAGAACCCAGCCAGAGTCGTGAGGCCGTCAGGAGACCCGAGGAAGGACCAAAGAAAAGAAAGGAAAGTGAAATCCAGCACCATTTCAAAGACAAATGTCTTGGATTGATTTATTTTTCAATTGCAATCAAATGGTATCTAGACAGTTGGGCGACGCTAAATTGTGAAATATTAAGATAAGTTTGAAAACTGAGCACCTAATGCCAGTTTTGCAAAAAAAAGACAATAGCCCAAAAGACAGAGAAAGTAAATGAAGCAGCTATTTTAGGGTCATTTGGGCCATTTCCAGGGGTACCTGAAAAACAAATGCACCTAGTCCCAGGGATTTGATCCCATTTCCACCAAACTGGAACCGTGACAAAGCCACTTTCACTCAACAAAATTTGATAGATCACAAGTCAACCCACAAAAAAGTCTGTTAAAGTCCTGCCCAAAAACATACAGATGTATTTGTTTTGGTTTTTTGCAGTCACTTTCCCGTCCTACTTTTGAAACCTTTTTAGAGGTATCCAAATCTTTGACAGGCCTCGCAAATCTCCTGATATATGTAGATGAAGATGTGCAAAGCGTCTCTTAAGTGCTTTTGGATGTAAATGAGGCAGCGTGATAAATGCAACGGCGCGGCGGAGTGGTCCGAGGCTCGTCGGGATGCCGTCGCACAATGGATCAGCGCATCACACGTACATTATGGAAATGTTTGCTTAATGGAGGTAGCGGCGCTTCACGACTGCCCATTAGTCTCTCAAGGACTTATCAGAGGATTGTCTCGACCTCACCTCCTCTTTTATAATTGACTGTGTTTGTGCCCGATATGCTAATGAGATCAACTCCAGCATTTCACTTTTTTTTTTCATTGGGTTTTTGCCCTCTATTTGTACGATGAGCATTTTGTTTGGCCTGGAATGACTGCAAATTACTTGCCGACTTTCATTTCTTATCCATACTTTTATACCGCAAACAATGGATATTTAAACAATAATTATTAGAATATTATCTATCTATCTATTTGCTTCGTTCGGGGGTTTAGTATTTCATCTATCATTTTTATTTATTTAATGTTTTCTTCATTGTTGTTTTTTACATGAACATAATTTGAGTTTATTATTATTCATTTTTGTGTAACCATAGCTTTTTATTTTGTTCATTTTTTTTTCTATTATTTAAGAGTTTTAGTTTTGCTTTTGATCATATCTTCTTTAATTGATTGAATTTTGGATTTGTCTTTTTTCCAGATTTTTGTTCATTAAGAGTAATTAAGTTGTTTTGTTCATATTTTACTTTTTGGAAAGTAGATTTTCAGTTTGTATTTTTTCTGTGATTCATGTTATTTTGTTTTGTTCATTTTTCATTCAAATTTTTGTATAATATAGGTTTTATTTTTGTTCATTTTTAATTCTAATTTTTGTGCAATTTAAGTTTTTGTTTTTGTTTTGTGTATGTTTTAGGGTTGAAGAAGAATTTTATTTTATTTTGTTCTGTTCTGTCATAATTAGGACCTTTTATTTATTTGTTTATTTTACCAATGATTTTTAATTTTATTTGTTTGTTTGTTTATTTTCGAATTTTTGTTTTGTTTTGTTTTTTGTCCAGGATTAATTTGATTGTGTTTCATGTTTTCAGTCATGTTAATGCATTTTGTTTAGTAATGTTTAGTTCATATTTCAAAATTTCTAAAAACAAAAAACTATGATAAAAAAAAAAAATCTTGTTATGACATTTTTTATTTTGTTCTATTTTTGGGAAATACATTCTAAAAGTACGTACACTTAACTATCAGTGTACAACAGTCCTTCCTCTTTTTGGCCATTCACCCTTTTTGCGGGTGCCCTTTCTGGAAATGGCTTTCTTCTGGCCCCTGATTGGCTGAAAACGGCTCTACATTCAGCACATTCAGGCTTCTGCACTTAGATTTGCCAGCATTTTCAACAGAAAGGCACCAAAATAGGGACACATCCATTTATGGTACCTTTGCTGTATCTCTGGATATGTTTAGTTGCATTGTATCACATATGCTTTGTCTTGTTGTCGTCGTGTTGTGTTTGTTTTCCTGCGTAGATGCATTAGAGAGGAGATGAGGAGAGACGGGTGCAAACTGAGTGGATGAACAGGAGATTCATTACACCCAGCACACACGCACGCAAACACACACACACACACACACACACACACACACACACACACACACATTCATGTTTGCGTAGCAGATGAAGGCCTAATTATTCCCTCATCTCCATCAATAGGAGGAAGAAAGAGGTTGCTGAAGTTTGCCCCTCACTGTACACACACACACACACACACACACACACACACACACACACACACACACACACACACACACACACACACACACACACACACACACACACACAATATTTCTCCACGTGTAGCAAAATTCTAAAAAAAGTGTTGTCAGTAAGGAATGAGGAGCCAAATACGGACAACATTTTGAAAAACAAAGTGTTATTTGTCTTCCGTATAGGTTTAGGAAAGACTGTAAACTGTCCAGGTACGAATGCGAGTGTGATTCTATATTTGACCAGGCCACGTTGTACCCAGCATTTTCACCCCCCAAAGTCAGTTGGGATCGGCTCCAGTTCCCCGCCCGGCTTTTGCTGATGAATAATTACAAGCTAGTCATGCGCTCTGTACTGCATCGTAACTTGGTTCGTCGCGAAGCGCTAATACACATTCATGCAGTTCCGAGCCATAAAGTACGGACCAATTAGAAGCGCATTAAAAGCTTGCCGCCTTTTGTTGGTCAACATAATCTATTTGATTATGCGCGCTAATGGAATAAAAGCATATTTACCGGGCGATCGCGCCGCTGGCTGCTGATGTGCGCCGTGCTATTTAAAGTAGAAGAAGCGCTCCTTTGGTTGTGGAATGCCGTGTTTTCCCGCACGTCATTGGCTGTAGGTGCTAATGTACTCAATTGAACAAAGAATTGATGTCAAGTAGACATCGGTCTTTATAAGATTTAAAAGCATCATGTTGACTTAGTTAGAAGTGAAGTATACTGTTATTTATATTCAGCTTGGCTGTGAGACCATACTATGAAAAGTTTAAAAAGAAAAAAGATATGGGTCAAAAACGGACTTTTTGGATTATTCATTTGACTCAATATAACAACCCACAAAACAACCTAATCTGTAAAAAAAAAAAGCCCAAAATTGGGTTGTTTTGTGACTTGTTAATTTTGACACATTTGACCCAATGTTTGGCATTTTTTTAACAGATTGGGTTGTTTTGTAGGCTGTTAATTCTGACCCTATATTTGACCCAACATTTTGAGTCAGATTTGTATAAAATGCCAAAAATTGAGCTGTTAATTTTGCCCCAGCATTTTGAGTCCAATCTGTACAAATGCCAACAATTTGTTTGCTTTGTGGGTTATTCAACATTACCCAACATTTTGGGTGAATAGCACAACATGTTGTCAGCCCGTTTTTGATGTCTATTTATTCAATTTTATTAATTCATGTTTTTGTAGCCTTCAATGTGAGCTATACTGTGCTATGCCTATTTGGGCTGTGAGACCATGCCAATGTCTATTTTTAGTTAGTTATATGTTTTATTTATTTATCTATTTATTTCGTTTTATTCTTAGAAAGTTAGCTGTAGATATTTTATTTTATGATTGCACATGGATATTTCTTTATTTATTTATCCATTCATTCATTTATGTATTTATTTATTTATTTGTATTCTTAGAAAGTTAGCTGTAGATATTTTATTTTATGATTCCATATGGATATTTTTTTTATTTTTATTTATGATCGTATATTGCAGTCAGTAATTGCTTGAGGCTTCTACGTGAGCTATATAATGTGATGCGTCTATTTGGTTTTGCACCTGCTGCATGGCCGTGAGAACACGCCGATGTCTTGTGTTTTTTGTGTGTCGTACATTTGACCAACTTAATCGTTGTTTTTTTTTGGTTAGCTTAATTGATGATCTGATTTATATATCTCATGTTGACTACATCGACCGCTATCGCCAGCTATGTGAACCACTGCACTAGCAAAGGCCATAATTGTAGCAAAACAGACAAAGACAGTCCTTACAAATGCAAATGCAGATTTGTCAGGAACCTGCTGCTTAATTCTGCTGACACTGATATGTTTGCGCGGCCGCCATATTTCGGGATGTGACCGAGCCAGCTTCGCCCACCACTCACCGCCGCCCCCCCCATCGGAGACGCCACGTTGCCAGATATCTCTGTTGCACAGGTGGCGGCGTCATCATCAGAGCGGGGCCCATCGCTCACATGGACTGTTACAAAACACATCCATCGGCGGATAGACATGGCGAGCAGCAGGCGCGGGTTATTGCGGAGATAGAGGTCAGCGTCGGCGAGATGGAAAATTACCTGCTTGGATTCATGTGTTCCATCAGCACGCCAAAGGAAGTTATAGATCACTAATAGTGCTTATTAGTCTCTTGACCAGCATGGTGGTAATGCATTAGAGCCCCCAACCCCCCCCCACACAGGTTTCCGCTGTATCACACACAAGATTGCAGCCGTATGATCCTCTCTGCATTATGCACCAGTCGGTCCGATGCCGTTTGTCATCTTTAGTCGGCCTGTGCTGTTGCTGTGCATGAGCATGTGTCATTTAGTCTAGACTGGAGGCGCATTCATTAAAGAGTAGCAGAGTGGACCGTTGAGCGGAGTGCACTCTTGCGTTTTCTTCCTATTTACAGTATCTGGAAAGTGTTTTGCTTGCGCTGGTGCCAGAGGCTCAAGTCCTTCGCTGTGCTGTTGGCTCGGTAAATGAAATGAAACCTTGAAAACTGTCAATTGAAACGAGTTTGTGATGTTATTCAGTAGCAAGTGCCACCTTATTTAATCGGTCTGATCTGAAACGGTCCTGTACAAAAAAATAGAAAATAAAATGTGTATGTCTTTTGTTTTATAAAGTCATTTATTTGTAGTTTAGGAAGTGAGCAGTACTCCAATGTATATTGAATCAGAACCTCACTCCGCCGTATTTTATTTTGGGATTTTATCTATAGCTTCAAGCCAATTTGGCTAGATAAGTACGGTTATCTAATCCACAAATATTGTTATTGGTAAACTAATCTGACCTTCGTAAATAACCAAACACAGTGACATTAACCATTTAGTAGTTGTGTTCAATATCACTTGTTTGTCTTTCAGACCGATATGAGTACGAGTACTCAACTCCGGAGTAGTTACCTATACTTAAATAAATGACAATTTTCTATTCTTCTAATTTGTCATTTCTAATTCCTGATCGTCGAACGGCAACAAGCAGGAAGCTGATACTGGTATCGGCCGCCGTCGAGAGTACTGATGCCTGCTATACATACTCGCCCAGCCCTTCCATTTAGCGTTACAATTAAAAACAACAACAGATTACTAGGGTTAATAACGCATTCAAACCCAAAGACGTGTAAATACGTTTTTCAATACTTTGTCCCTCACTCCTCAAAACGTATTTAGACGTTGTTTGTTTTAAAAAATATTTTTTATGCAAGAGCATACAGAAGGCGTTAATGCAGCTTCTGACACGAAGAGAAGGCTTAAAGCAATGGTTGTTATTACAAAAACGGCCAGCAGGTGGCAGCAGAGTATAAGAGATCAGCTAGGGCCATGTTGCAACAAACTCTTTTTGGCAGTGTTTTAATCAGGAATGTGAATAATGATTAAACTTAGCTATATTCTAATGCTAATTGCTGCAAAAGGGAAACAGATACAAATATATATATTTTTTCCTGATGAAAGAAGAGACTCTAATCTTTATTTTGGTAGGTTCCATGTTTTTATAGCAATATAACACAATATTTTGTGGGCCTTGCAAAATCCAGTGAAACAGCCAGGAGCGAAGGGAGTTACTTCAGTGAATCTGGCCGGGAGTGAATGAGTTAAGTATGATCTCACATCACTACTGTTACTACAGATATTATGTCACAATAGTCATCGTGATGTATCGTGGATGTTCGCAATTAATCAATTAACTCCGCATCATATTACTACCCCTCTGTCACGGAATGCTCAAGATTGACAGTGTCCGATTAGTGTTTTCTATTCCGATCCATCTCAGCAAATCAGACAAGAGAAAGAACGACATCAAAAGCCAAGAAAAAAGGGGAGAAATATTGCGTTAGACGAACACCCGAGAGACTCCGAAGGAAGAAGAAGAAGAAGAAGAAAAAGAAGAAGAAAAAAAAGGCCTGCTGTTGGCCTGGTGCTTATGTGTGCCGGTGTACGCAGTACATGAAAGGAAGATTTGATGTGATAATGAAGCACCTTCTTGAGTCCTTCATCCCAACCTGTCTGCCTATTTGTCCGACAAATGTTTTCGTAGGCCCGTAAAGAAGAAGAAGAAAAAAAAAAAAAGCTATTCTGAAATGAAAGGCTCTCTTTTTTGTTTTTTTCTTCATTACGACGTGAGTACCATTAAAAGCGACATTGGACACCTTCCCTTATTCTCCAGGATTTCAGACCTTGACTTTAGGAGCTAATTGCACACAAGCAAGCAGCGGGGGTGGAATTTTGTTTGAAACTCATCAACTTTTTAATCCGCCGCAAACATTTCCATATTTCAATATTTATTTCTCTCTCTCTCTCTCCCTCGCTCGCTCACACTATCTCGCTCCAAGCATCCACTTCATCTTTAGCCCTGCTTACTTTGCTCCGGGCCAACTGATAAACATACACATGAAAATAAGTAATGGGCTCTCAAAGACAGTTATGTTATGCAACGATTCTTAACTGGTGGGTCGGGACCCAAAATTGGGTTGTTGACCCATTCTGGGGGAGTAGAAAACACTCTTTTAATTTAAAGCCAGGCGCTGCCCACCATTAGTCAAGTTAATTTTATTTATATAGCCCTTCATTACAAACGAGTCTCAAAGGGTTTCACAAGCTCACAGTTCAGGCTTTTTTTTTTTTTTTTCGAACTTTCAGGGACTCTCGGAAGGAGCCCCTTTATCTTGGAGAGTCTTTAAAATGATCATCACATTTTAATATCATACTCTGCCCACACTACATGATACTGTATAGGCAAAAAAAAAAAAAAAAAAAAGCTAGGCAATTTAGCGTCGGCTATCTGTCTCGGATAACTGCTTCTGATTGCCGCTCATTTGTGTGAATTCTGTTAAGAAAATGGATGACTCGGGTCCTTCAGACTTTTTTTGTGCCTCCTGTTAATGAGACGCCCATCTATCCATTATCTGAACCGCTTATCCTCCCGAGGGTCGCCGGCATGCTGGAGCCTATCCCAGCTGCCTTTGAGCAGCAGTGTCCACCCAGATCAAGAAAATTCATCGCAAGGGTGAATTTTTTTCAAAATATCCAAGGGGCACGACTGAGTGCATTTTGTGGGGATATGTTGGGGACTAACAAAATTTGGTGAGTTATCACCCATTAACACAAAACTGGGTGGGGATGTCAACCAAAATGGCAGACATGAAAGTCCATTTATTTTTATTCGATATTAAAACAAAGAAATGTGTAAGTTTAAGATTTCAAGTATTTTAAAATTTTGGAGAAAAAATATTAACTGTACAAAACTATAGAGCGCTACGGTATTTATCTGCTTAAGTTTCCAATTAACTTTTTAAGTTGTACTCATAACCTTGGGAGCGTTTTGTTAGAAATTTAAAAGGATGTCACTTCTCTAAGATAAAAGAACAAAACTTCTACATTTTGAAAAGTCAGAAACATTGTTCAATAAACAAGATCGGCATTTGAATTAAAAAAAAAAAATCAAATATCGGTTATTGGCCTCCTTGACTACTAATAATCGACATTGCTATCATCCCTAAAAAAAAACATAACGGTCTATCTCTAACTATTAAGTCCACAAATACTGTATATGGGTATTTAACAGATGTGGCAAATCCAGGTCCAGTAAGTAAAAACCCTGCTACAATTTGACTTTAGCCCCTAGCTAGCTAGCTCCCTAGCAGGTAATTGACCTTTGGAGCTAGCTAGCTAGCTAGCACTTGGGGCTAAAGCCAAACTGTAGCAGGGTTTTAACCTCTGCCACCTCTGGTATTTAATGCCCATCCATCTTAAGTAACAATTAGTCAGGTGTAATTCTACGAATGAAGTTCCTCAAGGAAATGTCTGAAGTCCCTTCATTTTCTGCAAAAGTACTTGGAAACGACCACATTACATCAGATGTGCATTTCTATCGTGTAGCTCTAAGCAGAGCTTGTCACTGTGTGTGTGTCCATGTTGCAAATAGACTACAGGAAACAGATGGGCAAGAAGGAAGGCCAAGTTCTCTGTAATGAATGGTTGTATTTACTTTAAAAGCTCCTGAGAAAGCCCCCCCCGCGATCGCCCCCGCCTCCCTCGTCACCTCCCCCTCTGCCCCCCCCAAAGGTAATTGCTCTTACCTGAGATGCCGTAATGGATCCTGGATGAAGTATTGACCACTGCTAGATTTTGATTAAGGGGGCTGCAGGGGCAGAACATGTCTTTAATGAAACGCAGGAATCAGCATTCTTCGGCGGAGGCATATGTTCATCCTCTCCCTTGTGTTGCCTCCCCACTCGTGACGTAGAAAAATGGAGTTGAAAAGGGAAGCTAGATGGGTTTCTTTGAAAAGGTGCCGATTAGCATGCTGAAAGACTCGACGCCACCGCCTGCTAAGGGTGATTTCCTTTTCAATCAATTCTATCAACGGAGAGTGCCTTCTTTTTAAAACGGCTGACCATTCCGTGTCAACTGCAAACTGTGAAAAAGACAGCAAATTCCACAGTAGACTAGGAACCCTCAAGACCAGCTGTCTACAAAGAAAACCGCCGCCGAGAAAACCCCCAAATTCCCAACTTGCATCGGCAGCGCAAAAGGTGTTTGTGACTTAGTATCGACTGAGGAGTTAACGCGCCGATAAATGAGGCCTCTTACGCAATGTTAAGCCCTCGGTTTGAGCATTAACCGCAATCAAGAGCCGGAAAAAATAATAATGTGGCTTTCGAAATCGAGCCACTATCCAAATGAGATGGTTACAAAACGTCCATTTGTGTTTGCAGACCTCGACGACCCGGTGGTGACGGTGCACCAGAGCATTGGGGAGGCGAAGGAGCAGTTCTACTACGAGCGCACCGTGTTCCTACGCTGCGTGGCCAATTCCAACCCGCCGGTGCGCTACAGTTGGCACCGCGGCCGGGAAGTGCTGACCCAGGGCTCGGACAAAGGCGTGGAGATCTATGAGCCCTTTTTCACGCAGGTAAGACAGATGCCGCACAGCGCAGAAAAAGTCCGTTTTGAAATATTTGCAAGCTGTTTTTTTAGCAAATAGAAAGTCAAGAAGATCAGATCAGATTTAGCGCACACGCAACGCGATCTATCAAACCTGAGATGAATTCCGGTGGCTGATTTTGCATCTTTAAATAGCGTATCTGAAAGGCAGGTTCAAGCTGCACTGCTGTGCATAAACACGATGAGCAGGCGCGGGAACAAATCTGAGGCGATGGGGAGAAATGCCCTTTTCCACTCCCTGTAAACAGTTTTGAAATGCCACAAACAAAAATTATCGCGACATATCGTGTGTTCAGCAATGCAATTTTGGAGCCTCTCAATGATCCAAGACTCGGGATGAGTTAAGTCAAACAAAACATGGCTTTTATGTGGTTTCTAGCTTACTCAAAATTGTGTCAACAGCACACACAATTGTTAAACACTCCATTTAGCACCCGCTATTTGTGATTTTAGCAAAGGGATCGTCCACCAACAGCGTTGCACAGTTTTAGAATCAGACGCAATTCAGTGTGTTCCATTTCCGTAGTACTGTTTTGCTAAGATACATTAATGCCGACCTGTGACAAGCCCAATTTGTGTTTGTCCACACACAGGACCACCAACACAATTCTTGGCTTTTGGTCACCTATGGGTCGCAAATTCATGAGCAAATAAAATAGACTACCAAACAGCTGAGCTCTCTTCAATAGGTCAACATTTTTGCATCTGGATGAATAAATTATACAGCTTTCCTACATTATTGTACCCTACTACTACTACAACTACTACTACGAGTACTACCAAGAGACCCAAAAATACGAACACTACCAATGCTATCACTACTACAATACTCATTCTAAAAACACTACCACTACTACTATTACTCCTACCACCATCATTACTACTCATAGTAGTACTACCAATATAACCATACTACCAATGTGACACAGCAGCACACAGTAAATTTTGTAGAGTATGTTTTTTTTTTTTTTTTAAAGAGTCTATTTGGTCCCACTCTAAACAGAGTAAAATTTACACTTGTAAGAGAGTAAAACATTCAGAGAAAATTTTACTCAAAGTATTTTTACTGTGTACGAGAGGATTGGTCTATCCCATTAAATAGGGCTGTGCAATTAGTCGAAAGTCAATTACAATTTCAATTATTACACACCACAATTACAAAATCTGCTTAATCGTTTAAAAAAAAAGATTATAAATACAATTTTTGTTGTTGTTTAAATTCATACATATGCACCATTCAAATTAATAAAATTTAAAATAACTATTTTAATTAATTTAGTTTTATCCAAAAGGGACTTGCAAAATTATAGGGTTTAAAATAATTGTATTTGTCTTAATATTTTTTAAGCTGCACTCTAACTTCAAGTTGTTGTTTTTTTTGCCAACATAAATAAATAAATAAATATTATACGTTATGTTTGGTCCAAAAGGAACATACATAATTATTGTGTTTCTATTTATTTTTAATCGGTCTTAATATTTTTAAATGCTTAAACATTTTCTTGTTTTGAGCTAAAAAATATAATCGTTTGAATAATCGTGATTTCAATTATTGCCAAAATAATTGTGATTATTATTTTTTCCATAATCGAGAATCCCTACCATGACGAATAACCTAGTAAAGTTGGGGTTTTTTTTCACTCAGAAATTCCAAGTAAATTTGAGTACATTTTATTAGTTTATTAAAAAAAAAAAGTAACACAAGGGTTGCGCAACAAACTCCCGACCTTCAACTTGGGAGACGGCCACTCTACAACGTGAGCAATGCCGCTTCTACTCTCTGCTGATATCCAAAAGGAGACCAAAAAAACATTCTCTTCTACACAAATTTTCTTAAAGTTTAGAGTGGGACCAAATAGACTCTTTTTAGAGTAAAACATACTCTACAAAATTTACCGTGCACTACTTCCAACATTATCAACACACAACGACCAATACAACATCTACTCCTGCCACGACTACGATGATGCCCTAAGATATGAGTTTCATGTGTTACGAAATGCAAGGAAACCAATGCGAATTAATGGTGACTGGATGTTGTGAAGCCAGTTTGCGGCATCTAGTGGCAGCGGTGTGAAATGCACTCATGTAAAATTTTTGCTCTGGATTTCAAGACAAAAAAGTGGCCAAGTGACGGCTTACAGCTCAAAAAAGGCAAACTGTACCATGACTACCGCAACTAGTGCTAATTATAATAATAATAATATCAAAGTCGGATGCATTTTCGTTGTATTGAGCACGCGTGCGCTCAGAAAGGTCAGCGGCCATGTTGCAGCTGAGTCTCGGTTTTAATCCGCACTCGCCCCCCTCGCTCCCAAAGCCTCGGAGTCAGCTGGATCAAAGGTTCACATCCTCATCACAAGGCTTCTGGGCCAGGGCGGATAATGGCTGACAAGCCCAGCACGCTGCTTCAGTGGAGAGGAACCCCTGCAGAGCCCATCAGTGTTGCTGGAAAATAGCGGCAGGGCCCATTATTGACTCAAGAGTCATCGAGGCGTCCGTATGATGCCGCGTGACACATTCATTTGCCGTAGCGTACTCATAATGCCGTTCTCCATCTTCCCCCGTTTCAACACGTATAAATATTCATCCCAGTGAGCATTTTTATCCGCATCCGTGTCCTGGCACACATTTGCATACCGCTGTCGTGGTTTTCGTCCGAGCTGCAGGGAGAAACGAAGATCTTGAAGCTAAAGAACCTGCGGCCGCAAGATTACGCCAACTACAGCTGCGTGGCGTCCGTCAGGAACGTGTGCGGCATTCCCGACCGCAGCGTCATCTTCCGGCTCACAAACAAGACGGGTACCGCCCACTTCCGAGACCGCCGCGACGTATGGCGCCTTGCCGCGTTTTAACCTTCTGGCTCCGCCCCATGAAACAGCCTCGCCGTCCATCAAGCTGCTGGTGGAGGACCCCATCGTGGTCAACCCCGGCCAGACGGTGTCGCTGGTTTGCATCACCACCGGCGGGGAGCCGCCGCCCGTTCTCACGTGGCTCACCGCCAACGACAGCCTGCCGCAGAGGAGCATGGTGAAGGGCGGCACGCTCACGCTGCCCGCCATCAGCTCGGACGAGGCGGGGGTCTACAGCTGCGTGGCGAGCAACAACGTGGGCAACCCGGCCAAGAAATCCACCACCATAGTGGTTCGAGGTGAGTGACGGTTTTTTCTTTCGATTCTGCCCTTCCAAGACAGTTTCCCTTAGAAACCTGAAATTAGATAGGCATGCCTTGAAAAGGCCAACAATTTGGTTTATAGCAGCCATTTTCGGGTGTCCTTGAGCAAGATTACTTGAACCCCCAGTTGCTCCTGATGCTGCGTCATCAGTAGGTAAAGTGAGGGGGACAGTGTTAAAGTGCTTTGAGTACCTGGAGGGTAGAAAAGTGCCATACAAGTGAAAACCCATTTACCAAACCCATTTTAGGGTCATGTTGGCAATTTCCTGGTAGGCGTCCTTCTTATTGGTTGGAAGAGATAGATAATAATAAGTTGGTTGGCACAATATTTTCAGATTTGAGTGCAGCTTTTGATGTTTTGGATCATAACATTTTATTAAATAAGTTAAATTGTTATGGATTTGAGCTATCTGCGTTAAAGTGGTAAGAAAGTTATCTCAATAATAGAGACTATAAGGTTTATTTGAATGGGAGTTGAACAGATGGATTGTGGAGTGCCCCAGGGAAGTTGCTTGGGACCCCTTTTGTTTTCCGTTTTTTAATCAATGATTTTCCGTTGGTGTTGAAGCATGCCACCATGGCGATACATGCAGATTATTTGACATTGTATTCTGCTAGGTCAACTTGAATATTTTAATTGAAGAATTTCAGTCACACACTGGATAAAAGTTAACAAATTATTTATAAATACTGGTAAAACAAAATGTATGGTTGTTGGTTCAAAATATATTTTTTAAATGAAATCTGTGTGGGTGTACTCATGACAAATATAGTTTCCATAAACTTAAATGTTGCCTAATGACACAAAAATGCTATGAAGTGCAGATCTACTTGCGGTAGACACGCCTACCAAAATCGGTGTTGCCAATTTCAACTTGCTTTGTCGGCTCGATCAAAGAACACCAATGACAAAGAAACAGAGTTCTAAGATGAATACGAAATATCTCCTCAATTCATTTGATCCCTACCTTTTAAAGAACATCTATAAAATAATTGCGCTCCTATTGGTGGCTATTACCAAGACCGACGACTTGAAAGTGTCCCCAAGGTCCATCAAGCCGAGCATTAATTATTGAAATCCCCACAAAAACAACAACACTCTGGGAAACCCTCTTTGCATTCCCGCTTTTCCTAAATCCGAGTTGAGCAGATTGGCTGACTTTCATGTTTCTGAACTTGTGCTTTTCCCTGCCGAGAACGCCGCTTTCATCTGCGAGATTACTTCATGGGGTCGCCTCGGTGCTAAACTAAGCCCGCGCGCGGAAGGCGTTTTATTTATGCAGCCGTAAAGTCTCTAGCATGAAAATCAAATCATCCACCAATCACGTCTGGTAGCGTTCACCCCCTCCTACACCCCACGCACCCCCTTCTGACAGATAACCCTTCGACTGTATTGTGCCGCTCGCCATATCACTGACGACTTTAGAGGCCGCCAGCTTATTTGTATTAGACAGAAGATGTCGGGCGTCACTGCAGGCAATCGCTGCAGTAAATATTCCATTCTTATTGATGTGCTGCTGCACACTGTTGAACTCGCATACCGTGTTCAGGTTTTCTTCCGCCAAGGCTATGAGCACTCAGCAGGCCACTATATTAGGTACATTCTGCACAACCTAATGAATGCAAATCATCTAAAATGCTTATTAATGTTGGTTATTGTGGTTACAGTACAACATACGAAGTTTTTATGAACGTTTATGCCAAAAGGGTCAAAATATTAGAGACCCCATGCTGTGTGATATGTTTATTTTATAGCGCAATGATTCAGTTTGATATATATTTAAAGAGGAACGGGTCGATTTGATGCATTGACAACTTTTAAATTAGAACCGAATTTCAGATTCAAATGTTGTTGGTTTTTTTTTATATACTATTGTCTATACCAGGGGTCAGCAACCTTTCCGCAATGTAGACATTTTAGGCCAAATAAATAACAAAAAATATGTCTGGAGCCGCAAATCATTTAAAGATTGTTATGAAGGAAACAGTGTGTTAGTGTTAGTGTTAGCCCAATGTGCTGAGGGCCCATGAGCTCATCCAATACTTTGACACTCATTTTCGTCTACCTTTCGTGTTTTAATTTTTGGGTGTAATTTTTCATACTTTGTTTTTCATACATTTTTAGATTTTTCTGCCTTTCTGTCAAATTTCTGCCATTTTTGGAAATGTTATGGACATATAGTCATTTTCTTCCTCCTTCCCTTTTTGGACATTTAATGGCTATTTTTTTTTTTAAATCCTGCCTATTTTTGGAAAATGTTTGCAATTTTGTAGACATTTTATGGTCATTTTCTGGATTTCTTCATTTGTTGTACTATTTGAATGTTTTTTTTCCCTGCCTTTTTTTTGTTTTGTTTTTTTAAGATTATTATTAATATATTTTCAGATTTTTTTTGGGGGGGGGGGCGATTCCCAAAATATTTTCTGGTAATTTGCCTTTATTTAATTTTTCGACATTTGAACCTTTTTTTTCTGCTTTTTTAAATTAAATTTGCTGACATTTTTGGCAATTTCATGGACATTTTATGTTTTTTTTTTTAATTTATACAGTATTTTATGGTCAGTTTTTGGACATTTTTAGGTAATTAAAAAATATGGTTTATGACATTTTGGGGAATATTTAATTATTATTTTTTAATCTAAAGCATTAATTCATTATTTAAACAATATAATTAAATATGTAATTTTTTTTTAAATTTATTTCGACACATTTTTTTTTTAAGAGATCCATAGTGAGCCACAGGAGAGGGACTAAAGAGCCACATGTAGCTCCAGAGCCGCATGTTGCAGACCCCTTGTCTATACTGCATATATATTTCACTTTCATTGAGCCACTTGTTTGTTAAAGTAGAAAATAACATGCATGAATATGCATCATGTTTAATGCCATGTTGCTTATAGTACACAACTTGTAATTTGAGCCACACAAATCTGTGTGTATGCGAGGCTTTATCGAAAAACAAGAACATCAATTTCCTAGTGCATCTTAATGGCTATTTAACCTTTCCGACTACTGGCCATATTCTACTTCATTCGGCATGCAGCGGTGTGGAATGCTCAGCATTGGCTTCATTATATACATAGCTTCCGTGCAAACGCGACACGTGCGGTGACAAATGGCAGACACATTCTTGCACGCGCACACACATACACAAAAACGGAGATATCAGTGAAATGGAAATTCCCGAGTAAAATTGCCTTGAAAAAAAAAACAAAACACGAGCTGCAAATTACATTCTGACAGGAACAAACCTTCAGTGATAAATCGCTAGACCTCACTTTTGTGAGTATCAAAGATTAACTCGTTTTGTTTTGTTTTTGTTTTATTTCTGGGAATTTAGCATGCTCACATTCAAAGCAGTCCATTATCACCAGTTCACACGTCTGTCTCAAAGTCATGAGGATCTCGGTTTGACGTTCCTGCCAGTCCAGTCTCGATCGCTATTCCCTGTGAATAGGGACAGATTATTGTAGCTATTTTTGGTCCGCCCTATATTAAGGAAAACTGACTTTTTATTGTTTGTACACATGGAGAAGGTTCAATGAGCCATTTATTTTCAGTGTGTGTGTGAGTGTGTGTGTGTGTGTGTGGGGGGGGGGGGGGGGGGGGCTGAATCTATAATCTACAAAAGTTTGACTTTCCAAATGGACTTTGCCATGATATTTTTTGAAAATAATCAGTTTACGCAGATTAACGTTGCATTCTGATAAGAAGCACGTAATTGGTTGCTTTGTGAAGTTGATGATGATGTGGTGGGGGGTAGGGGGGTCTTTTTGTTTTGTGACGTGTCCACGCATTTCACTTTTTCTTTCCTCTTCAGAAGACGCTTGCTTGCCTTTTCAAACCCCCCCAGACCTCGCCCGGTTGCCACGGTAACAAAATCCCTACTCAATCCCAATATGATCATAATCGTAAAACATAGTTCTTGGGATTTTTTCATGAAATGGTTTTAAATAGTGACTCAAAAAAAAAAGGACAGTATGTCTGAAGTGAAAAATATCAGCGCCACTTTATCATTCAAAAAGTCACATCAATTACAAAAAGGACGCCGTCAGCAAGCGGCATCGGACGCCAGCAGCCTGCCGGGAAGGCCGAGGCACAGGAAGGCTGTGAGTCTGGTGGGACAGTATGGCTGGGAATGCTACCATCTGCTTGTGTGTGTGTGCGTGCGTGCGTGTGTGTGTGTGTGTGTGTCGAGGGCTTCTCAAGGACGGGTGGGCGGGCGTATCGTGCTGAGAAGCTGCGGGGCGACGTTGTATGCAAAGTATGCAAAAAAAAAAAAAAAAAAAAAAGGACAAAATGCTGCCAATGTGACAAGAACCCTGTGATGCTTTTTGACACATTGAAACACACGCACATTTCCTCTCCGCTATGTTGTTTGCAAACAAGCTGTAGCTGACGTAATGCCAACAGTTTGACCCTCTTTTATAGCGGATGCAGGATCACTGTTTTGTGAGATTGGGTTCTGGGTTTTTATTTTGAGAGATTGTCTTCTTTTTGGGTTGTTACACTGCCAATATCCTTCCTATTAAGATTAGATAATGTTATAATCAACTGTTCCAGGTGCAGGTATTATTTTTGTCCACAAGGGGCGCCCATTTTCACATGCAACACGTTACAGTCTTCCCTCAATTATTGTTGTTTGGTTTTTACTACTGAGTCATAACAAACCCACCACGCAGTTCCCACTGTTGGAAAACGATCCTTTAAGTTTTCCGCGTGTTCGTAAAGTTGTTTTCAGAATCAGAGTTGAGATCGGTGAACATTTCCTTCAAAGGTTTTATTCATTCAGAAATTTCTGGACAGAAGCACATGTGTGGCCAAATGCCATGCTCTCCCCATGCGTCTGTAAAGCTCCTCCCACTTGCAGCCGCCATTATAATTCCAGCATCCCAAAAAGCCCCTCCCCTTCCTCTTCCTGCTCTGCCCTCTGAGTCACAAGACAATAACAAATGGTCAATTGCTATGTAAACATTGCCCGGCCACGATCTCCCCCCCCCCCCCCCCCCCAACCGCGCAGCTGACCAACCAGGCGGAAACACAGTTTGCCAGACATCCTAAAACTTTACAAAGGAACTGATCATAACACTTTTTCTCCCCCGAAACAGATGGCTAATTAAGTAATAAAATGTGGAAGGAAGAACCTTCAAACGTTTGGTCACATTATTACACTTCAATCAATCTTTGCTGAGTAAGTTAAAACAGTTATGACTCAATCTAAACAGTTATAATTAAATTGAAACAGAAGATTCTCTTCACCACCCTTCTAAGAAGAATGGCTGTACTGTTCAGTACACTAGTTGTGTTGCATTTTTCTATATGAATATTTTTTAAAGTTTTACTAATTATTTAGGCGGATAATTACTAATTTTATTTATGTTTAAAGGAAAAGTATTATCGCTAAGCGTACTTCCGGTTCGCGAGTGAAAAAACATGCGCTAAAGTGTGTGTAGCGATTGACTTATTATGTTATGGACCCAAATAAAAATCCGTGATCGAGTGAATCCGCAATACGTGAAACTTGCATCGGGATTAATCGGTATTGAATCGAATCGTGACCGATGAATCGTGATACAAATCGAATCGGCAATTCACACCCCTATTAGCTAGTAATGATGTTTCCGGGTCAAAAGTAACCCACTTATGGGTCAAAAATGGACCGATCCACATTATGGGTCAATTTGACCCAATTTTCAGATTATTATTATTTTTTAATACAATTTTTTTTACCCAAGTAAAGGAACTGACCAATATTTATGAGTTGTTTTACGCTTGCCTCAAAGTTCGGGAGGATCGGTCCATTTTTGACCCGTGGTTGGGTTATTTTTGACCCAACTGGTTTTATGCAGTTGTGTAACCCAGCTCTGCTTTGCTGAAAACACAAAGCAGTTTCTGTTTTTCCAAGTATGAAATTAATCCAAACTTTGTCTTTTTCGGACTCTTTCCTCCTGGCCCAAAACGTTTCCGGACAAATCTCTGCATAGTTTTCCATTCATGAATGCCACTTTATTGCCCTGGCGCGACTAAACATGGACCCATCTGTGTGTGTTTTTGTGGACCCTTTGACACAAACGCTCCGCGCCTGAAGCTTGAAAGCCACCATTCCGACTTTCATCCCCGCGTTAGCGGCCTTGGCTTTTTTTTTTTACCGAAGCGTCAGCGTGCGTGCGTGCGGAGGGCGATAATGGCAAGATGAAAGGCGGCCGCACCTGGCCGATGCCTGTCGACCCAGTTTGGAGTTTAACCTTGAAGAAGGAGGTGAGAGGAACTTCCATCTGGCCCGTGAAGAGACCGGTCCAGTCTGGCACGCTGATATTTTTCCCCTCCCGGAAGAGCTACGTTGCTTTGCCGGGCTGTGAAGAGGGACGGATGGCAAAGAGTGAGGAATGAGTCGGCGGGATAATGATTCATCCTGTTCGCACAAAAGCCAGCGAAATTCATTAGAGCCAGTGGAGGGAAAAACACATTGGAACGTCCTCTCTCATTTGCATGTGTACACATCAGCCGCGCTATTGTGTTGCTGTGCGTGTCGCGGGCCAGGAAGATGGTGCGTGCGTGCGTGCGTGCGTGTGCGCGCGTGTCTCAAGACACTCCCCCGTGGGGCTGCCATGTGACATGAGCTACCAAAAGCTTTGTTCTCCTTTTTTTGTGTGATCATTTGACACTCCCCATTACTCCCACAAGCAAGCATAGGAAAAACACGCAAGCTCTCTGCAAAGCATATTGGCGACAGAAGTGGGATCTGAAAATAGACCTGGTGTGACTCAACAGGACAATTAGCGTTCCAGTAGAATCTGACGCCTGGTTGCCCCGCAATGTTGTGCCTCGTGTGTTCTAAGCTCTTGATGGTGCACGGAAGCATCCTTGGCGACAGAAATGTGGTCCACTATTCCTCATCATGAAGCTGGCATCTTTATTGACAATTAGCTACGGTAGATTCTCACACGTGGTCACACAGCAATGATGAGTCCATGTTCGCAGCTCTTTATGGGGCAAGAACGCATATTTAGTGACAGAAGTGGGATACAGTATGTTTCACATGAAGCTGGTAGACTCTCGCAATAAATTAGTGGTCCAGTAATTGTCGTCATGTGGTCACTTTGCAATGTGTGTTTGTCCTGTGATGTTCTTAGCCCTTCAGGCGTAGATAAGCATATTTGGCGATAGAAGCGGGATCCCAAAATAGACCTACCCATGAGGTTTTTAATGAGAATTACTGTACCCGACAAATAGTCGCCCCCACACTGTTCTTCCTGTTATGTTCTTTACTCTTTATGGGGAAAGGAATCATATTTGGTGACAGAAGTGGGATCTAAATGTTCTCACTATGAAGCTGGTGTCTTTGATGGTGAGCTTGTTTCTGTAAATTGACACATACATGGTCGCTCTGTAATGTTGTAGCCAATGTTTGTTTGATGCCTGTTTGTTTTGGCGATAGAGGCGGGATCCAGCATGTTACCATTAAGATGGCATATTTAATGACAATTAGTGTCCCAGTTGAATCTGGCACAGGGTCGTCCTGCAATGTTGTGTCTTGTGTGTTCTTTCTGTGATGTCCTTGGATATTGATCGGGCAAGAGAGCATATTTGGCGACAGAAGTGGGATCCAGTATATTTTAACATGATGCTGGCGCCTTTAATGAAGATCAACGTTTTGATAGAATGGTCGATAGAATGTTGTTCCCCCCTTGTGATGTTCTCAGGCCGCTATCGGGCATGGGTGCAAATGTTTCGACAGAAGTAGGAGCCAGTATTTCACTTTGACTAACAATAGATTAGTTTTACATTCAGACTAAAAACTGTTGGATCAAACAGGCAGGGACCCCATGACTGCTCGTGATGTTCATAGCTCTTCATGCGGCATGGAAGCATATTTAATATTTGGCGACAGAAGTGGGATCTCAAAATGGAAAATATTATTAAATTGCTTTTTGTCCAAAATGAAACATGTTAATCTAGCTTCATTTTGTACTTAATCTTAATAATTTAGCAAGGGCTAAGTTAGTTGAGTGTGTGTGTGTACACGCATTGAGCAAAACACACCAGTGAAAAATTGATGATGTTGTGGAAAATTGTACTACAATCGTCAGTCGCCGTTTATCTCTGCAGCAAATGGGAAAGTTCTGTTTTCGGGCGGAGTTCTCATTAAAGATTCATGTGACTTTTTGCCAGGAAATGGTTATCAGAAAAAGGGTGGGGGCCCAAAGACGCAACTCCGAGACCCGATAAAGTCTGCCGAGCACTTTTCACCTGCTCTTGTTTTCTTTTTAAAACACTCAGGTGAGATTCCACGCGAGCTGAGTGAGCGGTCCAGCAAAATTTGTCGTCGTGCCCACTTATCTCGCTTGTACACGCCTGTTGTCGTTTTACAGAAACGTCTACTCGCTATCCAATATTTATGCAAAAAAAAAAAAAAAAAAAGTCTGGAAAAGGAGATTTCATTGAGGAGGGACAAGATGTTGAGTAAAATTTGCATGAAACGTCTGCAGGAGTAACCTCAAAGGGAGGCGGCTAGTTTGCTGCCTAAACGGGTTGCGGAAGGAATTGGAAGCATGAGGTTTAAAATGACATAAATCGTACGACTTATTGAAAGGGAGTGGAGTGATGGATCTCGATAACATATTGTAAATTTGCTGCTGATTATGATTTTTTTTTTACTTTTTGATATCCATTCATTCTCAGCAATTTTCACTGAAGGAACCCTCTTTGCTCCCGGCTGGTTTACTAGATTTTGACTGACCCACAATTATATTGAATTCTATTGCTATAAAAACATTAAACCTACCAAAAGATTTAGATTAGATTAGAAAAGATTAGAGTCGCTTCTTTCATCAGGAAAAATAAGTATATTTCTATCTGTTTCTGTTATAGCTAAGTTTAATCATTATTCACAAACCTGTTGAAAACAATGGCAAAAAGAGCTTGTTGCAACTTGGCCCTGGATGATCTCTTATACTCTGCTGGCAACTGCTGGTCGTTTTTTGTAATAACTACCATTGCTTTAAGCGACCTCTTCAGGTCAGAAGCTGCATCAAAGCCTTCTGTATGCTCTAGCATAAAAAAATAAAAAACGTTTTTGGGAGTGAAGGACAAAGTATGAGAATTATAAATGGTGCACCACTAATAACAACAACAACAAATAACTGAAACCCATTGAAATGTGTTGGGAAAATTCTTAAAAACAATTAAAAAAACTAAACACTGATAAAACTCCAATCTAAGTGATTGATTTTTTCCCCCCTAGCGTTGAAAAAGGGTCGCTTCTGGATCACTCCTGACCCGTACCACAATGACGACAACATCCAGATTGGTCGGGAAGTCAAGATATCTTGTCAGGTAAGACAATGAAAGGACAAAACACAAATGCTCGTCGAAAAATGGTTAAAATGTGGGCCGTCGCAGGTGGAGGCCACGCCCCCGGAGGAGCTCACCTTCAGCTGGCTGAAGAACGGCCGCGCCCTCCGCAGCTCGGAGCGCATGGTCATCACGCAGACGGACACGGACATCTCGCCCGGCACCACCAACCTGGACATCATCGACCTCAAGTTCACCGACTTCGGCACGTACACGTGCGTGGCGGCGCTGAAGGGCGGCGGCATTCCGGAGATCAGCATCGACGTCAACATCTCCTCCACTACTGGTGAGCCTCAGACACCGCCGTGAACAACGCCCGATTCCAACTCCCTCACCCCTGAAATATAAATACGTTACGCAGCCCTGCTGTGAATGGAAAAACAATCGACGCCCCATTGTGCTGCTCCTTCTGGTACGTGTATTTTGGCCACCAGGGGGCGGTATAATACGTACTGACATGCAGTAACAACATTGAAACTTATAATTGTCTACATCAACAGTTTGTGGTTATCTAACATTACTGTGGGTAAATTTAGTATTGCAAAAATGTACATTAAAAAAAAACATTTTTTTGGATTGAAAGTATGAATGGTCATCAGAGGAGCAGACGCTCGGCCAACATGCTAACGCGGCTAACAGCCGTCGCGTCAGTTGTCTTCGTTTTACATTTGTAGACCACTTTGTTTAATTTTGGTTGGCGTGGAGCAACCACTAAACGACGTAATAGCGTGACGCTACTTGACCTGCTAATCAAACTTTCTCCTTGAGAGTGAAACAGTAAAACAAGCTTTGTTTGTTTCATTTTGCTGACGTTTTGGCTAGTTAGCATGTCAGCTAACTGGAAATGGAGCCAAATTCCATAAACATGTCATGTAATACTGTTAACTAATAAATGGTCTGTGGCATAGTTAGAATTCAAACTATTAATGATGGCAGTTTTTTTCCCTTTATTTTCATTTTTAGGGGGGCGTTAATTATTCACTATTCACGGCAGGGCTCGGTCCTTATCCCCCGTGAGTAGCGCGGGTTTACTGTACCTCTCATGCTTCATCTCATTAATTGGGAGAGTCATAATCTCATATTTGTCTCAAAAGAAGAAGAATCTGAAGTTATTCCATCTCCATTATGTTCTCTCGAACTGAACCTCCATTGTCCTCGCATCTGATTGGCTGCTTTCACCCGCTGACTCCGTCGCCGCTGTCTGGCTTTGTACTCACGTCAATGACAACGCATTCATCCACTTTGTATCACGACATCCCGACGCCATCTCTCTTCATCGTGACGACTTTATTCTGTGCCACAAAAAATAGTTTGACGGCTGTTTGTGGAAAAACAAATAATCAGCTGTCAGCCATCTTTGTTGTCTTTTGTGTTAGTTTTTAGCATCAGTCAATCACATCTCAAAAAGAATTGCATGGAACAAAAGACTGAGCTGATTCGCGTGCCTCCTGAAGGATTTGCATTGTTGTTGTTGAAAATAGCATCATTAGCATTAGCATTAGCACTTGTAAGGGAACAGGAGCATTTGCTGCGTAAGGACTTGAAACCGACAGTTTTTGTGCATAAAGAAAGAATGGTGATTGGTCAGCCTTGAACTTGCTAACTTCCTGTGAACTCCGCCAAGGAGGTTGTCTTCTTTACCAAGATGATGCACTTAAAGTAACCTCGTGTTACTCGTGTGAGGTTAGCGTTCACATTTGTACAACAAGGAAGGAATTTGACATTATTTTGACATTTGTCTTCATTTTGGCAATGAATAATGACAAGAAAACATGTTTCATAACACGTGAATTTGTTACAGAAGTTCAAGTGGCTTTGCTGCGGGAATTGGAAAACAAATTATGGAGATTCAGCGAGAACCATTTTAAATGCTAAAAGCCTCTTGACATCCTTGGGTTATGTCTTCTTTAGCAGGATGATGCACGGACGGTAAGTGGGGGTTAACATTGTCATTCACTTGGCAAGAATGTACTTAAAAAAAAAATGTTTACATAATTTTTTTTTAACGAAAAACGAGCTGTGGAAGGAATCAAAACCATCTCTTGGCTACATAAATTTTTTGGGGGTGAACTTTTATTTTCTATTATGGTGTACAACACATTTTGGTACACTTATGTCCTCTGTTTTAAGACTGTTTTGAGGGGTGGTCCTGGTCATGTAAATGAACTACTTCTCACCCTGACCTCCAATGTTGGGTCATCTGGGGAGTTTTTGTTACTATGACGACCAGCAGTGCAGTCACGACGAGGTTAATGGATACTACCAGCCCAGAATGTGAAGTGTATTTTCACTTATGGTGGCAGCACTTCATCACCAAGGCAATTTATTTTCTATATCGTGTAAATCAATTTTCAAATAATATATTACGTTATTTCGTTTTGTGCTATTAAGGATCGTTCAGCCTTGACCGAGGTCTGGTTTTTGCATTCATGTGGCAGTGCCATTTTCCTTTTTTTAAATTTTTTTATTTTACGCTCAACAAGCACAATGCCGCATCTTGGGCGTACCTCACAGCAGACATGAAAGCGGCACGTCGACCTTGGCGGCATAATTATTCTTAGATAATCCTTTGATAATCCCCGTGCTCCAAAACAGCGGGATCAATCGTACCTGCCAAGAAGAAGAAGAAGAAGAAGAAGAAGTTTGCTCATTATCTTTTAAGTAGTGCAGTCTGTGGGCTGCAAATAATGACTGAGTGTGTTGTCGTCAAGCGGAATGAAAGGCTTAGATGACATTGTGTGTGGAGATTTACCACAGGGATGTGCGCATTCCAGTAGAACCGTATTTGGTGTCAGAAGTGGAGACTCATAATGATTGCATGCTGTAAACAAGTTTCCTGCGCAGTCTTCGAGACAGTTCTGTTATTTGGTGACGGCGTCTTTAACAACAATTAAGATTTTAGTAGGAAATGGATGGATGGATGTATTTGATGATAGAAGGTTCCATGCCTACCCAGTTTTTGTAAATGGTGAGAATCGGTCAAAAATGTGGAAGGAATAAAAAATCGAGGAATAATGAAAAATCCAGAGCTGTTATTACACTGGTTAGCATTTATGCTAAGACTTGTATTGTTCCAGAGTATAAGTGTTAGTAAGAAACAAAAATTCTTGGATATGCCGTTTTCTGCGTCCTCTATCTGGAAGGTGCCGCATTTTGGGGGTACCAAAATGCCTTTTCTCCCGCAGCAGGAAAGCCCAAACTGCAATTAGGCTTCTTAAGAAAAGCATTTAAAGAAGATTACGCTGCAGGTCTGTCTGGGATCAGGAAAAAAACAAAAAGGCTTACACACTCTCTCGCAGCTCCGGCTTACACATTCCAAAACCGGGGCATTTTTCTTATCAAGTCTTTTGATGCGCACAGATTGCTTTCATGACTTTCTCCTGCTAATAATTGCAAGCATGACACACTCATTAAAAGCGCTCTTCCCCCTCTTCGACCACAAACTAATGCTTATTTATAAGCAGGAATGAGGACACTGACGTCCCCGCTGGATGCTGTCAGGATTAGAAGACAGAGGGACAGCTGAAAAGGACTTACAAGCTCCAGTGTTAAAAAAAAAAAAAAAAAAAAAAAAACTTAAATATCCCATAAATTTTCACTGGAAGCAAGGCTATTAATCCTCTCATTAGCTCTTGTGTATGGATTATTGTTCAATTACTCGCCATTTTCTGAAATATTGTTTGTTCGTGAGCGGGACACAGCTTGGAGATAAAAACCCGTAATGGCGTGTCAAGTTGTTACAGGCAGATCCTTGACATTTTAACACGCAATCAAAACTCGGGATTCCAACCGGGCTGGAAAACGATATTCCCATTCATTACACTTCCGACGGGAAGAATGCGGCAATGGTGATTAGCCGGCTCCGTTCATTTCCAATTAGCATAGCAGATCTGCAGTCGGGGCCAGTCTGATGGATGATCACAAAGTAAGTAGGAGGACTCCAAAGTCACCTCCGCCGAAAAACTTTGCCTGCTAAGTCGATCCATTAGCACCCCGCGCACACCTGACGCTCTGGCAACACCCAGTCTGACTGTCAATCACGGGAATTGCGTGTGATGAATTGAGAGAATCAATTAAGTGCACAAGTTCATTAATGGATGAGCTGCTGGTGTTAATGAACGCAAAACACGGAACCGCTTTACTCCGTTGTTAATTGTTGGTGGCAGATTCAGCAAGTTGTCAGCAGTGTTGGGCAAGCTTGGAAAATGCCGCGAGCTAAGCTACAAGCTAGTAGACGCTAAATGTTTAATTACACTGAACAAACACAAGAGAAATGTAGCCAGCTAACAGATGTACACAGGTAGCATGACAGTAGAGCCATGTTTGGAGACATGTTTGAAAGGAGAGAATTCTAAATTGTGCTCGTTCCACAATGTTAGCCAGTATTCAGTATTTGTTTGTGAAATTCAGATTTGGTGCCCATCCCACCACCAGTAGCATGATAGCTTTTTCAATCATCCCTGCTTCAATTTACATTGCCTTCAATTTCACCCGGTATCGCCTAATGCCCAAAAATAATCGTTCCTGCCGCCTTACAGGTGGGAAAAGTATGGCCCGTGGACCAAATTTGGCCCACACCATTCTTTAATTCCGCCCGTCTAGTAGATGTTTTTTTCCTAAATTTTTTTTCCTGATTTTTGTGTTCATTTATGTCATTAAATATTTGGTTAATTGGTTATTTTTACCTTTATCTTCTAATGATAAGGCCCGTCTGTCATTGTTGACATGCTCATGTTTCTCAACAAGACTGAAGAAGGCGACTAGCTTGCTGCCTAAACGGGCTGCTGGAACATGTGAAATAAACACAAGTTTGCACCTCAGTAAATGCATATCAGTGTAACTTTGGCATTTTGTGAGCAAGGGCATTGACATGCTTGAGTGATTAGAATGAGTGAGGCCAACTATTATGCTGCCTAAACAGGCTGCTGTGGCACATGAAATAGACCTTAGCACATCAAAATGTTTATAGGTGAGCAGGGAACTGACAGTATTAGTCTTGTTTCAGAACAAATATATATATATATATATATATATATATATATATTTAAAAAAAAAAGATTACCACCTAAATGGGCTGATGCAGCATGTTAAATAAAAGTCGATGCGCGTGTACGAGTGGGGCCATCCAACTTGCCGCCAAAACGGGTTGTTGTAGCATATGAAATAACGAAAAGTTATTGTGTTGATACTTGCAGCATAGCTGCAACTTTGGTACCACGCCAATGGCTCCGGTGAGCAAACCAAAGATGACTCTGGGACGAAAGTACCTAGCATCTGTCCCGCAGCTGGCTTCTTCCCCCCCCCGTCCCGGGAAAAATTTCCACGTGACAGCAGGCGCGAGATGCCACATGTCGAACACGTGTGTGACAACCTGGCAGCTTTGTTCCTCACCCAGAGAGTCGTTTTCGCGCCGCAAACCACCTGCAGTTGTACGTTACGAAGGCGGAGGCGGCTGTACGCTGGCTCTTCGGGGAAATCACCCGCCTCTCCTGCTGGGGGAAAGCTGACAGGAAAACATGAATAAGAAACAGGCTTCCTTCCTCGTTAACCGCTGTCGATAGCCCCTCAGCAAAGCTGTTCACCTACCAGATGAGACGCTCGCTGCGTGGGAAAAACAACAACAAAGGAAGTCAGACACCGCATTCAAAGTTGACAGATACATTTTTATAGCCTAAAAATGTCCCGTCGTTCATCAACAAGAATACATTTAGTAACTTGTTTGCCGCCTAGATGGGCTGCTGTAGCAGAAGTGTGTGCATCAATGGCTGTAACTTTGCTACCTAGTTCAGAAGTGGACTGACTGAATGATGACATGCTCATGTTTCTCAAAAAAAGATAAGCAAGGCAATGAGTTTACTTTACGTATACTTAATAAGAATACATTAATTAACTACATTGTTGCCTAAATAGGCTGCTGAAGCATGTGAAATGAACACAAAGTAACACATCAACATGTGCTGCAACTTTGGTATCTTGTGAGCAGGGAACTGACTGAACGTTGACATGCCCATGTTTCGCAGAAGAAAAATGAATAAGAGAACTAGTTTGCCGCCAAAACGGGCTGTCGTAGCATGTGAAATAAACTTAAGAAGGCACATAAATAGCTGCGTATACCCACAACTTTACTGTTGACATGGTCATGTTTCTCAACAAGGATAAATAGGATCAACTAGTTTGCCGGCTGTGAAAATGAAATATATGCTACCACATCATTACAACTAGTTTTCTGCCTAAACGGGCTGCTGTAGCACAAGAAATACTTTGTAAACTCAAGTGAGCACCAATGTAAACGTGACTGACGTGACTGACGATTCCTGTAATTCTTAACATGAACTAACAGGACTGCCTAGACGGGATGGTGTAATATGAAATAAACGCAGGTGTGCATGGCTGTCACTTTGGTACCTTGTGGGGAGGGGGCTTACAATGTTGACCTGTCTTGTATTTCTTAACAAGAATCACCAAGGTGACGAGTTGGCTGCTTAGACGGGCTGCTATAGTATGTGAAATAAACATAAGCTACGGCATCAGTATTGTCTGTGTATTGCTGTCACTTTGGTACCTTGTGAGCAGGGAGCTGACAACGTTGCTTGTCTTTCTCAAGAACAAACAAGACGGCTAGCTTGCCGCCTCGTCGGGCTGATGTTGTAGCACATAAAATGAACAGAAATTAGCGCCTTGAAACATGCATATAACAACAATTATGGTACCTCGTGAGCACAACAATGTCATGCATGATTCTCAAGAAGCAACGACACTGCCGCCTAAACTGGCTGCAGGATCATGTGTAATAAACCTGCGTGCCTTCTCATCACAGACTCTCACTTGCCGTGTGTAGAGCAGAGAGCTAGCTAGAGCGCAATGTTGCCATGGAGACAAGGATTGATGTCATAGACCAAATAAATGGTGCGACAGGATGGCGGGGCGAGTTCTAAATGGCCCTGATCACTTTGCGCAGACCCGTTGAGTGTTGCCGCCAGTCACTCACAACACACACGCACAAATTGTTTCCAGGCTGCAATATGCAGACTCGGTGGAAACGGACAGCTAATCTGGCCTGAGAAGCCTGGTGTAATGATGGCGGTAATAGCTGCTACGGGTGCTACAGTATAGCTGTTCACCGATTGGCTGCTGACAATAGTGGAGGACAATATGGTCTTGACGCGGGCCTGTTGATGTTTGAGGGATGGCAAGACTCTATTCGAAGTGAGTTTAGACTCTTTTTTTTAAGAGAAAAAGAAAAAGAAAAAAAAGGTTTTTTTCTTGTTATATGAAAATGTCTATGCAGTCAACAACATGTTTGGATTAGTTTAGATTGATTTGACTGAATAGCTTATGACTGTTGAAAACAAACAAAATACCTGATAAATTAAACTGCAAAGGGTCGGTAGATGGATAGATGGATAGATGGATGGATGGATGGATGGATAGATGGATGCTGGATGCTGTCTTTAGCTACATGGATGCTGTCGCTAGAATGGCACTATAGCTAGCCAGCTAGATCACTAGCCGTCTAGATCGCTAGCAACTACATTGTTAGCCGGATGGATGGATTCTGTAGTTAGAAAGGCACTGTAGTTAGCTAGCAAAATCACTAGCCAGCTAGATCGCTAACCAGCTCCATTGTTAGCCGGATAGATACAGTAGATGGATGGATGCTGTCGCTAGAATGGTACTGTAGCTAGCTAGCTGGATCGCTAAACAGCCACATTGTTAACCAGATAGATAGATAGATAGATAGATAGATAGATAGATATTAAAATCAGCAAATCATTTTTGATCGGTTTTAAAAGCATTACATCATTGAATTGTATCGTGCCTAATGTATCGTATCAAATTGTCTTGTGTGGAGAGGCGCACACCCTCAATGGATAGATTGAATTCTAGGACCTCTGTTTTATACCACGCTGTGGTTAGCCAATCAGCATTCCAGTGGGTGTGGCTTAGCAAAACATCTAGCTCATTCCAGCTGGTGACGTTCCTCTGAGAGTTTTAGTGCATCACTCCATTGTTTTCCCAACACGCTTGGCTCTGCTTCAATATTGACGGAGCGAATGTCAGCACGCCGAGCATCACCACAAGGCAACCGGCCAGACTTTTGTCGCTCTGTGCTTCGACGCCACCAAGCGATCGGCTTTCCAGAGCGGTCCGCAAGTGGCCGGACACCGTGTGCCAAATGAATGCTAGTGCTAATCCGCCTCGCTGCGGGGTGTTGGCGCATGACGTTTTTTTTTTTTCCAACATTTGTCGGCGCAGCGCTCGCAGCAAAGTGTCGACACAAGTGGCTAAAATGAATTCCTTCCGGCGGCTGGATTTGAATTTTCTGCTTTTTATCACCAGCAACTGCTCACTTATAATCATTCCCTCGCCCCCTTGTTGCCGTGGCGACCGCTCACATATAGCATATTTGCCTTTTCCCACCGTCTTCAAAATGTCAACGGTATTCGTCATTCCCCCACCAGTCGCCCTCAGGCACGTCGCTCAAAATGAAGATTCAAATTACCATCACCACAGTAGCGGCTGTTCGTGTGTTAATTGCAGGATTGGATGGCTGGCAGCACGGTGGACTAGTGATTAGCACGTCTGGCTCACTATTTCAAGATCTGTGATTAAATCTTTTGTCAGGCCTATTTGGGAGGAGTCACATGTTCTGCGGGTATTCTTGTTTGCATTCCAAAACATGCATGTTGGATTCATAATTTAATATGATATTATATTTCCAAGCGAAAACGCCATGTTTCCCAGAAAAATAACTAAAGTTCTAAATAGTAAATGGAAGAGAAGAGTTCTATGCAGCAAATGTGAGATGGCGCTAAAAAAATGTGATTATGTAAACTAGGGATGTCAGGCGATTACATTTTTTAATCATAATTAATTGTATGACTTCAGTAATTAACTCATGATTAATCGCAAATTTTATGTTTTAAATGTACAATAAAATATTTTTCCCTAAGTTTTCATACTCTTGTTAACATAAAAGTGGAAAAAATGTAAGACTAATTGAAATATGGCTGTATCTTTTAGTCATTGATACAGTAATTTCATAATAATTCATAAAATCGAGTTAAAACTAAAAAGATGTACTGTACTGGAAAACACGAATGTGATATTGATTTGTGTTCAGGTAATTTGTCTGCCACTAGATGGCATAATTGCATTTGTAAGACATTTGTGACAGCTCGGTGCATTTTTCTTTTCATAATTTTTCTTTTCATATCTTATTTTTAAGCAACTTGTGAAATTCTGCACATTTTTAAAATGATAAAATACAACTTGACCCCAGTCTCCACAAATATATGCATTATTATTTAACTTATTGACGTGGACGTGTCTGCTGCGTTGCGACTGGAATTCCCCCAGTACAGGCTTTCCAAGTAAGGGGCAGTCATTGATCGCGCGTTAAAAAAAATGGCGTTAAAGGAACTTTAAATTAACTCAAAATCAATGAACTTATTTTGACACCCCCTAATGTAAACGTATCTTTAGGTTAATAAAAAAAATTGTCACGTGTGAATGTGAGGGTGAAATATTGTTTGTCTATATGCGCCCTTGCAATTATCCGGTAACCAGTCCAGCATGTACACCTTGTTTCTCTTGCCCATGGTCAGCTAGGATAGGCTCGAGCTCACCTTTGACCCTAATGAGGACAAGCATTATACAGATAATGGGGTGATGAATTTGGCAGCTATTCTGTGGCTCATCGTCACCCTTACAACCACAGACTGGACCCTAGCTTTATTTCCCCCCCCCCATCCCATGGGTTGCTGCAAATTTCATCACGCCGCAACGTTCAACGCCAGCTCGACCGCCATCCCGCCAGTCGCGTTTTTTGGGCAGTGATGGCAGCCATCCGAGAATCATTGGGAAGGACGTGTGACACGGTTTCATCAGCGTCGAGGACATTTTCGCTCCTCCTCTGGCTGGCTGTAAACTATTTTGGGAGGCGCACTTGTAAAATAGGCTTGGAGTCTGCTTGATGGTTTGAAGTGGGGAAAACACGCACACTCATACATGCACACACATGTACACACACAAACACACACACACACACACACAGCGCTCCAGGAGCCAATGCTATTTGCCAGGTTTGCTAATTAAACAAATTAATTTGGCCGGGCATGTGTGATGAGGAAGCAGACTACCCGAATGCAACCTGCTGCTTTCCTTTTTATACACGCACACACACACACACATGAACGCTGTAATCAACTATAATGAACATTGAGAAACACCGGGAGTCGCCTTTTCAGTGTGTTTTTTTTTTCTAAGATTGGGAGGAACTGCCTAAACCAGACACACATAATGCTTATCAGACACACACGCACACACTCTTGTTATAAACTATAGTAAACAGCAAGAGATGTCGTTTCAGTGTATTACTTGCAGGAAGGGGAGATATTGCATAGAGCCCAAGCACAGACCTGTCACCTGTCTTTTTAAAAAAAATATATATTCCAGCCACGGAGAGATGAAATTGCATAGAGCAGACAAGCCATACCTTGTCTAATAGCTCTTATACTCTGCTGCCACCTGCTGGCCGTTTTTGTAATAACCACCATTGCTTCAAGCATTCTCTTAAGTTCAGAGGCTGCATCAAAGCCTTCTGTATGCACTAGCGTAAAGAAAAAAAAAAGGAAAATGAAAAACGTATAAATGCGTCTTTGGGAACATGGTAGTAATATTTGAAATAGAACGTATTTTTAAGTTTTGGGGAGAAAATGAGTTAAACTACTCAGAAGCTTTGTTTTTGAGGCGAGTGGTCAATGGCTTTAGTTGCTGTAACGGTTTAGCATCAGGATGTGGTTCCTATGGATTTATCAGCTCTTCATTGCATTGTTTTTGTTTGCTTGCATCCTCACTCGCTGCCTGCGAGCAGGGGTTTCACGCCGTCACTAACCCCGTTCCCCTCATTCGACCGTCACCCTGTACCACGCCCGCTGACTTTCTAGAGCCCCATATCAGTCCCTCCTCTGTTTTTCTCTTTCTTAGTTCCCCCCAACCTGACAGTCCCCCGGGGCAAATCCCCCCTGGTGGCCCGCGAGGGCGACACAGTGGAGCTGGAGTGCCTTGTTTCAGGGAAGCCCAAGCCCATCATCCTGTGGTCGCGGGCCGACAAGGAGGCGCCCATGCCGGACGGCAACATGCAGACGGAGAGCTACGACGGAGCGCTGCGCGTCGTCAACGTGACGCGGGAGATGACCGGATCGTACCGATGTCAGACCAGCCAGTACAACGGATTCAATGTCAAGCCCCGCGAGGCCGTGGTGGAGCTCATTGTCCAATGTGAGTGCAATATTCCCCATTCAGTGCTCATGTTGGGCGAAATTGACCTCCGCTGTGAGCAGATTGATTTTCACCTGTTAAGCTGCCTTCCAAAAGCCATTCACTGGCTATTGTGAACCGACCCGGCTTACTGGGCTAGAAAATAAAAAAAAACTTAACTTGCATGCTAACGTTAGCACAGACTGCTTGCTGTTGGGTGTACTGTAAAACAGGTGTTCAGCTCATACCCTATGGGTAGTGCCAACCCATGTGCGGGATTCATTGGTTGAGCAGATTTGTCAGCAATAAATGACAAAAACATACCCATTTGCTAACAATAATATAACAAGCGTTTACTGGTTCATTGGTTGCTAATTTAGCTAGAAATTACAAAAATAAACACACACGCTAATGTTAGCTTATCTGGTTGTGTACAATAGCCAATAGCCGCATTATCAGGCTATGCTATGCAAAACACGCTGAACCAATAACATTCGGATGCTAAAAATGATAAAAAATAAAGACATGTGCTAACGTTAGCCTAGCTGATTATTCATCTGTCGAGGCTACGTAAAACATGCCAAGCCATACATACCTAGCCATGCAGGTGACGTAGGTTCAACCACTCATTGGTCCAGCATAGAAATGACAAAACTGTACATGCTAACCTGCATGCTAATCTTAGCGGACCCTATAGTTTACAACACAAGCATGAAGTAGACACTGTCGTAGCAGTTCAGCCATAGCTATGCTCTGTATCCAAACCTTCTTAAAGAGGTGACATCCAATAACTTGCTAACTTCAAATTAGCATGTAACTCATTTATTCCACACCAGTTCTCATTAGCTATTCATGTATGGAGATTTGAATGAAATATTTTCTAAGGATGAACGTCCGGGGATTCAAAGCGGCATCACTCATTTTGGTGGCAGATGGAAAGAAGAAAAAAAAAAACTAGAGCGGGAGGTGACGACGGGGAGGAAATGAATGGTTACCGTTTAGCGTTAGCGTTTAAAATAGAATAATACATGTACACCATTAACACAGCATGATTGTTGTCCACTATGTTCACACATAGGCTACTAACATTAGCGTATCCTGTTGCTGCCACTTAGCTCTGGACACTACATGTATTTATCACTATTTAAGTGTTCCAGTTGAACCACATCGGGCTGGAAATGTGTTAGTTGTTGTCAGTTTATGTGGAGATGACATCTTTAAAACTATTAGCGTTCCACGGTTCCAGTAGAACTGTGTATGATTGAAAATGTCTTTCGTTTAAGTGAAGTCATTTTTTTTTGTGTTTTCCAAGACCATTTTCACGCACCTTGAAAAGCTGATGTTCGCATTTACTGTAACCGGAAAAGCTCTCCGACTACACCGGGATCATCCTGGAGCTTTAACACGCAATAATGAAACGAAAGTTCATTGTCTTTTTTTTTTTTACCATGATGTTCGCGTTCCAGCTCGCCACTGTAAGATAATTAATTAGATTTTGACGGGCTTTGAAAAAGGCAGTGTGGATGTTGTTTCTTTTATGATCGTGCGGTCGTAAAGGTCAGTATACAACACAAAATGTCATAAAAAAGACTCTTAAGAGAGATGTAAAAACTCATGAATTCCTCATCTAAAGTGTCAAATGAGTTTGTGCTACCGGAGCCCATCATGTAAAATGTTAAGCAGCCGAGTCGCAAGAAAAAAATATGTGAAGTTTAGCGTGGTGATTTGCCGAGCAGCGGGAAGCTGAGCAGAATTACAGCATGTGTAGCATTTGTCTGACGGCGCCGTAATTAGAGCGAAGGAAGCGGCTAAATAACAACGCGGAGCGCCCGCAAGCTTCTTGCACAACACTTCCTCGGCTTTTATGATGTTGTTTTCTCTCCGCGTTATTGCCGTCATGCGGCTACGGAGTACTCACAAATGAAAATTTGACTCAGTAATGTCGACGAGTACGACAAAGAAGAGTCTGTTGACACTCAAATCTTTGCTCAAAGAAATAGGCTGCCGCGTGTAACAGGCGGCGGCGCTACAACCTGTCCATATGGAGATTGTTTTAAGGTTAGGGCTAGAATCCAAAAGGCAGTCGCTGATGCAAAAAGGTGAGTTACGAATAAAAAGTTATATCTAAAAAGTAACAATGTTAATGTCTATCTATTAATGTCTGTTAATGGAAGTAACAAAAAGGCGATCATTTGTGGGCTTTCCATTGGCTTCAAATGATTATTTTTGCATTGAACTCAAGTGTGGCGCTGCGCTTTCATCCGCTGACCTTCTTCAAAGCGCCGCACCTAATGAACAGCGTTATTAATCAATCATCCCGCCATCTGCAGCCCAGCCTTAATGGCCGCCATCAAAGCGAGACGGTAGCTGACGCGCGTGGCTCGCTTTGAGCGTGAAACGAAGACGAGGAAATTTGCTTTATCTCCTCAATCCAGCCCTGCTTCTGTATTTCCCCTCCCCGCGTACGTAGCTCCACCTTCTCCGTTTTCTTCTTCTTGGCGTGTAAGTGCATGCCAATCCCTTCGCTCGCCTTCGTTTTCCAAGCGCAAGTTAATCAAGGCGCCGAGGCACGGTCCCTAAAAGAGCATTAGCGACGCTAGCGAGAGTCAACAGCTTTGATATGTAAAAAAAACAACTTTTTTTTTTTTAAAGCTGCATCCATCTTGTGTGGACAGCTAGCAGCGTTAAAAAAAAAAAAAAGAAGATGTCCGCCGTTAGCTAATAGAATTGCAAAAATCCCGAGCTGTGACGCCCCTAATGTTCTTAGGCAAACAGGCTTGGCACGGTCCACGGGAAGAAAAAGACGCAGACCGAGCTATCGAGTGTTCTCCTGTCCTAGATACCGGCGCTCCACTTCAGCCCAGATGCTAGGGAATTCTCTTTATCCCGGCCTTCCTTCTGTTCGCCGTCACAGCGGGAGTGAGCGGCCTCGACGTCTGTCAAAAAAAAAAGCCTTCCGAAAACAATACACAAACACAACACCTGAGCAAATACCGCAGTAAAGCGTTCACTTCTACTTGTTAAGTAGAGCACTTAGAAAAGTCTCTCCGATTCATTAAAGCAATTTTGTTCCCCGCCATTTGCGCTCTTTATATTTGGTAGCATACGTGAGAAATCAATCTTAAGCTGATGTGGAAACGACATCTTTACAGACAATTAGACCTGAATTAGAACCATATTTTGTGATAGTAAGTAGGGACTCAAAATGCTCCTCCACATGCTGTAAGCGGGTTTCCTTCACAGTGTTTGACGTGATTGATTGGCGTCATGTCAGTGCTTCTCACGAGAAATTAGCTCAGCGAGCATATCATAATTAACTGCGCATTTTGCTTTGTCTCTGTAATTAACTACTGTGCATCTGCATGACGCAGACCAGAGAACCCCCACTGTAATTGATTCCTATGGGAGCGATTTGCCTTTAGCATATTAGCATCAGACTAATACTGCATTTGCCTATTAAGAATGTCATCTCCGCTTAGGAAAATTCATCATACAACCATGCTAAATGAGTTAGCTTAAACTGATCCCCAAGTTTAAACCGCTGTTAAATTGACCCGTTTTAGCATTGAAAAGGGAAGCCCTTCATTAGATTGTACTGGAGTACCTAATGTTGTGGTAACAAAACTAAATTTATATATATTTTTATATATATATATATTAGGGGTGTGAATTGCCTAGTAACTGGCGATTCGATTCGTATCACGATTCATAGGTCACGATTCGATACCGATTAATCCCGATGCGAATCTATAAATTGATAAATTATTTTTTTACTCAAATTTAGAAAATACTAATCAATAAACTTGTACATGTACACTGTAAGATTTGTATGAAAATGTATTTATTTATCTGAAAATTTAGGCTTATAAATGAGCCACTGCATTTAACAAACAGGTTGCAGTCTGTTTCATGTTTGAACAGCACTGAAATCAAATATTAAGGCTTAATAGTCCATGAATAGAACATTCTTCCATGTTTAATGTGTGAATCGTAACCCTAATAAGTAAGACGTTTTGTTGAATATTCCCATAAAAAAAAATTATGTTTAAAAATCGATTCGGCCGCATATCGAATCGATTCGAGAATTGCGCGCTGTAATATCGCGATATATTGCTGAATTGATTTTTTCTAACACCCCTAATATATATATATATATATATATATATACATTGACAGCCCCAATATATATGTAGATATTCTTGATTGGTTGTAACACAGTGATTTAAGTTACATTTCCCAATCCCAGCAAAACTAGTGGCGAACTACTGGCGTACCCTGCGCAACAGTTCAGTCGGGTTTGGCTGTGTCGCTTGGTGCGCAGCAGGCCGAAGAAGCACAAAATGACAAAATGTTCACCCGTGTCAACTTGTCCTTTGATGCACTCACCTGAGAGGAAAATGAGAGCCATTTCCTCCTCAAGTTTATGTGGAATCACTTGAGTGGGTTTCAGGCGCACGCCTTCTGGTAGATGAATAACAACTGTGGGGAAACTGTTATTTTGAGCGTATTTGTTGTCTGGTCACTGAAAATGATGACTTTCCACTAGAACTTGATGACAAACGGAACCATATTTAGTGTCAAAAGTAGGGGTTTGCGAATGGATAGCATGTTGGGAATGAGTTCCTCCTGTTTTTGAATATGTTCTTCAATCACATGAAAGGGATGTCTAAGTTGATCAAATTTGATTAGGATACGTCTAGATCCATACATTACGTTATGTGCAGACGCCATCTTTAACGAGGATTAGCATTCCAGTGGAACCATAGTTGCTGATAGAAGTGTGGAATCAAAGAGAAGCTGCGTCCTTGTGCGAAGTCTGCTGTGCTTACGTAAGAAGAGCCTTGGACCGTGTCGTCATCGCGGGGCCTTCTGTGGCAAAGCAAAAACGCACTTACCACAATTTGCTTTGGTGCCACTCAGCCGTGAGACGATGACTCACCACCAGAACCTCCATAATAATCATAACCATGATGATGATGATGATGATGATGATTATGATGATGATGAAATCCAAGATTGTGTTGTGTTGTACCTGCCGGTTAGTGTTCATTACTGGCAATGGGAGCTCAACATTTTTCTTACGCGGGCACCTTTGTCTTCAGCGGTGAGTAGCATTCCAGTAGAAATAATAATTCAATACAAATATTTGTATTATTATTATTATTATTATATTATATTATTGTTTTTTTGTTATTATTATTGTTACTGACAATGAAAATTGACATTATGAAAAAAAAAGAAGATTATTGTTACTGCTGACAATGAACCATATTTGGTATCAGAAAGTTAGTGACAATGAACAGGGGCGGAGCTATAGGGTGGCCAATGGTTACCACTGGCCACCCCAATGCTAGGGGAAGATTTTTGATAAAGAGGATTCTGTGGTGTAGACAATTAGTTCTGTCTTACAGTCGGCCGTATGCAAAATGGCGTTGGCCGTCAGTGACAATTGATCACTCGGATTGGCTTTTTGCTTGCGAATTAGTGCAAGAGGCATAAGCAAAGCAAAGCAAAGAAGCAGTAAATTTCTGCCTCGGCCCCTGACAATAAATCCACATTGTCAGATAGTATTCAAAAGGCACTATAATTTTTTTTAAATGTAATATGTATTCAGGATGATTTGTTTTAAATATGAATGAGGATGTCATTAGTAATTACATTGTAATACTAATAGAGTGTTCCTTACAGTTTCAATCAGCTAATCAGCCACGTGTGCCTTCTTATTTTGAACCTGGCATCCCTGTGACGGGAAATATGCAAATTGCAAGCAATTACAAGGCGGGAGAAGCTTCCGTTTTCTCCAAAGCCCGGCCGTAACGTTTGTCATAAGATAGGAAATAATTTAGAAGCGTGTGGATGAAGTTTATATATTTAATTAATTTTATGAGATATTCTGTGACCCCCACCACAGTTCATTGGAGCAAAATGTTTTCTCATCGTCATTGGCTGATAGCGGTATTGCCATAAAAATGCCCAAATACAAGCAGGTGTGTTAATAAAATCAGTTGACCAGTTACTGGCCAAATATATACAGTGTATATATTTGTTTTGTCATGTACGACTTGATTCTAAATTTAATTTTCCCCCCAATAAATATTTGCAGGCAATGCCTATCAATTTGGCTGGAAAAAATATTTGAAAGAATTGTATTAATTTTTATTTAAACATTTTCAACAATAAAATGTAATTAACAATTAAATCAGTGCTAAAATAAGAGTATTTTAAAGTAATCGTACATGATCATACAATATAATTATTTATATTCATTGTATAATTAGTAGTTTAAATAATAATAAATTAAAAAATTTACTGCAATTTTATTTGGAACAAATTTTTCAGTGAGCATATTCAGCAGTAGAATTAAAGTTTGGGTTTAAAATATAAAAATTATTTTAAAAAATAATTCAATTTATATTTTTGCAATGATGCAATCATACAGTTTAACTTTATATAACATTTTATATTATATTTTTTGGAATTAGTGTTTTTAGCAATAGGACTAATAATAAACTAGGTGCTATGCACTATTATATTATGTACCGCTCATAAAGTATACATCGGTAAATTTCTTATCCGAAAGATTAATCAAGTATGACTGGGGCCGAATTTTGTCGAAAATTTCTGTAAAACAGGATTTATTTTATCATCCAGACGTTTGTTGAGATGACTTCCGTTTATACGGCGGTCTCCTCCTCTCTCAAACAGATCCCCCAACGGTAGAACCGGTACACATGGAGCTGCGCCAGGGCCTGGGCCGGCCTGTGGTGATGACGTGCCGGGTGTTGCGGGCGCACCCGTCGCGCGTGCTGCGTTTCGAGTGGCTTCTGTCCAACCGGCTGCTGCACGCCGGCCCTTTCGACACGCAGCGGGACGACACCGAGTACACCATCCGCAGCCTGAACCGCGACGGCTGGGGCGAGTACACCTGCAAAGTCATCAACGAGGCCGGCGCCGGAAAATGCACCTTTCACGTCACAGGTGAGCCTAAAACTTTACTCTTGGTACTATAAAGTGTCCAATATATTCTTCTAAACCTCTTTTACATGTTGTGACTTTGTTTTTGTGACATTACAACTTCATTCTAATAAAATATTTTTTAATTTAATTATTGTAAAATGTCTTCTAAATTACATTTAAATCCATTTATGATGCAATTAGCCTCATCCTAGCTAGTGCTAATTAAGTTCGTCCAAGTTTGCAAACTCCATTTTGTTTATTGCTAGCACGCCGTTAGCCGGCCAAATATTCCCATAATTGCTACCACAAATTCTGATTCAGCTTTCGTTTTCAGAGGCTAATTCGCTAAAAAATATATTTAAAAAAAAATACAAATAAAATGCCATAATATCATCTTTTTTACTAAGCTATAACTTTATCCCAATTAATATTTTTCTAGTAAAATATTTCCAGCTTTTCCACACATTTTTTAACATTTGCTATGGCAAAACATGCAAAAACTTCCTTGTCGAAACAATAAAAAAAAACTAAACAAAATCAAAGTAACCTCCTCAGTTGGACATTTGCTGTTAAATCTATCCATCAGAATTGACTTTTCTTAACAAGAACATTTGCGAGTGTATACGTCCATCTCTTCAACATGCATCCCCCCCCGGTCCATGCTTGTAATTATCGTGTTGGCTGAGAGAATATTTTGTGGACAGCCCAAATTGTCTCGTCGCGTACAAAACGCTCTTCCACCGCCGCCGTCTCGCCCGGAGATTGACAATTCAATTGAAAGAAACGCCAAGGAAAGGGAAAGGAAAATTCCGTCTGAATAGGTGTCGCTCACGTCGGTGCGATTGCTGCCTGCTGCAGATTTTTTTTCCCCCTTTGCTTCAAGAACTGTAAGCGTCCATCTATTTGGCGACGGCTGATGCTATCAAATTAATTTAGAGAGCGTTTTCAATCACGTCAGTCTTCTATTAGTGTCGCGAATGACTGGAGTGATGTCACGTAGATAACCATGGACACATTCGATACGATTTTAAAGTACATATTGCCCTGATGTACGTTTTTTTCCAATCACTGAATATCCAGTCAATATACAGACGGGTTCCTTGTTATATCACATCTTGACAGTAAAATACTGCATGTAGAAAAATATATTTTCTACCGAGTAACCCAAATCAGGCTGTTCACCATTTGTTTTGATTTCTGTGGCAACTCGTCGACTCGCTTTTAGATAAAATCCCGATATGATGTAAAAGACAGAAAAAGGGGCTTTATCTACCTCTGAAAGGAGGAAATTACCAGATGTTCTCACATTTGGTTGCTATTTATGCAGAACAGCGACATGGACAAAGGCAAAAAAAAAAAAAAAGGCCATCTTCACAGGCAGTTTAAAGTTGTTTGTTAAAGCCCTGAGCGAGCAAAATTGCTGGGTCCACTACATCTAACTGCCGATCATACAGAACAGTGACACAATAAAAGATGACAAAATTTCATCTTTCATAGATGGTGTGAAAGGGGCCTTATTAATACTGCTGAAGGAGAAAAACTTCCCCCCTTCCCCAATTTTTGCTTTAAAAAAGCAGTCATGTTGACAACCGTTTACAGAAAGAACGCTGGGGGGTAAAAGATGAAAAAATTTAAAATTCCAGCTTTTACTGACAGTGTGAAATTGTTGCTACCTATGAAGGCGGAAAGTGGACGGTTTTTACTTCTCCCCCTTTTCCATGTCAGGACTATTCATACAGAACAGTGACATGGACAAAAGTTGAAAACATGCCAGAATTTAAACGCAGTTTGAAAGGCACTTGTTTCTACCTCTGGAGGTGGGACATTCCCGGGTTGAACTTCTCCCACCATTTTGTGTCATTCATACAACAACAAGGGCAAAAAGGTAATAAAATGCCAGATTTTATAGGCATTTGGGTCAGTTTATTGGACCATCCGGAAATAGCAACACTGGTAAAAAAATTTATAAAGTATCAACTTTTACAGGTAGTGAGAAAGGGGCTTGTTACTACCTCTGAAGGTGGAAAATTGCCCGGTTTATTTTGTATTTGTACAATTCTGATAAAACACCAATTTGGAGAAGAGGGGCAAAATTCCCGCTTTTACAGGCAGTGTCAAGCGGGTTTGTTACTGCCTCTGCAGGCAGAAAATTTGACTTCTCCATATCAGTGCTGTTCATACAGAATAGTGACATTGACAAAGGTGGAAAAATGCCGGCTTTTACAGGCAGTGTGAAATTGGATTTTTACTTCCTCTGAAGTTGGACTTTGCTGTTTTGGCTTAGGCCCTTTTTCCATTTCAGTATTGTTTAGTATTGTTTATACAGAACAGCAACACAGATTAAAGTTGGAAAATGTCAGCTTTTACAGGCAGTGTGAAAGGGGCTTTTAACAACTTCTGAATATGGAACATTTCTGGGTCAACTTGGTGCCACCTTCCAGAAAATCAACATGGGGTTGTGGGGTGGTAGTAAAATTTGTTACTACCTTTGAAGGCGAAAATTTGCCAGGTTAACCCACCATTTCATACCATTTATGCAGAGCAGAAACATGGGATAAAAGTTGGTAAAATTTCAGCTTTTACAAAATTGTTGAAAAAGGGGCTTGCCAAAAATTGCCGTTGCCTTTTTCCCCCTATTCCGTGTCTATGTTGTTTATGCAGAGCAGCGTTACAGAAAAAGGTGAAAAAGTACCGGCTTTTCCATATTGCATGAAAAAGCCTTGTTACTACCTCTGGAGAGGGAAAATTTTTCCGGGGCGACCGTCTGTCTAGTACTTCCAGTTTCTTCCATCATACCCGTTTAGCGGCGTTTCTAATTGCAAAGCCTCCCATTCGCGTGTGACACAAATGTGGGTGAAGCAGGTATAGCCGAGGCGTCCCGTCCCCTGCAGCCAATTGTGTTTTCCGCCTTCTGTCGCTCACCCTCCTTCACTTTCATCCTCCATCCCTCTTTCCCTCCCTCGCTCTCCCACCCAGCGTTCCACATTCCCGCCATCTGGACTCGCCGCTTGCCAAAGGTAAGGGAGGGCCAGCGGGAAGGCTCTCTCAGTCAGGGGGGAAAAAAATATCCAGCTTAGAGTCCCCTGATGTCATCCGTGAAATGTGCCGTGACACGTTCCCTTAACTCCGGCTCTTTTTCCTTAGAAGATTTTTATTGCGGTCGCCGCAATGCGGGATCAACATTGTTCTTGTGGCTGACAGACGAGTGTGAGATGAGGAGGTCGTTCATGAAATATTTGTCTCGCCTGATCACAACAGTGGGAAAAAAAGACGTTATGTGGATCAACGTGTACAATAAACTCTTCTTTTTTTTTCTACTGCACGATTTAATTCTTGAGCCTTTTTTATTATAACATTGCTGCTTCTTTCTTGTAGAATTGAGACTTTTTCTAGTCATTTTAAGAATTGTATTTTTATTGGGAAATTAAGTTTTATGTTTGGCCTTTACAGGTTGCGGTTATTGCCGTAAAATCATTTAAAATAATTTTTCTTTTAATTCTAAAAAAAACCCCTACTTTTTCCTTGTAACTTCATTCATGTAAATAAAATAAATAAAATTACCAACTTTTCCGTTAAAAAAATAAACATACAATGTTTTGTAGTAATATTGTGACTTAATTCTTGCATGAATAAAATTACCGGTAGGACTTTTTTTTCAGAAAGTTTGACTTTTTTTTCATAATCCTGTGTTTTTGTTATCATATTGCATTTTCACCCAAAACCTCAAGACCTTTTTCATGAAAAAAAGACAAATTTATTCCAGTAATATAATACAATTTATTCATTTTTTGTTCCTGTAATAATAATAATATTATGCTTTTATTATAACTATTTATATATATATAATTTGCAAGTCCTGTAAATTATTACTTTTTCTTCAAATTATTGACTTTATTGTCAACTTTACTGTGAAATTGTGACTATTTTCTCTTTAAATTACAACTTTATGTAGAACATTTTTGCATGAAAACAAAAAAACAAAAACGTTACATTGTTCGTTTATAAGATTAAAAAAAATTATAATTCTCGTCACTTTAAATTTTACTTTTCTTGTAATATTGATATTCCCATAAGCTACGTTTTTGTCTGAAATGAAATTTGTTATGACTTTTTCATTGCAGAAATCACATATTTTTCTTGTAAAGAAAATCATTTGAACCCTGTAATATTCCAACTTTCTCTGCCATAATGTCATCTTTATTCCTCCCCCGAAAAAACTCAAATATTCTTACAGTATGCTAATAAAATTAGAACCTTTTTCTTGTATAGCTACGACTTTTCCGTCATAAAACTTTTCTCTTTTTGTTGACATTTTTTTATTTTATTCTTGAAAATTGAAACCTCATTGCCATATGTTTTTATTAATTTTTTTTTTATACAGGTATACTGTTTTCTGACTTTTTTTTCTCATAATTTTGCCACTTACTTAAATTATAATACTTTGTCATAAAAATGCCGACTATATTCCTGTAAAAAATGTCAGAGTTGTTTTCTTCTAACATTACAGCTTCTTGGAATAGAGATCATCTTGGCGCATCTCTTCTCTAGCCACTGAGCAACATTTATCTCTCTTTTATTACCGAATGAACAAATACAAGGAATTAGAGTGAAAAAAAGCAGGGGGATAACGCCGGGGCTTTGTTCTGCGGCGCTTTTTACGACTCACCTCGTGAAATTAATCCTTCATAATAACGCGCTTGTATGCTCGCGGGTTTTTATTGTTGTCGGTAAAAAAAAAGAAAAAAAGTGACGCAGGATTCGTCTTGTAAAACTCAGCCGCATAGTCTTTTAATTCAAACTCACAGGTACTTTGTTTTAATTCCATCTGTCTCGACGGGAAAACTTGAACTTGATCTCCGCATCAAAGATGCAATATGTCTCTTTTCAGCTGGAAGGTTCTAACATACAAGTCATAATTTTTTGTCGTTTTCGCTGCAGTTCTTCATGTATCTTAGATAAATGGTGTCGGAAGTTACTCGGCATTATCATATACCCCCATTCTGTCATTTGTTGGCTTCTTCAAAAAGCAGTAAAACTCTAAGCGGAACTCCAGAGATGCTTCTCAGTCCTTCCCACTTATGAATACGAGTTGCCTTTTAAGAATGCAACAGGGATCAGCGGATTTAATACACGCCTTAAAATAGCACCCACCAAAAAGTTTTTGTCTTTTGCTCCAGGGCTCCCCCTATGGTCGTGCAGTGTAATTTGAATATAAACTGAGAGAGGTTAGAGCAAATGCATTTGCTTTTTAGAGTCATTTCTCGCTGTATCACGGCTCACTTTTTTTGTTGCTGTCACTGCATCACAGATTTCTCACCGTACTAATATTGCGAATTATTCTCAAAATTGCACAATTTTGTTACTGCAGAGTCCCATAGCAATACAGCTAGGAGGGAATTGTGTGTACTAGACAGAGAATGTCCAAAGGTTTGGGAAGTTAAAGAACTGCACACAATAAAGTAAACATCATTAGCTAATTGAATGTAGCCTGCCAGCACTAGATTAGAATGAATTGTAATCCATCCGCAGGTGGTTAGTTACACACACTTTCAACATCACAGATACTACAATGTAGAATGTGAGGACAGTGGACAAAAATAATACCTGCACCTCAGCCGCATATATTTTTTGGTAGGCGTATTATATGCATGGATCTTTAACTCATTCACTCCCAGCCATTTTCACTGAAGCAACCTCCTTCGCTCCCCGACCGTTTTACTGGATTTTGACTGATTTTGCAATGGCCCACACAATATTGTGTTCTATTGCTATAAAATTATGGAACCTACCAAAAGAAAGATTAGAGTCTCTTCTTTCATCAAGTATTTGTATCTGTTTCCATTTTGCAGCAATTAGCATTAGGCTAATATAGTTAAGTTTCATCATTATTCACAATTCACAAAAAACACTGGGGAAAAGAGCCTTTTTGCAACATGGCCGTGGTTGATCTCTTATACTCTGCTGCCACCTGCTGCCCGTTTTTGTAATAGCTACTATTGCTTTATGCGTTCTCTTCAGTTCAGAGGCTGCATCAAAGCCTTCTGTATGCTCTAGCATAAAAAAAACATAAAACCGTTTTTGGGAGCAAATGAGTTAATAATGCGTAAAAAATAACTAGCAAAAAAAAGTGACATTGACCATATTAGGACATCCGCCCAACGGCGACGACATGTATCCTTGATCATGTAAAACTCATTTGTCTGTATATCATTTCCAGGTCCTTAAAGCTCCACGTTTCCGAGCATTCTTCAAACCTTTGAGGGGTAGCGCATCATTACCAAGAAGCGGAAAGGTCGCATGTTGCGTCCTTGCAACTCGCGTCGCATTAATGCCAGCCCAAGTAAAACATGGCAGCCGTTCGTGATGAAAGATGCATGAGGATGCTTGCATCACGCCAGTAAAGCTATAGATTGTAGTCTCTTCTCGTAAAAATCTGTATATTTGTATTTGTTTCTGTTTTGCAGCAATTAGCATTAAGTTTCATCATTATTCACATTATCACACATTATCGCATTATCATTGTATCCTGGTGATTTTATTTTCAGAAAAGTAAACATTTTTGTTGGTTTTACTTATTCATCTTTGTATGAATGAAATACTTTTTGGGAAAACTCACACATTTCTAGCAAGCGCACTAGGGATAGACCGATTACCGGCGTCGATATTTAGCATATTGACAAATATCGACATCAACCATTGTGAAGAATCATATGGCCGATAATAGATCCATTTAAAAAAGTGATCAGGGGGGGGGGGGGGGGGGGGGGGGGGACTTTAGGGAACTAATTAGTCCATTTCATAGATGTTGCTGACCATGGGAACTCTCTGCACCTTCTGTTTTTATTTGAAGTTAAAACTAATATATGTAAAAAAAATAATACTTTTGCAAAAATTTTGAAAACTTTATTTATTGTAGAACACAACAGGGAGCTATTCAGTTTTTATTGAACTTTTTTCTTTTCTTTTTTGAAGACATGCTACTGTCCCTGAGAGATCCCTGAACTTTTTGTCAGATTTTTAAAACAATTATGTTTATTGACTAAGATATATATTTTTTAAACTACAATATTTTACGAACCCTAAAAGTTGCTCAATAAACATATGCTTAAATATCCCCCCCAAAAAAGCTGGAGTTAGTATTTTTTCAAATTTTGATGCCAATTTCCCTTTTAGTGAAAATGAATATCGGCTCCAAACATCGGTTATCGGCATGCTTGACTGCTAATAATCGTATCGGACCTGAAATAAACATATTGGTCTATCTCTAAAGCGCACATTTCCTATAAAATGTTTTAATTCAAAGGATTCAGGAAAGTTTGGAAAAAAAATAGCCCTGGACATCAGTTTCGGTGATCGCTGCGAAAAAGCTACGTCTGTTTCAACAAGACACACACACAAAAAGGTCTCAGATATTTTGTGAGTAGAGAATTTGCCAATATGAGCCCGTCAGTCAGTCCAAGACAGATGGGCGATGCTATATTGCCAAACTTTTTTGTCTGACGTCAAAGTGTGATGAAGTTAGAGAATGCAACAGCGCATTTATCACTGCTCGCACTCCTTAATGATTTTCATTTTTCAAACGTGGCCGTAACACTTTTGAAAATATTTCATTGGCAGTATTTAGGACTCACGCGGTCATTACTCTCCTTCGGTTATCTTTTGATCGGCTTTTATACCAGTCTAGCGGGGAAAACCATCTGTCGCCGCATTCAATCAATAAGCGTGATCGGCAATTTGTAAAGCGTCTTCGCTCCGGGTTCACACGAGGTGTCGATCTGGACCCGGTGAGCAATTAGCGCTTCTGATTTTATTTTCCGTGCTAGCAGTGGCGCTTGTGTCACAAACAAACCTCATCGCGACACCTCTTAGTTGGACCCGAGAGGAAGAGGTTCACAGAACCTCTAGAGGGGGAAAAAAAAAAAAAAGCGAAAAATAAAGTCTGCAAACAAGGTCAACGCGCCGCCTGAAGGGCTCCGCTGAGCCCCTCTTCTGAGTCATTGCGTCGGTTCTGCTGTTCTAAACAGGATTTGGGAAGAGATCAGTTAAGTCGCATGTACTTTTATCTTTGATGTCTCCCACCCAGGGTTATGTGTTTCGAGGCGGGCTAAGACGGTTAGCTCATGTGCCATAATCACTTAGGTGAGGCTATTTGGCGGTACTATATTTATACTTGCTCGCAGAAATGGCAAGTAATGAAGTACAAATACTTTTTCCAGTACTTTGTACTTTCCTGAGTATTTATTTTCTAGACTACTTTTTACTTTTATCCCTTACATTTTAAGATGCGTATCTGTACTTTTTACTTGATACCTTTTCAAAACAAGGTCGTTACTTTGGTTTTTAAAAGCATGAAAACGATTAAAGTACTTGAGCTGGAAGAAAAAACAGCCGTCAATGTCTTCTGGCTCCGCCAATCATATGACGCTTTTGATTGGCTCTACGACATGCTTTATGTATACCCATTTTTGCCCCATTAGCATATCTTGGAAATTCACGTAGTTAAATACTTTTTGCTTCTACTCGTAAAGTACAATTCAGAGCCTGTACTTTTTTACTTTTACTTGAGTAATTATTTGAGTGAGTACTTTTACCAAAGTTGTTTTTTTTACCCAAGTAATATTACTTTTACTCAAGTAGAGAATGCTTGCTTGTATTATAAGATAGAAAAACATAAAATGCAACTCTGCAATCCCCCGCTTCTGTCACCAAGTATGACTTCACTGCAATGCTAATTGCTGTTCATAAAGATCAACTTAATGCTGATTTAATACTGTGCCAGGGAACCCGTTTACAACATGTGGTACATGTTTAGCCCCACTTCTGTCACCACAAGCGATTTTAATGGAATGCTGCTTAAGATGCTTTCTCCTCATAACATTATTTTTAACACTGCAAAAGGAACTGGTTTTCAACATAGGCTACATCTTGAGCCCACACTTCACCAAATAGAAATTTATAGCATGATTTTTAGCCCCTCGTTTCTGTCACTAAAACGGTTCTGCTGGTACCCTTGTTTTTTCTCTATGTAGCATAAGGTCACCCTTAAACTCATTCACAGCCAGCTCAGAAAGAAAAATGGATCTTTGACGTTTATAGCCGTAAATGGCAGTGAATGAGTTGGTTGGTTTTATAGCACGTGAGCCCCACTTCTGTCACCAAATAGGATGAAGTTCTGTATTATTCGTGCAAATGCAGGTTTGTAACTCTTTTACAACATGCGTCGACACTTCACACAAGGGACTGTTTACGTAGCTCGGTATATGCTCCTGTTTTGGTTAGCAACAGAGTTCAAATGGGCTCAGGAGTTCACTTATCATTCACGAACGGACTCGGAGGTATTTCAACACTGTTTGGAAATGCCTGCCAGAAACACGCTCCAAAATGGAATTGGGACTAACTTTACAAGGTCACCCGAGCGCTTAAGCTGGCAGAATGTGACCACTCACGATTGGTAAATCCTCACAATTCCCACAAAGCAAAGGAAGAAGTCAAGGTTTGAAGAAAAAGGATTTGGACATTTTGGGATGCTGCTTGAGTGGATGTTCCACGATGTGATATGCACTTTGATTGCGTGCCATGAAAGCAAAGTGTGTCAGATGATACACGCTGTAAGATAAATCTTTAATGATCCTTGTGGAGGGGAAATTGGGTCACGACAGTAGCAAAAGAGATATGATATAGCGGCGATAGAAATAGAACAAACACAACATGGCGCAGATAAGAGCCACTGTACATCTTTGTCATGCTAATTCCAGCGCTGCATTTGAAAGAATTTGGGTCGTGTTTACAAATGAAACATTCAAGGCATGAGCTGCATAGAACGCATTGCAAATTAATGGTACTAATGTAACTACGCAACTACAAAACTGATTTCAGCTCAATTGTTTTCCATTTTGGGACCCCACTTCTCACACCAAATGTGACTCCTCTCCCAATGTATGGTTAGTTTTGTCGTATTGGAAAGAAATGGAAATATGGCGTAACCATTTGTTCACGTTTGTCTGGGAATGCATGGTCCATTCTGAGACCCCACTTCTGTCACCAAATATGGTGCATCTTCCAATATAGGGTGACATTTGTCATAAAGGAAATAAATGGAAATAACATCTTGTCTAAGTGATTTATCAGCACTCCCACATTTGTTCATGTTTTGTTTTGGTCCATTGTTAGACCCCCACTTCTGTCACCAGATACAGCTCATCTCCCCATATAGGTTGACATTTGTCATTGATGGAAATCTAAACAGGGCATCTTGTCCCAAAAATGATCCACCTGCACTGCACCATGTGTTCATTTGTTTTTAAAGCCATGGTCCATTTTGATACCCCACTTCTGTCACCAAAGGTTCATCTTCCAATATAGGTTGACATTTGTCATGGAAATATCTTGTATAAGTGATTTATCTGCAATCCAACATTTGTTCATGTTTTGTTTTGAAAATCCACCGTGCATTGTTAGACCCCACTTCTGTCACCAGATAGGGCTCCTTTCCTCATATAGGTTGGCATTTGTCATTGATGGAAACCTAAATAGCGCATCTTGTCCAAATAATCCACCTGCACTGCACTTTGTGTTCATTTGTTTTGAAAAGTTTGTCATCATGGAAGGAAAATGGAAATCGTCCAAGTGATTTATCAACACTCCATTTGCTCATGTATGGAAGTCCAGTTTGCGTGGTCCAATTTGAGACCCAACTTGTGTCATAGCTTGTTAAAATTATTCACAGTCACACCACCATTTGTTCATATTTTGAGGGAATGCCTGGTCTATTTTCGAGACCCTACTTCTGTCACCAGATATGGCTCCTCTCTCACTATAGGGTGACATTTGTCATCATTAAAAGGAATGGAAGAAGGCTTTGTTCAAAGGACATCTTGTCCAAATAATTTTTCCTACACTCCACCATTTGTTTGGAGCGGCATGATCCATTTTAAGGCCCCACTTTTGACTCCTCTCCCAAAATAGCTTGAAGTATTGAATTCATGTGTGTGTCTTTCTGTCTGTTCATGTACAGGCAAGGCCTACGCACCCGAGTTCTACTATGACACCTACAGCCCTCTGTGGCAGAACCGGCCCAGGATCTACGACTTCAAGCTCCAGTGGACGCAGATGAACCCCAATGCCGTGGACCGCATCGTGGCCTACAGACTCGGCCTCAGACAGGTAGCGACTTGTCTGCTACTATTCCTCACTTCCATATACTAACCTTCAATTCGTTTTTTTTTTTTTCCGGAGTTTTCCAAACTGGAAATAATCCAATAATCTTGGATGCAGATTATTGGTCTGCCTTTTACCAATTCTGAAACAAAACTATGAGTTGTTGTTTTTTTGCCACGGGGGAAAAAAAGGTTCGTCTTCTCCCCAAATTTTGCACGCCTGAGCTGGCTTTTTATATTCGCCTTGACACAGACGAATCTTTACACCTCAATTCAGCTTCTCGCCACCGTATTTGGGGGTGGGAGTGAGCCTCTGCGGGCGGCGGAGAATCACTAAGAAGCTGTCAGACGCAGTCAAGTATGAGTCCTTTGGCGTTCTCGCTCTTTTTTTATTTTTTTTATTTTTTTTTTAGGAATCGTTCCCAAAATCGTTTGAAGCGCACTCAAAGCAGGAAGAGAAAGAGACCCGGCGGAGAATAATAAAAACTGCGGTCTGATGGATGGCTCGCTTAGAGTAGCAGTTTTTTTGGGGTCTTCCACTTGCATTAAATCAGGAATTGATAAACATGAGCAATAGCTGTGCCTCAGTTCTGGAGCGCTGCACTTTTACGTGCTGTTCTGTTGCATTGAACTGAAATGAGGAAACTTAACACCCGTTCTATCGTTCCCGACTTGGTTTGAAGCTCAGTTGGAGGAGGAAGAGGATGGCTTTCTTGCATATCCACCAATTTGGCAACTTTTCTGGGGGGGGGGGTCTTCCTCGCATTTGGTGTTTGTAAGTTTTTTCTTTCTAGCCAAGGCGGCAGGCGGCACGCCAGTTTCGGATAAAGCCGTACGCCCACCGGCCGCATTAATGCGACGGATTTACAGGTGACCACCAATGTGAGTCGACATCCAACAGCCAGTTCAGATTTTTTTTAAAAACCCGTCCATGCTAAAATGGAAAAAAAAAAAGATGCTTTGTTGTGTTGCGTGTTTGCGGCAAACATTCCAAGCCCATGTTTGTTTTTGTCCCCTGTCAGCTCACTCTCGAAAATTGCTAAGAAAATGATTTCACGCTTTCTCAAAGCCACTCACCACCCGTTTTGTCTGAGAAGTCGCCAGCCCCGACGCGTCCTTAAGCCGGTTCCGCTCACAGCTGCTCTCTGTGCTAGCACGCGCGTTAATTCAGAAAATCTCATTAACATTTCAATGTTTTTTCCACACTCAAAAGAGAACATCCCGAGTCCATTTAGTTTAGGCCAGAATTGGTGTTTGGGGCGAATTAATTCATTTCCACCTTATTTCCTTTGTATGTCTGGAGAGTATACGGCGTAGTCATTATTTGCCTCCTGCCAGGCAAATCGCTCTCTTTCTCTGTCTTGAGATAGGAGATTATTTGCTGTGGGCAAACTTTTTAGGCAGCAATTTAACAAAACAAATCCATTTTCTTTAATGGATTTCTTGGATATTGGGCAAAAATGTAATCTTGTTGTTGTTAAGATCATTCTGTCAGAGCCAAAATGCCATGTATTTTTCAAGTCATGTTTTTCGGGGGGGAAATTCATTTTACTAACACAGAATAGTAGAGCTCGGATTTGCACCCAGAATCCCTGATCCCTAGTCATAGGTTACTTAGCATGCTAAAGTTGGCGGTAATGCACCAAATGTAGAAAACGAAACGAGAGGAAGAAATGGAAGTAGTAGTCATGGCAACTAAAGTGTGAGGTGTCGCTACATTAGCATGTGGCCACAACGATAATAAATATTTACAGCACCAAAAAGCACTAAAAAAGCACCAAAAAAGTTTTAAATCTGACTGAAACTTGTTCGGTGCCGTCAAGGGACTATAAAAAAAAAAGTGTGACTTATAGTCCGAAAAATATGGTACTAGTAGTGCTCCCTACCACATACTAGGACTACCACGGCACTTGTTAGGGAGTATGACTAATTCTAATACAAGTCCGTCGTAAACCACAGCACATTTGTCATTGAAACATTAAAATGACAAAAATAAACACACATGCTAATATTAGCATAGCCCGTTGCTGTCCCTTAGAATGACAAAACAAACACACATGCTAATAATAGCATAGCCTGTTGTTGCCCCTTAGCTCGGCAATACTGTACAGTGCTCCATAGTCTCGCTAAGTTGCAGTGCTCCATTTTTTTTTTTTACTGCTCTCTCTTGCATTACATTCCGAAATGACAAAATTGAGCGTAAATGTTAGCATTAGTTTACTTGATTTCCTCAGTCCTCTCCCACTTAAAATTCGAAAGGACAACAACTTGCTAATGTTGTTGCACCCCTGCTGCTGTGCCTTGAGCTCTTGAATGCTGCAGTGTCCACAATGCTGCCCCCTCAGTCTCTGCTTGCAATAAAATATGAAATGACAACAACATGCTAGTGCTACATTGCCCTGTGCTGAAACGTTATGCCCTCAGTCTTGTTTTGAACATCAACTTGAACAATGTCAAAATGGATGGATGAATTTATTAACACAAGATGTGTCGAGGTAGCTCCGATGAAATCTCAGCTCAGTAGTGTTTTTCTTGAATCGTTCTGGAATCCCATCCAGTCCCGATCGTTGAGGTCAAAGTTTATGGACACTTTCTCCAGTAGATAACAGTGTTGCAGGACAATCTGCTCCACAACACATTATGACACCACTTGAGACCACCGGCTCTCATCATTTTCTTGGCAAATTTGTAGGAAGAGAAATTGATTTTTATTTTTTTTTGCTTCTCCCTTCTGTATTGAATTGTTTTGTGTTGTCTTCCGTGGCCTCAAGAGAGAGATGCTGAGAGAGACAGTTTGGCTCAAGGCGGAAATGCAAGTCTGAAAGCAAGCTCTGGAATAAATCACAAACGCATATTTTGCTTCAAGACACCTGTCAAACGTGTAACGCCTGGTCCCGTTCTAAAATATTCCCCGGGAGCTGCTTATTCTTCCTACAAACAAATCTGTCAGGACCAGGCCACATCATCTGTCCCAAATTGATCTGTCAGCCCTGTTTGTGCATGTCGATCAATAGCAGCAACTCTAATTACACGCCGGCAATCTACAGTAAACCTAACATAACATTATAATGCTTGCATTTTTCCCGCCGCCGCATATAACTGCCATCAATCCTGTCGCTTTCTGCCCTAAAAATAAATAAATAAATAAAGGCTCACGCAGTCCAGCCACAATCAGATGACGTTAAATCAATAGGGCACACTTCTGCGGGAAAAATGGTCCAGAATTAGCGTTAATGGGATGTGAACGGAAGCCTCAATTGACTGCCGGTGTCATAGATTTGGTGATCATTAATGTATCAAAACAAGGCTGAAAAATCCATAAGCCAATACATATAAAATGCACACAAAAAAGTTTTGCTGTTTTTACTCAATGACCCAGTCTGGAATTACAACTATTAGAGTCGATGAGTGTTTGAAACCTTAATCCATCGTTCGAGAAGCCAACAAGGCAGTCTTTGCTTACCAGAAGAACAATGAAAAATATCTATTTGAAAAAGCAATAAAAGGCCATGCATTAAAGAAAAGCCAGTAGTGGCTGGTGGATCTATCGCTTTCATCACGGGTGTTGTTGAAGGATTCCAGCTGTGTTCTTTTAATGAACTGGGAAGTGCTGAAACCATACAGAACAAAGCACGGTCGATTATGCATTTTGGACACTGTTCCAGAAAGCCGCAGATACAAACAAAGCTAGAAAAATAACCACAGGATGTGTTCATTGCTCAATAGCCAGTACACAGTCAATTTTGTAGAGTCAATTTTACTCTAAAAAAGACTATATTCGGTCCCAGTCTAAACAGATGACTTTTTATGCTCGGAAGAGAGGGAAAAATATTCCAAAATGGGAGGGGAAAAAAACACTCAAGAGTTGGTGCAGGTTTCATAGTGGAATCCTCGTACCTCCATTTTTCATCTCCTTTTGGACACTTTAGTAAAATGTTATCTAGTCGAGCATAGCTCAATTGGTAGAGTGGCTGTCTATGCTGAAGGTTGTGGGATCAACCCTTGAGTGTTTTTTTTTTTTGTGTGTTTTACTCTCTTCTTAGTGTAAAGTTTACTCTGTTTAGAGTGGTACCAAATAAAGTAGTTTTTTTTTTTTGTGAAATATACTCTCTGAAATTTACTTTGGGTGGTTTTCACATCTGCCTCACAGTTTTGAGATCCGATGTTCGAATTCCGTCTGCGGGCTTTGTGTGTAGTTTGTATGTTCAAAAACATCCATGTTGGGTTGATTTGAAGATGCTAAAATTGGCTGTTTACCAGTCCAGTCCAGTCCAGTCTCTCACCAAAAGTCTTCTGGGATAGGCTCCGGCTCACCCACAACCCAGATGACAAGCAAAGTAGAACCTGTAATTTGTGAGTCAGAATTGTCTTCCTTTTGAGAAAGGGGCCTGGAAGTTGACCCATAAATTTGCAATTTTCTAAGATAAGTGCGATGCTAGGTCCAGTTTAGAATTTCTGCGGTATAGTGCATCACCTTCTCCAGAATTAAGTTTTCCCAGAGAGAAGAACTCAAAGCAACCTTCGATCTGTTAGCTAGTTTAGCCTCCAACTATCAACAAACCATCGGAATGGGATCATGAATCCAAGCGGCCCGGAATGAGCCTCTGCGCTAGAAAATCTGCGCCGGTCCTCAGGGACTGCGTGAGACGGGAGAACGTCCCCAGGGAGCCACTGCTATACTTCACATTAAGAGGAGTCTGCCGAGGTTGGTTGAGGCATCTGATAAAAGCAGAATAATAGCAGAACTCATCTGGCCTCAGCTTCCTCTGGGAGTAGCTGGAATGCAGAGGAAAAGGGGACGCTTGGGTTACCGCACTCATGTCTGCCACTGAACCATTATCCCGCGATAAATGGCCCGGGGATGTGTTGCGCGGCAAGCTAGTAGTCCAAAAGTTTGGCTTGGTTTTCCCAGTTTGGAACGGCAAATAAAATCAACATGGACGAGGAACACAATGATGGTGATAGAGCGCTAAAATACCAACAGTTATGTATGAACCCATTAATAGTATTAACCAGTTAACACTATTTCACGTTGTTTTAGTTGTGTGTGTGTTGGACCAAGGTTATTATAGTTCAACGGTAAAATGAAAGCTTAAAATTGACATTTTTTAAGACATTTTCGTAAATGAAATTCGTTATATTCATTGTGGCTCGGCTGGTTCTGCTAGCTAATCGCTAGCTAGCTAATGATGTGTGAGTCCCGACTAGGAACAGCTAATATGAGTTGGCAGTTAGTGCCCAAACTTCCAACACACTTTAAAAATATATTCTAAATACATTATGCAGGTATCGTTACGTCCCTAATTAATCACAGTCAAAGTTTGAACTGTGAGAATTATTATGCTATAAAAAACGCAATTTGCTATTTCTTTGGATCCATCTGAATAGCACATGATAGGCTGTTTAAATACGTACAGCTGGAATTTGCATTCGGACCCAGTTGCTTCTTTTTTTTTCCACGTTGGAGAAATGCCATGCTAAACAAGTTGACGTACCGGGCAATAATCAGCGCTATACAACGGCTGAGCGCCTCTGTTTGTTTATGGAGTGGATTTGTGGCTAGCGCGTGAGGCAGTTACACTTTACTATCTCTTAACTAATACGATCTGTGTGGGTTTCGGAAAATTACTATATGGATACATCTATAACTACCAATGGGTTAATGTAGGTGGTTTTACGATTGAGTTCCGTTCCTACAGCGGCAACTTAATCCGTGGGTTGGAATGTAACATAGTCTGTTATTTACCTACGCTAATGTAGCAGTAAAGACATAATACCGCTGCTGAAATCATTTTAGTAACATTCCGTGCTGCGATTCATACCCCCGGACTCCATCACTGTGAGTCTTGCGTGCTAATCACTTGTCCACTGTGCCGCCAGGGCTGATGCTATTTACACTTTCCTAAATAAGTCAATAAGCTTTAGATATGGTCACATTTGTCTACCGTCATGACTTGTCAGTTTTGTCTTGCTGGCAGACAACAAGTACGAGTTGTGTAATTCCCGGTGTCTATTTGCTCGCAAAACGAGCTGTAATGAAAAGCGTATAATAGCGTAGTATCCTCCAGACGCTAAGTAATTACTTCATTCAGAGCATTCTCTCACACACACACACACACACACACACACGCGCCGCCTTTTCATTGGATTTGCGGGCCGGGACTGAGAAGGGCAAGCATGCATCGCCTCTGTTTGGGATGCAGGAGTCGTCTTTGGTCTTTGTGCCTTGCTGCCCGCCCCGTTAAAGCTATTCTCAAGGATAAAACATACCTCGCTAACTCGCATAACCCCTGCGGCCACTGCTGCAGCAAAACATTGTTTGCGCTTCTGTGAACCTGAGAGGAGAAGCCGGAGCTTAGCCATGTGATGTATGGAATTCCATCAGTTACACTAGCTGTCCTTAAAGGCGGGGGACCGCAGCCTTACCTTTGGAGAGGAGGGGCAATCGGGCGGATGTGATTGCATCCTTGCTGATGGGGCTGAAAGCCGACTGAATTCAAAGGCTCGCAAGCTACTTTGAAAGTAAACGTGCCTAATGAGCAGCGAGCTGTCAACGGCTCACACAGGGAAAATTGTTTTAGTTGTGTAGCATTTAATGTTGGCGCGTCCCTACAAATGCGTAGAGACGAGGTTAATTGGCAGATGAGAGGGAACATCCTGCCTAGGATTTTGAAAGGGATGCATATTTGCTCGGCTTAAATGTAAATACGGAGCCAGTCAAAAATGTCCTTTGTAATGTTCATCCAGTAAAGCTGAATGCAAATACCACTCTACAGACTTAAGCTCACTTTACATTCTAAATTTGCGAAAAATGTGATATTAAAAACGTCATTTGGAGAGCTGAACGAGCTTCAGCTTTCATAGTATTCAAAATATGTGGGGGTTCAGCACATTAGCAAGAACATTTTTATATGCCTTGGCTCAATTGGGGAACACTGCAATAAACAACAAACTGAGGTGGATGGATGGACACATCACAATAAAATAAAATACAGGGGGCTTGGAACACATCCCAGTGGGACGCCACTTTTTTTTTTTTTATATTGTCATATTGCTTGTTATCTCCACAGATGGGACAGCAGCGATGGTGGGAGCAAGAGATTCCCGTGGACTGGACGATCAACAAGGGAGAGCTCATCACACATAACCTGACCGAGCTCATCAAGCCTGAGTCCTACGAGGTGCGCCTTACCCCCATCACCCGTTTCGGCGAGGGCGACTCCACCGTGAGGATCGTCACCTACAGTGGTGAGTGCTCGTTTTTAATGTACGCATTAATTTTGTACCACAGAAAGATTATTGGAACGAAGAATGCAACTCTTTCACTTGCACATAAAGTAAAATCACCTTCCCTCACGTCTGTCACCAAATATGGCTCTACTAGATTGCAAATCGACTTTAAAAAATTGCATCGCTGTGTAAAGAAATATATATATTAGGGGTGTCAAAATGATTGGCTTAATTTTGAATTCAAGTTCCTTTAATGCCTCAAAAAAATTTTTTACACACGATTAATGACCGCCTCTAACTTGGAAAGCCTATACTGGAGGAATTCCAGTCGCAACGCAGCAGACACGTCCACGACAAAATCGATGTGCAGAATTTCACAATTTACTTGATGTTAAAGATTAGATGTGAAAAGAAAAATGCACTGAGCTGTCACCAACATCTTACAAATGCAATTATGCCATCTACTGGCAGAAAAATGACCTAAACACAAATCAATATCGCACTCGTTTTTTATGTATATATAGATATATAATTTTTTATTTTTTTTATTTTATTTATACACTATTCACTATTTGAGGAAATATGATCAGGGGTGGAAAAGCAAAGCGCCATCGCCGCGACTGTTATACTTGAGCAAAGTCACTAACTTTGCGTTAGATTAACTCCAGATCACTTTTCCTGTCATATTATTCAGGGAATCATCAAAAGTTCACCCTGGCATGAGGCATCGCCGCGTTCATCATGTCGCGGATGCGACAGATTATGTATGATATGCAAGAGAGAGGGCCGGGAAAAAGTGAACTCATTAAAATAATTACAATTGCATCTAACACCGTCAGTCACCGGGAGACAGCTGGGAATCAGCTTGCTTTGCTCCTTTGCCCGTTTGAGCTAAATGAATGTTGATCAAGTGACTCATCGCCCTCCTTCCGCCGCGACCTTTATTGCCTGAGTCAGGTCTGCTTTCTTTGCACGAAGAGCTCGGAAGCACTTGAACACACCGCGTGAGTCAAACGTTTAGTTGGGTCAAAGCAGCAAACAGATCAGCAAGTGACTCAACTTCCCTCCCCGTCACTCAACTTTAAATGACATTTTTGGGACATTTTGGCGCAAAACGGAGCCTGAAAATTGAGTAGGATTTTGTAGAAAAAAGAAATACACAGGATTTTTGTGGTTTATATTGGTTAGTCATTTTCCACAATAAAAACGACAAGGAGAAGAGTTTTCTACCGCAATGTCGTTACCAGATCCGTTTGGTACGATGGCATCGTTATGTGTTGTGTGCTGGGAAGGGTTATCTCGGGTACACTACACACGATAAGTGTGTGTGCACCCGAGTCGTCGTTGGCTGAACTCAACCAGATTGAACGCAATCAAAGAAGAATTGAGGCTAATTAGGACGGAGCAGAAGGAGACGCAGCCCAGATAGAAGGAAACAAAGATTTCTTCTTTTTTTATTCATAAAGTGAAGAGGAAGAAGACGAGAGCCTTCCCCTCATGTGCGAATCGCCTGCCCGACGAGAGACCGGACTAATTATCACTCTAGGGCTGCTTCTGTTCTCCCACGCACGGTGTGGCGTCACGGGCTAATGTAGGTCTGAGATGAATGCACTCCTCTCGCTCAAGTCGTCCCGCAAGACTGACACGGAGAAGACGGTCCGGGATCTTCTGCATATTGTCACTCTCGTTAGCACATTTCTTTTTTTTTTTGTCATCACGGTTACTTTAGCAAAAAACCCAAGTTGTAGTTAAAGATGGTGTTTGCATTCTGTTGGAAAAACAGATCCCCGTACACGTGATACATATGTGCCGTCTTCATAGGATTGCATTAAATATACATCTGGGTTTTTTTTATTATTCAGAATTCACTTTGTAAATATGGAACTAATGTTTACATATGGTAGACTTGTGTCTTTGAACTAAGATGGTTACACTTTCTACCTAGAAAACCAACACAAGCACAACATGGACAACATCAACTCGGGATGTAACGATAACGGCAATATTGTGATATCACGATATTTAAAACTGCCACCATTTCGTCGTCATCATGTCACGATATTAAAAGCAGCACGTGTTAAAAAAAGTCAAGTTGATTTCCATTTGTGCAGTTCTAGCACCCTCTGGTGGCATTTTTTTTTAGTGCAGCAGACTTTTTACAAAGCATGTTTTGGCCCTCTAATCTTATCTAATTCAAATCCACGCTAATGGTCAGATGAAGGGGAACGTAATATGCTTGTGAAGCGAGTCAATATGTGGAGGAACTTAATATGTGCGTGCATTAGTAAATAAGTGCCTCGATATTGTGCTTTTTTTTTTAAAGTATGAGCTTCTTCCTGTTTTTTTTACAATATTGTGACCTTTTACAAATTGACATGTTTGTTTCTCGAAAGATTGCCATCTTAAGACCATAACTACGCGACATACATACAAGATTTTTGGAGGGTTGTTTAGATTCTTTGAGTAAACACCACAGTGAAGTTTTAGCACCGAGGCTTAGACTTCAACGAGCTCGTTAAAGGCTTTTTTTGTGGGGGGGCAGGGGGTTGGAGGAGAAAAGAAAAGTAGTTACGGCGTCCCCAGCTGGAGCATTGATGGATGGCTGTGTCACCGCCGCACAATGACTAACTCAGCACCTGCTCAGACGACATCCTGGAAGGAGGAGTACATATTTAAACCGTTTGTTTACACTGGGACGGCTGCAGTGCAACGCTTACGCAGCTCAACATAATGCCTACATACTCGAGATAAGAAATACTGCAGCGGAGCTTTGAAATGTATGCACCCTCATCATCTTACATCTTCTTGGGTTTTTGTTGCTGTTTTTTTGTAAAAGATATGACAAGAATCCAGGGTCATCATTATCAAATGCAGACTTTTTTTTTTAATTGTATTTGTTTTATCCATCCATCCATTCATTATCTTACTAATAGCAAAAATAGGCAAACATAGGCAAATTCTTGAGGCCAGAAATTTCCAAGAGGGCCACTTAATGGCTCACTTTGTTTTTTTACACTTACGTGGCAATTAAATCATTCAAACCCCAAAACGTGTAAATACTTCACTTTTAATACTACTTGTTTAGTCCTTCACTCCCAAAAACTTATTTACATGTGTTTTCATGTTTTTTTAATGCAACATCATATAGAAGGCTTTAATGCATCTTTTGACATGAAAATTCTGACATGCAATGGTAGTTATTACAAAAACGGTCAGCAGGTGGCAGCAGAGTATAAGAGATTAGTCAGGGAAATGTTGCAACAAGTTTTTTTTGCCAGTGTTTTAAACAGGTTTGTGAATAATGATAAAACTTAGCTATATTCTAATGCTTATTGCTGCAAAACGGAAACAGATACAAATATACTTTTTTTTCTTAAAGAAAGAAGAGACTCTAATGTTTCTTTTGGTATGTTCCATGTTTTTATAGCAATAGAACATAATGTGGGCAAAATCAGTCAAAATCCAGTAAAACAGTTGGAAGCGAAGGGGGTTGCTTCAGTGAAAATAGCTGGGAGTGAATGAGTTAAGAATGTCAAAAATGGGATTTGCCACATTTCATCTTCATCATTTGTTAGTCAATTTAAGGTACAGGGTTCACTATTCACATTTTTTCCTGTGGAGGCCACCCTGTTTTTTTGCGCTTTCCGAAAAGCCCTGAGATGTCACACATAGCCCTGGCTAATCAGAATGTAGGAATTGGTGTCAAGGAAGTATATTGAAGCGATACATCTGGACTGTGGTAACATCTTTGGATGTCAAGGGCGAGCTACTTTTAGCCCTGTGGATTGTTGGCAAATGTTACAGAGATTCATGGCCGCATATATTTGCTTTTGCTCTGTTGAGAGGCTATTAAGAAGCTCAAGCTAACAAACGACAAAGGCCCTGTCACTGATTGACAATTGCTATTTTTTCTGGTTGCAAAGGCACATTAGAGTCTTCAGACTTACTGTATTTTTATTTGTAAAAAATATATTATTGTGTAAAACAAATCTTTATTGTGTGTATACTTTAGCATTAGCAATAGTTCATTTGTTTTTGGACCTTGAATGTAAAAAAAAAAAGTGATGCTGCATTTTGCCTTTTTTTAGTTAGTTTAGTGAAGATCAACTATTTCATTGTCTTTACTATTTAAAGTGGTTAATTTTCTCTTACATTTGTATGACTTAAAACGTTTAAAATGCTTCATAAAAAACGACCCGTCCAGCGAATAAAGATTTTAGTGTCAGCAAAGGACATTAATCCTTTCTCCGTTTTGAAGCTTGAAATGATTATTCTTCGTCGCGTTTCCGTGACCATAAAACACTGGTAAAGACATATTAATTACATGCACTCACCAACCAATCATCAGAATTTTTTTTATATATTTTTTTGTGTTAAGGTCAGTACAATGATTCATTTTCAGCGAGCAAACACTTGAGTGCACACAGCAGTAAATTAAACACACATACACCCCCCCAACTCCACCCCCGCACACCTCCTGTGAGCTGCTGATTCAGTGCTGAACTCCATGCAGCACTGTTTGTGTTATGTCATTATGAGTGGACGTGCGCATTCTTTGGACAAGTTTATTATCAGGAAAGTGTGCGCAGTCACTATTTAATGGCGTCGTAATGAAAGGCGATTGCTGGAAAAGGCTTTCTGGCACGCTTTTGCATGTAATGTTAGCTCTTTACCAGCCAAAGAAGCACATTTGATTCGCTAATAGCGCACTGGAGGACCATTGTGTGCTAGAACTACTGTTGAAATCTAGTTCTGGGGTCATTTATCTTGGCCAAAATCTGTCCCGATAGTACTTCAACAAGGCCCAAGAACAATTCGGGTGAGGTCTTAAAAAAAAAAAAAAAGGGGGAAAATACTCTGAATAATTTAACTAAATTATTGCAAATAAATGATAATAAAAAAATTTTTTTTTTAAATATAACTAGAAATAATTAGGACTTTACCACTGTTTGCACAGGTTATTGATAGATTATGATGGGGAGGCTGATAACGGATTAATAGCATTTACATTCATCTCAATGGAGAAAGATAATTATAAATGTTTGAATTACGTATCTCAAGGCACCACTGTATCTGTACTCCCCAGCACTAGCTCGCTAAAACGATAAGCAATTTTGGTATCACTTTTTTTTTATTGTCATACCACAGCGTGCAAAAGCGCCGCGGAACGTTTGCGTTGGCGAGCGTCTCCATTTCATCATCAGTCATCGTGTGAGGCTCTTAGTCCTCTATTTTAAACAGCGTATGGTGCGAAATAGTTGCGTCAACACTCGCCGTGTGTTCCAGCCCCGTTTTTGTTTTCACTTATCCCATATAGTTCCTCGCGTTAAATTCCAAGTTAAATCCTATTTGTGGGTGTGTGAGTGTGTGCAAAGTAGCAGCGAAGTAGCCTCTGGGCTCCCTCGGCTTGATTTCCTCAGTGGGAAAAGACGCATTGCCTGAGCAGTTACATTAATGCGGATTATAGCAAATAGCGAGCAAGCTGCAGGTAGCAACAACCAGAAGAAAATAAATAATAATACGTGACCACAAAACATATTATCTGTGAGCATGGTCGTGGAATAGAGGAAGGGAGGGGGGGGGAGGTGTGGGGAAAGAAAAGCCCAAGGCTCTGAGTGGTCATTTAATATATATTTTTTGCGGCACCAACCACCTTCAAACTGCACACACACTTGCTATGCTGCAGTGCTATTCATTCTGCACAGTCCACTGTGGTTTGGATTGGCAGCATAAAAGATTATTAAAGCATTTATATGGCGAGCACACCCCCACAATTGCGGCATAAACACGCTCAATGGACACTTTATTAGGTACAGTACTCCTGCACAGTGGAGAAAGTTGAGAGCTGGAAACCATCCGCCCGGGTGTTTGTCACCTCCATAAGTAAAGAGTTGCTGCATAAAAAATAAAAAATAAAATCAGAAATGAATATAAATGAATGCTGTACGTATATACGTACATATATATTGGAGGGGGGGGGGGGGGGCAATGCCAAGAGGGATGCATGTGATCCCACGGAACGTGCTTTTTTTTTCTTTCTTTGCTTCACTAGAACTAGAAGTGTAATTGTACATCCACGACAGTAGGTGGCAGTGGTGGTCTCGTTGTCACAGTGCACGCAGGGAGAATTAGCTCCTCTGCACTTAGAACAGTTTTATAGACAAATTATATTATTTATAGTCACAGCGGAGAGTTGGGTATGGAGGGCCAAAAATAAATAAATGCATAAAAGTGAAAATAAAAAAGGATATAAAAAATATATAATTCAAAAGTAAAATACAAAAAAATTATACAAATAAATAAGTGAGAGTAAATACAAAAATAAAACAAAATTCAAAAATAAAAATATTAAAGGAAATGTGGAAATAAATACAAAAATAAATCTATAAATAGAATTAACTATCAATCAATCAATAAAATCGCTCTGCTCTGCTATTTATTTATTTCATTCTGCAGACAATGTCAGCATGAAAAGCGTCATGAAATGTTATGCAAATGAGGGGTCCACGGCCGCCCTCATGTGGCCGTTTTATGATCAGAAGCTCGAAATGAGAAATTAGAAGAATATTGTAAAAAAAAATTGCCATTAATATTGTGTAATTCAAAGGGAAATTACTATACTTTATTGGGATATAAATGTATTTATTTTAAATTATCTGTCATTGTTTTTTGGCAAATTTTATGTACTAGCATATACACATATATACACATAGAGTATATACACATACGTGTGTGTATACATATCTTTTAGTACATAACTCTAGTATTGGTTGCCATTATAGCATGCAGGTGTACCTAATGTTGTGTCCAATGGCTGTATATTGTCGACTCTGTTTTCCCACCAAAAAGCTACATTTCCATAAATCCACGCAGCAATGAGCAGCCCGAAGCTCAGCATCCACCCTGCATCCCTACAGGCTTAAGGACAATTTTTTCCTTAGTCGGGATGATTTGTTATTACTGGCTTTAATTGTTTGGATTCTAATCAATCCCAACGCCTCCCTCCTTTCTTTTAGCGGCTGGGGAGCGTCCATAAATCATGCGGCTACATAGTTTTGTGCTTGAGCTGCTGCATCACATCTATTTGGTCGGTCAGCCATCGATCATTGGAAAATGCTCATGAATCTTCCTGGCAGGTTAAATGCTGTTTACTCTGCCTGGAAAACATTTTTTTTTTTTTTAAAGTGCAGAAAAACTGACTCTTTGCAGTAGCCTGCACCTTTGTGACGCTGCCTTCACCAACGGGCTGGCAACGTTGTTAACCGTGCAGTCGTGAACTGAGAAAGAACGAGCGAGTGATTTAATGTGATTAGCGGACGCAATGCTGGTTCATTTTGATGTTTTAGCGCAAGTATGAAATCTGCTTAGCGCTCCAGATGGGAGTCACCTTGTACAGGAGAAGCGGCAATGCCGCTAAAAGCATTTCTGAGAAAGAAAACAATCCTATTAAAGTGGTCAGACTGACAGACAAACATTTTTCTGCCATTGGAAATATAATTGTACCTTGACTTAGAAATGCCCCAACTTACATGTTTGTGTGAAGTGAAGTGGATGTCCTTGCATGTCGAAATGCACTTTTAGGCGGGATAAATGGATGGATAAAATTCATTCATTCAATCAAACAAAATCAAGGTAAATAATGTCAAAAAAATATATATATACTGAGCAAAGGAATTTGTGTGCAGAGCGATACTGTCACCTAGTAGCGCTTTGTAGATATTGGTATGCATTGTTGTTGTGTGGCAGATAATGAATGTATTTAGCATCTGCTTGGTGAAATTCATTTGTGTTGTAGAAACCCTTTTCCAGCCCTAAAAAAAAAGAGATGATTTTTCACTACATTTATGAATACTAGCTTCAAATGTTTCGTATTTTAAATGGCTTTTGTACAGTATTGTTTATTAGGAAGGAAGGGATTAAATGCTGCCATCTCACGCCCCTATGTTAAGAATGCCTTGAAGAGTTGAAAGGATTGTTTTTGTCAAATTTTACAGGATTTCTTTTAGATCATTTTATTTCAATTTACATTGATTAAATTCAAACTTTTTTGTACTTCCAATAATCTATTTAATTGCATTAATTGTAATTTTATTTTAAATAATTTAATGTAATTTTTACTTTTTTATTGTATATATTTGTATTTCATTTACTGCATTTAATTGTATCAAACTATTTTTTGTATATAATTTCATCTAGCATAATTTTATAAAATGTTACTTTATTTTATAAAATTTTGCTTTAATTTTATTTCATTTATTTCACGTTATACAGTTGTATTTACTTTGATTTAATTTATACAAAAACCTTACTCAATAATATAGCTCCCCTTCGAAGTATTATTCCAAGACTGAAAATTATGATTTGATGACTGCTTTTTTTATTACATTTCTAATGCCTCTCTTTTGCTTCTGTGTTCCACAGCTCCCATCAACCCGCACCTAAGTAAGTATGAAGCCTCACACATTATCACTTGTACAAAGTAATCATGCCCCTGAAACATTTCCTGCCAACTCCATACGACTGGAATCCATTTTTTTCCAAATACGAGTGATGGATAGCTGACATAAACGGAGTCATGTGATTTGCATGTATAAGTGTTTACTCCCTAATGGCGTTCTTCTTCACTGTTGTTCTCAACTTTACAAAATCACACACTTCAAATGATTGAGAGAGTAGAAGTGCACTGCACTGCTAGGAATATTTATTCATATTTATATGGCTTCTTTTTTCTTTTTTTTTTACACGATTAATCACCAACATCGCTATAGGAATCCTTAAAGTCATCTCCGTCAATTCAAGTCCCACTCAGTGACAGTATGAATGGTTGTCTATCTTGTTATGTATGTATGTCTCTTTGAGTGGCAACCAGTCCAGGGTGTAGTATGCAAGACTTACGGTTTACGTAACAATGTACAAAGAGTAACAGTGTGCTGATCCATTTGTGTTTACAGTAAACATTTTTATTTATTTATCATTTCGCAAAAGGCATCAATAATCATGGCCATGAAATTACATTATAAAATGAACCTAAATCCGCCACTTTCTGTAGGCATAAAAAGCAGGATTACAGCAAATGGCATTCAATAATAATCAACAAAAAAATAAGATGTGCTGAAATACAGTACTTCCTGTTTTGTTCTTCTTGCAAATCTACAGCATCCCAAACTAGATTGTGCTGCCATCTAGTGGCACCCAAAATAAACAAAAGTTAGACCAAACCTGTAATGGAGGAAGTTTTATTGTAAATAATTATCTGTGAAGTAGCACAGAAACACTGCTATAAAAAAAATGTATCTTTCATGTCCAATCCAAACGCCTGCTGGGAAAGAAGAACAAAAAAAAAACGGTTCGCCCACAAGCAGGTGAGACCAGGTGAGAGGTCCCCGCGTGCTCCTGACCTAGCGCCCGACCACTTTCCGCTTCCTCTTCCTCGGTTCGCCCACGCAACTCACCTGATTTGCGGCTGCCCACGCCGCTTCGCTCAAGGTCATGACTCCGCAAAACGGCTGCGAGCTACGTGTTAATAAATCAATGAATATTTAGCAGAAGCAGCCGCCCAGTATGCAGAATGCTAACTGCTGCTTCTGCCGAGGACACTGCCGGGCAACTCCGTGTCCTCCGGTTAGCCGTTTAGCTTTGTTTCTTTGTGCAGATTACGCCGCGGTTCTGACTGTGCCGCCCCCTCGGTTGTGAGCTACGTTTTCTGTCAGCTCCTTAGCATGTTGTCTTTGTTAGCCTTCGCTCGACTTGGCATTATCTCTTGATGCACTTACTCCTCAGTTAGACACAGTATGTGAATAGAATTTTTAAAACGGGTGTGTTTTTTAATAGGCAGGTCAGGTTTAACCAGCACCACCAATCTCATCATATTTCCAATAAGACTTGATTGTTTTGCTTTGTTTATTAACAATTATATTGTTAATATCGTTACTAATGCTAACAGCTAGCTGCTAGCCGCTAACGTCAGAGATTTGTGCCGTGCCATACAATGACTGTGTAATTAACTAGCGTCCTAATTTAGCGATTGAATACGAGTTTGGGATAGCTTGTCACACTATAAAAAAAAAAGCATAATAAAGAAATCCTAAAGGTCAAAAAGGTAAGTCAAGCTGGCCATCACGACGCGACCCAACTTCAAAGTAAAAGTCTACTAAGGCTATTTGCACAGTTTATTATTTGGTCAACGAGCTACTCAAACTACGGTCGTGAGAAGCAGGGTCTTTAACTCATTCACTGCCATTGACGGTTATAGACGTCAAAAATGAATTTGAACTATTTCTATTACTTCAACATTTTTTTCCACTTTTGTTAACAAGAGTATGAAAACCTAGAATTTTTTTTATTGTACATTTAGAACAGATGAGTTAACTCGTAAGTCATGCAATTAATTATGATTTTAATCGCCCCACGCTCCTAATTTTTAATTGTAATTAATCGCATGACTTCAATTGTTAACTCGTGATTAATCATAAATTTGATATCTGTTCTAAATGTACAATAAAATAAATTCTAGGTCTTCATACTCTTGTTAACAAAAGTGGAAAAATATATATATAATAGCAATAGTTCAAATGAATTTTTGATGTCAATAGCCGTCAATGGCAGTGAATGAGTTAAAATCACAGTATGGAACCATAATTAATGCCATACACCTACACTCCTCGTAACACAATTTAATCAAGAGCTGCACATAATTAGAAGCTGTGAGCTTATGATTGAGTACAATCATCATGATTTCTGTGCAGTCGCACACACACACACACATGAAGACAGAAATAACGTGGCAAATCCCTCCATTGTGAGCACTCCTTTCTCAAGGAAACCCACCACGTGAGCTTGCCAATGTGGCAGTCAGCGCAAGTTCACGTCTTAATTTAGAAATCTGTTCGTTACATCAGGTGGCGTAATTAGGACTTTGCTGTTGTACATCCCCCTGAGACACACACACACGCACACAAACTGGCCGCAGGTCTCATGAATATACAGTACACACACACGCGCGCGCACACTGACTGTACGTCTTTAACTCTCGTCAGGAGAGTTCCACTGCAGCTTTGAGGAGGAGCCCATCTGCATGTTCACCCAGGATAAGAACGACGACTTTGATTGGACGCGGCACAGCGCCGCCACCCGCGACACCAAGTACACGCCCAACACGGGGCCCAGCGGCGACCGCGCCGGCTCCAAGCAGGGTGAGTACGACCTCCGCTACCCCAAGTCGGTTGGCTGCCATTTTGTTTGGATTTGTAACATTTTCATGAATTCTATCAATTGTGTCACACTGTGTTCTCCCGCCAATCAATAAGTGGCTGATTAATGCATGGGCGACTGGCTCTCCTTTCCCACATAGCAGGGCATGGCTATAAGTGACGTGTAAATGTGTATATATTTTGGATGGAATTTAATTTTACGCTCTTTAGAGGGGGAGTCAACCGTAAAGATTTCTTGACCTAGTCTAAACATGACATTCTGATTAATATTACATTTGTCGAATATGAGTTATGAAGCAAAATCCAACCATTTTTATCTATTTCAGAAGGCGGCCCATTTTGCCACTTGCTGTCGATTGAAGATGACGTCACAGTTGCTCAGGGCTCAGGCAGCTACCAATCACAGCGCACCTGTTTTCTGAAGCTGGGCTGTGATTGGTTATTAGTGGCAAGTGGCTGAATTTTGCTTCATAAGTCAAGTTTGACAAATGTAATTTTAATCAGAATGTCATGTTACACTAGTGAGGTCACATATAACAAATTATTGTTAAGAAATGTTAACTTCCATCCAAATTTAGCTTTTTTTTTTCAAAATGGCCACCTTCTGATATTGATTTTTTTTTTTTTAATGCTGGATTTTGCTGCTTAACTCTTATTCCACTAACACAATATTAACCAGAATACCATATTTAGAATAGTGGGGCTGCATAGAACATATTATTGTCAAAAAAATACATTTTGGGTTGACCTCTTTAAGGTGCTGGAGTACTGCAATGCTTTTTAGGCCAGAAAAGGTTGCATCACACATTTGAGGCCACATTCACACGGATCCCAGCTGGGTTCTATCTTACGCAATCCATGCATAAATGTATGCATTTGCACTTGGCGAGATATAAAATTAGCAATGATGGACATGATTTATTTAAAGGCTTTATTTTTTTTTTTTTTCAAACATGTTGCTATAAGTGCCACTATTTAAAAAAAAAAAAAAAAAGCAAGAATGCAAGTTTGAATTATTTAAAGTTTGAGCTGCATAATGGATGCCTCTGCCAATTTGCTCGACGCAACACAATCACAACAACTTGCATGCCTCCCTCGCCGTGGTTACCTCGGTTACCGTGCGTGGTGTTTAGCATGCGGCGAGCTCATCAGCTATTCAATAGCGGAGATGAATAGAGGATAAACAGAATTGAGGATATGAGGTTATCTGTGACGCCACTTTGAAAGTCTGTGGAACTCCAGCAGCAGGAGCAGCAGCTGAAGCAGTAAATAATGCATCAGCTCTAATCACCTAATGGTCTCCAAATGTCCAGCATTTCATTACTGGCCCCGGTTCCTTTTTGAGAATAATTATATGAGATTCAGCCCGGAGAGATTTTCCATTAGATTTTTGGCTGTCAGGGGGGGGAGCGGAGCTGCTTTGGTTTCCTCAACTCGGCGTTGTCATGGCTGCCTGTGATCGATAATGGCAGCAAACTCGCAAACATATCCAAGACTCATCGTTAAAGACGAGATAAGAGAAGTATTTGTCGTAAATGCAAAAAGATGCATGCCTGAAAAGTGATAAAGACGTAGTCCAAAGTGAAGAGAAAAAAAAAGTCAAGCTATGTTTTGTTGTTGTTGTCTGAAGGTTTCTATATGTACATCGAAACATCAAGGCCGCGCAAGGAAGGGGATCAGGCGCGGCTCGTCAGTCCATTTTTTAACATCGCCCCCAAGAGCCCCTACGGGATCACCAACCCGCCGGCCTACTGCTTCGGTTTCTTCTACCACATGTATGGGAAACACATAGGTAAGATGCACGCCAGTAGCCATGTCTATTCATTTGTTTGCTGGGAAAGACAGTTTTTTGCTTAGTTAGGTGTGTTCTCAAGCTCTTTTGAAATCGTATATAGCACCCCAAGGATTTTTTTTAAATTCATGTGAAATTTGGTGGGCAAGTCTATCCCACAAAACAGAAGTCTGAAAGGCTGCCATTATGGTTTTAAGCAACCAATTTAGTATCCGTGAGGTTTTGTCTTGTTACTAACAAATCGAAGCCACATATATTAGACAGATGGTTGGGGCTAACTAGGGCTGGGTTTAAAAAAAATGGAATAATCGATATTGAATCCATTTTCTTTTTTGAGCGTAATACCGATTCATAAAACCATGAATCCAATATTTTAAAAAATATATATATTTCCCCACTAATTAACAAGAAAGGCCCTTTTTTTATCTTACTGTTTTCTTGAAATTTACTATTCACATGAATTTAAAATAATTTTCTTACATTTATGAAATACCTGACTTATTGCACTTTATGACAATTCAGAATCTTTTTATAATTTTTACAATTAAATGTTTTAATTTTTACGCCATGGCTTCTACCCGTCAGCCCTTCTTTCGAATGTCAATGTTGCAAATGATATGATGTGATCGATGTAACCTGTAATAATGTGTCGGAAAGGGGAAAAAAATAAATAAAACAAACAAAACAATTATTGAATTAGAATTATAAAAACATTTTCATCTATTCCATGCTGATGTCAGTTTTAATGTACATTTAAGTGTTTATAACACCTGATATTTTCATTAATACATAAATCATTTGCCTCTGCAAAATTGTAGTGCTAAAAAAAAAAAAAAAAAAAATTTGAAGGAGTGCCAACTAGGATGGGCCACCACTCCTAAATTAATGCAGAGGAAACACTGCCTTGTATAAAATGGCCATTTTAGGGTTCTTTCACTCATACAGATTTTGTCCAATGCAACAAAATTGGAACCCACAAAAGGGATGGACGACACAAAATTGAACTGAATTTCCCTCATGGTAAAATTCAACTCCTCACGGACCGAACCTGAACAACGCTCTTTGAAAAAGTCCTCGGTGTCCCCTACCAGCCTAATGCATGCAATAACAGGCATCATTGCTCCTTGCATCTTAATTATCATCCGGGTGTATATAAACACAATTAATGAGGAAGCGCCACACAGTAAATGTTATTCACCACGTGCGAGACAACACGGAGGCCTTTAGGGGTGAATTGATGGATGAATGCACTTGAACCCGAAGCTATCTGCCACCTGCGCATCCTGCACAATAGCGTGTGCTCGTCTTTGTCGTGATGGGGCGGGTTGTTTGTTTGCGCCATGAAAGACTTCTGCCGTCTTGGAGGTGTTTTTTTTTTTGTGTGTGTGTTTTTTTGCACTTTGCGATGCACTCAAGCCATCTGTTAAGAGGATATTTGCGTGGCTGTCAGGTTGTTCCGGTTCAAGATGTTATGCTGTATATCTCCTCTTTGCAACACAACTTTTCAAAACTGTGAGCCCCCCCTCCCCCTCCCTATAGATAACAACCTTGCACGGACCATTTGAAGGTGGCAAAGCCGTCGAGGGAGCACTCTTCCGGCTTTTTTGTCAGCTATTTCAGTTTCCTCCACTGGGGGCCCAATCAGCCGACCGCAAACACTGTGCTGTTTGGATATGTGTGTGTGTGGGGGTGTTTGGATGACACTGGCTCATACACGCACACAAAAACATTGTATATAGTAGCGCGATGTGCTCATAGCTGCAGGCAAGTTATGGACATGCTGCTGCTGGATGAAAGCTGGTCCTCACGATTGACCAGCAATTGCGTACGTAGTTGGATTGGGTAGAGCATTTTGAAGCGTTAAATAAACTGCTCAATCGTCATCTTGCATTGATGCAGAAGAGCCAAGAGTCAAACGAGTGTTTGGTAAGGGGGGGGGGGGGGGTTAAATTAGCTACTAGGCTTTTAATGATGTAGGATTTGATACAATCAGAAGTGCATCGATAACATCCCAAGCTTGGTGGAAACATCACGTTCTTTTCTGTTGTCGAAACGTCAGAAATACACAAGCGTAATCTTGGTTTAAGATGCCTTAATTCATCTTTTGAATTTGATTATAGTCTCTAAGTGTTTTTCCTAAAAATTATTTGCGAGATATTATGACTTAAGTAATACATTAGCAGAGATGATTAACTCATTCACTCCCAGCCATTTTCACTTGAATCAATCCCCCCTTCGCTCACGGCTGTTTTGCTGGATTTTGACTGGCCCACAGAATATTGTGTTCTATTGCTATCTATTTCCGTTTTGCAGCAATTAGCATTAGAATATAGCTACCTTTCATCATTATTCACATTCCTGGTGAAAACACTGGCAAAAAGAGCTTGTTGCAACATAGCCCTGGGTGATCTCTTATACTCTGCTGCCACCTGCTGGCCGTTTTTTGTGATAACTACCATTGATTTAAAAGGAACCCCGACTGTCATGACAAGTTTGATCTATATTATTTATTTGGTTCTTAGTAACATAACTATGAGAATCTTTTTTTTTTTTTTCCAGTTTGATACATTTTGTAGAAACTTTATTTGGACGTACGCCGCCATTGTTATTTACGTGGCGGCTGGCTCTCTGCCGAGCAATGTGAAACGTCTATAAGGAAAGCAACGTAAGTCTCTCTCTCTCTCTCTCTCTCTCTCTCTCTCTCTCTCTCTCTCTCTCTCTCTCTCTCTCTCTCTCTCTCTCTCTCTCTCTCGCTCTCATTTTAGGTTCATGCTGAAGTTTAACCTGAAAAGACAACTATAAAATTTCTGATTTAAAATTTTTAGTAATGTATGTGCAAAATTTCATTTTGCCTTTCAGATAATACACTTTTTTTTCAAGTGTATTTATTTTAATCGTTTTTTCAAATTTTATGTTGTTCTTGAGTGTCTAGAAAGGCGCCTCTAAATGTATTGGCATGCATTATTATTATTATTATTGTAATCATTAATTTATTTACATATTTATTATGTATTTAAACACACAAAATGTAGAGATACTTGCACTTATTTATGTAAAATATTCACGAAAAAAATAATTGGGAACCAGCATTGGATCAGAATGCTCTTTTTTTTCTCTTTAATTTGCAAGTTGTATGTATACATGTTCCTTTTCTCAGTTACAAAGATAGGGTGATCATATCATTTGAGTCAAATGCATGGATTTACAGCAACTGGTAAAAACAGGGTTATTTGCAGCAAATGCAATATATGCGGTCTTTGCTTTAAGGATTTGACTTTGCGGCTCGTGGGTCTTAACGTTCGGATTTTCCGCTCGCTTCGACGTGAACGTCCTCCCATGATGTAGTCACTTTACGGTGTATTTTACACGAACCAATAAAAATGTAAAACCTCCCCAGAGCTTAGGGCGCAGACTAGCCGGGTTGCGAGTACAATGGCGGGAAAAGGATTGACATTATTACTGCAGCCGGTTTAAGCCAGTTGAACACCTCTCATAACCGCTTGCAGCTTTGCGGAGATTACAGGTGTAATCATGCATTATGTGTCCTGTGATGGTTCAGTGGGGGGGAAGTAGGCAACCTTTTCCCAGTTCAGTGTCGCCTGTGCCACAGTTGGCTTGGCTTTTGTTCGCCAGTGCCAAAGCCACCAGGTGTTTTTATCAACCCACGGGACCACTACTGCTTTTTTTTCCTTTTCTTTTTTTTTTTTCCCCCACTGATGCTGTTGGTGTTGCCAAGTTACAGGCCATCACCTCTGACATTTATGGGCTTAACAAACCAGAAAATGAAGTCTTGTCAGATCATTTTGAAGCCAGTTTATGTGGAAGGCGGTCTCTGAGGGAAATTGCCGGGCTGCGAACGGGCAACTCTTAAAAGGTTAACTCGCGGGTACTACTTAAATTACTCCCTCAGGGGGAAAAAAAGCTCTTATCGACTGTACAGGTAGTATTTTAAATTATCTTTTTAAAAAATCCATCATTTAATTCATTCACTCCTAGCCATTTTCACTGAAGCAACTCCCTTCGCTCCCGGCTGTTTTACTGGATTTTGACTGATTTTGCAATGGCCCACACAATATTATGTTCTATTGCTATAAAAACATGGAACCTACCAAAAGAAAGATTAGAGTCTCTTCTTTCATCAAGAAGAAAAGTATTTGTATCTGTTTCCATTTTGCGGCAATTAGCATTAGGCTAATATAGCTAAGTTTCATCATTATTCACAAATCACAATTCACAAAAAACACTGGGGAAAAGAGCCTCTTTGCAACATGGCCCTGGTTGATCGTTGAATGAATATTGCGTTCTATTGCTACAACAACATGGAACCTACCAAAAGAAAGATTAGAGTATTTTCTTTCATTTGTATCTGTTTCCGTTTTGCAGCAAATAGCATCAGAATATAGCTAAATGTAATAATTTTTCACAAATCTGTTTAAAACAGCTTTTTTTGCAACATGGCTCTGGTTGATCTCTTATACTCTCCTAGCACCTGCTGGCCGTTTTTTTGTAATAACTACCATTGCTTTAAGCGACCTTTTCAGGTCGGAGGCTGCATCAAGGCCTTCTGTATGCTCCAGCGTAACAAAAAAAACTAGAGCTGTCAAAAGGATTACATTTTTCATCAGATTAATCACATTTTAGAATTTGGATTAATCACGATGAATTGTTTAATTAAAAAGGCTTTTTATCAACAAAAAAATTGCCCGCCAAATTTAAAGAGCACCTGTTATGTGTTAATTATTTCAACATTTAATGTTATGAGGACGTCTTCAACATTTTTTAATCCACCGCACACGCTCATCCTCCTCTTTTTCTAATCAGTTAATTACTTGCATAATTTAAAATGGAAAAAAAAAATACCCTGATAGTTAGACATGAACAAATATCCTGAATGTCATACGCAAACATTTTTTAAATGCTTTAATGCATGTAGTTATGTTTATTGCTTAAACACAACCTGAGCTACCTTTAACATAACCATCCGTTGTCAGCTAAAGGATCCTCTGCGGTCAAAATTAATTGTGGGATTAATCTGCGTTAATACATGATTAATGCGATCATTTTTCTGTGATTAATTAATTAGTTAACGCTTTAATTTTGACAGCCCTAAAAAATAAAATTAAAAAATAAATACGTTTTTAGGACCATGGCAATATTTAAAATGGGAGCAAATGAGTTAAAAGCTTAATAACAATTCTCATGTAGATCGTGGTGTAAAAAAATGTATGGAACATATTTACTAATTATTAAATAATTGAGTTTAATGTTAATTATTTACTTTTCTTTTGTTCAGGGTGAATTATGGCCAGCTCAAATCTGCTCAAACGAGAATATACAGCCAGACATGGCCCAAAAAAAATTCACAGAGAAAGGCAGAAGGAAAATCTATAACCATTTCATATGCTGTTGGAATTTTAATAAATAAATGATTTCTTTCTCAACAAGAAACAGATTTAATTTTGTTTATGTAGGACTTGTAGTTACTCAGTTATTCATGATTTCTTCTTCTTCTTTTTTTTTTTTACATTACCAGTGGTTGTACAAGTGGGGGAAAAAAAAAAAGAGTAGTGCAGAAGTCATCCATCTCCATTTGTGACATTGTTAATTGTTGCACAAGTGACGACCTACATCTTTCAATAAAAACAAAAACAAAAACAAAAACAAAACATGCTATAGCAGGTTGCACAGACGACGAAGCATGGGAAGACTGCAGTGACTGAACTCAACTGCTGAGCTGACGTCTGCGCTCCTCTCCCTCGATAAGACGCTGGCAGCAAGCATTTGGCAGCGTTTAGCTCGCTATTCTAGAGAGACGCGAGCGGCGTCACTGCCATATCCGCCCTCCACCTGCTTCGCTTCCCCCAACCTTCTGCTCCACGTGCAACCCACTTGGCTGACTCCTCTGCTTAGTTCCTCATCCAGCTCCCTTCGAGTTCCACGTGCATTAATAGTACAAGTAGACCCAAATCAGAGTTGGCACTTTAGGAGGTCCTTCCGTAGAATATTTCCTAAAAACGCAGAGATTGTTTTCTACACATTTTTGTAAAAAATTTTCGTCTGTCAGTTTTTATTCTTAGGCCCAATAAATTACCCGTATCCCACTCAAAAACTCTCCGTCTTTTGTAACGGTACATAGCAAACTATCACAGTACCTAAAGCACTTTCCAGTGGCTCACATTCTTACACCAATGGCCGACTTTTCATAAATTCTGTTCTGTGCTGTAGTGTAGCAAAGAATTGCTGGAATCAAACAACTCTCCCAAGGTCAGAAGATACACATCTTTAAAAAAATAAAAATAAAAAAATGAGTGGACTTACTGTTTTCTGATCTGCAAATGTTTTATCACTGACCTCCTGTCACGATACTCGGCCGTTCATCTGGACCAAGGTTATTTTAGTCAAAAAAACAATTTTGTCAACAAAATTAAATATGAACGAAAATGCTTTTTAAAAAAATGAAAACTAACTGAAACCACATTTTATGTTTATACAAAACTAAAACTATAATTACAGTGAAAATGTCCTTCGTTTTAGTCTTTGGTCATTTATTGAATGCATGAGCCTTTTGGGATGATTTTTAAATGTGATTTTTAAGTAGATTTATTTTTGATATATTAACCGTACTAAGGACGTTTGAAAGTGTGTCGAACAGAAGTGACGTCATCTAGCAGCAGCCAAAAGAAAAGCACCTTCAGATGACAATGGCTCGGGTTGCCCGCTTTTTCCATTTAACTCAGCCCAAATGCAACATTAGGTAAGAAATGTGTTACTTTTCTAAACTTTTTGAAATATTGCGCAACAAGTAACCCTAACCCCTGTAGTTAACTAATACGGAAACTAAATAAAACTAAATTAAAACTAAGCATTTTTTTTAACAGAACCACCCTGAAAACTAATTAAAACTAACAAAAAAAAATAATAATAACTTAAAACAAAATCAAAATGAACTAAAATGAAAATTCCAAAACTATAATAACCCCGTTCTGGACACATGTTGCTGTGAATGTTGGGAATTTCCAATTTTTTAATTTGACCTTAGGAGTATGGGAGGTCAAGGGTCCGGCGTGAACATCTGTAGAGCTGTGGGGGAGGGGCTGGAAGAGAGAGAAGGCAGAGAGATGAGAGCTCCTCCGGGCCCCCTGCCGAGGATGAGTAGGCCGTGACATTTCCAATTTGCTCAAATTGATCACCAGCCAGATTCTCGCTCGCCTGCCTGCCCCGCTCGTCTGTGGCAAAGCCCATGCCCGGACTGCGGTTCGCGTTATGATGAATGGGCTAAATGTCAAGGACGTGAAACCCGGCTCAGATCTTCCGCGGCCACGCTCCATTTAGTACTCCGCTTCTCAGGTCGGAAGAGAGGTTCGGCCCTTTAAACCTGGCATGATAGGTTTGCGATCACCCCGTCCCGTAGACGTGAACATTCCTGACAAATGGTTCAAATACTGTCTGCACGTGTCGAGTTCTGGCTTCAGTTATTGGCGTCTGGGAAAGACAAGGACCCCATTTCATGACTGATCTTTGCCAAAGAGAACAGAGGCCAAATCAGACCATCTGTGGAAAAAATTCTCCGCACAAATGAAATCCAAATAAAAAAATGTTTTGGGAGTGCATTGTTTACAGCAACGAAATGGAATAAACACGGTGGCGGATCCATACTGTGGTAGTGAAAAGGCCGTGAAGGCGTGAACATGGAAACATGACAGAGGATTAGCAAAGGTTTGAAGAGCAAAATGTGCACCGGGGTTTGTGTGGAAGGCAATAAACACGCATCCACAAGAAAGATTTCAATTGGCCCTGCAGGATCCAAAATCTCAAAACCGTCGAAAATCCGGAGCTAAATCTGCCATGGGTGTAAGAAATCACGCATGCGTTGGCAAAGGCAACATGGCAAGAGAAGAAATAGATTGCTTCGAGGACTTTATCGATTGCTTGTGAACCTGCGCATGCACTTGGCGAATGAGCCGGGTCTCTATAACCGTACATTGTGCAGGAGGAAACGAGGAGCCATGCCAACGTTGTCGCGAGACATCATTGCTGTATCATGTCGAACGTTCTTGGTGATTTATTTTTGACGGTTGACAAGTCAAGTTGGGTCGAGTTGGCACGTTCAGTCTGAGTATGACATTGAACTTGATAAAAGAGTTGGAATTTATAAGTGCCACTTCGACAGTCGACAGCAATTGGCAGTGCAAGGCAAAAGTAGTAGTTTCATTTTTTTTCGTTTATTGTGATCTTTAATCTTATCCTGGTGATACAAAGATGTTATATCGTAAAACTGCAAGGGTAGAGGGTCCTCGGTTTAAGTTCCATTCTTACAGCGGTGGCGTAATCTGAATTTTGACGATACTCACATATCATGAACCTACGCTAATGTACTAAAGTAATAAACAAATTAGGGGTGTTAATTGATTTTTTTAAAAATCTGAATTAATCACATTACTTCAATAGGTAACTCACAATTAATCGCACATCTGTTCTAAATTTCAAGAAAATGTACAATGAAATATTTTTTTCCCAAGTTTTCATACTCTTGTGGGAAAAAAGTTAAACTAATAGAAATATTAGTCTTTTAGTCAATGATACATTAATTTCATAAGAATTCATAAAATTGAGTTAAAATTAAATAGATGTAGTAAATGTAAAAAAAAACAAGGGTGATATTGATTTGTGTTGATGTCATTTTCTGCCACTAGATGGCAGAATTGCATTTGTAAGACATTGGTGACAGCTCAGTGCATTTTTCTTTTCACATTAAGAGCTATCTAATGTTTAACATGAAGTAATCCAAATTTTTTTAATTACAACTTGACCCCAGTCTCTACAAATATATACATTATTATTACATTTATTACTGCTAAAATTTGACCTGGACGTGTCTGCTGCATTGCGACTGGAAATCCCCCAGTACAGGCTTTCCAAGTAAGGGGTGGTCATTAATCGCATGTAAAAAAATATATATATTTTTAAGGAAATTTAAATTAACTCAAAATGAACGCACTCATTTTGACACTCCTAAAATAAATACAATTATTTTCTCAATTGAAATGAAAATGGAGTAAGTGCAGCGGTAACTAAGCACGCCTTCTTGTGCCAACTAGTTTATTGCGGTTCCATTCATAACCTCGAAACTGCTTATGTCCACACTATCATAAACCCAGGTCCCCTGCATTATGTCGCTGTGTCGCTATGAAATTTTTAGATGCTATTTGGGGGTCGTGTGGTTGACTCAATTTGTGGCTTGGCAGCGCTCCAGGTCGCAACATTGCTGATGAGAGGCGAGTAAGCAAGGCTCCAAAAGAAACTCCTCCGTCGTTAGCTGGCGGCTGGTTTACCTGAAAATTAGGGTCACGCTTCATTTAGCGAGGCGCACATCAAAGTTGGCCCGTGGTGCCCGTGCCGCGTGGCTTGATGGGATTAAGCCTGTGGCAAAACGCAGGGTGGAGGTTCGACCTCACCCACCAGCCAGGAAGAAAGCCTTCTGTTGGCAAGGACGGTGGCGCCTCGCCTTGCCTCGTATCATTCCCACGATCTGTTCCTCAGTCTAACACTGGCAATTTTGCCTTGTACATTACTACTTTCCTATTTATACAAGACTTTAATGCCTTATTGTTGGGGTGTTTCCGAATGAGCACAAAAAAAAAATGTGAAGGTGCAGGGTATTACTGTGCACTTTTCTCCTGCCAGAGATTGTGTCGCAGGTTTTGAAAGTGAATGAACCTCACGATGTAAATCCACCGGCATAACGGTGAGTTCAAAGAAAATGCAAGTCAGTGTACATAGGAGGAGAAAACAGCAGGTTTGTGCGTACGGGGGAGCTCACCTCCCGCTGTTAAGATCGCTGTGATGAAAGAACAATGCCAAGGACGTACAGTAGAAGTTTCTCCCTTTCCGCCGTTATGCCGTCTACTTCTCAGAGACAAAAGCCAACGAGCGCAATCAGTGCGCTTGAGTGCAGGGGGATGCGGTTGCACTCAGTGTCGTCATTGCCGGTTTCACATCAAAGCCCGGCGCGAGACAAGAGGTCTCGCTGAGGGGAGACGAATTCAGGCAGTGTCTTATCCAGACAATATTTTTTTGATCCCGTCTGAGTCACAGGAATCTGCTCCGATAATGCGCACGGCGACCTCAGCGGCAGACTTCAGTAGCTGACAATCTCATGAACTTGTGAAACTCTTAACATGCCGGCTTGTGTCAGAGCACGCCTGACTGAGTGACATTTCACAAGTCCGTTTTAGAAAGCCAGTGATGAGAGCCGCGGAGAGCTTTTTGCTGTCGTTTTACGGCTTAGATTGTGTCAAATAGTTTACGTCGTAATTCAGTCAGAGACAGTGGCATACACAAAAATAAAAAATTCTACATCAAAATCATATATATATATAGATATATTAGGGGTGGGAATCTGTTAATGTCTCAATTCCGATTTTTGGGTCTGCGATTCGATTCAGTATCTGTTTTCGATTAAGAACGATTTTTGATTCAAAATGATTTGATTGACAATGATTTTTGCTTCAATCTATAGATGTGCAAGGAATTGTAATGATCTACTCCAGTCTGACTCGCTAATGCTAATTAGCGCGCTACTCGCGGCACTTTTATCACTCAAAAGAACGGCTCCACGTTGGGAAAAAAAAAAAGTTTATTGGAATAACTTGATCGTGACTTTTTCCTTCTACTCTCTAATGTGGCTACAACTTAACAGGGTATTAGACCACGTGGTACCACACTGCCCCTCAGTGGCCAAATCGGGTACAACATGAACAGCGCTCCAAATAAAGGCACACACAGACAAAGACAAGACAGTATAAAATAATTTAAATAAAATCAATTTTGGGACATTTAAAATCGATTCTGAATCGTACTAAATGAGAATCACGATTCTTATAAGAATCGATTTTTGGGCACACTCCAAATATATATATACACATCATGTTGATTAACTTTTAACTAAGATCGTCTTTTTACTCACAAATTCACTTACTCAGTTTGAAGTCTGGGCCTTTTTAATTGAACATTTTAGTGAGGTAGGCATCCATTATTTGCACATTTTTTTGTTTGCGTTCGGGGTTATGGACCAAGCTCTGACACGAATATCAATAAAACAATCCTAATTGTAAATAAAACAATTGCAAGGGTTCAACTAGCCACTAGCAGCGTGAGGTCAGCAGGTATCAGCTCATTGGAGCGAACATTTTCAGACGATGGGCACGTGTCACCAGCAGTGCAAGAAAAGTTTGGGGTTTTTTTCAAACTCTTTTTAAATACTACTTTTAACATTGTGATAATTTCATGAGGTGAGGAATAATTTATGTGAGCACCGAGAGCCCCGACTTAAAAATGTATCACTTGGCGGGACTTGAGTTTGACCTTCTCGACTGGGCTTTGAATGTCGGATGAAGCGGCGGCATGAATTGAAAATGCATGCATGACAAAGGTGACTATCTCAGGAAAATGAAAATGCATAAAAGGGCCCTAAAAGGTCCGAAAGGTCGGTAAGCGGCGCTGAAGAATGTTACGGTGTCGTTAACGAGCCTATAAGCCATATCATTGTCTAGTCTGGATTTAACAGCTCTGGATTTTTTTGCAGGGATGAGTTGTTGTCTCTGTGATAGAAATCTGCTTAAAACTCCTTGTTGTGGGTCAAATATACCACTTTAAAATTGTTATTCTTCCAACAATCTAATCGCTTACCAAAGGGCAAAGTATTTAAAAATTCTGTACTTTTGAATTTTATTCATTATATATATTTTTTTTTTTTTCTCGTCAGAATTATATTCTGCCAAATATCCCATCTGCATCCGCCTAAAAATAAAATAAAATAAATACTTATCGGTTGGGCCTTAATGTTTGGTGCGCCGAAGGAATAAATAGGAAGATTAACTGTTGCAATATTAAGCACTAAATAGACGCATGGTTCATTATATGTAAAAAAAAAAAATAATAATTCTATCCCCGCGCAGGGACGCTAAACGCCTTACTGAAGCAAAAGGGCCTGACCAGCTCAGACGGGCCAGTGTGGTCGCTAAGCGGTAACCAAGGGGAGCGCTGGAAGCAGGCTAAAGTCAGCGTCCATCCGACGGCCTCGTTTCAGGTAAGAACTTTTCAATTTTGTTCACATCCATTTCTGATATTTAAGTCAACGTGTAAAAAAATTGTCATAACAGTTCGATGTCATTTCAATGATGTCATTTAAAAATAACTGGAACATGAGCATGCAGTGCCCGGGCTGAATTTAGCTCCTCCCCACACAAAGGTTTTAGAACAGTTGAGATGTATCACTTCAACAGACTCCGTTGGCAGCAATTACTACTTTCCTATTAGCCAGGGTTTCGGTGCCAACTTGAAAAAAGGACGAAAAGCATGACTCGTGAGTTTTTTTATGGCTACTCACTGGGATAAGTTCTACACACACAAAAAACATAGTAGATAGTGAGGGGGGGGGGGGGTGGATGGATGAATTAGGGCTGTGCAATTAACTGAAATTTCAATTGTTGCACTCCACGATTACAAAATTGGCACACACAAAAAAAAAGATGAGTCTAAATAGTATTCATTTTACAATGTCTAATACTTTACTGAGCACATTTGAGTTCAAAATTGGCACTTCAGCAATCTATTGAAATTGTTTATTTAAATGTTGCAACACTTCTATGGCAATTTATGAGTTTGTTTATACAAGGAAAACCATACTTGAATGTATGCATTTGGACCTATTTTTCTTTAGAAACACAATTTGTTTGTCTAGTGTTTAAAAAAAAAAAAATCATAATAATTTTTTACATGTTTAAACATTTTCTTGTTGTGTACCAAGAAATATGGAATAATAATCGGGATTTCAATTATTTCCCAAAATAATGGTAATTTATATATTTTTGTCATTATCGAGCAGCCCTAGCATTTGTGTGTCTCGACGTTTTTTTTCGACAGACACAAACACACATTGCGTTACATTTCAGTTCCAGCCTTGCATTTTTCCAGGTGGTACTCGAGGGAATCCGAGGACCGGGCATCGAGGGAGACATCGCCATCGACGATGTCACGTTGGAGGAAGGGGAGTGTCGAGACCCGCCGCCTAGTGAGTAGCGCTGCCACGTTTGAGACCAGCTGTAAAAAGACATTCGCCAGACTTCATCTGGCTTCTATGTGGGCAAGGAAATGTGTGTGTGTGTGTGTGTGGGGGGGGGGGGGGGTCGCTGTAGCAACAGGGTTGTAATCATATGAAGGACAGCCGCAAAGGCGGAATGAAGGGACAGTATTTGGACAGTATGAACAAATGGAGGTAAAAGTAGGTACAAAAAAAGAGAAGTAGGGCACAGAAAATGGTCTGATATTGAAGAGGTAATCTGGGGCAGGCAGAAGTGATGACGTTACTTTGATTGAATCTTGCTTCTTTATGCGCCAAGGAGCTTTCTCTCCAGAAACATCTCAACCTCACATGTCCCTTTAACAATTCATGGAAAATCAGGCTACTCGTCTCTTTTCATCATTGTGGGAGAAATCAGTTTGCAATTTTTACCCGATGCGTCCTATTTATTTTATGATCTATCATTATTGAAGGTATTTTTTTATGGATTCACTCTGGGGCTGCGGGGAGCGGTCGTCGGCCCTCAGGACACGCGGCGACGACACCATGAATTATAAAATTCAATCTGCCGTGATGAATCTTACATGACTCGACGTGAGGTAAAGGAGGAGAACGTTTGAGGAATGGCTAATGCGGTCCGACCGAACGTGACTTGCGCCTGATGCCGTTAATCAAGGGTAGTTCGGCGCGACCTGGCAGGGTTCATCCTGCCCAAAGGGGATCATCGCAAGATCAATGTCACCCGTGCGCCAAATGCGAAACTCGATTAGAAGTGCATTCCAAGATCTGCTTTTGTTTTGCTTGCAGGTTGTCAACCCATAACAACCTAATTATGGCTTCTTAGGAGTTCTTCAAATATTTACATGTGGCTCTTTAGTCACTCTCCTGCTCTCTGTGGATCCCAATTTTTTTTAATAGAAATTAATATGTTTTTATATGTATTTGTATTTTTTAGATACAATATTATTTAAATGAATATAATGATTTAGATTTAAAAAAAAATAAGTATTCGAAAAATTCACAATTTTTAAGTTTTCAGAAAAAGAGAAACAAAGGGAAGAGAAAAAGAAGAAAATTACTATAAAATGTCAATGAAATTGCCAAACATATCAGAGAATTGAAAAGATGTCCAAATAAAATATATTAAATATCCCAAAACAAAAGAACCCTGAAAATTGCCATTAAATGTACACAAAATTGTCACACAAAAAAAAAAGTCCAAAAATTGATTTGGGAAAAGACAAGATTTTTTTTCTTAAAAAAGTAAACATAAAATGTCCAAAAACAAAAGAAGAAATCACAAAACCTACCATAAAATGTTGACAAAATTGATAGCAAAAAAGGCAGTAAAAAATGTCAAAAAGTAGCCAAATGTCCAAAAAGTAAGAAGAGGGGCAGAAAATTACTGTAATATGTCCATAAAATTGTCCCAAAAAAACGTGTCAGAAATTTGACAGAAAGGCAGAAAAGTCAAAAAATGTATGAAAACAAAGAATGACAAACTAAGATCTAACCTAGCTACACTTTTATACCGCAATCTGACAGAATTCTGAATTGCTCCCTTTGACTTTTTGACCTTCCAGACCTCAGTGCCATCGCTCAGTCCACATCCCTGCATATATGGCTGCTGTGCATCACCGTGGTGATGACCCTCCTGGAGGGTCAAAGGTGACCCTTCTGGCCGTCGTCTCAAGAGGCCGACCTTCAGACCAGCCGTCTGTGAGCTGTACCCTCGGCATCCCGTCACCAAAGATTCACGCATCCCGAAAGCGGCGACGTTCCCCTCCCCAACAACCCCGATGGACCGCATGGGGACACAAATGAAGACACTAAACTGTGATTTAAAAAAGAAAAAAAAAGACAAAAAAAAGAAATCAGAAGAAAAAGTAATAATAAAGATGTGCTCATTTTTTTGAAGACAAAAAAAAAAAAAAGACTTATTTGACAGTGCAACACTCCTCGTGCGGGACTCTTGACGAGCACAAAGGGTGAACTTTGGCGGCGCATCAAAGGAGGGGCAGTTTGTAAAGCACAAGAACAATTTTATCAAGTTATATGACGAAAAAAACAAATATATATATCTATATATATATATATATCTTTGCAAAGCAGCAAAATATAAATGCTGCTGACATTTGGAGGAGGAAATTGAATCAGACCTTTCTCTGTGTATCTTTATCTTCATTTCCCTCGCACCAGATGCCAATCGCTTGTTTTTTCCCCCCACCGGCCTCGTTTTTGTTCTTTTATCTGCTTGGTGCTGTTCTGAAGAAAATCAAGACCCTCTGGCAACGTTTTGTTTTGTCTGCTTTAAGACCCCCGTTCCCTCCTCCCCCATCCCCCATGGCTGCCTATGTACTTTTTACACTGTGCCCACCAGTCCAAGTGGCCAACCGATGGTACGATGGCAGAACAAAAAGGAAAATCGGCGAAAAGACATCTTACAGGGCGGCGGGCGGAGAGAAAAAAAAAAAGCAAAGGTCGACAAGTCTGGGACGTGATTGATGACGGGACGACGGTCCGATGAGCGAGGCCTGACACGGAGTGGAGTGGGTCCGCCGGAGGCGAAGAAGAAGAAGAAGAAGCCACTTTTCTTTCTGCCATGAAACAAAGTGCCTTCAAGATTACAAACGCGGAATCTCGAGCCCGGCTGTCGCGCAACATCGAACACACGCTACGTCTGATGGGCTATTTTATACACGCGTCTCTCTTTGCCCCTCCCCTTCCCCTCCAAAACCCACCACACAAGTGCTGACGGGGTATCGGGTCTCGTAGGCCAAGGACCATTTGCTAGACCGCAGGCTTGGAAACTTAAAAAAAAGAAAAAAGAAAATGCAGGCTCTGGATATTTTTCGATGGACACCTGTTGGATTGACTACCCAACTGAGGTAGCCTCTTTTTTTTTTTTTTTAAATAATCAAAAAGGTGAGGGACTTCGGTCGGGCGAACCGCTCCTCCCTGCCGCCATTTCTACGACAACACAAAAGATATGAATAATAATGATGATGATGATAATAATAATAATAATGTTGATAATAGTCCTGATATTTTATTACTCCGGCGAGAATCTTTCTCTGCTTTTACACGAACTGTGAAGATTTGACTGTGGACGATCTACCTGAGACCATAACCTTAACCAGCGGGGGGTTTTAAGAAATGCATTGTAAAAACAAAAAAAACGAAACAAAAAAAAAACAACAAAGAAAATGAGAAATTTTCTGTTCATCGTTGTTTATGACAAATGCTTTGAGGACTTGTCTTATTTTTTATTTTTTATTTTTTTTCCCCCCCTCCCTTCTGTTCTTTCGTCTCCCTTGCATTTCGGAAGCGTTACGAATGATGCCGACCGTGTACGTTGTATAACTTGTAAATGTTAAAGAATCTTTATGGCAGAGGTTTACGATCAGTGTTTTATGTTGGCATCAGGGAAGCACAACATTTCAGTTTATTTATATTCCTCCGCACAAACCAGAATTGACGAGGATGTCATGCAAAAAATGTTTGTAAGTTTATAAAATGGTTCAGCTTAGACCTCACCTCATATTATTTGACTCCTCGGGTCCTCGTTCGACAATGGAAGTCCATTTTTTACGCTATCACTTAATTTGTCATCCGAAAATTAGGACTAATGGAGAAAAACACTTCTCAGTAATAAATATAAAGCAATGAAATAAATAAGCGGTTACTATGAAAAATGTGTGCGCCCTTTGTAACCTCAAAACAATGACCTCCTATAGCCACTTTCCTGACGCCAATTCTTCCATCTCCTTTACATTTTGTATGATTTCCTACGAAATTCTGCTAGCCCCGAATTTGCTGATTCCTAGCGTGACACGAACCCGATACGATGCTGAGCAAAACAGAGCAGAATGATGGGCGTCCTTGCCGTTATTGTTTAAGACGATTCATCCCTGTGTTTATACTCCCAGCAGCGACTGCTCATAATGAATGTATGCAGTACCTTAGGGAGGACATTTTGTTTGCATTCTGTATCGGGAGGAAACTTTCCACATACAAAAGTTGGTCGAACTTTTTCCGTCGCTTTATAGTAGAAAAGTGCCAAAGTTCCCCTGGAAGTGTTGGCCAGCTCGCGCTTCCTTTTTACAGTGAAAATGGGCGGCATCAAATTACAAATTCTTTTTTGGTATCATTTGATTTAAAGGGGGGGTCAACCTTAAACATTTCTTAACAATAATATGTTATAGCTGACCTGACTTGCGTAAACATAATATTCTGATTATTATTGTGGAATATGAGTTATGAAGCAAAATCCAGCCGTTTTTATCCATCTCAGCTGTCGACTGAAGATGACATCACAGTTGCTCAGGCAACGACCAATCACAGCGCTCGTTTTCTGAAGCTGAGCTGTGATTGGTTGTTACCTGAGACCTGAGCAACTGTGATGTCATTTCACTGATCTGAATATATGACTGGATAGCCGATAGGCCAAGACTTTTGAAGCGGCGAGGCCGCCATATTGCTCCTCCCAAGAAACGTTTCTCGGCATACGGTCCTATACATTTGCAGTTTGTAAATTGGAGAACATTTGAGACAGTACTACTACTTAGTATAAACCGCATGATTTATGATGCTTTACATTTGTTAAACATAAACAAGAGGACGTTTTACAACTTGCCTTAAATACATGTATAAATTATATGCTTAATGATGTTTACAGGAGGAAACTTTTTTTTCTTTTCTTTTTTAATTAAAGAATTATAACTGTAATTCAACAAAATATAGTTCTGCCAAAACTAATATTGGGATCTAAGGAACTTTTTTTTCTTTTCTTTTTTACTTGTTAAAAAATAGTGACTAACTGCCTGTAAGCCATATATGTCTCATCTGTATGTAAATCGTGTAGTTTATACAGTCTGCTCGCGAGATTGGAGGAGCAAGATGGCCGCCCTGTCGCTTCAACAGGTTGCTATCGGCTATCCAGTCATATATTCAGAGCAGTGTGTCATTTTCACTCGACAGCAAGTAGCAAAATGGCCGCCTTCTGATATTGATTAAAACTGCTAGATTTTGCTGCTTAACTCATATTCCACTACCGCAATATTATCCAAAATACTGTATTTAGACAAATGGGGCCACATAGATCATATTATTGTCAAGACTTTTTAAAATGCTTTTTCAGGTTGATTTTTGGACGACGTGTTATATACCGGTGCGTGTTTTATCTCCCATTGTTTGGAAAAAGGCTGCATTGCATAAAGTCAAGTTGCATTATTATGAAGTTTGTTTGATGGCCGTGGACCTTCACTGACAAAATCTTGCATCGTAGCTACAATTAGCCAGCAAGTCACACTTACAATATTCATGTTTCAAACGTGTTACACATACTGCCGAAAGCGCATCACTAGAATACGAATACATGTACCGTTACAGCCCTAAGTCCCCACTGTGCTAAAGCTCCTAATATACCTTTTAATTTCTGTACTTGCACACGTTCAACGGGAGATAATGGGCCTAAATGCGGAGGATTAAACAGCGTAAACAGTGAGATTTGATGGCTACGCTCTGGTTGATGAGAGGCCTCTGTGGGCTGGAAGGCTTTGAAATGTTCATCAAACAAGGGTGCAAAATGGAGGTTTCAACATTTGTTAGGTTTTGCCATTCATGTCAAAAGACCCCCCCCCCCCCCACACACACACGCACACACACAAAAAAAAACAAGGATAACAGTACAGTGCTTTCCCTGAGCCCGAGGCATTTCATCCGGTATGTGCTGCTACGCTTACAAAACAACACTCAGATGACAGGAAAAAAAAAAACAAGACAGGTGTTTATGCGTCTTTAGAATCCACACCAACGCTGTTTGGGTCAGGCGCGTGCGGCAGTTGCCATATAAAGTGGAAATTGCTTTTTTTTTTGTAGCCCTGCAGAAAAAAAGCGTGACACTAATTGATTTTGTGTTGCACGCTTGCCATCTGGTTGGTGGGCGGAGGGGATGCGCTCCTGCAGACAGGAATAGCGCTTTCTTCACCAAGGCGCTTCATTCGGCACGCTCCACTCGTTACCTCGGCGCAAGATAAATTGGACGAGTTAATTAAATATTAGGGCTATTGACGATGAAGGGAGCGAATAAGGACACGGGTGCCATCGAACATTCTCTCAGAGTTTCGGCTTTGATGAATTAATAATAGTGCATTTGTTAGGAGGGCTGCTTGGTGCTTACTGTATCGTTATAATATCGCGAAAGGGAAGGTAAGCAGTCAGCTTTTGGTTGCAAACTAAAAGTCAAATTAAAGCAACGAAGTGGCGCTCTTCCACTCGAAATTATCTTTCAAATATGACACCACGCTCAGCCCACTTGAAAACTTTAAATTGAACGTCATGCCTGCTTCCAATGGAGTCTTAAGAGCAAGTTTATTAAAATGTGAGCTCTGGAATTTGCACAAAATGGCTGCTTACTTGATTTCCATTTAATAGGCGTCCATCAAATTTTTTTGGGGTGGTCAAAAAGTGACACAGTTTTCTTTTTGGGTCGTTTTGTACAAAGCAAATTGATCCAAGTAATTTGATTATTTTGTTAAAATGGGCCCAATTGACCCAAGTAGTGGTTCCTAATTGGGTAATTTTTGCAGTTGGGTCACCCAATTGTGACAGACACAACTTTTTGGGTTATTCATTTAACCTAAAAGGTTGGATCAAATGGAAAAAAAAAATCCAATTCACCCAATCTTTTTTTTTTTTTTTCAGTATTTGTTTTGGGTTCGGGATTGCCTTAAATGAGTATCCCCAAAAAGTTGGGTCGGTCCTTTTTTGACCTATATTGGTTTATTTTTTATCCAACTGTTTTTAGAGAGTAGATGGTGTAAGCGTTGACCCAAGTAAATTGGACATTTTGTTCAAAAGGAACCCAAACAATTGGGTCAAATTTATCCAAGTAGTGGTTTATAATTTGGTTATTTTTGCCGTTGTCACACAGTATGGGTCAAAAAGAGACAGACATAACCCAATATTTTGGGTTATTTTGTGTGTTATTCATTTTGGGGTTATGTTTTGGGTTAAATTAATAACAAAAAAAAGTTAGGTTGGTCCCTTTCTGACCCATATTGGTTTATTTTTGAGCCAACTGGAGGATGTAAGCAAAACAAAGCTTCGCAATTTAGCGCCACCTATCAGTTTTCGATACCTGCTTCCGATTGGGGATCATTTGGACAAATTGCCATATAGCAGATTGCCAACTTAATTTGGACAAAATGGCTACTGCCATCCAAAATGGCCACCTCGAGTCCTTGAGAGTTTTCCGTGCGTCCTGCTACGATAGTCATGTCCACCCATCCTGTCGATATGTAAAACTTTTTTTTAGTTTTTTTGTTTACTTTTTACATCACACCCTCTTTCGTGGCAAAGCTGAAGCTTGTGCAACAAGACGGGCGACGTTAGACGTCATAAATAGGTCAAATCTTTGTATTGAACAGCCTAATCCGATTTAGAAGAGAGAGAAAAGACATTGGCCTGATTCTTGGTGTTTAATTCTTAGCGAGGGCCTCGAAAAGGAACAGTGCCAACGTTTCCCTCGTTTCCTTATCAACCTCGAAAAGGGCTGAGCCACGTTGTGCCATTCATCATGCCCCCCCCCCCCCCCCCCCAGCCCTTCAGTGTAACCATCCACTTGTGTGGTATAATTGCATCTGGTATGATGGTATCCACTAATTATCACCCGTGCACGAGTGTTGCGTTTGACAGAGTTAGCCATTACTGCGTTTTGTTTTGGTTTATTGTTGGGGGGGGGGGGTTTATTAGTAGAAAAGTGCTCAATACAAGACGATTCTAAACAGCTCTTGGACATGCAAAATATATGAAATTAATTTGCCGTTTTCCGAGTTGTGCTTCTGCGATGCTTGTTCATCTTGTTTCCGTGCCAACACCCTGTAATAACCACCCATCGCTCTTCTCTGTTTTTGTGCTCACTATTTATACGACGATCAAGCTTCTTTTCCGTCGCGTTCCTTTGGATTTATCACCCGTTTTTAGTGCCATACCTGCAACTAATGAAAGAAATAAAGAAAACAAATGTTTGATATGCTATGTGGAACGCATTTGTTGTTGCTGGACATGTTTTTATGACTAATAATCCATTTTCAAAAAAAGTTGTTTCCGCCTTTTGCGATGACAGGGAAAACAGACACGTTTCTTCATGGTTTTTTTTTTTTAAAGAGATGGCGTTCAAATACTAAAAATGATTTAAAATGGTGGATAATGATGTTTTTTTACCATTTAAAATAGTTCCAAGGTTTCTTAGCAACAGTCAAAATACTGTAGGCTGTGTCTCATGCAAAGGAGCCACTGTTTTAGTGGGTTTTGTTGTGACAGATGAAGTTAGATGGTGTTGTTTCTCTTATCTTCGAGGGAAAAAAAACTAAATCCTTGAATCCAATATTAATAATATTGACGCTCCCTTCATCATAGTTGCTTGATGAGGTGACCTTCGGAGCAGACGATGCGTCATAGCAAGATTCCTCTTCAGGTTTGCAGGCACAATACAAAAATATGTTTTCTTTAAAAAAAAAAAAAAAAATAAGACATTGTCTTGAAAATCAAGGTTCTAACAAGTAAACATACAGGCACTACTTTTTGTCATGTAGTCTTTTACGTTTAAGGCCAGCAAGTCCTAAAAAATGCAATCTTAAAAGTTTTTGTTTGTTTTTAGTTTAAAAAAATATAATTAAAAAAACGTTTTTGACTTTTTTGACTTGTTTACAAAAGATGTTTTTCTACGGCTGCATCATGGTCCTCGAATTATATTTTTACGAAACCACTTGAGTACACCTGTGGGGAAAACACAACTAATCAGAGACAGAAGGTGTGACTGACAAGGTGTCAATCATTTGCCGTGCATTCTCGGGCGGACGCACTTCCTTCCCCCTGCTACTGTGCTTGACCTGTTACTTTGGGCTTCAGGAGTTTTTTGTTGAAACTATGGAATATCCACTTTCGGATGAGAAAAAAAAAGGCCATTACTGAGCAGAAAACAAAAGCAGAAAAAAGGGACCTAAGCAGGTAAGAGGTCATGCTACCATTGTCGCACTTAAAGTGCTAACGCTAGCGTAATATAGTGCTGCCGTTTTGTTAGCATTCTCTGACTGTCGCTATTTATTTTTATTCATGGCTACACACATTCACAATAACACGCCATTATGATTTGGCATGTTTGTAAGCAAGGGGCTTTGTTCAGACTGAAGTTGGGGAGGGATTCGTGAAGTGGGGCTAGATTCAAATCTTGCTAGCAGTTTAAACCTACCCCCCCCCCCCCCCCCCCTTAATCTGACTCAAGCCATTCTCGATGGGACTTCACAAAATATCCTGCCATTATGCTAAACCGAGTCATTTTAGACTCCGCGGGCGCAAGACTCTGGCTTAGCGTGGGTCGAGAAGGAGATGGTAGTAGTTCTTGATGATGGACCGACGTCTGTCACAACCTCGACCTAACCCGGTTAACTATAGCCGCCGACGCCGCTGCCCTCATGAATATTAATGAGCTCCTCCCAGCAAGCTTGATTCAATCTCGCAGCATCTTTCAGTCGACATGAAGGTGATATCAATCGTAGTAGCATCTGGCTCTCGGGGGGGGGGAGCAAGTTGCATTTCTCACACGCTTGAGCAAGTGCTTGTTTACGCTCACTTCTCATGCTCACTAATTACGCATGCATTTTAACATAACTGCTCATGCTTACACATAAAAAAGCAAATATTCTGAAATTATTATACATTTGCATCAACAACACCGTGGCTGGCAGCCTGCCTTAAATAACTCATCTCTTAATGGGCTACATAAGAAAAACGATATTGTATTTTCTGCTAACCTGTTTTATCTTTAAAGTAAGTATTAGATAAGACAAGGTGTCTTTGACAATCCAATCAAAGGACAAGATAATGATGACGTCATCATAGTGTTTGGTACAGGATTGGTCAAGGGATCTGTCAGTAGAATGATTGGAGGAGACTTCACCTTCACCTGGAAAGTTGGCAACCCTCAGCTGAAGTCTGATTGGATAACATGACTCAAGTCAACATTACAGGAAGTAGTGCATCCAGGTGAAGAGCTAAGAAATAAACAATTTGATTGCATATAAATTGTGTACTGTACTGTAAACAGTTTAATACATAACGGAAGCATTCAAATGTAGCATTACACATTTGACGGCGTTTCTTGACCTTGCTGGAGACCTCACAAGCTCTTTTCTCAACCTCCAGGTGCTTTCATTCCCGAGGCTGATTTCTGCCAGAACTTCCACAAGGTGCGTTTTTTTTTTTTTTTCTGTTGTTCTCGAGGAATGAGTGGCATTGCCGTTTTTTATTCGAGCCCACTCGCCCTGAGGAAACGGCTTGAGATTGTTATTGTTTTGTGAGCTGCTGCGTTTGTCAACATGGTTCCAGTTAGCCCCGGGCAATGCCTGAGGCTACTTGAACGAGATGCCCACCACTGTGCGCATGCGCCAGTTTACAGTAACTCACGTCATGTCATGTGATGTAATGTTGGAACAAAAGCTGCTAGTTGCACAGTATATTAATTAAAGTCCCTTTGGAGACGGCTAGCAAATCTTGCTAGCAGTTTCCAATGGTTCTCCTACAGTTCCAACCCAAAAATATTTTGCTCTCCAAGTACCACCATCATGACCTATTAAAATATTACTACTACTATTATATTTTTTCCATCCACTGGATGTATGCTGGGAATTAATACATATACGTAGGCTTTTTTTTTTCTCCCTTTCATGAAGACTGTAATCCTCTTGTGTTGATCTTTTGTTCGTCAAAGAGCCATAAATGCCACAGTACCGTATTTGTTCCATTATAGAGCAGTAGCTGCGAGTAAAGTGGAGCGCATTTATCAAACGGGGAGGGAAAAAAGAGGCGTTACGTGAAAAATCCAAACATTGTCGCCACTTAAAGAGATTTCACAGTGCTCCTGTAAACTTTGCTAGTGTGGCCTTTTTATGTGCGCTCGTTTTATCACGCGTGACTCACCTCCTTTATGTGTGGATAATAAGGTACCACCACCACCACCTTCACCCCCACCCCGCCCCCATAAAAAATTCAGATTGTTGCCGCGGCTGATAACCTTTAGTAGCATGTGGCCTTTTAAAAGTCCCTGGCGCTCTGAATCACCCGGCTCCCGGCCCCATTTGTCCGCCCTCTTATCGTCTCCTCCTCCAAAGCCCCTCATCCCCTGTTTTCCGCCATTGCGAGGTTGACCTCAAGCTCCGCATTAGAATGCACACCTGGTGTCTGACCAGCTGAACAATGCCATTTTACATTACGCTCTTATTCCCTTTTCTCTTTGCCGCAAGGCTGTGTTTACAGGGGTCCACCGGTGCCCCCCCCCCCCCCCCCCCCCCCTTCGGATGGATGGGGAAATGTCACCGAATGCTAATGGCATGCTAATGCTTCTGCGATGAGGGCCGGTGGTGGCGCGTTGTGGTTGGGGGGAGGGGGGGGGGGTTGCTTGTCGGCGTCCGTCAAACGGCATCTCTTCAGTTCTGCCAGCTTTGTCAAAGTCATTCAGGCAAAACGTGACATGTTGCATTAGCGCCGCTCGACGCTTGATCAATTGAATAAAAATAAATAGGGCCTGTCTGGGAGCTATCAACACCTGCGGCTAATGTGACTTTGGCTAATGTGATTGAATGACGTCACAAGGAAAATGCAGAATGGCCCCTAAAAAATTTTTACAACATCTTGCTGATAGTGCAGTACCATTCTACAACAATATATCGTAGCAGTCACTACAGTGAGTTGTACACAGTTGGTTTGGTTGTCTTTGAGTAGTTTAGCAAAACATAATGGCTCGCTTACTAGTAAACAACAAATTAGTGAGTCCCTCAAGGATCATGTTAACTGCATGTCAGCATTTCCACTATGTGCTTATCTGTTGATAAGCAAATTATGACTAGTGTGTTCCATCTCCCTCCCAAGCAATTTAGCTCATTTAATATCTTATTTTCATTTTGAATTGAGGCCATTTGCCCTGTTTTCTCAATCACTTTGCCTTGGTCAACATCTTCGTATGTTGGGGAGAAGCTAAGATTAGCATGGGTTTTGCCGGCTTTTAACAGGAAGTTGGCCATTTTGGTTTGAAGCAACCATTTTGGGGATTTTAGAATTCCATGGCTTGTATTTTAATGAATTTTTATAGGAAATTATTCCACATTAGCCCACATGGGAACCAGGTGTACTGGCCAGATGGGCAAACGTAATTGCAAAGATTTTTTCTTTTCTTTTGCCTAGTACATCTAATGTGGTAGGAGCCCAGCATCAATTTGGTCTTTTTTACAATGCGAAGGCTTGTTTTTTTCAGCAACACTTTTCCTATTTTTTACAAATAGCGTGGTCTGCATATTACAGTGTTTTCAGTCCTTTTTAAGTTTTCAGTTGTCTTTCAGCTTCTCATTTGTTGTCATTTGGCATGCGCAAAGTCCAAAGTAACTTACCCATTAGCTAGCACAACTAACATTTGTAGCCTGAAAATGCCAAACGGTTGTTTTGGAAAATAATCTCCATTTTGTTTCTGCAAAAAACGATGAAAAAGGTTCTTCTTTCCTGCGACATCGCCACCTACTGGCCTGACGTGCATATCACTGCAGTTATTTTTGTAGGGAAGTACAGGCATCGCTTTGGCAACGTTTTAAAAAAAAACACTCCCCCCTTTCCCCCCAAATTGTCATGTCAGCATAACTGCCACCACAATGTACAACCGCAATAATTGTTAATTCATACCTCTGTGACTGTGTCAATCAAAACCCAGCGCCTTTTATATGTCCTGTCATGTTTTGACACATGCCCCCTGATGGATGCAGCGCCAATGAATCCCCAGCGCCATCTGAGCGACGCTGACATAATTTATGCGCGCGCCCTCCGGAAGCAGGCGCTCGTACGCGGGTGCCGCCGCGCATAGCGAGCGCTCCCCGTCACCGGGCCTGAGCCCGCCGGGCCTGAGACATGTGCGTCATGTGATAAGGACAAGAAAGACCCGCTTGAGTTGTGGCCACTGGGAGGCTTCACACGCGCTCACGGTCACGCACACGCACACGCACACGCACACATACATACACGAGAGCCACACTGGACTCTTCTCTGCACTTTGTGCTTCAGTGCTGCTGCAGGCCATCAAACTGCACTTTGTAAATCACAGCTAATTTCTGCCTAATTCCGCAGCGATGATTATATTGTTATAGGGCGTCCTATAAAGTTGAGTTAGTGCCAGGTTACTTTTTGAAGGCTATATAAAATTACAGAGGCATAATAAACATGTTGAGGGCCGCGGTAATAATTAATCAGGGGATGTGTTTTTTCCTGATGAAGGCACACAATAAAGAAGACAATAAATGCACTTGTTTTTATTATTATTTCTGCTTCATACTGTGCTTATGATTTAGTCAGCAGTTTATGAACTTTTTCATCTCAAGGCAAGAACATTTGTACGTTTTGTAACACCTTAGAGTAACAAACTCTTGATGAAGTTTTCATTTAGGCATTTATGTACTCAGCTACAGCTGTGGAAGATGATGCAAAATCATCAAACTTGTCACTATACTCTGCCTTAATCTAGTAAACTTTAATTTCACAACAAAAAAAGAATGAAAACAAAATGAGGCCAGCGCATTATTTATTTCTACTACCCCCCCACACACACACACAATTTTTTAAACACGTTAACAAGCAAAAAAAGAAATTAAAAAAAAATTAGCAAAGGGCCAAAATCTCCAGGACATTTCACCCTTGAGACGTATTTTTCCGGAACATTTCAGTCACGTTGGACTTTGGAGGTTGTATTTGTACAGAGAAAGAAATAATCTGATGTCATTCCATTTTGACCTCGGGTCCCTGCAGTGCACCCTTTCCTTTGTCATTTCTGCTAATGAAACAATCTCGTTACAAAAGTGTGCTGGAAATTAATTTGCAAGGCTTCTGAATGGAGACAATGGCATCCATCGCGTATCCGTGTCACGTTCATCACCTCCGGATTGTTTTGATTTTTTTTTTTTTTACTCCCACAGCTCGATCATTGCTTGCGGAGCTAATTCAGATAAAGTGATTTGTTTACTATGACAATAATACTCTCTTCTCCTGCGAATATGAGCATGTCTTGAAGGTAAAAATAATGTGCTGTACATCTTCCACCTGATCCCAGTCAGGCATTCACACTGCATGGTTCAACTGCAAATTTTCCATTTTTTTGTTTTTTTTGCTCTCAAGAGGCACAATCTGGAGCGTAAAAAACCCTGCGTGAAATAGGATCGCGTCAGATCAGAATCGGGCTCCTTCTAAATTTGGTTACAAATCCAACGTGCCAATGCAAATGCAGGGAAAATGCATACATGAGATATACTGTACCCCATCTGAAAATTTCAGACCATCCTATGTTTGCCAAATCAACATAAATAAGATCTCTAAACAACAATTTGATCAACCTAAAAGGGTGCTAGCGCCAACAATTCCGATACTCAACGGAGTTTCCGGTCATTTTGGATCGTTCCCTACTTGTCATTCCAGGCGCATCGTGGTCGCCGAGATGAGGGGGACGGCGGACGCTCGGCAACCGGCAGGCAGTTGATGATGAAAAAGGTCACACGTGTCGATGCAACATTTTTTTCCGTGAGGAAAGGCGTCGGCGATGATGACAAGATCCAAAGGTCATGTGTCATCACGCCCAGCGAGGGGATCGGGGGAGTGGGTACAGTGCCCTCTATCTTGAGGTGGCCAACAGCTCATCTGCCGGGTCAGATGATGCGAAATATACACTGCAGGTCCAGTTCTGATTTAATGATATTTTTTTTTACCATTTCAAGTGATACATATCCCTTATGAATATGTTTACACTAGGGTTAGGTGATTCATTGACGTTATTAAGGATACAGTTTTAGCCATACGAGGTGAGCTAGTCATAAAAGTGTCACTTTTTCGACTCCAGAAACAACACACAACGTAAGCAGAAACATTTAGTTTTTTCTTCTTTTTTTTTTCTCCAGAAAAAAAAAAAGCTGAAACATTTACTAATTGCCTGTCTCAAAATTAATCGTGCAGAACGTAAACTAAATAATGTTGGGAATACCATTCTCAGTATTGTTTTTGTTATTTCTTTTTACAAAAAGCTTGCCTTGTCTGCTTTTGGGTCAGAAACGAGTGTTTTTTTGGTGAAGCCAACCCATGCTCTACTGCTGATTACTAACAAATAGTGATGTAACGATATCCAAACATAACGATACGATATCACGATATGAAGGTTACGATATCATAATATCATAATATTGTGGGCAGGTTGGCAATATAAAAAAGGTCACAATATTGTAAAAAAAAAAAAAAAAGAGCTCATACAAAAAAAACATGTTTTTGTACATAACAGCAATGCATATAAACAACTTACAATCTGTAATAACACTTAACATTGAGGCACTTGCTAATGCACGCACACATTGAGTTCCTCCACATATTGACTCTGTTCACAAGCATATTACGTTCCCCTTCATCTGACCATTAGCGTGGCTTTTAAACATAGAAAGGCCAAAACGTGCCTTTTCAAAATTAAACTGCACACAAAAAACTAGCCACCAGAGGGTGCTAGAACTGCACAAATGGAAATCTACTTGACGTTTTTAGCACGTGCTGCTTTCAATATCGTGACATGACGACGATGATACTGTGGTAGTTTTGATATCGCAATATCACGATATTGCCGTTATCTTTACATCCCTACAAACAAAAGGAGAAAAACTAAAGAATCTGGAGTCTACACTTTCTTTTGGCCGATTTGGTCTTTATATTGTCACATAACACAATATCCTGCAGGTCTTGAAAGATCAGTCAAAATTCTCCAAAATGTTTGCTAATATGGGCAACTTTGAAAACGGTTGCAATGCTCAAAAAACTTCAAAGTTTGTTTGTTATCGGTAGAAATAAAGCAAATCCCTGAAGGGGGAAGTGAAAAACAAATCTTGAATATTGTCGTTGTCATTTGCTCTGAGGCTTAGTGTGGGGAGGAAAAAATAGTTTCAAATCGGAAATCGTATTTTGGGGGGAAAACAAAATTGGAGAGTGAATTTTAAGCCAATATCGCCCAGACCCATCTCACACTCAATACTTCCTCCTCCCAATGTAATAATTTTTTCCCCGCTAGCGTCTCCAACACAACAGAGCGGATCGATGCTGGCGCGTTTTTGCCGTTCACTTTTGGAGGTCGGCCTCTCCTTTGCTCTTCAAATAACATTGCGGCTTCCAACGCCAGACGGAATAGATGTTATCATTTATAAGACAAGAGAGACCAATGGGCGCAGCCTAACGCTAATTACCTTTTATTGTCATCCGGGTGAAATATGAACACTCCCCGGCATGTGAAGGATGGCTCTCTGCAAGCAAGGGCAATAATGATAAGCGCTTGTCTCTTCCTAGTCAAACAATGCGGCGTTGTCAGGGGGCGGTAAGAGCAGCTCTCTCGTTTTTATCCCGGCGTGGTTCCTCTCAGCGGGTGAGATGTCTGTATGTTCAAGTCCGGATTGTTTGTTGACCCTCCGCTGGCTTTGTCGTCTCCTTCATTCGCACCAAAGTAGAGTCGCGTGGCTTCAAAGTCCCAACAGAAGCAGCTTTCTCTCATCATTGCGCGGCGTCCAGTCGATGCGAGTAATTGGCAGGAGATGGAGTTTTTTTTCTTAAAATAGTCTCATTTTCTTGTCGCTTGCGTGGGTAAAATCAATTATTTCAGACCCTCGGGCAGCCATTGCTGCGTTAGGCGTCCTCCACAAGCACACATACTGTCAATGTCTTTATTTTTCACAAATAAAGTTAACCTCGGGCTCAAAAATCAACAAAACCTTTCATGAGTAAGCACACGGGTGTGAAGTCACTGACATCTTGGAAAATGTAAACACAAGGCGTGAAATTAGCATTTTCGTATTTTCAGAACTGTGGAGGCAGTCTCAAATGGCTTCACTGAGATGGTCGCACGCATAGGCATGTAGGCGGTTGCACCAGCTAGCTAGCATCGAGCTTTGGCAGGCTACTAGTGTGGCTAACCACATTGCGGCCTCGCTTCTTGAGTAATTAATCATCGCCTCCATGGCGGCGAATAAGCTACGTTCTCACAAAGAAATGACGAAGAGTACTTAACAGAAGGCTGAGAAGCCAAGCTAACTGCTAGGCTAAGATAGACGTGTAATTGTGAGTCAATTGCTTGTGTACTTCTCTGCACACAGTATATATAAGTAACAATTTCTCTTAAAATGTCAACTCCTTTTGTCAGTAATTTCACCTTTCACATAAAAAATGCGACTTTATACTGTACAATTGCCACTTAAAAATTCACCTCACACTGCCAAACCGACCTGACCCCTCCCACCTAAATGATGGCATACATAGCATTCAAAAATCCACCCCACCGTTGTTGTGGAAACGGCAGTTGTCTAATAGCAGCTGTCAGATCTGTCGAGCAAAAAAAAAAAAAAAAAAAAAACAAGAACCAGGTTCATCCTGACAGTGCGTGGAGGAAGGCCGCTTCATGTCAGTCATGGTCAATTGACATCAACGGCACGTCCCATGCACACAAGCCAATCACAGTGTGAGTGACACTGGAAAAGAAATGATCAAAAAGATGCTTCTTTTTTTTTTTTTTATCTTTGCAATCCATGAGCATGAGGGGTCAGCAGGCCCACTGAGCAGAGAGTGGATGAATAATTGGACACCTGCAGGCCAGCAGAAACAGAAATAGCTCTTTTTGTGTGGACAGCATAGGTCGCGACAAAGCACTAAAATCAGGCCACGGAACATTTTAGCAGACAAAAGTAGCAATTTTCAATAATGGGGGGGCGGGGTTATAAAGTTGTAGGTACAAGTACGAGTTGTAATTGTACTTGGAAAACAGAGTACTATTATTATTAGTTGTATTTAAACATAACATTATAGCGTCAAAAACAAAGTCATAACAATAATGTCTGAGTTCCTTTTTTTTCATGTAAAATTGCAGTTTTAGTCTTGTAATATTGCAACAATTTTATACTTATTAACTTTATAAATATTAATTAACTTTTTTAAATTGCCTTTTTTTGCCTATGTAAAATTGCAGCTTTAAACTTGCAATACAAAAATTAACATAAAATTGCGCCTATCTTTTTTCAATATCCCAACTATTTTTCCACATGAAATCATAAAATGTTTCTTTATTTGAATAATATTGCACCTTTTTCATGTCAAATTGCAACATTAATCTTGTGATCTTCCAACATTTTCCGCGTTTCCACAATTGTGACTTTATTTCCTGTAATATGACCTTTTTTTTTGTGGTTACATTTAAACTTTTTTTCCATTTAAAACAGTGCCTTTAATTCCCTACTATTGCAACTTCTACTATTCTAACCTTTTCACTTCAAATTCTGTGTTCACAATTGTAATATTACAACTTCTTGGTTCTCGTACTTTCCCTTTGTTTCTGTATTTTATTCAACTTTTGTAATAATGCATGGCCAAAATCAGCACTGTATAGTTCACAGTATCATCATTAACACTTTGTTTTATTGCTTTCTGGCACATTCCATTACAAATAAAATCGCCCTTTTCCGTGACTCCTCAAATGTCTCACACCAGCTCTCTTTGTTTCTTCCGGGCCTTTTGTCTGAATTAAATCCCATAGATATGTACTAGATCATAATTAAATCACTGAAATTCATATTCATTTATTCTCCTCTGCCTTCAATGACCCACTCATTCCCTGTGCATCAATTGTGATGTTTATTTTCTTCTTCTTAAGAATTCAACTATTAATTTTTGAGCGCGAGGTAACGTTGGCCGTCTGTGTTGACCCCCATCGAAAGACACCTCCGCTCGCTCGCCAAATGATAAGTTCCACGTAGAAAAAAAATATTGCTCTTCAATAAAACAGCGCTGCCATAAACCCCATCATTATTCCATCTTTATTGAATCAGTCGGAGAGGGGTCATTGTGGAGGCAGTCATTTGTGGCTTATGGGACTATAGGATGACTGTATAGATTTAATGGTCTTGATACAATTTGTGGCGTAACATACAATACAAGCAGAGTAGTCTGATTGAATGATAAAGCGGATAAAAAGTCACAACCAGCGTCATTTTTGTTCCCCTAATTTTAAAAGCAAAGGGTTGTTTATGATGGTGGTTTATCCATTTGGAACGCTAACGGTCCGGTTTACTTAATGACTCCCTGTAATGTTGTTGTTTTACCCCCCGATGACTTCTTAAAGATGATTTAGTTCACAGCTGTATCCTGTAAGCAAACCAATTTCAGTGAATGATGTCCCAAGATTTTCACAATAATTCACAAATCATAGTATGCATATTGCCTGAAAGCGAAGCATGCTAACAGGATCAACCAAAGCAACTGTAAACAAAACACAACAAAAACATTGGGGCATAATTAGGTCAAACTAATCATGCTAAATGGATAAACGAGATCCACTGTAATAAACAGTGCTCCAAAAAAAAAAAAAAAAAAAACGGCACAACATTGTGTGCCACATTCTATACTACGTTACACAACAGTTAGCACGCTAACAGGCTAAAACAATTGAACTGTGAGAAACCTTAATTTTACCATGAGAAAGAAAGAAAGAAAAATAACAACATTGTGGGAGTCAACAAATGAGCCAACATTGTGGGATGTCTTTAAGTAAAATGGATAAATGCATAAACTGAAATCACCTGCGAGAAATAGCCCTCTGCTTTCACCATGACAAAAAACTAACACAACATTGTTTGGCGACGGAAGGGCAAGCGCGGTCAACTACGCAGTACAGCGCGGCCTTGAATGCTGAAAAGTTTTATTGCTATGGGGAAAAAAACCTGACACAGGCGCCGAAAGTAATTGAAAGTGTTGGATCTCCACATTGTGTTTTCACGGCCAAAAACAATGTCGCCAGGCGTGACACGAGCCCGCTACTGCACCGAGTGATGAATATCATCTGTACAGAACGCACACGCCAGCAGGTTGGCATGCCAACAAACCCGATTAAAAGTGCCTGATGCGTCGGTTTTCCAACCTAGCGTAGCATATTGTCAAGAAGCGGCCATGTTGTGCGAAATGACGGATCAGAAGCTAAATACCTCAAACGATTCTCAGCCAACTCGTGTACAAACAGTGAGTGAGAGATGATCAGCCACCCGCTAAAAACATGCGTCATGCCAGCTCCGATATTACATGGAAGATTTGTTATCTATTAGTTGCTGCCAAAAGTGTATCGCTAGCCGAGACCGCCGCTAACCTGAGGTAGAGCAGCTTTATGTTTGTTTACGCAGTAGCTATGTGGCCAGAGTGCAAGACATTTACACTTCACAATGCTACTTTAGTAAAATTACAACAAAAACATCAAATGTTGGGATAAAAAAATTTAAAAAATCACTAATTCCACAGATTGGACTGAAACAGAAACCACCTTGGAGGAGGTAATAAAAAACACTTTGATGCCGCTCGTCCACTCCTACAAGTAGTTAATATTTACTGTAAACTTAAAACAAAGCAATCACATAGTTTTGCTTTGAAGCCCTCCAGCTTGTTTGCTAACACAATGGGGAAACAATATAGAAGCGCTAACAAATAGCATCTACGTGGCTGTATTTGGACACAAACAGTTCAGCAACACATGTAGACAGTCAATATAAAAATACTCAGGCATATATTCTTTATCCTCTACAAAAAGTAGGTTTACCGAGTCACAGTAGTTGAGTAAACCTCTTCTTTGTTTGTCTACATGACTATTATACAGCCACCTGGTGGCCAAGTTGCATACTCCAGAAGAAGCCGTAATTAATTCATCACAAGTGTTTAATTATTTCGATTTGATTTAATTTATATTATTACTAGTATATGTTTATATAAACTATAATTTTGTCAAGTGGTATTTTTCCTAAAACGGTACACTATCATTTATCATGATACATGAGTTTCATTGGACACAATTTTAGGATTAGGTCCGCAACGGATTATTTCAATAAGCAATTAATTGAGGAGTCAGATTTTTTTGATTTTATTTTAAGAGCAACTTTTAGTTTCGCTCCCTTTATTCAACATTATTTCAAATAAATGAAAATGTGCAGAAAATGAAAAAAAAAATAAAGAATAAAAATTCAGTTGCAGGTCTGGTCTGTAAAAAATTGGCAAAAATGTCGACCATTGTTTTCCAAAGTAAAGCAGGTGTTTGACTCAATTCAAATATAATAATTCTTCATTCATTTAGGACTAGAGAAATCCGATATTTACTGTTGAGAGGCTGAATTTCCGAGGATTTGGAAAATTGGATTTGTTGTCTATTAATCGTTGCTCTTAGAAAAATCTAAAATGTGGGATTCGGTACTGCAAAATGCTCCCTTCCTATACATGCAATATTTTCTTTTTTCTTCCTCGTGTGGCATAAGCGCAGCGTGAATCACCGCCAGCACCTTTTTATCCTCCGTTCTCTCTGCACCGCCTCCAAGTTCCCGACCAAGAGAGTTTTGTGGCGCTTTTAAAAGACACTTTATAGGAGATTTTCACTTAAATCACAGTCACTAAAGCCAGACAGCTGTAAAATGGACTTTTTGTGCCATCGCGCCCGCTTTCATTGACCTTCCCGCGCTTGATAGAAGCATCGGGAAGCAGGCAGGCTGGTTAAAGTGGAAGGTTTTAAGTCATCCTCTCAAGACATTGTGACAGTGTTCCTGGGCTCTTATTTCTCCTCTGCCAATCAGTGTCTCCATCCCACGTCTCTCCTCTAAACTTATTTGCCTTCGGCGCCACCTTCCTCCTGTCCCCTCGCTCCCTTCTCCTCTTTCATTAACCTAATCGCTCACCGTCTGAATTCCCCTCCGCCTTTTTCCACCCCGCGTCCTCCGATTCTTTCCGGCGCGTCCCAAAGGGGACAATGTTGAAGGTGAGCCAGCCGATTAATGTCCGGCTGATGTACTGTCCCTTTCTGTGAAATGACCTCCGTTAGGTCCCGGCGGACCGTCCCGGCGCACACCCACAAAGGCGGTCGGTCAAGAGCGGATGACGCGGATGGAGAACTGGCACTCATTTGCGAGATCACTTCTTGAGATGTGCATTCATTTGTAGGCAATGGCAATCATTAGAAAAAGGAAAGTGAAATGCAGAGAGAATCGATGAGGTCTAATCAACTTGAAGAAGGAACATAAGTAGTCAGAACATTTGGAGATATGGGCCCTATTTTCGTGCCAAGCACAAGACTAGCAAAAATTCCAGTTTAATTGTGCGCATGGGGTGTCTAGGGGCCATTGTGGGAGTGAACACAGCCCATTTGTTTGCTATCCAATTAGTTGTCAAAATTAATCGACAAGTAATCGATTATCAAATTTATCGACAACTAAGTAAATTTATTTGCTTTCAAAAAGGTGTAAAAAAGTTTTTTTTAAATATATTGCCATGCTCCCAAAGACGTATTTATACGGTGTTTTAATGTGTGTGTTTTTATGGTAAAGGATGCAGAAGACTTTGATGCAGCCTGAATACATGAATAGTTCGCTTAAAGCAATGGTAGTTATTGCAAAAAAACGACCAGCAGGTGGCAGCAGAGTATAAGATCAACCAGGGCCATGTTGCAACAAGCTTTTTTCCCCAGTGTTTTCAACAGGTTTGTGAATAATAAGAAAATTTAGCTATATAATAATGCTAATTGCTGCAAAACAGAAACAGATACAAATATACTTTTTTTTGTCCTTAAAGAAAGAAGAGACTCTAATCTTTCTTTTGGTAGGTTCCATGTTTTTATAGCAATAGAAAACAATATTCTGAGGGCCTTGCAAAATCAGTCAAATTCTAGTAAAACAGCCGGCAGGAGCGAAGGGGGTTGCTTCAGTGAAAATGGCTGGAATTGAATGAGTTAATAATCGAGTAATCGTTTGGAGCCATTTTTTTTATTTAAAATTGTCCTCCAAATCTTCAGATTTTAGCATACCAACAGTAATTGTTGACTGATTTCTGTAGTCCTTCATGAAAAAAGACTGATTATCATCTGTGTTTAATCAAAATAAGACATTTATAAACATCAGTTTTTACTTTGGAAAACATCAATCCCATTTATTTATTTATTTATTTATTTATTATTTTTGTAATCACTATACAAATATGAAGTACGAAATAACCGCCAATCACTGGTTAATTAATAGTGATCAAGTAAAAAAAGAAAAATACTTTTGTAATACATTTGAATGCAAAATTAAAATAAATCAGATTAATCGATTGAATAATCGATAGATTAATCGATTCTAAAAATATTCGATAGTGACAGCACTATATCCAATGGAAGTGCCCCCCCCCCCCTCATTCCCGTTCAATTAAATAAATAAAAAATTTGTATGTAGCACGCATGATGTAAAGTGGTTCCCTCGCCTTACAATCCATCTGCAAACAAATCTAAGTCACTCCAACTCCAACGCAACAATGATTTTGCAACAATACACACACTGACCCGCAAGTACATTTTTTGTGTGGTTTTTTTTTTTCGAGACGCGTAATTGGAGCGAGTTAAAAAGTTTGAGATGAGGTATTATTTTCAATTATTCATGAGGCTGTTCATCAGGGAAGCGCTTGCTCCCCATTACATTATTGGTTTATGCAAAGCAGGAAACTAACTGGCTGCTGGAATATGAGTGTGTGTGTGGGTGTGGGTGAAAGTCAGTAAGTGCACACACAAGTGTATTTGGTTGTTAGTCATTTGGACACAGAGACAAATTAGACTGGACTAGAAAATGGGGAGCAAGTGGAAAACTGTCCAAGCAAGCGTCCATCCATCCATTTTGAACCCAGCTCGTCTTTTCCATCAGGTTATCTGCGGGCTGGCTATCCAAGCAGGCTTTGGGCGCGAGGCGGGAGACACCATGGCATGTTTTTGAAATGTGGGAGGAACCTGGAGTACCTTGAGAAAAGCCACATAAGCACAAAGAGTACACATGGGGAAGATGTCATAAGGTTGGTGCTGAGATTCTATTCCAGGACATCTCAACTGTGAGCCATGAAGTAAAGTCAAACATTTTCTTTTTTACTATTTTTTTACTTTACATTTTCTTTATTTTCTCTACGCAGCCCTACTAGTCTAAACACAGCATTCTTATAAATTGTATTTGTGGAATATGAGGTAAGCAGCAAAGTCCACCTGTTTTTTATCCATGTCAGGGGGCGGCCATTTTGTAACATGTTGTCAACTGAAAATGACATCACAGTTGCTCAGGGCTCAGTTAACAACCAATCACGGTTCATCTGTTTTCTGAAGCCGAGTTGTGATTTGTTAGTACCTGAGCCCTGAGCAACGTTGATGTCATTTCTGTCAGCAAGTGGCAAAATGGCCGCCACCCACGACAAAAAAAATAATTGGGTGGATTTTGTTGCTTAATTCATTCAATATTAATCAGATTGCAGATACATATAACATATTGAACAGATCGTTTCTGGGTTGACTTCACCATTAAATTGCATTCATTATTTTATTTTTTTAATCACATTTGAATTGTGTTAATATGGTTCTGGTTGGAGAACAGAGAATATTAGAACACATACACCGATCGTTCTGTTTTGAATTTTGTGTTTTTATGAAATCTGTTGGTTCAACTATAACCTGTACAACTCAATTAAGAGAGTGGAATTTAAAATTAACAACTGAGATAGTGTGCTTGCGTAAGTGTGCACACCCTCTCATAACTAAGGGATGTGTTGAGAATTCGTCAGTCGCATTCAAACTCAAGTACAATTTAAAGTGCCTCTGATTAGTCCCAAATAAACCCTGGTTGTTCCTGTAGGCTTTTCCTGACATGCATGTCGCCATATCTTACATCACAAGCCATGGAGAAGGGTAGAAATAAAAAAATTCCAAGCCGCTCAATAAACAATGGAACACAGTAAAGAAGTCTAGTCGAGAAACTATAGCAAATTACCGAGGACTGAACTGAATGTCTCTCCAAAATTGACAACACTTTGGCTGCCAAAAGGCCCACAGTAATATTGAAGGAGCTGCAGAAATTTCTGGCATGCACTAACTATTTAATACATGCGACAACAATCTCCCGTTTGCTTCATATGTGAGGTCGTCTGGTAGCAAAATGGGAGCTTTATTTTATAAAGAAAAAAAGCACACAGCTCTTCGAATCACATGTGGGGAAAAAGTTATGGTCCGATGAGACCCATCACTACTACTACTACTACTACTAAAATGGCATTTAAACATAGGGGTGTCGACTTTTTATTTCCACTGTATGTGAGATGAAGAGCTGATTATACATTTATATGGATTAGCACTCATAATGGCCCTCAACGGGAAACCATAACTACAATGTGGCCCACAATAAAAATTATTGACACCCCTGCTGTAGCGTGCGCCACCTCCCCACTTTCATCGTTAAAGAACGAGCTGCGTGCAGATGAATCCAATGTCCTCATAAGTCAGATAAAAGGACATTGTGTTAATATCAAGAGGGAACGTATAATAGGCTGATGGGGGGCGCTCGCCGAGTCAGACGCCATCTTACCGGCTGGCGCGTACGGTACAGTACGTGCGAGGTTGCGTCATAGGGAGTAAGAGCTAGAAAGAGAATCATCTGACGGGCTTTGATATTCGCCCCTCTGTGGACCCGATGGTGATATAACGCCGCAGAACCGCTAAATTTTTCACAGCAGATGAAATACGGTTTGGTTGGCGCCGTACAGTAGCGCAGCGGTGCTCTTTGAACGCCAAGAGAGCACTGACACGGCTTTGCCCGGTTTGTTTTTTTTGTCAGCACGCTGTCCTCCGCTGCACCTCGCCCGTTACATAAAGCATAAAGCATTCTCTTTGTTCGCCCTCACGGCAGCGGGCGGGCGGGGGGGGGGGGGGGGGGGGGGGACCTGGCGCTGAGAGCGATGTCGACTCATTGATCGGCGCTTGGAACAGCTGGCAGCACAAGAGAGGAACATTCCCACTTTTTTTTTTGTGTCTCAGCTGAGTCACATTCTTGCGAGATGACTCGAAGGCACGCAAGGACTAAAGTGTTGATAGCGGCTTATGCTGACAAAAGTGTGTGTAATCATAAAAGGGTGATTTTCATAATGGAGTCTCGTCCAGAAGGGCTTCACCAGCTACCAGTTTCAAGGTCTTAAATGATCTCGGTGTAGTCAAGGTGATAGCAGAAAAGTGAACATGAACATTGCAATAATTCCAGCTGGTGTCCGACCGTATTAGAATATGATAAGTGCATTTAATTTACTGCCTCTGCACTTTATTTATGTTGTTTATCAGCGTCTAATATTCTCCTACAGCGCTGAGTGTTTTGTTTGCCCGGACGTCGTTTTATTTTATCTCCTCGTCTTTCCCGACTTTACTCCTTCCTTCAAGGTGACGCGGGCACTTTTTCTTCCTCGCTGACCGACATTCACAAACTCTGGAATTATTTGCTATAAAAACTCTCAGAGTTGTAGAATGACACGCTGATCTAGTGGGGCCCTTGTGTTTGTGCATCGCAACCCAAGGGATGCGCTCAGTCGACGCGGGCCATATGCCGCTTCCTGATGGTCGTTTGTTTATCGCGACATCTCTGGAGACGTTGCCTCCGACCACGTGGAGAAGTGCAGCTGGGGCGGCCCAGGGGAGGCTCGTCGACGTCTTGGTCCAGCTGTGGACCTCTGTCCTGGGATGCGAGGGTCCCCATGGTGCTGTCCGCTTGGATCCAGGCTCACACTTGACACGCAAGATCCCGGTCAACCATGAATGACCGCCGCCATGACCAGTACGTTATCGGACATTATCCTGTCCAGAATCACTGCAAGTAAGAACTTGTGCCTCACCGTTGTGAGGTTCTGGGTTTGAACTCGGTTCCGGCCTTCCTTTTATCGCATGAAATAAATACATAAATATAAGAGCAGAGTCTTTTTATTTATTGACTGATATTTAAATGTTTATTTTTGTATTTATTTCCAAAATTTTTTATATACATTTTTTTATTGTTTGATTTTATTGCATTTCTTTTGTTCTTTATTTTTATTTCCATTTATGTATATTTTTTTGTGTTAAATTTTTTAATTATTTTTGTATCTGTATTTATTTATTTAGGCATTATTGGTCCTCCAAATGTCTAGTATGCCTTATTTTCAGTTTTCTCTTACTGTATTTTCCTCCCACTTTCCAAAAGCATACATTTTAGATTCTAAACTGTCAATCGGCATGAATGTGAGCGTAAGCACTTGTGTATGTGCCCTGCAACTGGCTGGCGAGCAGCCCAGGGTGCACCCCTGCTGGCATAGGCCCCAGCTCACCCACCACCGTATTGAAGTTAAGCACCATTGAAAATTGATGTATAAAGGATCGCTGCAAGGGCTGGAGACTGTCCCAGTCAAAGGCAGACTACACTTAAGATTGGTTGCCAGTCAAACGCTGCGTGCCCCTTTCACACCGGCTATTTCAACCAGCTAATTTCTGGCTAGCCCTGTAAGGTACACCCGCACCCAATACCGTAAGTCGCAGGTGTTTTAATGTTACCGCACCGGGTTCCCGCTACTTTCTTTTCCATAATGAGGGCGCAAATTGTCTCGCTCTCGTTCTCTCTCTCCTACTGTATTTGGGCTCACTTGGTTTGTTTTGCGCTTCCTTTTATAGTGCGCCCCCTTGTGATCTGATGGAGAAGCCGCACCTCTGTATTAGCCGCAGGGTCGATCGAATGCAACTGAAAAAAGTAGCGGCTTATAGTCCAGAAATTACTGCAACTAAAACCAACAACAACAACAAAAATGTCTGTTGGTTTCATCTTTATCAATTAATATCAGCTTTTGGCATTCATTTTAAATGTATTGCTGGTTGTCCGTACAGAAGATGGAAGGCCAAACAGCCGTTTGAGAATTGTAGTTTACTTTATAACACAATACTTATATTATATATACTTCATATACCATACAAATAAAGGTAATATTAAATAAAAACTAAATTAAAACAAAGCATTTTCACACACACAAAAATTAAAACTGACAAACCTGCTCTAAAAAATAATTACCTATAAACTAAGTGAATTTAAAAAAACAATAGTCAATACGGAAAAACTAACTACTGTATAATGAAAAATCCCAAACTATTATAACCCTACGTGAAACACCTGAAACTCAATTTGTGCAAATGCTGCGAATCAATCCCTGCACTAAAGACAGCCACACGAACATACACTGCCAAGTATTTTGTGCAAAAGTGAGCCCCCAAATTTGCATGCGTACTACACTTGACAGCCACTTTCTCTTCACGCTAGCAACATCTTTCCGCCGTTGACGAGGCTTGACACCACACAGCTATAATTACAGCGGTGTCGACTGCAACACAAAGAGAAGGAAATTATGTCTCCGGCTTCCGCCTAAATTTCCTGTGCATGCATGACAAAAGCTGCTGAGGAAAGGGGGGGGGGGAATAGCGGGGAGGCAGAAATTAAAAATGCCGCTACGTGTCGGAGTTAACGTGTTAGCCTGTCAGAGCGGTTTAACCGGAGTGGTGACATTATCCGAGGCGACCTCCTTTGCCACTTGTGTGCTAAGTGTACCACTGTACACAAGTTGCACATTCAGCACCGCCTGCTTTGCACTGTACGTCGCAAATCTTGTGTGACATAAAATGCTGGGCCGACCTCGTCCCCGGTAGCGTTTGTAAACCTTGTACATGACACAATTGGACTTCAGCAAATTTAAAAAATGTAATGAAATCAAACTCCCCACGGCGGCGCATCTGGAAGGCATGTACAGTATGTATTTTTAACACAATTTGAACAGTCTTTTATGAGACGCATCTCAAAGTAGAAGATGATTTGGCATCCTGTTTTTCCTGGACCACCACCTAAAAAAGGTAACTAGTCCCTCAATCCATAATCCTAAACCCAAACCCCAATTGTATCCATCCATCCATCTCGTAATCTTAAACCTGCACTGTCTTATTTTGCCTGGACATCCCCACCTCCCAAAAAATGTCTAATATAGGAAAATAATCCTAAATCCCTTGAGGTTATTTATTTTATTTTATTTTTTGTAAACATAGCCACTTTTTTGGCACCTGAAAAAAGCATTTGATTTTGATTGGAATTTACTAGCTTTCTCATCATAACCTCAACTCTGACCCTAATTGTAACGCAGAGTCCTACTTTTTAACTTGATGCCCTAATCCTAAACCCCAACGTCCTTTTCCCCCCTGGAAATGACAACTTTTTTGCACCTATAAAAAGTATCTTATTTTAAAATAATATGGGATTTTATTCGTCTCTCATCATAGCACTAACTGTAAATATTAGCCCGAACCCCTTTAGTCTAACTCTTAACACCCTAATCCTAACTCCTACTGCTAATTGTACCGTAGCCACCGAATACTAACCCCTAATTGTCCTCTCTTTCCTGGACATCCCCACTTTTTTTGGTACCTACAAAAAAGACGTGGAACTCCCAAAATTTGCATAGCCCTAATTCTACATCCCAACTCTAACCCTTTAATCCTAATCCTTAACCATCCAATTTTTCTGGATGTGTATTCATTTAGGCATTGAGAAAAAAACAACTTTTTAAAAGCACACCCTAAACTCCTAATTCCTAACCGTCCTTATTTTACTGGGCATGCCCACTTTGTGGCATCTACAAAATTGTCAGATTTTAAAAATAATCCATGATTTTATTACAGATATCCTACTTGCCAGTCATAATAAACGGGATTACCGGTTGCAATGTCACTCAAAATGTGTATACATGATTAATGATTGGTGCAGCGGTTGTTTCTTCTATAGTGATCTTGATCGTCACAAGAATGTTGTGATTAAAATATGACACGTTGAAGGAGAATTGAGTCTTCTCATATTTTCGCGTTTGCAATTTTATGTCAGTGGCAATCTTTTTTCATAGTCTGAACGTTGTCAAAAACCTAAAGAGCATTCCTACTTTTATCATCTTGTCATCGTACTCTCTTATCTCCCGTCAGTGGCCTGTCATGCTACACAGTCACATTCTGTCTCCGCACGTTAACGAGCTCCCTAAAGTCGTTATGAGCCCGATCAAGGGCAAGATCCAATAAAGGACGCGCGTGTTTAACCCCTCGAGAGCGTGAAATGGCAACTAAGCAGGCCACAATGACAAGGTGAGGTCAAAAGTGCGCATCCCCAAGGCCGCGGGAGAATGATGGAAATTGTGTTGACGTGATCGCGCCTTAATCATAAACATCCAGTGAGCCCCTGATTATTACGAGGGATGCATCCCAGAACCAACCACAATGTAGGTGACAATCCACGCCTCAGAAAAACAGGTTCTACGCATGTGTGCTCAGTTTGTACTGATTGGTGCATGACTGACTGTGGCTCTCCTTTTCCACATGCAATATAGCATTACAATAAGTGCGAATCCCACCAAAAAAATTGACATGAAAAAAGTGGCATAGCAGGGGCCGTGAACAGTGAACCTTGATATCATGAGGAAGCACTCAATTGAATACCTGTGTAACACATGCAGTCATAAAGTAATTCTTGCCTACCTCACAATTAGCTGCGCTTTGTTTGTGCCCAATCAATTTTTTTCCTCAATTAGAAAAAAAAATTACAGCAGAGAAAAGAGCTCATTACTAAACGGGGACGACGCTATCGCAGCCAGCTAATTGGTGTCATTTAGTCTGCAGCATGGCGGCTAACTTTGAGCCGACGCAGGTCACCAGTAGATTAACTGTATGATGATGCCATCTGTTTTCTGCTGCTGGCATCTCTCTTCAGTTTTTGACAATAAAAAAGAGGGGGGGGGGGGGGATGGGATGCATAGTGGATTCAGTGAGGGAAAAGGCTAGCTAGCTGGAATACGGGGATGGATTCCAAAACTTTTAACAAACATCCAGAGTTCTGCCTTTGGCTAGTGTACCGCGAGGGATCCTGGGGATTAAAGTAAGTAATTGTAAACTGCATACCGTCTTTAAGATATATTTTTTTCAAATCAAGTGTATATGAGGCTTGGTAATGCAACCATTTACCATTATGATCAAATTGGATTACATACCTTGCTGTACCTCAGGCCGTCCTCCTCCTCTTCTTCCTCCTCCTGTGAGTTCAGGACCAGCCAATTTAGACACAAGCCGAGAGATCTCCCATCAGCCGTTTATTTCACCCCTGCACAAGGCGAGACTTTTCCTACGGCGTGGGCGGGCACGTACGTGCGCTCTCTCTCCGGGCCTTGCGGAGGGATTGAAGCGTGCAAATTAGAAACAAACAAGCAGTAACGATGAGCAGTTTTTTAAGCATGAAAAAAAAATGTTGGTTTTACACACTTTGCGGAGCAGAAAAAGAAGTGTTGCGCGAGGGAGGTTACTTACAGATTTGGCCGGTTTAAAAGCTGGCAGCTAATGAGCAGGCAGCTACAGGGAAGGCCAAGCGACGGGTCGGCGAGCGAGTCACATGGTGGAGGGGATGATTGCTAGGCTGGTTGCAGGTAGAGCGGCTGGTAGAGGATCTGATGGCGTGGAGGCAAGCTTAATGAGGTGCGCTCGCCAGGCCTCAATCACTGCAGTGCACCTTGCTAAGGCTCTCTTTGCTCTACTAGTGATCACTTTACTTGCACAAAGAAGCCAAACGACAGGAGGTGGTGTCGCACTTGAAGTAAATGTCTTTTTTTCTTTCTTTTTTTTTTTTGCCTTAAATGAGACAGCCATCCATCTACTATATTTTCGGTAGTGTGTTATTTTTAGGGTTGTGGGTATACACAGTTGGATCAAAACTAACAAAATTTGGGTCAAGAAGGACAGACCCAACTTTGTGACCCTCTAAACAACCCAATTTAGTGTTAGTTAATTCAGTCAGCCTCGAGTCTTTCACTGTACCTCTCGATGGACAGCAATTGGCCGAATTTAGGTGATCAGTTCTTCGGGATGAACTGTCAACTTCTCCATGTTGGAATCCGATATGTGGAGTGGCTCAGAAATTGCATTCAACCAGCGATTTGAGTTCACTTGTCGCCTAAGTCGGAGTGTTGTTCAGCCGCCACAAATAATCAAATATGGCCGTTGTTCATTTCCAAGTGGCCCTCGTCTACTGAATTTTGTGATAAAATCAGCTCCAAAGTGTGAGAAGTGTCCACCTTTGTTGAGAGCAAAACAAAAGCTAGCTAACTAGCTAGCTAAAATTGAAAAGCCTTTTTATTACCTCATTCACTCCCGGCAACCTCCTTCGCTCCTGGCAGAGCTTTTTGTCTTTTTTACTGGATTTTGACTGATTTTGCAATAAAAGCATAAAAACAATTAGCATTAGAATACAGTATAGCTAAGTTGCATCATTAATCACAAATCTGTTGAAAAGAGTTTGTTGCAATATGGCCCTGGTTAATCTCTTATACTCTGCTGCCACCTGATGGCCGTATTTTGTAATAACTACCATTGCCTTAAGCAACCTCTTCAGGTCAGCAGCTGCATCAAAGCCTTCTCCTCCTTCTGTATGCTCTAGCATATTGAAAAGAAAAAAAATTATTAGTTTTTTGGAGCAAATGAGTTCATGAAATAAAATACAAACGAATGCACAAAACAACTAGCTGCAAGTATGTTTTGTGTTGGGAAAATTAATTACAGGTAAACAGTAGTCTTTCATTTTCATCTTTGTCAATTCCTCCCTTTAACTTCTTGAACAAATAGCAAGCAGGCCGCGCCACGAGGACGAGAAATGACCTCAGATCGTTCACGTAGCGTCGACGGCAGGGCTCCCGCGGGAGCCGGCGTCACATTCCCGAATCCGAAGCCACCCGGTAGTGGATGCGATGTCAAAGAGCAAACGCGTAACATCAAGCGCGCCACTGAGACCTTCATGTTGAATCTTTAAGACGCCCGTGTTTCATGTCTGCGCCATCCTCGCCGCGGCGTCGCTCGCGAGTGCAGCTCTTTGAATGCCGACGCCACCCGAGATTAAGCAGCGGGGCGAATTGTCAAGTTGCCGTCAGTTTTTTAAAAATAGGAAGAAAGGGGAGCTTTTATGGCTTTTAAGTGCATGTGCGTGATGTGATGCGCAGCTATTCGCTTCCTTTGTGAAGATATGTTCATACACAACTTGTCAGCTGTCATCTCGGAAAAAGATGAACATTTACATCTCTGTTGTAGAACTTTACCAGAAGAGGCCGCTACATGGGGTCAGATAATAATATCTTGGTGAAGCAGCATGTGGCCAGTTTTTTTCTTTTTTCACTATCTGCTCCATCCCTCCATCCATGAGCTGGACATGCTAACCACTAGGACACTGTGCTGCCACTCCCTGATTCAAGTAAATGCAAACAATAAGATACATCTGCACTATTCAATTTCGGCCCTCTGTCCAAGATCGCCCCCTAGTGAGGAAATGCATGCTCAGGTTAGTGTATAAAAATTACACACAAAAGCATGACTTTGAAATAAGTCCTTTCCTTCTTGATTGTGAAATTAGGATCAGCCTGGAGATGTTATTCAGCTCTCTCCTTTCGACTTTCATTTTGAGTCCAGATTTATTTTTATTCTTCCCGTCTGCCGCTTTGGGCTGCCTGCGTTGGTCAAAGATTAAAATCTCAATCCTCAACATGTTTTCGTTGAATCGCTAAAGTATGTCGAGGGTCTCGTGTTCACTGACGGGGCTTTGCTGTAACTTTTGAACAGCAGAAGACAAAAAGGTACCAAATAATTTAGAGAAGCAAAACAATAAGCAGCTTTTGTACATATTTTCCAACCCGTAACCCAGAAACAAATTCAATCACAATCCAGACATCCATTTAAAACGGCTCATTCCCGTCCCAATGACCGCTCTACTAATTCCATTAAAAATATGATTTATTCATAAGAAAGCAAAATATATTTAAATACTGGCTCTCAAACCTTACATTTGTCATCCAAAGTGACACAAGTAGTGAACTTCCATCAGATTATCATATTGATTTATTTTGTCTGACTGAAACCCGCACGTGTCAGGATGAATAGGAATGAGTCAACCCCGTCAAATTAGGCTTTGTGCTTCTTCGAGGAAGCTGCCGGAGGGGTGGGAGGCGCCAGAGCTATTTTCCGCCCGGCGCAATTTATCAACCCTCCGACTTTGGAGGCGTAATAACTGCTTTGGGTTTCGCTGCCACATCTCTTTTTTTGCCGTGTCGAGGCTACCTCGCCACAATTTGGAACCCAGAACTTCAGGCCCAGTCAGACAGGCATGCTATTGCTAGCAAAATAGTCCACCGTGGCGCCTGATCCAGAATGACGGAAATCCAAATCCTGCAGCTTGTCCTCCAAAAGACCCTTCCTGCTAAAAGATGCTAACCAAAACGCACTGAAAGTGTCAAGTCGTGCCAAGCACAGCTAGCGGCTAGCGGCTAGCTGCATGAGCTTAACGCAGCAGTCTTCTATCTTCACTTGCTGCTCTTTCCTGTCCGACATCGCATAACTTCATGTTCAGTGAAGGAAAAGAAACAAAGAATTTCCAAGCGAGTCATTTTACTTCTAGGTGAGATTTTAAGCACATTGGACAAGGTCAGGCCGTTCAGGTTCACCGCGGCGGCTAGCCTCAGCGCTAAAATGACAAGTTGCTCCGTAACACTCGCAAGCAACAGGGGTTAATTACTGGGATTCCTCACCGCCGCCGTCGCCGCCCTGCACCAGTGACTAATTTGATAGCTTTATTAGGGCAGCTTTCTGTCTAATTAAACGCCTCTAATCTCGTTTGGCAAATATTGCTAGGTGCGAGTTCAAGGTGCTCCTGTGGGCCACCGGCGTTCGCCATGACGAGCTGACTTTACAAGCGTGGCGTTGACATCTGTCATGGCAAATACAATCAGACTGTCAGACGCAATGACATATTTATCAGAATGCAATGGTGGGCTGCGCATCTGGTAGGCCTGGTGGCCTTCCACTTTTTAATCCCAACTATATCACGTCGCAATTAACCTTACCGTGGCATGCCCCCTCCCCCGCCCACGAAATGCGACCAGCAGCCCCATCGGACATTTACCGGTCAAGATGAGCTTCAAGTGCATACACAGTAATGGCAAAGTTGTCAGATCTTCCTTGTGATTTCTCGGTCAGGTATTTTCGGGATGCCGATATTTCTTTTCGAAGCAAGCAGAAGGGGGCTTTATTTATTTTTTTATGAAGGGTATCTTCACTCCTTTACCATGCAATTTTGCCCAAAAAACAAAGGAAATACACATCGCTGCTTTCTGCTACAGAAGTCAGAAAAAGACAGTCGCCTCACTCACTTCGACCGATTGTCAGCAAAACCCAAGTTTTTGAACATTGTTCCTGTCAAGCAGGATAAGAATGAATTCATATTACCTCGTCGTTTCAATGGTATCACTCTTACACAAGCCGCAACTACAGAGTTTTAACCATTTTTATTGATCTTTTTTCTTGCTCTTGGATAACCAACCACGCAATGCATCAGCGGGAGCTTGATTGCATTGTTTGTCCGCAGCAAAACACACGTGCCGACGCAGACGTGCCACGTCTTGCGTCTTAAATGGTTTACTATGTCATGCTGGCGTGGTTTACGGTAAGGTCAATTATAGAAACCACCAACACTATACCCAATTGGCTGAAACCATCCAGAATCTGAATCAATATTTATCTAATAACAGAATAGAACATTAATGTTAAAATTCAATTGATAAAAGAAACAGTTTAATTTCTGATATAGTTTAAGTACTGTACATCGGCCAGCAGTATGGATTCTGAAGGCCCTGGGCAGATTGGATTAGAATGGTAACAGAAATGCTGAAACAAATTGGACACACACACACAAAAATAATCATTTAAAGACACGTACCGGAGGTAGTTCAGCCCAAAAAATAAATAATGACAAGCTGGAAGAATGGACTCTTGGGAATAAATCAATACAATTTCATGCCACAAATAATAGCATCAATGTTGATTTGTGCTTCTGATAATTGTTTAGGGTCCACCATTGTTAGAGCACTGCCAGAGATGCAGTTCAGCACTTGTCAAAGGCGCAGCAAATGGCCCAGCATGCAATTCCACAGGAGCCGCAATCAAATAATTGTGTAACACTCTTCAGCGAAAATTCTAGCTAATCATTGACATGATTGTTTGTCCCTCTGGCAACTCAGTTGGTGGGAATCCCTTTGTCGAGTGGGCGTAACAAACAAGCCGCCGTGCTTTGTTACAGCATCACACGCTAAAGTAAATGGAGCAGTTTTCCTGAAAATTGACAAATTAATATAATATAACATATGCACCAGAAGTCAATATAGACTTCCTTTGTTCTATCTTTTTTTCTTCTTTTTTTTGATGACATTCAGACAGACATCAGGCTGCTGGCATTCGACAGCTTGGGATTTGAATTTTTTTGTGTTGCCCATGGCTCGCCAGTTGACATTAAAGTAGCGTTGCAAAATTGCCGCCTGGCAAGAAGTTTTTCTGTCCCCGGCTGCAGTTCAGCGGCAGTTTGAGAAGCTTTATGGCCATAACACTGCTCCAACGAGAGCAGTGATAAAGCTTTACCCATACCGACTTCAGCTTGTTAACATCATAATCTTCTTCTTGATGCTTTGGAACAACTTGAAGTCAGTACGGGCAAAGCTTTATAACTCTCCAAAGTATCCACCGAAACAAGTTTTTGTTGACGCCTGCTCCAGTGCAACCCTCTGGCTAGATTGTCTCTGTCTTTGTGTTAACGCCTGCTCTAGGAGTTAAATCCTTTCATCATTGGCAGTAGTAGCAGGCCCAGGCTTGCTTGGTTGTGAAAAATCCAATTATTTATGCACACTCCAACCACGAATGGTATCATTCTTTTGGGAATGCAAGACAACTTTTTTTTTTTAAGTTAATTACAAAAAAAGGTTAATAAGTTTAACAAGTCTTGTCATCAGACTTCCCAAACTGGCGCTGAGCTACAGTTGAGGACAGAAGAACTTTAGCAACACTCCTCCAATGTCAGTTGGTGAGCCATGGGCAAGGACATGATATCTGTCAAAAGCCGTTGGAATGATACCTGAAACAAAATTGAAAAAGGAAGAATATAGAGACTTTTGGGGCACAATGTATAAATAAGTCATTAGAATTTCATTTACTGCTCCAAGGTACGTAATGTCTCTTATCTGGAAAATAACGCTATGCTATGACAAGGGCAGCGCGGTGAGCTAGTGGTTAGCTTCTCTGCCTGAGGTCCGGTTCTGAACATGCCCGTATGGAGTTTGCAGTTCTCTCATTTCTTTCATAGTCCACAACCACGTATGTTAGGTTCATCGAAGAGTAGACTAAATTCTCCCTACGTGTGTCTATTTTCTCTCTGCCCTGTGATTGGCTGGAGAGCTACCCATGTTTCTTTGGTCAATCTGGCTCACTTAATAAGGGCAAGCATCCTAGAAAATGGACGGATGGATTTTTATTGCAAACGTTATTTATGCTAGCAAGGGTCTCATTATCCTTGCCACTGGAAAGCTAAGCTAACAAGGATTGATCCCGGTTGTGTTTACATTTAGTAATTTTTTTTAAATAATGTACAATTAACCAAGGAAGCAGTGGACAAACTATCCCCCATGACATGCTTGACAATGGCAGTGGCATTATAAATTAGACACAAAAGTCACATGATTTAATGCACTAAATCAACATTTGTTGCTTTTTCTCATCGCAGCGCATTCTGTTGGCAACGAGAGAGGCAACAGGCAATCATCATGAATCTCCGCCTGGCAAAATGAGGCCGGATTCTTCGAAGAAAAAGGTCGTTTTTTTACAGGCAGGATATGAAGAAAAAAATGCGGCAGCGATAGAATGCCAATGAGGCCTGAAAGTGGAAAAGGAGCTGCCGACACACGCGCACATAGACAGAAAAATGCGATTAGGTGGCGACTTTTGCCTGCTTTTTGTAACCCTGCATGACCTGCCCACAGCATTATTCTGCTCCATACCACGCATGAAACAGTTGAGAACCTTCAGACACTCCCACAGAGATGTAAAAATAATAGTGACTAAATTCAGGTGCATTTTTCTTGTGTTGAAGGCAAAGCAAGCATGTATGTAAAACGGGATTCATACGCAAGTGAAATCCATACTGTAAAATTTATTTTTAGGAATACGTTTGCTTACGTGGTCTCAAATTTGCACCCTTCGCAGGTGAGTCTGTAAAGAGAAAAGGGGTTCACTGTTGATGGACAGATTTATTTGTCAGTGACGAGCTTTCCACTGCGCTAATAGCCCTCTTAATGTTAATGTTGTCAAGCAATGTTATCTCCGCAGATGCCATTTCCTTCGTTTATCCAACTGCAGTCCTCCCCGCCATGTTTCCAGTCAAAAAAAAAAAAGACAAGAAAAAAGGACACCTCGCAGTGGGGAAACGGCAGCGCTCGGCCTACAATTAAAACACTTTTTACAGTAATTAAGCAGAATCAAATTAAAGTGCACAGCGTTTCCTCCAAGGAGAGTGCGGCGTGTGTAATTGGAAATTTGGTAATGGTCGGCGCGATTAAATATGCATTAGCGGAGTGGCGCGCCTATCAGTCAGCGGCGATGGCGATGAGCGCTTGGTGTCGATGTGACAGTAATTTTGCTTTTAACTTAAGGTTTGTGGATTTCGCCCATCATAGCGTATGTCCTCATGATCGATCCCCAAACTCCAAAAATTTACTTTTTAACTTTCTGAAAAAGTCTACGAGCAAGTTCTTCTGTCCGCACTTCCGGCAGGAGCTAAATTACAAAAAGGCTTGACAACGAAACTGGGCTAAAATCCAGAACTACTTTCAAGTCTTAAATAATCTTAAATAATAAATAATCATTCAGTCAGTCAGCCTGGCAATCGGGTCAAATCCAAAAGGTAAGCAGAGCTGCATTGCATGACCTGGCCTCTGCTGACTGATTAGAAGGGGGAGGCGAAAATGTTTGGTATGTGTGTACCCATCTTGACTTGTGGATCATGCAGCAGGATCAAGCTCAAACAAATCAAAAGCCATGTTGAACTCAATTGCGGGTCAAGTCAAGGTGCGTCGGAGCCATTTTGTTCACGCGGGCGCTGCGTTTGCATTAACCTCGGCTCGTTCTTGCCCGCATGCAGTACAGTATGATTTATAATTCAAGCCCAGGCGGGAGATGGGAAATGAAAAATTGATTTGAGAGGAGCGCCGCGGAGATGATTTCTTTTCAATGTCTGATTTCCCACAACGCTTCTGCCCGTCTTTTTTTTTGTGTCTCGCTGGAGTTTGAGGTGAACAGAAGCGCGTTTCATGGTCACGCCTGCGTGTGCGACGCTAACATACGTCAAAATATGTTAGTACGGCTCGTTGCTTTAAGTCTCAAAAACACAGTTTGGCTGGAAACTGTAACTCTGATACACCCTGACTGTGTCTACAACCTGTTTAGAAACTAATCTTAGTTTGGTTTCAAGCCTGGGTTAAGTTTGCAGCCTGTTTGAAACCCTAACACTGGATTCTACCTAATGTTAAACTCCCAACACTTTGTTGAAACCCTTACCATATCTTGAAACCAGAATTTAAAACCCATATCCTGACTTGAAACCCTAATTTAAGACCCCGACCCTACATTTAAACCCCCTGAGTTCTTAACCCTAACCCAGGCGTGAATCTCTTATTAGGAACCCAAAATAGGAACTCAAACCCAACCTAGACATTCTAGGCACTTTCTTGAAACCTTAATGTGCACTTCAACCTTGGAGCCCTATGTTGAAAACCTGACTGTCTTAAAACCCCAATTTTAAACTCTAACCCTCTTTTAACTCATTCACTCCAAGTCATTTTCACAGAAGCAACCCCCTTCGCTCCCGGCTGTTGACTGATTTTGCAAGGCCCACGCAATATTATGTTCTGTTGCTATGAAAACATGTAACCTACCAAAATAAAGATTAGTCTCTTCTTTCATCAGTAAAAAAAAGTATGTATCTATTTATTATGAAGTTGTTGGGGGTTTTTTTGCCAAATAATTTATTCATCTTTTCCAGTAGGATTTTTCTTTTTTTTTCCCAATAGTAATTTTCCACTTAAGGTTGCGAAACCTTGAATTTTGTTAATCCCTCAAGCAAAATATGGTCAAGTGTCCTTGACACTCAGAAAAGGGAAAATTAGAATCAGGGAGAAGTCGAACCGTCCGGCAGCAGATAACCGAATAAGCCGCGAGCTCCGCTGCTATCCCCACCTCCGATCGTTTGACCTTGACCTCCGGTGTCTCAATCCTTCCAAGGACACAGAGTCCTTCCGCCCAGGCATCCCGACTACTGGCGGCATAGGCTCGGCCCGATAAGACATGATGAATGCAGATTGTTTGCGGTGCGACAGCCTCATCCGTTTAGAGCCGCGCCGGCCTTCGGTATGCCAGGCAGGCCTGTTTGGAGCGCGCGGGCGACAAGCGAGAACGCAAAAAGACAAAATATTCACATGCAACAAAAGACAAAGCGCACTCGCCGCCTCGCTATCAGATGCAGGTGAGGAGAGTCGATTTTTTTTCCCCCCCTGTAGGCAAGCAGGTGGCAAGCAAATTGGAAGGTGAGTCGGAACAACAAAGTACAGTGAGAATGGAGCCGAGAGATAGAAACGTCACACCGTGTGTCTCTAATCTGCCGGCACACACCGATTTATGCCGGCGCGAGCCTCTGCTGATACTCGCCATGGCAACGGCGCTGAGAAACTTGTTTTAGGCTTGCATTGATATGCTCAAAAAGGACAGTGGAAAGAACAGGAAGTTTAGTTAAGCAACTTGCAAGTAAGTGTTTTCAACTATAAAATTAAGCTATTAAGCCAAAATAGTGGTTTAATGGTAGGGTATGAAATTAGCATGTCAAAATGGGGTTAGGATGTCAATGTAGGTCAGAGTTCATGGCATCAAGTTCATGTTTTAAATCTCGGGTTATAGTTTAACTTTATTTCAAGCCATGATTGGGGATTCAAAGTAGGGTTTCAACAAAAGGTTAGGGGTTTAAAATGAATGTTACAAGCCTGGGTTACCATTTTAAAATGGGGTTAGGATGTCAAGACAAGGGTAGAATTTCAATGTAGGGTTTCAGTCCGTTAAAGGTATCAAGTTAGTGTATTGAATTTAGGGTATCAATCCTGGGTTAGGGGTTCACATCGCATTCGAAGACATGATTAGAGTTTCAAACTGGGGTTTCAAGCAGTAGTTAGCATTTCAAAATGGGGTTAGGGTTTCAAAATAGGATGGTCAAGCCTTGATTTCAAAGTAGGCTTTCAAGTCAAGTTTTAGATTTGCAAGTTAGTGTTTCCAGAGTATCAAGTCTAGGTTAGGGTTTCAAGATTATTATTCAAGATGTTCAAAATGTTAAATTCAGGTGAAAGCAGGCTTACAATAATTATTACATTTTTAAACAATTTGGGGTTCAGGGTTGTAAATGTGTTTATTAAATTAAGGGTTGGGCTAGGGTTTTGCATTAGTTAAAGTAAGAATTTGGGTTTTAAATGAGGGTTTCAAATCTGGGTTAAAATTAGGAAGGACTTCAAATGTATGAGCGCTGCTTTTTTGTTTTTGTTCAGCGGCGATCAATCCCATGCTCACGAACGAAACCCGCGTTGTTCCCAAGCAGCAGCAAAACGTTCTCGTCCTCACGAGCTCACATCGGCCTGCAAGTTTACGTAAGAGCCGCGGATGGCGTTACCGGCTGCTCCGCAACAGCAGCAATTTCACTGCAGGTGGATTAATAATGCATGCACACTTCTACTGTGAAAAGCGCGCGGCACATATGGGCAGGCAGACGCTCGTTAAAATCACACACGCACTAATCAACTTCGACATATAATTGAAGGCGCGCGCACTGATGGACATGCTGACAGTTCTTTAGAGCAGGTCGGGATTTAGAGTTTCAAGCAAGTGTTGGATTTTTCCATCTCGCGATTAAAAACAAGTGCTGGTGTATCAAATCAGGACTTCAAAGCTGTATTAGGGTTCCAAGTCAGGGTTCGGTTTTCAAGGATCCCAAAATTTGTTTGGGGTGCAGCAAGTTCAACGTTGCGGTTTAAATTCAGGTTTCAAAGGAGTAAACCTTTTGGGGTTTCAAGCTCTCAGGTTAACAATTTCAAACAATGGTTTACGATTTCAGACAAGTGTTAGGGTAGGGTACGAAAGCAGAGTTTCAAGTCAGGATTTGAGGTTTCGGTTTGTAGCCAGGTTTTAGGTTTCAAACTAGATTCCCCAGTCAGGGTTAAGGTTTCAAGCCAGGGTAAAGTTTCCCTGTATCAGTTCCAAGCCTGGGTTAGTGTTTCAAGCTGATTCGGGTTGCCAGTCAGGGTTAGGGTTTGAAACATGAGGATTTCAAGTCATGGTTAGGCTTTTGAGTTTGGTTGGAATTTCCAACCTGGGTTGAGGTTTTAAGCTTGGGTTGTTGTTTCTAACAAGGGCTAGGCATTCATATTGAGGGTTCAAAGTACAGGTTTAGGTATTCAAGCCTGGGTTAGGGTTTAAAATGAGGGTTACAAGTATGGTTTAAAGCCAGGGATAGGGTTTCAACTCATTAGCATTCTAACCTGAGGGCTAATTTGGCTTTGGCAATAAGAAGTTAGTAGTGCTTCAACTGCGCTGACATCCGTGGACTCTCACCCGGCAATTAATGATGAATTAGCATAGCATCAATATTTAAGAAAAAGAAAGATGCTAATGGACTGCAATTGGCTGAAATATTCACGAGAGGGGCTCCATTTGTATGATGCGGGGCCGCGGCGCCCCTCTACCGGGAGGGGAGGCGACGATCCCGGCTGACTCGGACGTTACGGAGGGGGCGGCGGCTTTTGAAAGATTAATGGAGGCTCATCGTTGCGTAAAAACCGAGCGCACCTAAATGATGACCCGCACCTGGCCCGCGCTCGCTTGGCCCGCGTCCTGAATTAATCATTCCATTCCAAAGTCTTCTTCGGCGCGTGGATCTCCAGGAGTTCCCCAAAGAGCCATTACGAAGCTCGCCGGGGAGCGAGCAGGCAACATGTGCAATCGACTATTCTGGCCTGGATGTTTATATCTTGGCTATGAATCAAGAATGAAGACTTTGTTGTTGAGGTTGTTAGTTATTCCATAAGCTTATAAAAGCACAGTACAGAGTTACCTTGAGATATGAATAACACGATTTACATGTTTTTTAGAGATATAAGCTCAACTGTCGTCCGGACGATTATTTGTTGGCAAAATGCGCACCTCAATTCACTTCAGGATAGTTTGTCAAATGTAGAAAAAGGAAAAATCAAAAGACGCTTTAAACTGTTTAATATAAAAGATGAAGTTCAAGTTAGAAAGAGAATGACATATGGTGTGTATTTAAAACAACCACATAGCTTTGTCTTTGGAAAGTCCGCTTAGCTTCATGCTAGCAAATGCTACGGTTAGCTTCAACAGTTGATATGGAAAAATAGAACACAAAGCAACACGTAAACAGGTAATGTGACACTACTCAGTCATACTGTATTGGAATCTTGACTGTAATCGTTTCTCAATTGGCGTTCTTGTCCGTCGTTACGCTCAGATCAGCAACGTTCTCCAGAACCACGGCTTTCCTGCGCATTCAGCGTTTGTTCTTTTCACACAGACAAGTAACAAAAAAAAAGCACAGTAAGCTGCACCTCCTCTCATCAGTCAAGTGCTCTCCACTTGTCCAGGTTGGCGCCCACGAGCGCCGTCTTCCCTCTATCTCTGCGGGAGCTCAGCAGTCACCCCCCGTCACAGATTTGCACCCGTGATTACTCGCCAAATGAGTCTTCCAAGGGGGGGGGGGGGGGGGGCGTAGCTGAAACCCAGAGATGGGAAAGGAGGTGACGAGTTGTGTTGGGTTTTGAAGATGTTTTTGCCCCCTCAAAAAAGGGAGCATTCAGGCAGAGAAATGATTGCTTTTTATCATCAGCGCGCACACATAAAATGCTCCATTCGCGCCAAAGCACAACGCAACTTATCTGGTTGGAGAAAGTGACGACGAGAGCGGTACAACAACAACAACAAAGCGCCAGGTCGCGGGGTCACAAGTTGCTCGCAATCGCGCTGTCTTCAGCCGGGGGGAAACGACAAATGCCCAGCAGGAACTTTAATAGACCTTTGAGGCACAGTCAAAATAAATAGAAAGCAGCCGGAGCCCTGGAATTCACCTAAAATGGCTGCTTCAAACCAAAATGGCCGACGTCTTGCTTGATTCTGGGCATGGCTCATAGAGACTTTTCTGCGCGTCTTGCATGAAAAAAAAAAAAAGAAGCTAACCCACTCGCTGGGCAGCTGTGGATTTTTTTTGAGCAGATTGGGCAGTTTTTAACCCAATGTTGGGTTCATTTTATTGACTCAGCAGATTGGGTTGAAGAGCTGATACCAGTCACCATTTCATAATTGAACATCCCAATCCCGCTCAAACTCATATCGGGGGTTAATTTGCTTCCACGACTTTTAAGACCCAGTGCTTAACTCCATGACTTTGGTCCTGTCGGCTGCGCTTTAGCGGAGGTGCGCAGGTGCGTTCGTGAGCAGAGAGAACGGTGGCAGCAGAGGGGAGATAAGCTTCATTAGGGAACAAAGCCCAATCTCCATTCTCACCTTACGCTTTCCTCCCGAGCAAAGGACTCGCGGCGCATCCCCCGGGGCGAGGTGCGGAATACCGATGAACGACGCCAACCTCGCAAAGGGCTAATGCTAATAATGCCCGCTGCCGTTTTGGGTCTTTCTATGCAAGATATGTTCGCCGCAAGGTTTTGAGTACGTTTTCACAGGCTCATCATTGCTAGTTAATTGACTGTTATGGATCGAAAGAACGAGTCGGCATTGCTCACTGGGTGCCCCCTTGTGGAGAGGTCGGCGCAGTGCTTGGAAATAACGAAGGGGGAACAAAGCGCCCATCATTTTGCTTTTAGTGGCGCTATTTGTCAAAGAAGAGGATTAAGCCGCGGTGCAGCAGGTGAAAAATCCCACAAGTGTTGCCGGCGTCTCGTTTTTCCCAGTAAGCCGCGGTGGCTTTGGAAGGTTTGAGCCCCCAGATCTGCCGTGTCAATGTGGGCCCACGCCTGCCCCGACACGTCTAATCTGCCGGCTGCGCGCCGTCAAATCAGCCGCTTGAGTTTAAGCGGGACGGGAGGCCAATAAAGAAGGTGGGAAAGTAGGAAAAGAAAAAAAAGCTCCAAACTCTTCAGAACGTGTCCTGCTCGCCTTCTTGTGCAGCAGTTGTCCCTTATGTTAAATATGTAATCATGGCAAATAACATAACGTATTCGCATGTGCGTACTTATTTAGCCGCAATTATTTGTTACTACTTTCATAATCACTTTTGAAATAAAATCACCCTTGTTCTCCCTCGAAGACACAGAAGTTGTAATTGGGATCCCCAAAAGTAGGATGTATAATGTGATGATAAAATGTTGATAACCAAATAATTGGCTGACTAAAGAAAAAATATATATCATGAGGAATCTGTTTGTTTTGGTAGCTTAGCACGCTCAACATAAAAAAACAAAAAAAAATTAAGCAAAGGCAGAACATTTAATTGGTTTACATGACTTTTGCCCCTCAGTATTTAATTAACTTTTCAACAGAAAGAAAAAAATCCACAAAGTAGACATATTTAGCCTGATTGCCATTGTCCATTTAATTCCTATTATCCGTTGCCTTAAATAATTATGTGCAATAGCGTAGCAATTTTTTTTTGCCAATCTCAGACTATTTCAAGAGCTAACGGCAGCAGATTAAATCGTCAAGCCGATTAGTTTTACCTTCTGCTCTCCATTTTGCCACCAATTGATGTGTTTATGTAATTATTACTCCTGTTTAGATGTAATTATTGCCACAACAGTTTAGAAGCGTATTGTTGTAGTTTTATGTGGCAACTGGCTGCGGACGGACAGATGCATTACTAACCTCAAATGCCCATCATGGAAGCCCCAACGTGCACAATACAGGTTTCACTTGCGAGCCGATGAAGATGTCGAATGCAAAGTGGCCCTTCCTCATCTTGTCAAAACTTGGAACGCTGCGTCGGCTCTCAAGATTGAATTCCGCCAGCCCCGCTTTTTTAAAAAAAAAAACGCTAACACGCACACAGAGAGAGAGAGAGAGGAAGGGGCTTTGTGTAATTGAAAATTGCTTTGGAATTCCATCTTCATCCCGGCCCCCATCAGCAGGATGTGTAAAATATATCAGCCAAGCGCCCCGCTGATAAGAAAACATGTTTATTCTGCTTAGTATTTATGAAACACCTCCACGCGGCCATTTTTTTTTCATTCCTCTCTCCCCTTGCAGGAATAATCTCTCCTGCCAGTGTGCAGAATAACAAAAAGACGTGCGGGACAAGCCAGGACGGATGAGCCAATGCCACGCTCGTGTAGCGAACTTGGACAGGAAGGTTGAGGCTTGTTCATTTGAGCGCCATTTGCAAATTGTACTTTAGATATCAGCAGCAAAAACTTATTTGCTCTTGCAAAAGTTGAAAACACCACAGTTACATCTCCGTCAATGTTCTCATCGTGTTTGTTATCACTTTTATTATCTTTCTTACCACATTAGGCACAGCCCCACATCCACCCCCAAAACATGAGCTACCACAACCTTTTAAAACCCCTGTTAGCATTTCCAGCACTTAACTTCCATTGGTACTTTACAAGCCACACGTATTAATCTTAGAAAATAGACAAAACACCCCAAAAACAATGCAAACGTATTTACCCCGCATTTGATTTATTACAAGCATTAAGTACACTTTATCAAATTCCCAGATGTCATTTTTGCAAGATCCACACACAAGTTTGAAATCAAGCATTCAGTCACCCAACGTGTGTTTTTCCCCTTCTGCGCAGCCTGTCAGTCGCGTGCGCATATTGCCCCCGTGTGGGTAGGGAATGCAACTGCATTAGATCGAATCTCAAATTCTATCGCGTAACATAGACAAGATACTGGATTAATGTTTTGGGTAAAGCACCCCCCCCCCCCCCAAAAAAAACCCTTCGATGCAATTAGTCTTGCCCCTCAAGGAAACACAACATTTTAATACAGCATAAGCATAAAAATCAAATCTGAAGGGCAGGATGTAATCAACTAACCCCACAAAGACACCCCCCCAACCTTTTAATCTCAGCATTCTTTAAACCAAAAAAACGCACACAAAAAATAAAAAAGTACTTTAAGTGTAGAAACATTAAATATAATAACCTCATCTATGCAATCACAAATAATATATACATATTTTTTCCAAAAGAGGAATAAACATTCTGGGTAGGAAGTAAAAGACGGACATAATCATAAATCAGTCATCATGAAAGGCCACCAGGAGGCGCTAGTGTGCGAAGCAGATTGCCGTTTGATCAGCCCCGCAGTTTAAGTGGCGACAGGTGCGACAAGATGGCGACTGTCAGCCTGCCAGGTGAGCACACCAACAAATGTTTGTTGTGTCGTTGCAGTACGAGGCACCAAGAACCACTGGACGAGGGTAAACATTTTTGTTCAAATGGTGTGTTTTTTAAGGTCAACAAAAATGCCAACCAAACTTTTAAATTATTGCAAATTAGTAATACCTGCTTGGTGGTCAAATATGGGTTCAAATGAAGGCAGTGGTCCAGTGCTCCAATTGACCAAAATGTTACGATTAAGTACTATGAAAAATAAATAAATCCATATTTATTTCAGAAAATATTTAGAATTGGCATGGAAGGACGCATACATATTCTTAACAATATAGATGGCATTGCTGGTGTCTCAACATTTACTTAAAGATATTTTAGGGCTGCTTCCTCCGTTGAGCACATTCTAATCTTTATGATAGCAGATTAATTTGATCATTTACGATTCAAACACCTTAGCTGCCCCTGCAATCATCTGGCAATTATTTTTTTTTTTTTTTGCATGATGCAATCGTATTGGTCATGACAAAGCAACTTCTGTGTACGTTTCAGGGCAACAGCGGATTGGACGAGAGGCACCGAGCACGATGTCGCAAATGACTTATGTTTCTCTCACAAACACTCCATGTGGAGGGTTTTACAAGTGTACATCATCACCCCCAAAAATTGTTTAGCAAATTCATGCGATGAAAGTGAATGTAAAACAAAACACACAGGATAGTGAGATGTGTGATGACTATTATTTCCTTGTACAAGAACTATCTTATTTGCTGAGGAAAAATACCAATCGTAGCTTTTTCTCCCTCCAGGTACATATTGATTTTATTACTGCACCCCTTGAACTGGTATGTTTGGCTGATGATGATATCATGGGCTTCTGAGTCGCTACATTCTTTCATGTCTAATAGTTGGACAGTGAACTCAAAAAAAAATGCTGAGTCATGAAGAATATATAATAAGTATTACTTACATGAGTCTTGTCAATAACATTGCTACGCATTTGGTAGTTTGAAATAAAGCCAGAAGTTTACAATTGGAATGTCTTTCATCACATGTTTATTAAAGAGCTTTTGGGATTGGTTTGCACATCTTAAAAAAATAATAATAAAAATTCTGACTAAAGGTGCTGGCAGTGGTCCAGTCTCACAAAAACATATCCTTAACATTTTACACGGTGTCATTTCTCTATCACTGCGGCTACTGGCCTGAGAAAAAAAAATGTCTCAACAGAGCTTTCTTCACGCCTTTGCGGTCTGTGGGTGTTCCATTAGCGTGTGCCCCAAATGCAGCTGCCGTCTCCGCCATGTTGGTTTTCTGTGGTAGAAAGAAGTAAAAAAAACAGCTGTTAGTGACTTTCACTTGCGTTTCAACCATAGACTCATTTTTTGCAAGATAAAGACTCAATTTGTATGAAGTCAAGTCTGTAAGCTTACCGTTGCACACTCGCTCATCCGCATTCAGTTTTCTCTTTGGCAGGCGAGAGCTCAGCTGTTAAGCATCGTCTGCTAGACGTTCCCTGAGCACGCATCCTCAGTTGACAAAAAGTGGAATAATAGGATTTAAAAGCTACCGCTGTTTGGAAGCGTTAAAACAAAATAGAACAATTTTGGAAAAATTATGAAGTTATCCAATTCAAGATTTAACTTTTTCTTACTGCTAAAAAAAATAGGAAAAGCATTCATATTCTACCTTTATTAGACCGCAGTAATCCACCTGAAGAAAATTTGCCTTAATGAACAGTTCAACTATTCACAGCCAAACATTTAAGTGTTCAGAGAATTAGTCCATGAGGTGGTAAGGGAAGTTTCTTGTATTCAAACAGATGATTTTGTATATATTGAAGTTCACTTCAGTAACTAATACCAAAAAGACTATATAATCACTTAAATTATTACAAATTCACACAAGCATATAAATAAGTCACTTTAATGGCAAAATTTGTTTGCGCAGGAAAATTAGGAAGTGGCGGTAGACTTGCGCAGTGTGGTCTCTGAGCCACCAGACCGCTGACTTGACGACACAGTTATGCACAATCATTTATTTTTCCTGGATTATGACATTTTAAAGAACCGAAGGAACAAACATTGAACTCACTGTTAAATTTTTATTAATCGTGCAGCCCTGGTAGCTGGCAGGGCAGGAAGATGACTTTGGTGCTGGTCGCTTCTTGATCTCGACCCATCTGCCCTGCAACACATCAATGAAACACTCTCGATGACCTAGTCACATTTAAAAACTGAAAATAACATAAGCCATACAATAGCCAACTTCAAACCCAGTATTTAGAAGCTATTTGAAATCAGAGACGGTTGGCGTTATAAGTTAAGGGAGCACAAGTGACACAAACCAAATGTGTTTCTGTTAAAAGGTGTTACTTTTTTTGGAACCTAATTTTTTTTTCTGTGCTCAATATGCTTAAAGAGTGTTCCAAAAATATACCAATCAGAATGAACATGAACAGTTCAAAATTATTCTAACCCCTTGGCAGTTTAAGGTTTTAGCACATTTGCCTTTTTTTGTCATCAGATCAAATTCGCAACTTTTATTTAAAATTGTGCAATATACCAAGAAATGTCCTTTTAGTGACTTCCTCAGACAAAAATTCTACCCCTTAAATTAACACCTCCAACACTTTCTTTATGGGGGATCAGGTGTTGAGAACAGAAGCTTGGCAGTCAAATAAATAAGCTAATGTGAAGGAAGTGTGATTTTCTTCCTCCAAGACAATTAATGGTGTAAAAAAAAAAAAAGACATAAGGATCTAAATATAAAAAGATGGCAAATACAAATATTCTAAAAGAGACAACTGGAGGCATCTTTGGAAAGTTTAAAAAGACTCAGTGGAAACGCAACCTGGGTGCGGCAGAAAGGATGCCGTCACATTTGTCAGAAGGGATGTATTCAACTTTCGAGACATCGGACCTTCCAGCAGAACTATCCCAAGGATCTCAGTTTGGTTGCAGACAAAGTGCTGGAAGATTCTGAAGGGGCCTCGACCCGACTTCAATAGAGAATCTCCGATGTGAAGAAAGACGAATGCCGAATACAAGAAGAATAAAGTGAAAGGACTGGAGGCCTTTTCCTCCCCCCAATAAAAAGGAATGGGGCAAAGATACCCGGAGACGGCTGCGAGAACCTTTTGTCAAGCTACAGTTCCCATCTCAAAGATGTTGTCATTACCCAGAGAGTGTTGTACAACTTACCAAGTGTGGATGTGACCAAGGAGTTGAATCATTTTGTCAATGAAGAAATCACACACAAAAATTTTTTTAATTTTTTTTTTAAGACTGCTGTACTTTACGTTGCATTTGTGCAATGGTTAAGAAACAAGTCACGCATTTAAGATAAGCATTTTTTTTTCTTTATTGAATACAAATAACATACTCTTAGGACGAGGACTAGACAAGTTTCATACTTCTTCCTACTCCATTTGAGCTAACTAAGACATATCTAGTCATATTTTATATGCTCAATGAAGCACAACTGACAGATTCTAATAAATATAATGTAATATATAAGCCATATGATATATTTGTTTTGTGCCGAGTATGGCCAAAAACATATCTACTAACAACTTCTACATTATGTTTATTTGCCATAGTTTTCAATATGTCATTCTTTCACCCTCGTTAATCACGTTAAAAAAAAAATAGTAAAATGAAAGAAAAATGACAAATGCAATACCTCAGATTTGATTTCTGACCACAACTACAAATCCATGTCATTTCATCAAATGCCTCCCACCTGACCATCTCAGAATGTCCTGTAATAATTCTAGTAAAGACACGTAATGGGAAAAAAAATACTAAATTAGGCATGTCCACATTTTTCACTTTGGGGGGGGGGGGGGATAAATAATAATCCTTGAATGTAGGGTACTTTCGATGTTTTTTTGTAATTGTACTTTAGTTGGCTTGGACATGCAGTAACAAAAACCTTACCGGATTGAAAAAAGAAATAAATAATATAATCACTGTGTCAAAATGAGACAAAAACACTGCCCAATTATGATTTTAACACATATTTGAGCTTTCAAATAAAGTTTGGGGGTTGACAGTTTCCGCAGATATTGCGGTTTAAAAAATACATTTTCAGAGTCTGATGCCATGTCTAAACTACTCTTCAGTCAATTATTTGTGGCGAGAACACTAAAAACAGTCGAGAAGTCATTTTTGCTTTTTCCTATCAACAAAAGTATCTTCATAATTGACGACGACTCCCATCTTCCAAAAGACATTTTGTGATGGTCAAGTATGAAGATTTTCAGATATTTGATGAAGTGACAAACTTCTTATAGACAATGAACGCCTACAGAAAATACAATAAATAAATACGTACCACCATTAATAAAATAAACACAATATCCGACAACCAATAAACACAAACAGTTTTAAACAAACAAAACCAACCTTTACAGTTAAGTGATAAGGAGTTTATAAGAAATACACACAAGAACTGGCCAGCATTAAAAAACAAAACAAACAAAAACCATTCGAAATACGAACACTAATATTAATAACAATAAATAAACAATAAATAAACAAAGAACACAAAGTTCGAAATGAAGCAAACAGAGTGACCTCAAACGCTGTCGTGTCCCTCGAGTTTTTCCCCCTGCAACAAACAAAATATCGTCAGAAACGTGACCAACACACCAGCAACATTTGCTGGTATACTCACTTAGCTGATGGTCGCCATTCTGCCGCACCTGCGCAGTCAGCACACTTGATGAATGCCCTTGTTTGCATACTGCACACCTGTCTCCAATTTAACCTGCAGGACTGACTGACTAAATGCCAATCAAAGCCAACCTTCTTCTTCTGCTTGTTGAAGGGCGCTTCACACACTAGCGCCACCTGGTGACTTGCCACGATGACTGCTTTGGTTTACCGCGGAAATTGTTGCGTTTCAAAATGAATCACAAGAACGAAAGGTTTTGGATTGGATTGCACTTCTTTGCATGAAGCTCCTCTGATATTTTTTATGCTTCATAATCAACTGCTTGTATTTCACCACATCATTCTCAGTTGCTTCCCATTTTCGCCTTGCTTAACTAAAACATCATATTTTTGTCGGGACAAAAAGAGAGAGATTTTTAAAAATATATTTGTTTTTATGTAGCGTGACTCCAAATCTCTATGTATCCATTTATAAACACTAGCACTTAATTAACCACTAGAAAGCATGGCACTCCCAGAAACGGTATTTCAGTCGGTCATGTTTTAAAATATATATATGTGACGTCATTAGAGGTGCTCCATGACAGGAATGTATTCATGTTAAAAGATTTTGGCAATATTTTCTAGTTTGTTTTAATTAAAGTCTGTCATTTTTTCCCTTTGTTATTTTAGGGTTATAGTATAAATTTGTAATTGCACTTATGACGTGACATGGAACTGGAGTGTCTGAGTGTTTGTATATATTTTTTTGTTTTTTATTTTATTTGTTGTTACATTGACAAGATTTGTTACAGAATTGTCAATTTGTATTTTTTCTTTGAAAAAAAGTGTATCAATGTTGAGTGTTAAACCAAATCAATGTTTTTTTTTTCTTTAGCGAGGCCAGTTGGCTTACAAATAAAATAAAAAAAACGTTCATCACAAAGTCTCAACTCAGGCTTTCAAAACAAGATTCCTAAATGATATATATATATATCGCATTAATTTATAATAATGTAATTTTTAGAACAAAAGCTCCGTTTTCGCGTTATCTATATTATTTTTTATTCATTACTGAGTTCAAAGTTCGTAGGCAGTCCACTCAAAATGGCGGACGAACCAGCACGAGAGTGGAGCAGCGAGCAGCTCAAAAGTGATGATTTGCCCAAGAAAGACCTGATCAGGTTCATACAGGACAATGCGGCGCACTCGGTACGTTTGCCATGTGAATATTCAAAAGTCGGTGTTCTAAAGTGCATTTTGACGTGTATGTGCCTCGTTGGCGTGATGTAGCCTAGCGTGTGCAGCCGCACATGCGGCCGGAAATCGATGTTTGCAAACAAAGCGACCGAGTTACGTCACATATAACCTCCTGTTGTTTCAAATAATAACCGCCATTCTATGTTAGTTCCTCAACGACCACAAACTGCTGGGAAACATCAAGAACGTGGCCAAAACTGCGAAGAAGGACCAGCTAATCGTCGCCTACAACGAGCTGTTTGCAAGTAAAGTGAGTGACATCAGCGTGACGTAGCGCCCGGATGCAAAATTACTACAGATATGCTTGAAATGGGGAGGAAAACAAAATCCGTGTTTTGTAGAGGTTTAAAGGCACGGAGCCGGTGGAAGAAGTGACGAAGCAGGTGAAAGCTGTCAAAATTGACGAGAAGCCCAAAGAGGCCAAGGCGGAAGTTGTGGATGAGGTAAAGACCCACCACTTTAAGGGTGGCTTACTGTACACTGTACTGTAAACTAATCATTGCAGACATTGCTTCCATTCAGGGTCCGCCCAAGTTTATCAAAACCACGCTGAAGAAAGGCAACAAGACCAACTTCCCGAAAAAAGGCAACACTGTGAGCTGCTGGTACACGGGGACGCTGGAGGACGGGACCGTCTTTGACACAAACATTCCCTCAGGTGCTTATTGGGCCGTGTTTTTATGTAAAAATTGCGTCCGACCAATTAGGTCCTGACTTTGTGATCTCTACAGTGGCCAGAAAGAAAAAACAAACCAAGCCGCTGAGCTTCAAAGTGGGCCTGGGCAAAGTCATCCGAGGGGTACGTGCGTTATTCACATTCGCCGCCGCCGCCGCTTATGTTTTGTTTGTTTTTTAACGCCGTCGCCTACCTTGCAGTGGGACGAAGGCCTGCTGACCATGAGCAAAGGCGAGACGGCTCGCCTGGAGATCGAATCTGAGTGGGCCTACGGAAGGAAGGGCCTCCCTGACTCAAAGTATCTTTTTATACATGCAGATGCAAACTAATCAGGAATTAGGTGGATTTGTCTAACATAAATGTTCCTTGCATGAAAATGTAAGGACAAAATCCTTTTCTGTAACTTCACTTTGTTTTTTTTACTGTCCATCTCCTTAACTTTGATGCTTTCAGAATTCCGCCCAATGCCAATCTGATCTTTGAGGTGGAGCTGGTGGATGTGGATTAAGCAAGATGGGGAAAACGGGGAAGTTCAAAGTTTGAAATGTCCATGCTCTAATGTGGGTTACCTGGAATCCCAAATATGTAACCCGTTTTGTCGCTGTCAATTTATTTCCCTAAGTTTGGGGACACTAATGGGTCTTTTTGTTGGTTCTTTGTTTGCATAAAATAACTTTTACGAACAAGACTGCTGTTGTTTTTACACACATTAAGGTTGACTTAACCGAGCCCACACTTAACAAATTCTAATGACAATTTTAGGCTCGATTTTTAAATTCCCATTTAACGCCTCGAGCTGATATTCATGTATAGGCACAGTATGTATATTGTCAACTACGTAAAATATCTATACAGCTAATGTCATTGTAATGTACATATTTTTATATCATTCACCACGTGCCTATTGTTACCTACCAAATTTTATTGCGAAAGAGTAAAAACGAACGCTCCCCTACGGTGTGCCGGGTTCCATGTTTTATTAACAGCAAGAAAACATTGGAACAGCGCCAAAGCGGCTCTGTATGGGCCCACCGCGCTCTTCTTAGGAGTTGGCGTTGGGTCCCTTCTTCTTGCCAAAGGTGGGCACCACGTTGACGAAGCGCCGGTTGTACTGGATGCGACGCTTGGCGCGGCCGGTCTTCTTCTTTTTCTTCTCCTGCTTGTCCACCTGACAAAACACAAGCGCACGTTCAATTAAGCCAATGGTAGAATTGTAAAGTTGTCACTAACAGTCACCGTCGACACTGAAGACGACATCACGGTAAACAAGCAATCGTGGCTCAGTTTGCTAACGTCACAACCAAAACCCAGAAAAGGGGCGAGCTGCGTGTTTCCTGAGCACGTTTTTTTTTTTGCAGTTGACAGCAAATGACAAAATGTGTTTTTAAAAGTATTATATGATATGATTATATTGTATGAAAAATAACGAAGTCGTCAAATTCTAGAAAAATATTAACTTTTCTTCTGTTAAAAATGGCTAAAAGAGTCAAGTATTCCTTTAAATGCACGCAATTTCAACAGCATTTCTTTGACCATTTAACAGAATTTCTAACCTTATCTTGCTTTCTTCTGCATAAATTTCACCCGAAACTAGAATATTCCGACATTTCAGCTATTTCTCGACATTTAGCCATTTGTAAGAAAATGTGGAGCTCATTTCATGCCAGTCACCGTTTAATATAAAACTTCACCCAAACAAATTTCATCTAAGAATGCAAATATTTTCAATTAGGAGTTTTAATCTCAACATTGTTTGGGTTTTGTGTGTGTGTAATTCTGTATTTTTTTTTAAAATCACAAACATAGCATAAAATCATATTTGAGTGATAAAATGTAAAAATAATTTGTTAAACGGTACATTAAAAACAAACTGATATTGTCGTTAGTTTTGTAATTTCCTGCTTTACAATCGTGTTGAGTTACATTTGGATTCAGAAAAGGTGAATCCACATTGAAATTCATCAAACATTCTGTTCAAAATGAAAAAAAAAAGATTAATTTTATTTTCTATTGAATATTGTGCAAGAAAACAATCCTCACCTTGGGGGTCTGGCCCCTCACTTTTCCAGCACGGGCCAGAGAACCGTGGACCTTACCTAAACACAAAGGAGAAAAAAAAAACACTTTATTACAGCGGCTAAATAAAACCGGTGGGAAAAGTCACATCACACCACATACACCGACTTGTAATGTACCAAGTCAAAGCAAATATTTGTTAGCCTATCGACAGTGTTTGGCAATTTTGTTAGCATAAAGCGAACCACTCAAATTATATTAAATTACAAGTATATGTTTTTGTATAACAACACTGACCTCCCAGAAGCCTGCCGGCTACTTCCAAGGTGCAGTGCTCGGAAACGCCGCACGATGCCAACGTGACATCGTCTTCCAGCGGGCAACCTGCGAGCAGCACCACCTGATCCTCCACCAGGAGACCCTCCAAAGTCTGGACATGAGCCTGACGGGGAGGGAAAAAATAACCAATTGCTGCATGGGATCAGATCAGTCTATCTTGGACTTTCTTTTCTTTTTATTTTCTTTTTTTTACCTTAATCTGGCCCACGGTCTCATGTCCGGTCACCTCAAGGGTGTGAGTGTTCTGGGCACGCAGGAAGAGCTGCATCTTGATGCTGGACAAGTGATAAACAATTTAAACAAGCACTTAACAAATTAGGGTCTAACAATAATCAACATGAGAGCTCTAACAGATATAAATGTGGAAACTAGAATACATTATTGGTCAACATGAATTCACTAACAATATGCTTACATTTTTGTCACATAAATCCAAACAACATTTTGGGCAGATTGGTTTGAAAGCCTAACAGTTTCTCCGTGTATCAATAATTTTTACTAAATTAAATATAACACAAATTGGTAATATTCGTGGCTCTGTTCTTTTCAAAATCTGAACATTTTCAAGGGGAAAACATTGCGCTGTTAACACTCGGAAATCACGCTTTTGGACGCCCCTTTTTAGACTTTGTCATTTAGCAGAGGATCATTCGACTTCGTTAGGGCACAAACGACTAAACCAGCAACTTTTGCACATGTAAATAACGAATGAAACAGAGAAAACGTACTCTTTTAGGGTCACGGAAGAGAGAAAAGTTATCGCTGTGAGGCTAATGCTAAGCTAACGCAACTAGCAAGCCACATGCGGCACGCGAGATTGGAGAGGGAAAGGGAGTCTAAACAGACAATTTATCATCAGTGCGTTCAATGTGATGTTCACATATTATGTTCAGGTGTGTTTTAGGTGCATGTCCGACACATAATAATAGCCGTCGACGGGCTAAAACGCACTTTTGCTACTCGGTACGTCCAGGCCTTACCTCGTTTGGATGCTAGTCGTTAGACGCGCAGCATAGAAAAGGCTGTTCAAGAAGACGACAATGCGCATGAGCAAGTATTACGTCAACGCGTAATGGACAGACCTAGCCACACCCATACGTCGTCGCCATTTTGAATGTGGCAAAACGGCGTTATACTGAATCCTAGAGCGAATTAAAATGTACACTCATTATGAAATTCAGTACATACATTAGGCATTTTAATTTCCTGTAATTGTGTCTATATTATGGTGGAGACGCTTAAGTTTCGCAGCCAACAGGAAAACTCAAGTCATCGATATCTCAAACTCACATCTGGGAATTTGGAAGTTGATGTACGGAGGTGACCATTTTGTTTTATTTGTTCATTTTGCCTCTTGGACATTCCTTGTGACAATTTACAACATTAAACATTCACATACAATTACACCC